>NC_143554.1:158845000-159485170 GCF_054136105.1 Typopeltis vanoorti
TCTTAAGCGAATATCCTCCACTGCACGTGGATGAAATATGCCAACGATCAGCAACAGAATACCCTCATTGCCAGCAGTAAACCGGAAGTGCCTGAACAGGATATCAGCAAGTTGTTGGGAGCCCCTCCACTCTCGAACCAGTATGGACAGTGAAGACGAGATTACTTGACCGGATGACCAATGGCGATGTTCCCCAATCCGAATTCATGTTAACTGCGATGGTTTCATTAATTTTCAAACGATGAGTTCCGACGCTGCAGATTTTATATCCCGGATAGAAAGAAGAATTCTGAGATTTAATTTTGTCTTCTTCTTCAACCCTTGTGTCCCTTAGGACGGGAAGCGTTCTCTGATTAGGGGTCCCAACGAATTAATGCAGGCTGGACGTCCTTCTCCGCTGCATCTGGTAAAGGTGCTTATATTTTGACTGTTGTGTTCACGTTGCTGGGTTGCCTGTTCCGAGGGATGTAAAACCCTCCCACCCCGTATGACACTGGCTAACTCGTCCTTGAAAAAGACCTGAAACGGTTCCTCACGTCATGGACGGCACTGGAACCCGGGTCTCTCCGATCAAACTGCTCGCCTCTACCAACTGAGCTACGCAGGCTCTCAGTGTAAAATCCATACAAGCAATAAAATGTTATTGGAAATTATAATAATATTTTAATCAATTCATTTAATTATATTTATTTATCGCTGAATCTTTCCAATGATAATGAAAATAGGCGGCCCGTGTTCATAATACAAAGACACAATAAATTTTCATATAAGCCAAAAAAAAAAATAAAAAAATTCGAGAAATCGTTTCAAAGTATTATTAACTATGGTAGATGTGTTTTGTTAAAAACATGTACCGTAGTTAATATAAGAAACTAATTAAGAATTGGTATTAGATCTTTGATGTCTCCAATTGGTCTTATACAAAAGGCCTGGAAATCCAATAGGCGTCGTAATAAATTGTGAGATGTCCTTCATAGTGCTTTTTCTCGAAGTGATAAGAGGATAATGGATCAGGGAGGCGAAGTAATTCTTCAATTTTATAGATATTTCGCATAGGGGTCATGTGGCAATTGGAGCTGTTGTTGCCTTTTTTGGTCCAAATACGTCGGGTTTCAATCCATTTATACTTGGTTAAGTTACCATTCCCATTTGTCTTGACTGGACGGTCCCATACTCTTGCCACATCTGTAAACCTCACGTGTTCCAGATGTCCGAATTATAAAGTCCATCCACATCTTTCCATTTCAATAACTTTTTCAACAGCGTGAGGGTTTGCAAATTAGGAACTTTTCTGCATAAGTTGCGGTGAAGAGCTCTTGCAACGCGATCCTGCGTTTGTTTATGGTCTCTGTCAGCAATCTTGAGGGAAGAACTAATCAGAGGATCCACTGTTTCTTCTACACTGATCTTCTTTACTCTCATTCTTCTTGAAGGCGTTCTTCTGACACTATTGCTACGTTCAGCGATTGTCAACTTTCCCTTCGATGTTCAAAATTTCTGTTCTTTTTGCCATTTATTTGTTCTTATACTGCCTTCCTGAATTCGCCACTTTTATTCGCTATTAGCATCTTTTAAAGCACTCTTTCCTTCTTCTACTGTTTGCTTCACTTGTAAAAGTTCTCATCCGATTTACATCATTGAGTAAATGCAAGGCGTCGTTCGTTGCTATAAGGTTTTTTTTTTTTTTCTTTGACGTTGAAATGCTTTCAAATCAGCTTGGGTCTAGTATGATTCCTGGGATTTCACAAACATTGACTGTCTGCAGTGTTTTTTATTATTATTATTATTATTTCTGCATTGGAAATACCTAAATTTTCTGGATGATTTTCTCAGAAATCTCTTAAGATCTTCGATGTCCAGCAAATGTGATATTTTCCTAATTTGTTCGATGTGTTTTGTCGTATCTGAGTCTGGTTTCTTTAGATTTAATGTTTCAGAATAGGGAATCACAGCGATTGTTCTGTTATTTTTCGACCATTTTTATGAGCTTTTACTATATTCAATTGGATTATTCCAGGATTGATTCCAGTATTTGGTTGCAGTTTCTCAGTTCGGGAATTCAACGCTGTCTGAGCATTTCTCCTCAACATTGCAGTGAAACTGTTCTTCGTTTGTCTTGGACTGAATTTTGGTCTGTATTGACGTCAAAAATTCCCCTAACATTCCACATACACACCCAACATCTCCTTCGTTAATACCAAATTATGTGACCCTCGCTTATTGCGGTATTGACTTCGAACAAATCCTCACCAGTCAGACACGTCAGTTGAAACACTTCTTGTGGCCCCGGATGAATTACTTTGCGCCCACCTCCCTCAAATAAACAAAACTGCTTTGTGGTATGAGAGATTCATTTGAATTTTCACAGAAATCACTTCAAGTTATTTACTTTCTCTTTTAATTCGAATTATAATTCGGTTGGTTTTGTTTTGCGACCTTTTGTTTCTTCGCTGTCTCGAAAATATTTTGCTGTGATTTCTTAAGAGACAGAAGACGGGATTTTTCCTCTTCTTCAATCCTCTGTTTCGAACCACCAATTCACAAGATTGAAATATCCTAAATACAACTGGCAACTTAATTTTTTTTGCTCTAATTCCATTATGACGTGTCGGTAGTCGTTTCGTTTTGCTACGAGAACTACTTTCGTTGACTTCAGACATTCCCTTCAATTTAAACTAAAATGCATCTCATCGAGCGAAATCAACGAAGGCACCGCCGCTTGCTGAATTCTGATCCTTTTTGCATGTCGCAGCGAACCTTCCACTGAAAGGCTTGGACTGACTCGAACACTGTGGTAATTCAACGATGTTTAATTTGCTGTTAAGGACAAAGTAAATTTTAAAAAATATTATTAAACAATACGTTATTAGTTAGTAATTATAATTATTGCAGTAATCACAAACATTTTGTTGATTCGAGTGAAACTGAAACTTCTTAATCGCATGTCGTGCAAACGAGTTAATAAATTTGAAGATTAAGAATTCCTTTGAGAAATGCGAAGGCATATAAGCAGGATTATAAAATATATTTCTGTAGTTTTTTAATTTATTATAAACAAATGCTAGTAATCGTGAACTCTTACAGGTCACTTCGTGTTCAAGGATGGGATGCTTGCGACCATTTCTTCTCTTTAAATGAAAGAACTTTCTTTCTTCATTCCCACAAGTCTCAGTACTTACAACTTGGTGCACACTTTTATGCGTGTTACTGATCGCACACAGACTAGCGCACTGTTTATTTATTTACCGGATGTGACTAATGACAGTGATGTTAACACCTGCGATCTCCGGAATATAAAAACAGAAATTTCATCTTCCCCAGGTGAGGCTCGAATTCACAACCTCCCTCACAAGTACTGCCTTATAAGTACCGCGCGCTGATCAATTGCGCCACTGGGGAATGCAAATTCCGCTTCTCTCACAAACTATTGGAGAGTTTCTCTCAGAGAAAGAGTACGCCTTGGAGAGTACCTGAAGCAATACTCACAGCGTACTTGGAGTACGTGAAAGGAGAGAATAGAAATAACTGTCTTCATTTATGCACTGAATTCCTTCAAAGCGGTAAAAATGACAAATTCTTTTGCATTTTAAAGTGAAGTGTTTTTTCCAAAACAATGTCTATTTTTTTTTTAATTTTTCAAATCAATATTTAATTGTTTTTCTTTTAAACAGGTAGAACGCTCTAACCACGTGTCTTTCTTCATAAGGTCATTTTTAAAAAGAAAAAATGCGAAAGCTACGAAAGGTTGTACGATTATATTGCGTTAGTGTCATTTAACACGCGAATGTGCCCGGGGTTAAACCCTACACAAGAGACTGAACGTGACAATGTTTCAAACCATTTCGAGCCTCCAGTAAACAGGATCTTCAGGTGGCAACGACCCCTCAAAGGCCTTCTGAAACATGCATCTCGCGATGCGATTCCAACCTCCTCGAGTAGGGATTGGAGAGAAAATATGTTAACCACTCGGCCAGGGAATTTATTTAAAGTGAAGTTTGTGAACACTTTTACTGAAATCTCAATTCATTAAATCACGTGAGTAGAGTATTAAAAAAAAGTTACAAATAACAAATTCTCAGGGGGGATCAGAAAAGCTCGCGCACGCAGAAGCTTCCATAAAGTAAAGAAATCCAAACATTATCGCTAATGAACAAAATAAAATGAAAGAACAAAAAAAAACCTGTCGCCCGAAGAAGGACTTGAACCCTGGACCCTTAGGTTAAAAGCCTCATGCTCTCCGACTGAGCTATCCGGGAACTCGTGATTCGCTCTTTTCTTGCAAAATTCGTGTCTAACCTAACACTGAATATTTAATAATGTTCGATCCAATGAGGGTCCTGCCGAATCGCAGATGAATTTCAAACTGCATCGTCATGCTTGTCATCCCACTTCGTATACCATAACATTCAAATTATTATTTTCGATAGAAATATCCACGTGATCTTCATTTGCATCAGTCAGTTGAGCAATCGGAATTGAATTGTTATTCATTAGTTGAACATTGGAAATGCACGCGCTTTTAAGTGCGAACGCTCTCGACTACAGTCAAGTTCAATCGCGATTAGATCCTTTCAAGTGAATTGCATTTGAATGGATCAGCTGAGCTTCTTATTTCACAGGACGGGGAAGGAATACGTAAGAGAGAACGTTCGTCAGTTGACCTCATTGCAGCGCACTCTTATGAATTAATTGAAGGATTTTCAGAGAGGTCGTCGAGTCTTCTAAAGGAGTTGGCGGAGCAGGGGGGGGGGAGGTGGAGTGCTGTACTCACGTGATCTTCGTTATTATGAATTCATCCCTTGCTTAACGAACCCTCCACTAACTAGTGTTAGTTAATATGACGAGATTAGTCAATCCACAAATCCGCAGAATGAATAAGAAACTTGTTCATTCTGCGCCACGCCACTTCAGTCTTCCAGAATATTCGTTTAGTGTAAACGAATATTCTGAAAGACTGAAGTGGCTTCAACAAGTTTCTTATTCATTATGAATAAAGGGGATGAATAAAAAAAGACCGCGTAAAGACATCCTCAGACACGCATGCGCAATGAGAAATTGGAGCGCAAATATGGCAACCTTCGGGCACTAAGCCAGCAAATATACGGCCATCCCCGTTCAGTCTCACTGGAATTTACGTTGTTTAGCTGATCTGCAGCCCAGTCGAGTGGCATCGATCACTTCATACAATTTCACATTAATTTTCTTAAATAAAACTTCAGTTTGCAAGGGGTGATGACAGTTCAGTATTGAACAAACCCCGAAGAAGTAGATACCGACTACAGCAGGGAAATCATTTCAAAAAGTCAGTTTTGATATGCACAGTTTTATAGTATTTTAGCCACTGCAAGGATTTAAAATGTGTATTTGTAAAATTCATAGAATGACTTCCAACCTTGAAGGTTTTGCATACGTGTGGTATCTGTAGACAAAGAAAAAAAAACAAGGAATGCACGTACCTTTTTTTTTATATCATTAGAAGTAAAAGGGGTATTCGTGAAAGTTTATGTATATACGAAAGCAATGTAGCATTCGTACTTCATCTCTTAATTTCGAAAGAATACTTTTGAAGAGGGGGGGGGAAGAAGATCACATTGCTTTCTTGTATAAATGCAGACCTCATTCTGTTTCAGAAAGAAAAGCAATCAGTGTGCCCATACCGCCCAGTAAGACTTTCTGTAGACGTATGTGTGTATGGAAATGTCACTTACGCAGCGTATATGCAAAATATTTGGTCACGTGCGTCACCACATGCTCGAGGCAACCATTTAAGAATTCCTGTCAGCAATCGTCAACAGCGTTGATCAGAGTGGGAAAAAAAAAAAAGAATCTTTCCGAGATCTAAAAAGGGCTTCTTAACTGTTCCCGTCTGGCTGGAGCCACGATTCTGAAAACAGCAGAGCTAACATGTTTCTCAAAACGCGAGATGTCCAAGGTGTTTAATCTGTGGAAAAACAACCCACATTGCTTGTGTAAGAGGGGTAACTGTGGTCCTAGAAACGAGATTGCCTCGTCTAAGAAGGCTTGTACGGACAAACAGAATTTTCTTTGAGCAGCAGTTGACCGAAGCATTTAATGAAGGCTCTTCCCCACCCTCACCCACCGAAATACGAGCAGGGAATTGAAGAGGATTAGTACTGGCAGTCGCATGCCTAAACGGTATTAAAGAAAAGTTTCTAATACGGTGGTCGGTATGAGCATGATGGAGTATTTATTTATCTAAGCGAGAGAAGATATTACAAATTGTTAAAAATAATAAGTGGGCTACACACACACACACACACACACAATTGAATCCCAAAGGATTCATTGGAATGCATTGTTCCTGAAATTAGTGAATTCTTAATTAAATATTCTTCATGTTAAAATAACGAAGACTAGAAATATTTAAGAAAAACTATTCCTGCTTATTTAGAACAGTCATTTAGAAATACCCGTGCATTAAATGCGGTTTCTAAACATTTACATATTTATACTAGTCTCATTTTTAAACAGATTAATTCTTTAAACCCCGATGTAAATTCTGCATTTACATATTTCGTTATATAGTATATCTTCAAGATTCTGAGAAGACGTAGTGGAAGAATACTTGAAATCTTGGGCGTGCATTTAAGTACGATAAAGTGATGCAGCTGCCATATGCTTTCTTAATAGCTCGTAATAAATTTGAGTAGGTCGGCTAACCTTTAATGACCTGCACAAATTGTTTCATATTATTTCTCTATAATTTGTTTATCAATTGCGACAATTCATCGTTTCATTTGCAATGTAATACACAAAAATTTATTAGGTTTAAAATAAAATATTAAGAGTAGGAATGATAGAAAATTTCATTCTAAAACTATCCCTACGCGATTGCATTACATGGTACGCATATGCAAACATGCGTATGATTGCAATATTGAAACAAACACCATCTAAAGCTGATGATTACGATATAGTTCTTAAAAGAACTGCGCAATGGACTGAGTCCTTGACTCTTTATCCCGTCATCTGAATGAAGAAAATCTGTGTGGATGGAGTGTTATTGAGCTAAAAAGCTCTAGTCATGGCTGGATAACGGCAATAGCTGAGCCTCAGTTAAAACTTCATTGACTACAGCATTGCCATTTGTTACCCTCTGTTTAAGTAAAGGGGTAAAATCTCAAAAAATCAGACGAACTGTAGGCCACTCCATAGTGGGCGAAAGACCGTCCATATCTCAGCGTTGGTTCCACTCAGTGACGGGCTCCCCCACCACCGAGCAGAACCACTTAAATTCCGAAGAAAATAATTCACCGACAAAGCCCCTCACCGGTCCATTTCGGAAAACACTCTCTCCGGAGACTCAAATTGCTCCCTTAAGGCAAAAACCTTAAGAGAGCAAACTCTCGAAACTCATCACACAAGGGGGTAACAGCAACAGCCGAACCTCAGTTAAACTTCATTGGTACAGCATTGCCATTCGTTACCCTGGATTTTTAAGTAAAGGGTAAAATCTCAAAAAATCAGACGATCTCTAGGCCATTCATTCGTGGGCGAAAGACCGTTCAAATCTCCGTGTTGGTTCTACTCAGTGAAACTCGACCACCGAGCAGAATCGCTCATTCCGAAGAAAATAATTCATATAATCCACCGGCAAGAACCCCTCAGCGAGCCGTGCCGGAGAACACCTCCCCGGAGACTCAAATTGCTCCCTTAAGGCAAAAACCCTAAGAGAGCGAACTCATCACCAAGGATAACAGCAACAGCCGAACCTCAGTTAACTTCCTTGGTACAGCATTGCCATTCGTTACCCTGGATTTTTAAGTAAAGGGTAAAATGTCAAGAAATCAGACGATCTCTAGGCCACTCATTCGTGGGCGAAAGACCGTCCAAATCTCCGCTTTGGTTCTACTCAGTGAAACTCGATTATCTATAAGAATTATATTATATTATATTATATATTATATATATTATATTATATTATATTATATAATTTTTTTTTTTATGACTGTCTTAAAGGGGCGAAGCAAGAATGCTTTTCATCTTCCCCGTTATCTGTAAGGACAGTGTATGGATATATAAGGTGTTATGGAGCAATTAAAGCTCTGATCGTGGCAGGAGGATAACAGCAGTAGCCGAGCCTCAGTTAGACCTTCATTGGCTATAGCATTTAGCATTGCCATCCATTATCCTCCAAGGGTATTGGATTGAAATCAATCTAATACCCTAGACCAGAATTTAATCTTTGATTATATAATTCTTATATAATTTATCTATAAATAATTTAATGGTATATTTATATTTTGTAAAAATATAAGAAAATCTCTTAATTACTTTTATATTTTTAATTATTTTTCAAATAATATTAATATTACAATATTATTTTATAAGAATTTGTTTGATAATAGAGAGAATAAACTGTTCATAAGCTGTCTCCCTGCAGTTTCATTTACGGCGGTAACAATGAAAACTGAATTGTTTGCAGTTACGTGTTGGCTGATGAAAATATAGCCGCAAAGTCAGTAGTATATTATTAAAATATATGTGTTCCAACTGACCTGATTGTTTGTTTAGAAAAATAAAGACATTCGAAAGAGAAATAGTGCGAGAGAAATAAAAAAAAAGAGATCTACTCGGTCATAACGTAGGTGTGAAGGGTCAGAGCAAACTCCCTCCTTATCGTCCCGACTCCGATATGTACACAGAACGTCGCACTGAAGGGTGCAAAGTGCAGAACGTAAAATGCTGTTTCCAGTTAGCTTCGTTTTTCACTTCAGGTGGCTTACAGAATTTTGTGGGCTACTACAGAATACCTTGGAGTGGCATTCCTATACAGAATGCTTTAGTTAATCTGTGAATAAGCTATTCTGATGAATTTAACAGGAGATTGAACAATGGGATTATATCGAATGGGAATGACAGGCGATAAGAGCGAGATGGATTTGAATGTAACTTTCCCTTACTCGCAAGTTTTCATCGAGTTTGGAGATCTTTCACTCTAATCCAACATCCTCCTACCTCCCTGTTAAGGGATGAATTCGTGAATATTCTTTGATCCGACAGCTGCACTTTGACCTTGGCAGACCATATCTCGATTGATTTTTGCTTAAACTGGAAATCAAATTGATGTTCAGAAGTGGGCAGAAGTGAGGTCATCACCGATTTGCAGACGCTTATAAAAAATTCATAAAGAATTGCGTATAACCGGTCACTTATCCCATTAACACGGATAACTCCGAGATCACTGTCTTGTAGAGTTGAATTTTGTGTCTTGAGCTTAATTTGCTGTGTCTGTTGATCAAGTGGTATAGCTGTGCGATAACTTTTGAAACTTTGGTGCATGTGCTCTTGATGTGGCTGTTGAAGCATAATCATTTATCGAGCAGTATTTCGAGGTAATTTGCTGCAGTTTTCCAGGGAATTTTACAGTTGAAGAGGGTGATGTCTCCTTTGGGGGGATGCTCGTCTTCTTGTGAAGAGTATCGTTGTACTTTTCAGGGGGTTTAATTGTAGTCGCCAGTCTGTAAACCATTTTTCTAGATTCAGGATGGTGTCTTGTACTTTTTGGTAACGAGATGTGGTTGGCGAGATCTGGCTAGAATAGCCGTGTCATTTGCATAAAGGGCGATGGTGGATGTGAGAGGATTTTGAGGGATGGCTGCCATATAGATGTTGAACAGGATCGGGGCTAGCAGTGATACTTGAGGAACTCCAGCGAGGATTTTCCGTTGGGTTGAGACTGTTTCATTGATTTTGAGTTGCATCCTCCTGTTGGAGAGATATGATTTGATCATGTGTATCATGTTTAGTGGAAGGTTTGCGATGATAAGTTTGTAGAGGAGGCCTTGGTGCCAGATCTTATATAGGAAGACGGCTCCAGTGTACTGGTTCCAATTAAATCATGCGTTGATGTATTCTACCAGTCTATGGATCTGTTGGGTGGTGCTGTGATTTTAACGGAAGCCAAATTGTTCTTGTGGAATGATATTTAGTTGGTTGACATGATCTTGGAGTCTGATGAGGATGATTTTCTCTGCTATTTTCCCTAAGTTGGATAGCAGACTGATGGGACGGTAATTTTCAGGTAGTTGTGGGTCTTTGCCTGGTTTGTGAATTGGGATGATGTCACCTATTTTCCACGACTGGGGGAAGTGCTGCCATTTGAGGATGGAGTTTATGATGTTCGCCAGATGTGCTATGGCTTTGAGTGGTAGTGCCTTGATGACTTTGTTAGAGATGCCGTCGGGACCTGGGGCTTTTTTGATCTTGAGACCGTTGATGATGCCGATTATTTCGGTAGGCTTTATATGGCTTGGATTGTCATCGGGACGATTTACTGTGAACCTGACTTTACGATGGATCTTGTATACGTGGCTGATGTTTAGGTTCTCATATGCAGGACTGCATTTTTTTTCAGCTTTCTTGCTATGGCTTCGGCTTTGTCAGCATCTGTGTATGCAAGGTGCTGTTCTGCTTGGAGAGGGGGGGGATTTGCGCTTGTTCCTGAGGTTGTTTAGTAATTTCCATATGGAATGATCTGCTGTCCAGATGTAGGTGAGCTAGTTATCCCATTGTTGATTCCTGTGGTTCTGGAGAGCTTCTCGGACAGATTTGTTTAATCTGTTGAAGGCTGTTTTGTCCTGAGGAGCACGCGTGTTGTGGTATCTTTTTCTTTGTCTGTTTTTTTTTCCCTTATTAAGTCCATGATTTCTTCCGGGAGACAGTTTTGTTTGTGGGTAATCATGGATACTGTGGCTGCTGTTATGGCTTTATTGATTTGATTGGTGAGGTTCTTTATTGCCGTGTCTATTTCTTCCTTGTCTTTTATATGGGGAACCGGACCAATGTGTTCTGGTAGCACTTTCCTAAGTTTTTCCCAGACAATGGAGGTTTGGGAGGGAGGTGACTGGTCTTTTTTCCCTAAGTGAAGTAGGATTGGGTTGTGGTCTGATGATAATTCGTTCAGTGCTTGAATGCTGTACTGGTATTTGATGTTGTGTAGGATGGCGATGTCTAGGATGTCGGCTGTGGTGGGTTGGTTCGGTGGGTCCTGTTACGACAGCGTTGTTTAATCCTGTGTAGCTGAAGAGGATACGGCCATTTTTATTTGTGGTTCTGCTGTTCCAGGAGGGATGTTTGGAGTTTAAGTCCCCAGCGACGATAATGGATTAATTTATGCCCAGTACAGCATACAAGTCAGAAAATAGCAGGATCTTAGCGAGGGAGTGTCTAGGCGGCGTAGATTTTAAGTCTGCCAGTTGAGTTTGTGTGGACTTTGACACCAATGAGTTCTAGGTTGGAGGTTGGGGGTGAGTATTCCGACAGAAAATCCCTACCCAGGATCAGCTTGATGTGTGGAAGAGAGGATCCTGGTAGGATCAGAAACTCCTGCCAAGCATACAATTTGAACTCAGGCAGGTATAATTTAATATTTACAGAATAGAAGCACAAATCATGGAAGTTGTGACACCTGATACTCTCACTCGTTTTTTAAGGTGAATGATATAAGCTCTGATCATGGCAGGAGGGTAACAGCAATAGCCAAGCCTCAGTTAGAACTTCATTGGCTACAGTATTGCGATCCATTACCCTCCTAGGGTATAAATCAATCAATCACCGCATCATACGGTCGACTAACTCCATTCTCCATGTTGGACGCTCACAAGTAATCTATAAAAGAAATGTTATAATTAAATAATAAAGGTGTGTTAAAATGTTGGCCAATATAATAACATTAATTAATAATATAAAGTATCAATTTATAAACACGATTTTTTAAATTTTAATTTGTATTTTAGACGAGGAGTAAATTATCAGGAATAATTAAAAATAAATCTTTATTTACACGGTTTCTACTAAAATGCCAACCATCTGACCAGAAAAAGAACAAACAAACAAAATTGCAAACATTACACTCGTCAAATATTTCGGAAAAAGGTGAAATTAGTTTCGAACTGCCTAAAACGATATTTTCCGCTTTGGTTTCATCGAATGGCACTTGGCGGAGGTTTCTCCCGATTTAACCAAACAGAGAACATTTTCCCTGAGCTCTATTTTTATTTTTATTAATTTTTTTCATTGAAAAAATAATGTGCAACACGCAGCTGTTGATCACGTGCTTATGCAGTTTGAAGTCTCCCAATCAATTAATTCGACTCGCCGATTTTTTTTTTTCTGTGCAAAGCTTGTAACATGAAAGTGGACCGCATGACAAAAGCGAAGATAAAAATGACTCCATTTTTATTTAGTCCCACTAATAAACAAAGGGATAATAATTTCATATCATAAATGGCTAAGATTTGCCAATAATATCTTAGAAAGTAAAACAAACATTTTGAGAACTATCTCATTTGCTGGTCCGGTTAACAAGAGCTAAAATCTTATTGTTCTGAATGAGGCACCCCTTTGCGTCATAAAGAAAATCACTGTCTCAGTAGTTTTACTGTCTTGATTCAATCCTTTTTTTATGCATTTGCACTGAGTTCTTGGTAGAGCAGAAATCTCCTGCATGGCAATCGGATTTGCTGCTACAAATGAAAACGCAAATTTTCCAGCCCTGTTTACGATTTGAAAAGAAAAAAGAAATCGATTTTTCTTTGATTATATTTGTTGGATGGAGATATGCACTAATTAGGAAGTCTGTACTGATCCTAAGGTTATGGCTGTAGAATAGAAACCTTAGCGGGCAATGGTGAACCGATGACTGAGAACGCTAAGATGAACTTCGTGAATAGAATTGTTGAGAGCCTTTGAAATCTGTGAATAAGAAATTCCGTATTGGGGCATTGTAGGTCTAATGAATCCTTAGTCATGTTTCTCAATTAGCGCGAGGATTTCAAAAGCGTCTCTGCAGAGTAATCTGTAGTGATGACCCCCTTGATTGGATAGACATGGATTGGATTGGATTGATTTCGGTGGTTTGGGATCGAATTCGGTCCAGCAATATTGCGAAGAATGGTTTCTCGGCAGAAGGTGAGATGTCTTGTCTCAAAAAAAGATGATACAGTTTTTTTTTTAATTTAGGGTCAAATAAAGCGAAGTTATAGAGCATCGAAGAAATATCTAGTACCTAAGTAGCATTCAGCCTAAGTACCTTAAGGAGAGCAAAGTGATGAGGAGGATGTTTGTTGCAATAAGGATCTACAACATCAGATGGAAGATTTTGCTTTATAACCAAAAAAAATGCAGAAACATTCCCCGTCGCTTTAATTCACCTTCAGATGAAAAGGTCCAATGAATGTGCTCCTGAAATCCTAAGCGAAATTCAAATGGTATCTTTTTTACAAAATGGAAAAAAAGATTTGTAAAATGCTTCCATTGTATTATTGAGAACAGTCTTTGAACGGATGAGTCTGCCTACAATCTGGAAACTGCCTTAAGGCAATAATGCCTAATCGTAAGAACCTCCGCTATAAGAATCGTGAAACGAAAACTTTTTCTTGTTCTCTGGAGAGTTTCAGACTTTAGATGGTTCCAACTCTTTCACTGCAACTTATGTTTCACATTCAGTGGATGTACTGGGAAATCCATATTTACAATTCACGAAAAAAAGGTTTATCAGTTAAAGGATGGATTCGTGCTTCTTCCGCTCGACAGGAACAACTCGTATTTGTCTCCCTTATGTCCAAGGAATTGTCGAAGGTGTAGCGAAAATTTTAGAACCACCGAACATCTTTGTAGCCTTTCGTGATGTCAGAAATATCTCAACTTTCCTCGCATCTCTTGTGAACGAGCTTCTTCCTCTTAACTATTTGGATGCAGAGAAGAGAAGACTCCTTGTTTTTGTGACTTATCTTATTACGAACAGCCTGGAACATCTGTTTTTATTTGTCTCGAAGAACGGACTTGCTCTGTTATGTCATATTCACCAAGCACAGATTCCACTGGAAAAGAAGAGGAAAGAATCCTTCTTAAAAGTCGATTCCTTGTAGAACGCGTTCTAAAGAAACTTGTGAAAAGTTGCACATTTGGCATAACGTAATTGGACCCAACGGTCTACGTTTATGTCCTCACCTGAAAGAGTTCGTTTTAATCTGCTGATCTTTCCCAACTTTTACTTACACATAATTGCTTTTTAGTTCGGAAAATATTGACCCTTTTTGTATCTCCCATTCGCTCCTAAGATGGTGCTTTTGACAATTGTTGTTGTGCTTTTCTCATCCCACTTTTTGTACTGAAAATAGCGTGTGAAACATTTTGTTAATAAACAGAATGTGAGTTTTTCCCGTCTTTTGTAATTCATTCTGAACTCACTTCGATAAATTTGAAATATTTTTTACATATCTCCAAATCCATGTGATGAATAGAAATCTGATTTCAGACATCAGATTTCTCGATCTCTGACAGATGCCATCAGAAAAGAGTGCCCTTACATAACCATTCATAAATCATTAATGGAATGTGCCGAGGATAATAAGAGCCACCCTTCCGTCCGAATATTACATTTCTTGTGTTGTGCGGTCTTTTGCATTATGCAGTTTAGCATCGGAAGAGAAAAGTCATCTATCATAAAGGACAATCACAAACATCCTATTCGCTCGGCTGTCTTTGGCTGGTCAAATAAGTCTCACATCTAAGATTAACTTGGATTTAAATCCGGATTTCATTTGGCATGTTTAGTTTAAATGTTTCAATTAGTTCGTTAAATTAATTCGTTTTTGATTACCTCATAGCAAACGAAATAGAAAAACGCCTATAAAATATTTTTTATCCTTTCTTTTAGTAGTTATTTTGGTGTCAAATGAACTTTTTTTTCTTGGACACTTACGTAATATTAAACGCACAATATCTTGATTGGCCGGAAAGATAGATTGAACAGACAATTTGAGAGGGCAATTGCGATGAAAGTAAACATCCTGTGTTCGATTTCAGAGTAATAGTTGAACTTGAAACTGGAACTTGAAAGAATAAGAACGGGTGCTTCGTATTTGCGGAAACATCAAATGAATTTGACAATCTAAAGGAAACAACCTTGAACAATACAGAAGAGTTCTTCGTTCGCCCAACGAACTGCTTTGCAGTTTTTTTGTCGTTTTTCCAAAAACGACATCAGTTATTTCGGTCTATAAAATTGTCAAAATGCAGTCGGTTTCTGCAATTCTCTCATTCAAAATGCAATCAATGTAAAGTTGGATGACGGACATTTTAACTCTTCAGAAATATTCTACGTTCGTTCTTGCAATACTATGACGTAGTTCGTCACCATGCCGATACTCATAATAGTCATTTCTATAGAACCCCGCACAACACAGACAACAAAATGTCACCAGCATGTTCAAATAGCATTTTTTTTCTTTGGAATCCCAACACAGAATCGTGGTTTAAACCGCATTCGCCACCATAGTATCAAACCTAAGAGAAAATGTCATTTCATAAGCAATCTTCTCATGGCCGCCGCCAGAGAGCGTGTGCATCACAGCTTTCCAACATCCTGTTATCCAACCTTGGCGAACTTTGAATCCATAAGTAGAGCCTGAGCAGATTTTTTTTTCGTATTTTCTTTCCTTTTTTTCCTAAAGTGAGGCGGTTTCTAGGATGAAGTTCTTTTATTTTGTATAGAAACTGCTTCTTATCCGAAGAAGAAGTCTTAAACACGTCTACACCAATCGGCAGGTTTATACGAAAATTCACAACGGTTGTTTCCTGTGATAAATGTGCTTCGAAAAGTGAAATATCCGGAGAGAGAGAGAGAATAACAAACTCAAATAGTTTTACAATATCCGATGGAAGTTCTTATTTGCGTCAAGCTGTGGTATCTGATAATGGAATAAGCGAGGATGACAACAACAAGATTTATCATAGCATCGGAGGGTTACTCTGATGGATGGTCCCCTATACCGACCACGCATGAATGGTCCAATAAAGTGTTGGTTATTTTCTAAAAACCACGAGAACTCAGGCTAGACTACCATTTGTGTCGAAATGCATGCCTTTTAGTGCAAAAACTGCGATTTATTACGAACCTGTTCTAATTGGAAGGGTACTCAATTCTTGTAAAATGCATTTATAATATTATTATTATTATTATTATTATTATTAATATTTTTTTCATAATTTTATTATAATTATTATTTTTTATTTATTTGAAATTTTTTTCATTTACAACAGAATTCCACAAGCAAAGTGTAGATTGTTATGGTTACATTTGACGTCAAAATTAACAAATAATCCTCAATACTTTCATCTTTAAAAGTATTACATAATAATTAGCAGAATAATATTAACAGCTTACGCAATTAATGCTGATTAGGTCAGCACAATTCAAAGCTGTTTGTTTAGTTTATGTGAAGATCTTTGTAGGTCATTAATTTATTTTTTAAAACTGTAACAACATTTTGTTTATCATCATACAGGGTATTTACATAAATACAATAAAGCATGCTATTACATTTTCTGTTCGGTACAAAATGTTGAGTACAATGGGTTTTTTTTAAATGTAAATATACATAATTTTTTTTCAACATCAATATCATAACTAATTATTACCCAACCTATTTACATGTACACATTTATTTTTAATATCGGTATCTTCATTACTATTATACAATACTGACTGTTTTGTTACATTATTTGGAGTCTATGATTATGAGGATCACATGTGGATGAGTGAAGCGGATTAATCCCACCATCTTCGAAGCTTGGGTTAGCTTTTATGAAGAGAGTGGGGTTAGCCTTTACTATTTTCGCCTTTATTACATCCCATACATAGTTAGCCTTTACTACATCCCATACATAAACAGTAACAATGTTGTTGTTACTGTTTATGTATGGGATGTAGGAATTGGAAGCTGGTGATGTGTGATGTGTATATTAGTGTTAATGGTATATTATCTTTGTTGGTATATTTTCCAGAGTTCGTTTTTTAATGTTCTGTAGTTATCTATGTGTTTTAAATTACTTGGTAGGTTGTTGAGTTGCGTGGGTATATGGATGTGATCTCACAAAAGAACCGTATGAGTTGTTGAAGGGTATAGGGATGTAGAGAGTTGTTGTGGGTCGTGTTATACGATATGTGTCTGTTGTTTCGATAGGTGATGTTGAAGTAATTCCTTATTAGTCTTATGTAGTGTTTCAGATTTTTATGCTGAGGATAGTGTATCGCCATATGCTGGTCGGATATTGGTTGTTGCGTATGGTGTCTTTTTTCCCACGAAATTTTGTTGTTAGTTGGTTTCTTGTGTTTTTGTATAAGGTTTATAAATGTGTTTTACAGGGTGACTTTTTTCCATAAATTTTCTTTTAGAGTAATATATTTAGTATGTCGCCATTTATCCATGGATTGTTGTCTGTATGTCGCCTCGTTTGTGTAGGCTTTGTTGCTTTTTTGTATATTTCTGTGAACTTTAGTTGGAAATTCTCATATAATGTTACAGGATCATTTATTCTAAGTAGACAATAATAATAATGATAATAATGATGATGATGATGATGATGATGATGATGATAATAATAATAATAATAAAATACACTTGCGCTCGGAAAGGCTTACATTCTACGAGTACAGCGTATATCTTGTAGGACGATAGGATTATGACGATGTGTGTATCTGCGCATATCTTAGAAAAAATAAATCACCTTGAGTGACTTCCTTTCAGTTTGTGTTCACTTTTAATCCACGACTAAATGTATTATTATTTATTATTTATCCCATTAATCCGACAATTGAAAGAAGGCTGTTCCCGACCCATTTCTCACCGAGCTGGGAGCAGATCGGATGTGTGTTAAGAAAACCGCTGCATTAAATGAAAGCTTCTAATTCAGTGGCCGTTGAGGGGATTCTGTTGGATTGAATTATTGTTATTAGGATTATTATTACATATTATTATATTACCATTGAACCATTCCTTTCTTAAGAGTAGACAACTTTCTCCTATTTCTGCGAAGAATTTTATTATTTGGACAGAAAGTTGAGTTGAAGGAAATCGAATTTATAGAAATGGGTTTAAAAGGGGTACTCAAGTGGAAAAGGTGCGTTGTTTTTATGTTAAAGGTGCGTCGGAGTTGAATTGTCATTCATTAGTTGAACATTGGAAATGCGCGCGCTTCTAAGTGCAAACGCTCTCGACTACAGTCAAGTTCAATCGCGATTGGATCCTTTCGAGTGAACTGCACGTGAATGCTGAGCTTCTTATTTAGCAGAACGGGAAACGAATCCGTAAGCGGGAACATTCGTCAGTTGACCTCATTGCAGCGCACTCTTATGAATTAATTGAAGGTTTTCAGAGAGGTCGTCGAGTCTTCTAAGGGGGTTGGCGAAGGAGGGAGGGAAGGGGGAGTGCTGTACCCACGTGATTTTCGTTATAATGGATTCATGAATGAATAAAAAAAGACCACTAAAGACATCCTCAGACACGCATGCGCAATGAGTAATTGGAGTGCAGATATGTTAACCGCTCGGTCACAAGGCCGGCAAATACACGACCACCCCCGTTCAGTCTCACTGAAATATACTTTGTTAGCTGATCTGCATTGAAACCACTGCTGTATTACATCGCCTAAGTTTCTCTCTTTCTTTCTCTTTTTTCATATATTAATATCGATTTCACCAACATTTAAAATTTCAAAAGGCGTTCCTATTAACTATTTATACTTTCTAGAAAGATTGAGATATTTTAAAACTATTTTTAAAGATATTTCGCTCGTGTGGCAACTGGAACTGTTGTTGCGTTTTTTTTTTTTTTTTAGCCCAAAGACGTCGGGTTTCAATCTATCTATTTATAGTTGGCTATTTTATCACACCCATTTGTCTTGACTGGACGGTCCCTTCCTATTCCCATATCTGTAAACCACACGCGTTCCAGATGTCCGAATTTTAAAGTCCATCCCCATCTTTCCATTTTCAATAACTTTTTCAACAGCGTGAGGGTTTGTAAGTTAGGAAAACTTTCTGCATAAGTTGCGGTGAAGAGCTCTTGCAACCCCGATGATGCGTTTGATTATGGTCTTCTCGAGGGAAGAAGGAATCAGAGAGAGTCCACTGTTTCTTCTACACTGATCTTCTTTACTTTCATTCTTCTTGACGGCGTCCTTCTGAAACTATTGCTAAGTTCAGTGATTGTCAACTTTCCTTCGATGCCCTTCAGATATTCACCATCAAGAACTCTATTTTTTCCACACTTCTGATATTTTTGCCATTTATTTGTTCTTATACTGCTTTCTTGAATTCACTACTTTTCCTCGCTATCGGCATCTTAGAAAGCACGCTTTCCTTCTTCTACTGTTTGCTTGACTTGTAACAGTCCTCATCCGATTTATATCTTTGAGTAAATGCAAGGGGTAGTTCGTTGTCATAAGGTTTTTTTCTTTGACGTTGAAATGCTTCCAAATCGGCTTGAGTCCAATATAATTCCAGGGATTTCGCAAATATTGGCTGCTTGCAATATTTTATTTTTTTATTTCTGCATTGGAAATATTTCAAAAATTCCTAAGTAGAATTCATTCTGGGACGATACTTGACCTTCCATTCATCTGCAAACCTTCGCTCTCCTTATTATCTTGTCTCAAACGACAGTGTTGCAAATTCAAAGTCCAGACTTCAAACGAATGCGAGTACGACGATTCGGACTGTACTGAGCAGAGACTAAATTTTCTTGATGATTTTCTCGATGAAATCTCTTAAGATCTTCAGAAAATATGATCTTTTCCTAATTTGTTCGATGTGGTTTGTCTTATCCGAGTCTGGTTTCTTTAGATTTAATGTTTCAGAATAGTCAATCACTTGAATTGCTCGGTTCCTTCATTTTTATGAGCTTTTATTGTATTCAATTCCCCCCCACCCCCCCCCCCCCCCACCCCCCCCCCCCCCCACCCCCCCCCCCCCCCACCCCCCCCCCCCCCCACCCCCCCCCCCCCCCACCCCCCCCCCCCCCCACCCCCCCCCCCCCCCACCCCCCCCCCCCCCCACCCCCCCCCCCCCCCACCCCCCCCCCCCCCCACCCCCCCCCCCCCCCACCCCCCCCCCCCCCCACCCCCCCCCCCCCCCACCCCCCCCCCCCCCCACCCCCCCCCCCCCCCACCCCCCCCCCCCCCCACCCCCCCCCCCCCCCACCCCCCCCCCCCCCCACCCCCCCCCCCCCCCACCCCCCCCCCCCCCCACCCCCCCCCCCCCCCACCCCCCCCCCCCCCCACCCCCCCCCCCCCCCACCCCCCCCCCCCCCCACCCCCCCCCCCCCCCACCCCCCCCCCCCCCCACCCCCCCCCCCCCCCACCCCCCCCCCCCCCCACCCCCCCCCCCCCCCACCCCCCCCCCCCCCCACCCCCCCCCCCAATACGAACCCATCAGAAGATCCACAATATTCCATGACATTGAGGCGGGAGGACTCGGCTTAATAAACGTACACCTAAAAACTCTAAGTGCGAGAGCAAAAATCATAGAGAGAGCTTACACAGAGGAAAAAGCATGGAGCGCATATATAATATATTATATGCAGAAGATAATGCCCGACAAAGTAATATGTTCCCTTCCGCGCTCGAGTGGCAAAACACCCAGAATGTTCCACGAGATTGCGGAAGGTTACAACTTTATTAACAAATACATAGGAATAAACGAATTCTTGAAGATGAGAGCTAAAGCAGCACACATCAAACTCACGCGCACAGTTATACCACCACCACAACACCGGGAGATTGAAAGAGGGACATTAAGACTATCAAAGACACTTAAAAAAGCTTTCAATCTGCCCATAAACCCCAAATTAAAAACCTTCTACTACAAAGTACACCACGCTTGTTTGCCCACCAAAATGTGATGCACAGCGAAAGGGATCCCTCTTCAAGGCCCCGCCAGATGTCATTTTTGCCCCCAACCAGAAACACTTTACCACTTAATGCTGTACTGCCCTCACACCTCCCGAATATGGAACACAGTTCAAACATTCATAAAACACAAACAACCCTTTACAGAACACACGTTATACTGGTTACACGAAGGGAAAATTAACACAACTAAAGCAATCATTATTATAACAACTATGTACTCGATTTGGACATACAGATGCGACAAAATTTACGGAAGGGAAACAGGACCAGACATACTCAAGAAAATAAACAACATATTAAAAGACACAATCGCAGATACCATAAACAGAAACAAAATAACAAAACACCAATGGCGGCAAATAGGTCTCATCTCAGAATTCGAAGAACAACTGCAAATCGTAGAAATAAAGGACCCACCATAAATTTAAAAAAAAAGCATAAAACACATATATACACGATAAAATATACATAAGTGAAAGAAAAGCATATTGTAAACTTTTTCATTAAGCTGTATAACCACTTGTACCTTAATTGCTTTATGCTATAAGTAATTGTAGTTCTGTGCATAATATTTGTCAACTACAGAGGTTGTAGTTTAGTTCTATGTATCCAAAATGTCAATGACAGTTTATATAGTGGAAGAGCTTGATGACATTTTACTGATCCGGTGGGTAACTCAAATCTCTGCCAAAATGCAACCCTCTCCTTCTATGTTAAAACAAATACTACACATGTATATAGACAGTTGCAATCTGAAAGTGATAATAATGAAGCAATAAATCGTGTAATGAGATGCAAAAACAAGTTTTAGTAATTATATGTTAAGAATATTTATGATATGTAAAGTAACTACGTGTGTATGTATAAATATGGTATATTTAAATAGCGCTTAACACTTCATGATAAGTTAATAATGTATAACCCAAACGATATCTGTATAATCCCAACTGTATATGTATAATGCACAATCCAAAGTGTACATTATACTGTAAATGTATAATGTACAATCCAAAATGTTTACAGTCCAAATGTAAAAGTGTCAAGTCAAACATAACAAAGGTCTATAAAGAAGTGTCTTCGAAAGAATAATTATATGAATTATAAGTAAAATATGATTTATGGAAATAGAAATGTGACTGGTAACTTAAATTCATAATACAGAATTCCATGGATAGTAAAGTTATGTTACATTAAAAGAAAAACTGCTTAACTCATGTAAAAAGGACTGTAGGAAGAAGCAGACACTGAGCAGATTATCGATGATAAAAATAAGGAAAAATAAATTGTGCATAATATATATATTATTAAGATATCAAGAAATGCAAATCGAAATGCCAATTAGAATAAGCATTCTGTGTACAACTGTATATATTTTAAATAGTTGTACATATATTTACTTGGATTGTACGTAGATGCTTTAGTGTTAATAAAATATACTCAGCCGTAGAGCCTTAGGCTTTTAAGCTAAGGGTCCCGCGTTCAAATCCCTTTTCAGGCGTCAGTTTTTTTTTTTTTTTTTGTTCTTTCATTTTATTTTGTTCGATAGCGATAATGTTTGGATTTCTTTACTTTATGGAAGCTTCTGTGTGCGCGAGCTCTTGTCATCCTCCCTGAGAATTTCTTATTTGTAACTGGTTTTTAATACTCACGTGATTTAATGAATTTGGATTTCGATAAAAGTGCTCACAAACTTCACTTTCAATAAATTCCCTGCCCGAGTGGTGAACATATTTTCTCTCCGATCCTACACGACGTGGGTTGGAATCGCATTGCGAGATGCGTGTTTCAGAAGGCCCTTTAGGGGGTCGTTGCCACCTGAAGATCCTGTTTACTGGAAGCTCGAAATGGATTGAAACATTCTCACGTTCAGTCTCTTGTGCGGGGTTTAACCCTGGGCACATTCACGTGTTAAATGACACTAACGTAATGTAATCGTATAACCTTTCGCAGGTGAGATTCGCATTTTATTAAAAAAAAAAATGACCTTAAGAAGAAAGACACGTGGTTACAGCATTCTACCTCTTTAAAAGAAAAAGAATTAAATATTGAATTGAAAAATTAAAAAAAAAAAGACATTGTTTTGGCAAAAACACTTCACTTTAAAATGCACACGAATTTGTCATTTTTACCGCTTTGAAGGAATTCAGTGCATAAATGAAGACAGTTATTTCTATTCTCTCCTTTCACCAAGTACGCTGTGAGTATTGTTTCAAATACTCTTCAAGGATTTGCATTCCCTGGCACAATTGGTCAGCGCGCGGTACTTAAAAGGCAGTAGGCGTGAGGGATGCTGAGGTTGCGAGTTCGAACCTCACCTTGGGAAGGAGTAATTTCTGTTTTTATATTCCGGAGATCGCAGGTGTTAACATCACTATCATTAGCCACATCCAGTAACTAAATAAACAGTGCGCTAGACTGTGTGAGATCGGTAACACGCGTGCAACTGTGCACCACGTTGTAAGTACTGAGACTTGTGGGAATGAAGGAAGAAAGTTCTTTCTTTTGAAGAGAATAAAAATGCTCCCGATACTCGCGAGCATTCCTTCATTGAACACGAAGTAGCCTGTAAGAGTTCACGATTACTAGCATTTGTTTATAACAAATTAAAAAGCCACAGAAATATATTTTATAATCCCGCTTATATGCCTTCGCATTTCTCAAAGGAATTCACAATCTTTAAATTTATTAACTCTTTTGCACGACATGCCATTAAGAAGTTTCAGTTTGACTCCAATCAACACAATTCACACAATGTTTGTCATTAAATAATTAAATAAGCACTACGAGTGACATCTCACAATTTATTACGACACCGAGTCGATTTCTAGGCCTTTTGTATAAGGCCAATTGGAGACATCACGGATGTAATACCAATTCTTAATTAGTTTCTTACATTAAGTATGGTACATGTTTTTAACAAACACATGTGCCATAGACAATAATACTAATCATTGAATCGTGAATAGGAATTACACCAGATCGAGGGTGAAAATATTCCAGTAATATCAGAGTAATATTGATTAATAGTTGATTATCTACCAATGCTTTGAAAAGATTTCTCGCAGTTTTTTTTTTTTTGCTTATATGAAAATTTATTGTATATTTGTATTATTCATTGTCAAAGGAAAGATTCAGCGATAACTAAATATAATTAAATTAATTAATTAAAATATTATTATAATTTCCAATAACATTTTATTTCTTGTATGGATTTTACACTGAGAGCCTGCGTAGCTCAAGTTGGTAGAGGCGAGCCGTTTGATCGGAAAGACCCGGGTTCGGATCCCGTCTATGACGTGAGGAACCGTTTCAGGTCTTTTTCAAGGACGAGTTAGGCGGTGTCATGCGGGGGATGGAGGGCTTTACGTCCCTCGGAACAGGCAAACCAGCAACGTGAACTCAACAGCCAAAAAATAAGCACCCTTACCGGATGCAGAGGAGGAAGACGTCCCGCCTGCATTAATTCGTTGGGACCCCTAATCAGAGAACGCTTCCCGTCCTAAGGGACACAAGGGTTGAAGAAGAAGACAAAATTAAATCTCAGAATTCTTCTTTCGTAGCAACTCATCGTTTGAAAATTAATGAAACCATCGTAGTTAACAGGAATTCGGATTGGGGACAAGGGGAACATCGCGATTGGTCATCCGGTCAAATAATCTCGTCTTCACTGTCCATACTAGTTCGAGTGTGGAGGGGTTCCCAACAACTTCCTGATATCCTGTTCAGGCACTTCCGGCATACTGCTGGCAATGAGGGTATTCTGTTGCTGATCGTCGACATATTTCATCCACGTGCAGTGGAGGATATTCGCTTAAGATTTCTACTGCCTCACTAGTCTTCTGTTTTCGGTGAGAATTAACCTTCGCGGTTTCTACAAGTTCTTTCTTGTTTTTAAGCAAATGATACCTCATCTCTCTCTCTATATATAAAATGATCTCACATAATGATAGCAAATAATAATGACCTCTCTTTTTTTTTTTTCATCGTTATTCTCGCTGGAGAGTAGTGTTGTCTTTTGGAACATTTCCCTTGTAGGCTATTCCTTTTTGATGGTGTCTGTTTATCCGGAGATATTTTCTACTCCCCCTCCCCCCCAAGTTCTGACTAAGAATAATTAATTTCAAAACTCGCTTTCTTCAAACGGTTTTATAGTTACGTGATGTGCTGTGAAATTTTCGTCTTCATTGTGAAGCGAAGTTTTATAGAGAAAAAACGATTTTTCTTTTCGAAACACTATTTTTTGAATATACATTAAATACTCAAAAACAACATCACCTGGGGTTGAGGGTTCATTTCTAATTGCATGTTACTTGATAGCTTAACGAGATTACAGCACAGACATTTTTTTTTCCATAGCAAACACTGTGAAATAAAAATTCAAAGTGCACTCAAAGATTGAAGGAAGAAAAGCGGGGGTTATTCATTATCTTGGGCCACAACTGAAAGGGTTTGGACAGCTCGCCATTTGCATTGTTCCCCACAAACTTCACACGATGAAAGCACCTTCGTTGCTTACGGTACCGCTGGACAAGACTTCCATCACGTGAGCAAGGGAATCAAAAGGGAGACGAAGTCCTGTACCCTCCCTCTAACTGCGAGAGAGAGAAAGAAAAACATGTCCCGAAGTCGTATTTGAAAACAACCTTGATTGCTACTTTCAATTTTTTTTCCCAAAAGCGATTGTTCTTAAAGGAGTTGTTGCATCTTTGAAGGAAGAAAGCGCAAAATATTCGCAAAGTTGGCTTCAGAAGATTTCTTTTGTAGCAGAGAGAGAGAGAGAGACCACATGAAGTATATGCAAAAGAAATGATAGAGGGGTAAATAGGAAATCCATGTGGTTAGTGCACGCTGTCAGGATTTGTGTTCCCATCGCATTTTCGATTATTGAACAATCTCGATCTGATTTGTGGCCGATCCTCTCTGACTGAGAATTCACGAAACCTGACGGAAAGATAAAATGAAAAACGCGTGGGAATACTTGAGAAATGAGCTGAATAGAAAACGGGAAAATATTTCGAGACTCCGACGGAGAACATGAAGGAAGGAGCAAAGGAGGGCTTAAAATACCAGCATCTTTGGATTTATCAGAAAAGCAGTCATTTTAAGACTAAATGATCATGCTGGTAAGAACCCATCTAAGAGTACAAATGCTTCTTAATTTCTCCAAAGTCTGTCTGCATGCTTTGGTGCCACGGGAGTTTCTGGTTTCTGTTCTCGAGTAATAGATTGACTGAGTTGTTAAATGGAACAAGAAAAAGCGATATTTGTCTTTGAAAGAAGAGAATCCTCTCGTGCAAAAGTTATGCATTTTATATTATATAAAATGCATAAATTTTGCACGAAATGGAAGGTTGAAGAATTGGAACTTCCTCTCCTATCACCCATTTATAAGTTCATTGGACATCATGCGATTCCGTATGGTAACTTCGTTCCACGGTGATGTGTTACATCAGCCCTCGCCTGGTGAAACTGTTGTGTTCTTTTGCTAAAGACTTCAAATATCTGAAGACCAGTCACTCCAGACATAGTGCAAGTTTGAGTCAGTAAGAACTCAAACTTCCTTGAAACGATCGTGACTGGTGACGAAACGTGGTGTTTACAGTATGAGCCCGAAACAGGGTGCTGAGTGGAGACCACCAGAAGAGGAGCATCCGAAAAAAAGACGCTTGGATAAGTCAAAAGTAAAGAAAATGCTGATTTGTTTCTACGATTCCAAGGGCATTATCCACAAAGAATTCGTTCCGATTGATAGCGAGAATTCGTCGCATACCGCATGAATATCTTGACGACCGACCCTTCGTCAAAACACACGCACTCTTGGTACTATAACTCGGCTTCTAATGAATCGAATGTCATAAACAGTTGACACAAACCTAATGAAGGTTGCTGCTTTTGACAACAGGTGGATCCACTAGTTTCTTCTATTTTCGAAAAGTTCGGTTTCTTTTTGGACAGAGGGTGTAAAGAAATAGAGGAAAGAAAACCTGAATAGTGTGTGACTATTTGGTTGAAGAATAATCTCTTCACAAAGTGGCGAACACTTTGGATCCAAGAATTCTTCCGCCAGTTATGTGAAGAAGACCAAGAGAAACCTCGTTGCTGTAAGTGAACTCGAAAATGGACAGATATTAAGACATTCATCTTTACAACTTGTGTATTCTCATCGTGTGACAACCTATTTGGTCACACGATGAGCATCCATACTCTCAGAATGCATTTGTACTCTTAGATGGGTTCTTACCAGCATGATCATTTAGATAAATCCCACTTTTCAAAAGGTCAAATCAGACGAATACACACTGCTCGAATTAATCAGAGTAAAACGGCAACTCATTCAAATAAATTTTCTGCAACTTGAAACAATAATCCGAAACAGTGGTCCTCCTGTGCAAGAAGCTATTATATGTCCAAATAATATCTACTCACCAACGGTTAAAACTAAAAAGATTTAGGGCATTGAAATATTAAAATCTAATAGCGTGTGGGGCTTAGTCCACCTTTGCCACGTTACCTCCAAAAAAAAAAAAGGCCATATTTAAAAACAGAAACACGAGCTGCTTGTTCCCCCAATTTAGCGAGTCCTTTGTTTTCCGATTTCAAGTTGGCTGGAATTCTTTCTTTCTGGTTCAAGTTGAAATCCCTCTCGTAGCTGCCTATCGAATGTTTGCACCATCATAACTGTATAAACTTACGGGTCATTCTAGACTGTTATCGTTATTTGAAGACAATCAGAGGACAATAAATATCGAGTGTCGTTTTATGGCCTTTCGATAACAACGGAAATCAATTTTAAATTTGCAATTTCAATTCAACTCCAAAGTCCCACCTCTTATGTTTCGATAGCAAACTTAGTTTTTTATTGGCTATAAAATAATATCGAGCATTTATTATCCTTTCTTTTAATTACTAATAAATAGAAATCCTTAAACTGAAAACATCCCGAATATTAAAAACATCTGGTAAAATTTAGTTAGAGATGTAGAAAAAAAATCTTACGCCAAATTCATAATTACGCCTCTTCTTCTTTTGTGTGGTGTGAATCTGTATATGCCAGCTTGCAAAATTAACTCTCCAGGACGAATTGAGTTTGTCGACGAGCCTTGCCCATATATCGTATATATGTATACTTAAAATATAAAGAGCCAATAGGCTTCATTTCGGCGACATAAACATTATTTAAATTAAGGGGATATTAAATCCCACATTGTTTTAAAACCGAATAAGAAGCTCAAAGACTGGAATCAGAGAGTTTCATGCCGAATATAGTATATAGTATATATAGTTATAGTAAACTATAAAGGTATCGATGACTACTAGTGTGAGTTAATGCACGTAGTCCTAGAACGTAGTACAAACACGGGCAACTCGCAGCAAAGGTGAGTAAAGTTTTGATCGCTATTCTTGGTATTTTTCATAATGTAAAACACATTTCCTAGGAAATTTATGCTGTTATTACATTATGGCGGGAGGTCACTACCCAGACCAGTTTCAGCCTTTATTGAGGCGTCAGCAGTGAGTAGCTAGAACAAATAGATACCAAAGGGTATAGCGAAAAGAACTTATATACGAGTTGTCAAAAAGGTGCACCCATTAAGTTACTTAAAATATATTGGTATTAATTTGGTCTAGCTACTCACTGATAAAGCCTCAATAAAGGCTGAATCCGGTCTGGGTAGTGACCTCCCACCATAATGTAATAACAGCATACACTTCCTAGGAAATGTGTTTTACATTATGGAAAATACCAAGAATAGCGATCAGAACTTCATCACCTATGCTGCGAGTTGCCTGAGATTGTACTACGTACTTGGACTACTTGCATTAGCTCACGCCAGTAATCGCCGATACTTTTATAGTTTATTATACTATATTCGGCATGAAACTCTCTGATTCCAATCTTTGAGTTTCTTATTCGGTTTTAAAACAATGTGGGATTTAATATCCCCTTAATTTAAATAATATATATATGTATATTTTACTTGAATTTTTCCTAAAATACGGCAATCAAAAATACAGAAAATATCTTGATATATTCACTTTGATAATCATCAAAATATATAGAAAACAATATATTTTTATATAAAATAATATTGTAAGTTTAATATTATAAAAAATTTTTTAAGTATCTTTAGTTATCATTAAATTAAAAAGAAAAATTATATATTTTTTTAACCACCATTACACTCTTTGCATAATACTTTTATTAGTAATTTACAAAATTTAAATAATGTGTAGAGGCTTGATTATTATGAAGGAAAAGTCCTTTTTAGGACTTCCAGGGCAACAAATGGCAATGCTGTAGCCAATGAAGTTTTAACTGAGGCTCGGCTATTGCCGTTACCCAGCTATGACTAGAGCTTTTTAGCTCAATAACACCCCATCCACACAGATTTTCTTCATTCAGATGACGGGATAAAGAGTCAAGGACTCAGTCCATCGCCCAGTTATTTTAATTTTAATTTAATTTAAATGATGTGTAGCGATTGGAATCAATCGACCGTGAGATGCGGTGATTGATTCATTCAATCCAATACCCTTGGAGGGTAATGGATGGCAATGCTGTAGCTAATGAGGCTCGGCAATTGCTGTTACCCTCCTGCCATGATCAGAGCTTTAATAATAGCTCAATATCCTTATCCCTACACTGTCCGCTACAGATAACGGGGAATATGAAAAGCATTCTTGCTTCGCCCCTTTAAGCCAATCCTTATAATGATGTGTAGCGGAGAGGGAAAGAAAAGTCCTTGTTAAAACCAATGAAGTTTTAACTGAGGCTCGGCTATAGCCGTTATCCAGCCATGACTAGAGCTTTTTAGCTCAATAACACTCCATCCACACAGATTTTCTTCATTCAGATGACGGGATAAAGAGTCAAGGACTCAGTCCATCGTCCAGTTCTTATAAGAACTATAAGATGATGTGTAGCTTTAGCCAGTTACCACAGCGAGTTACCTTTACTTTACCTCTTTCTTTCTTTTGGAGTTCCTGATTCTCTAGCTTTCAGAAGGTTAACTGGGCGGGGTGTGCAGCCCTTGTAGTTAGCCGGATGCAGACTGCCACAATTTGCGCATTTAGCGGGAGTAGTTGCGTTGTTTGGAACATGTGTGGGTGGAGTGTTTATATCTCCGCAATTTACACATCTGTACTCGGCTTTACAGAGTTTCTGCGCATGCCCGTATATTTCTGGCAGTGGTGGCATTGCCCTGCAGATGTTTTCCCTCTGAGTGGCTCAGTATTTATCACTAGAATACAAACAGTCTTTAGATCATAGATCTCTCTCTGATCCTTGCTGATTTCCACTCGAACCAGGGGCACGGGACGTTTGTCTGCCAGATACATTCGAGAGACTTTTGTCGGCTCGAGGCGTTGTGATTTTAGGTCAGTGGCTATCTCTTCTGATGTTTTCGTTTCGACTAAACCTCTGATGACAACCTTCAAGTTTTTATTGCTCTTTAGTTGAAATGTGCGATATGGAAATTCCAGTTTGTTTAGCAGGTAGAATCAACGATGGGACTCGCTCTTTGATCTGTGCCGCTGTGTCCATCGGTACTTCGGGCTCTGCGGTTATAGTCGCCTTGTCCATCGGTGCTTCGAGCTCTACGGCTGTACTCACCTTCCTACGTTTTTTTTCTGCTGACCACCTCGTAGTTTTCAAGTCTTCTAAGGACTGAGTGTCGACGGTTGAGGCATCTTCTCTGCAGGTGTCTTGAGAAGTGCTGGGGAGAGGGTCAGAAAGATGATATTCCTCTGATTCAACTTCAGAGATCTGATGGATCTCTACTCTGTCCGGCCATTTGGCGTGTAGCAGGTTTCCTACATGTCTGAAAACTGCAAGCAGTTACTTAAAATTTAGATAATCGAACTGAGTGTTCATGATTAGACCTAATCCGTAATTTAATGGGCGTTTTGCGAGGAACAGGACTTCTCGCTGTGGAGAAATTAAACTGTTCAATGATGCAGATATTCCATAAAAAAAATCAAAAATCAGCTAACGCCTTTTTATTCTCGTATACTCCCGGGAGTAGGCGGGGCCATTTAGCCCTATCTAACTTTTGGAGACTGAGTGGGCAGTTCAATCTCCACTGGTACCCAATCAGAGACAGATGGCCCAAGGCTATCACTAATTAAGCGGTACGCAGTGAAGAGAGACGGCTCAAATGTACCGCCATCTCGTGGTCCCTAACCCTAACACAATATATTTAATGTCTGAAATAATGTGGGTTCTACGGTCGATTTTCTTGAGTTTACAGGACGAAAAAACCGAGTTTCCGGGAGGAAATACCTGCGTGCCCGTGCCAGAAATCGACTAACTCGGGAACCGGTCGAAAAAAGGCTTAGAAAAATTTCCTCTAGTCGCCGACTAGACGCGAAACCAAGACTTCCTTCGTGCGGCCTAGCGCGGCGGTGTGCAAACGCCACATCCGCTGAGCTACACAGGCTCTCATGGCAAACTAAAATCAAATATCTAGGCATACAACTAGAAAACCGCCTCAGTTTTAACCTCGCGTTGTATATGCCTACAATAATCCAATTCCTCAATTGCCCAGCTTTACTCTCTCCTCAAACCGAAGAAGCCAAGTTAGCACCGAAAACAAGCCTACGGATCTACAAATCAATCATCAGACCCACTTTAACATACGGATCACTGGCTTGAAGCCACACTTCCCCCCAGCAACATCAAAAAACTACAAGTGATTCAAAATAAGTGTCTCCGTATGATTTTTGATGCTCCGTTGTTGTTCAGGAATGCTCTTCTACATCGAGATGCTAACATCCCAGATAAACCCACATCACTTCTCCGGACTGGCTCTACATATTTCGCTAAGGCGGTTCTCCACCCCAATCAACTCATTCAACAGTCATCCAACTACGATGAGAAGAACAGATGGAAACATAACGCCAGAAGGCAGTTCTACACATCGGCACGAGCGCTCTGACACGGCCCTAAATTGGGTTAGCCAGACGCTGGATAATCTTTTCTTCACTTCTCAACTCCTTAACGATGAAGGGATAAAAATCCAAGGGATTTTCATCCAGCTCGCCATAAAAGTTAACAGTTAGTGTGTAGCAGTATATTTGAGCAATCCTGTAGCCAATGAAGTTTTAACTGAGGCTCGGCTATTGCCGTTACCCAGCCATGACTAGAGCCTTTAGCTCAATAACACCCCATCCACATAGATTTTCTTCAATGAGATGACTGGATAAAGAGTCAAAGACTCAGTCCATCTCCAAAAAAAAAAAAAAAAACACGATGTGTAGCGGTTGCTTCTTTGGGTAAGGTGCAATATTGTTTGTAATGATAATTTACAATGATATAATTATAATTTAATTATATAATTGAAATATAATTTGTAATGATAGTCGTGGAATTAAAAGTGAACACAAACTAAAAGGAAGTCCCTCAAAGGTGCTTCATTTTTTCTAGGATATGCGCAGATACACCAACATAATCATCTCATCCTGCAAGATGTATGTTCTACTCGTAGAATGTAAACCTTTTCGAGCCGAAAATATATTTTATTATTATTATTATTATTATTATTATTTTTATTATTATTATTATTATTATTATTGCAAATGCATTTTACAAGAATTGAGTACTCTTCAAATTACACCAGGTTCGTAATAAGACACAGTTTTTTTATGAAATTAAAAGGCATGCATTTCGACACAAATGGTATGCTAACATCAGTTCTTGTGCGTTTTAGAAAATAACCAACACTGCCTTAAATTAAAGACCAGTTTAATCAAGTGAATTAACTGATCAAAGATCGGTTCAATATGATAATAACCATTTTATTTTGCATGCACATTTATTGGACCGTTCTTGCGTGGTCGCTATGGGGGACCATCCATGCAGAGTAACCCTCCGATATTATGATCCATCTTGTTGTTGTCATCCTCGCTTACTGACATTCCATTATCAGATACCACAGCTTGATGCAAATAAGAATTTCCATCGGATATCGCAAAACTATTTGAGTTCGTTATTCACTCCGGATATTTCACTTTTCGAAACAAATTTTATCACAGGAACAGCTACGAACAATCCTTTTTCTCCAACAGTTGTCAATGTTTTTATGGAACACTTTAAGCGACATCTTCCTGGCAGTATTTCGTATAAACCTGTCCATTGGTGTAGATGTGCTTAAGACATTATTCCAGTGTGGAACGGTTATTCTTTCTTCTTCTTTCTAAAAATAAATGAACTTTATCCTAGGAACCGACTCACCTTACGAAAAAAAAAAAAAAAAAGGAAGAAAATAATCAAATTGCATTTTTGAATCTACTGAATCTGTGAATTGAGTGCTAGCCTACAGTCTTCAATTTTTCGGGAAAAGACTCATACAGACCGTGATATCCACGCAGATTCACACCATAACAACAACAACAACAACAATAATAATAATAATAATTTTTTTTAACATTTTATTATTTCTCAGATAAATTACATACATTATATGAATATAATGTATGTAATTATGCACAACAAATACTTTCTGGTACATAAAGTTTTTTTAAATAATAATAATAATAACAATAACTGTTTACAACGTATATTATTATAATATTCATAACGATGATTATTACAGATGTTTCTTTGCAATTTTAAACTCTATATATACAATATCAATAGATATAATCACTCTATATTGCATACTTTTGTTACAGTTATTACATACATTACATACATTTGATTACATATGATACATTACTTACATTTGTTTACATATGATACTTACATTACATACATTTGTTTACATATAATACATGCATTACATACTTTGGTTTACATGTGATACGTACATTACATGCACTTGGTTGCATGTGATACATCTTGGATGAGAACTAATTTCTCTGATTTCGTCCTTGAACCTTATATGTAAGCTTATCTGAGGATGACACCAGTTCGTTATTATTTATTGTTTTTTTTTCTGTGTTGGGAAGTTACGAAATCTATGATTGAGAAATTTGCGGCACACGCACACACACGTACGCACACGCATCCACCCACACTTACACACCCACAATAACTTGGAATATATTGATGCGTGGCTGAACTGGAAGCCTTAACGAATATATTTTCATTAAGTTTGTATGGTATTTTGGGTGCGTGTTTCTTGTTCGTAGTATGTACTTAGAGCTCTTTTCAGGCTATTGTAGTTTGTAAGGTTTCTGTATTCAAAAGGTAATTTGTTTATCATGTCTGGGATGTAGAAGTTTCGCGTGGCCTTTCCGTAGTGATTATTGTATTTATATGTGATATAATGAGTAGTGTGAGTTCTTGTTATACGGTATGTATTTCTAACTGTTCTGTAGTTGGCATGCATCGAAATAATGTTTTAGCAAAGCTGCATAGTGACATAAATGTTTTGCTGTCAGTATTTTGTGCTCTAACATAGCAATGTATATAAGGTCATTATTTTCTCTGTTCCCAAAAGGTCAGTTTTATCATTATGTACTGTAGCGACATTAATCTATTTAATTTGTAGGGTGCACAGAAAGCATACGTTGTTATAGCGTATCTTAGTATATTTTGGCAATTGTACTTTGTATATTAGTGTTTTTAGGCGTGTGGGAACTATGTCTTTTAACCTGTAGATTTTGCCACTTATTGTTCGGAGTTTGTTGTGTAGATGGTTTATGTGGCTATTCCAGTTCATATCTGCATCGAAGTAAATTCCAAGGTATCGTATTGTTTCAACCTGTATGATTGTAGTTGTTTTGCTGTTCTGTGTGTTTTTTATGTTGGAAAGTGGATGTTGGATGGTTATATATTTGTTATCAACTGGTCGAGTTAGTGGATTTCTGAATATCATTAATTTTGTCTTTTCTGAGTTTAGGTGTATGGAGTTTTTCGAGAGCCAGTCTATGATCAGATTTATGTCATGTTGCATATTTGTTTGGGCTATGCTTGCGTTATTATGGATGGATATTATTGCTGTATCGTCTGCGTGTTGGAATATCTTACCTTTGGGGTGTAGCTGATTAATATCGTGCGTGGAAATGTTGAATAGAGTTGGGGAGAGTACAGCTCCCTGTGGTACTACTACTACTACTACTACTACTACTACTACTACTACTAATAATAATAATAATTTATAAAAATAAATTACTAGATATCGAGACCTCGCAATCGAAGTTGGCCGACTGTGGCTTAAACACACCAAAGTCATTCCAATAGTTATCGGTGCACTTGGTGCAACTTCAAAGAAGCCGTCCAACTATTTACAGATTAAAAATCAATGGAGTGACCCCATATGAACTACAAAAAACAGCATTACTTGGAACAGTCCATATTTTACGACGCTACCTGACGAACTTCTATTCTTAGATTCTTGGGTAGAATCTGAATTGTTCTGAATCATCAGTCAAATTTTTATTTATATGATATCTTGTTTTGACTGTGTATCAATTATGTGAATAAAATAATAATAATAATAATTAATAATAATAATATCTCTGGTCATCAAGACCTTAATAGATTGTGTCCATTCTCTTCGGTCTTCGAAGGAACTTCTACAGAAGGACTTACAGCACTTTAAGTCAACTTTTCTTCGAACAGTGTTAGGGATTTCTTCACGAAAAAAAAAAGTTTCTCAGTTAAAGGATGGATTCGTGTGCTTCTTCAGCTCGATAGAAACAACTCGTATTCGTCTCCCTTATGTGCAAGGAATTTTCGAACGTGTAGCAAAAAGTTTAGAACCACCGAACATTTTTGTTACCTTTCGTGATGTGAGAAATATCTGAACTTTTCTCCCATCTCTTGTTGACAAGCTTCTTCCTCTTAACTGCTCATCAGAGCAGACTCCTTGTTTTTGTGACTTATCATATCACGAACAGTGTGGAACATTCTGTTTTTATTGACCTCAAAGAACGGACTTGCTTTGTTATGTCATATCCACCAAGCACAGAGTCCACTGGAAAAGAAGAGAAAAGAATCCTTCATAAAAGTCGATTCTCTTTCGTTATAGAATGCGTTCTAAATAAACTTGTGAAAAGTTGCACATTTGGCGTAACGTAAATGGACCCAACGGTCTATGTTTATCTCCTCACCCGAGAGAGGACGTTTGAATCAGCCGATCTTTCCCAACTTTTACTAACACATAATTGCTTTTTAGTTAAGAAAATATTGACCAATTTTGTATCTCACATTCGCTCCTAAGATGGTGTTTTTAACAATTGTTGTTGTGCAATCTCCATCCCACTTTTTGTACTGAAAACAGCGTATGAAATATGCGCCAACATTTTGCTAATAAACAGAATGTGTTTTTTTTCCGTCTTTTGGAATTCATTCTGAACTCACTTCGATAAATTTGAAATATTTCTTACACATCTTCAAATCCATGTGATGAATAGAAATATGAAATTTCTCGATTTCTGACAGATGCCATCAGTAAAGAGTGCCCTTACATAACCATTCGTAAATCGCTAATGGAATGTGCCGAGGATAATAAGAGCCACCCTTCCGTCCGAATATTACATTTCTTGTGTTGTGTGCTCTTTTGCATAATGCAGTTTCGCATCGGACGACTAAAGTCATCTATCATAAAAGACATTCACAAACATCCTATTCACCTCGCTCTCTTTAGCTGGTCAAATACGTCTCACATCTAGGATTAACTTGAATTTGAATACGGATTTCATTGACATGTTTAGTTTAAATGTTTCAATCAGTTCGTTAAAGGTCGTTTTTGATTTCCTCGTAGCAAACGAAATCGAAAAACGCAACCTTGGAGAACCAATTTCACTTTTCTTTTTTTGGAGACGGACTGAGATCTTGTCTCTTTACTTGATTGTAGAAAATGTGTGAATGGGGTGTTATTTAGCTATAAGGTCTGCTCAAGGCTGGGTGACGGCAACAGCCGTCACTGGTTGTTTTCTCGAAGCCCAAATCGTTCGAACTTGTTTAACCAACCAATTTCACAGCCCTTGTAGCCCTTATAAGGACTGGCTTAAAGGGGCGAAGCAAGAATGCTTTCATCTTCCCCGTTATCTGTAGAGGACAGTGTAGAGATAAGGTATTATTGAACTATAAATCTCTGATCATGGCACGAGGGTAACAGCAATAGTCAAGCCTCAGTTAGAACTTCATTGGCTGCAGCATTACCCTCCCAGGGTTTCATTCACCTGTGTTAAGCGATGACCAATTTCTTAAAGTTCTTAAAAGAACTGGGAGATGGACTGAGTCCTTGACTCTATCCCTTCATCTGAATAAAGATGAAGTGTGGATGGGGTGTTATTGAGCTATACGCTCTAGTCATGGCTGGGTAACGGAAACAGCCGAGCCTCACTTAAAACTTCATTGGCTACAGCATTGCCATTTGTTACCCTGGAAGTCCTAAAAAGGATTTTTCACCATATCACCAATTTCATCCTTATAGTCCTTATAAGGACTGGCTTAAAGGGGCGAAGCAAGAATGCTTTTCATCTTCACCGTTATCTGTAGAGGACAGTGTAGGGATAAGGTGTTTATGAGCTATTAAAGTTCTGATCATAGCAAGAGGGTAACAGCAATAGCCGAGCCTCAGTTAGAGCTTCACAGGCTACAGCTTCGCCATCCATTACCCTCCAAGGATATTAATCACCGCATCTCTGTTCTAATCTCGAAAGATTCACCAATTTCATACGCCACTTTACAGCTCTATATAAAAATAGTTTTAAAAATAGATAAAGGTAGATTAAAACTTACTTATAAAATCTAAATAATTTTCCAGATTTTCTAGAGCAATTAAAAGATTTCAATAAAAAAATAATACTTTCTATCAGATTTCTATAATTAATATTAAAAATATAGGAATGCCTTCAATGAAGTCGACTCTCTGCGAAAACATGTCACCCATCAACAAAACTCGTCTTAAAATACTATTTTTCTGTTTTGCATATTCATCTCACACAACAGATGCCACAAAACATCAAATATCGAATGTTGCGTGGATGCTTTAAAGATAATATTTCTGCACAAGGAAATTTGTCGTATGCGGCATGATTTTTCTGATGCGAACCAAAGGTTGAAACCGAATCGACGTCAATGAAACCGCTCGTGAAGATCACTAAAAACAGGAAATCATTGAACCAGCTCGACGGAATTCATCCTCTTTTAAGCGATGCAATACCGAACCAAGACATGACGAATGTTGTCTTCACATAATCAGAAAAGAAGGTCAAATTAGAAAATTTGTTTCTTGCCTATGTAATAAAAATATTTTTTTTATCCTTTCTTTTAATAGTTATTGGTATCGCATGAACTGTTTTTTCTTCTTAGACGCTTACGTAATATCAAACTCACAATATTTTGATTGCTGATCAACAAAGAAATTAAATCAGCGGATTTTGGTCTGTCTGAAAGATAGATTAAACAAATCAGACAATTTGAGTGGAAAATTGCGATGAAAGTAGAAATCCTGTTCGAATTCAGAGTAACAGTTGAACTTGAAACTGCAACTTGAAAGAATAAGAAAGGGTGCTTCGTATTCGCAGAAACATCAAATGAATTTGACAATCTGAAGGGAACAACCTCGACCAATAGAGAGGAGTTCGTCATTCGCCCAACGAACTGCTTTGCAGTTTCATTCTTCGCTTCTGTTTCCAACCTTTGTATTTGAGTTTCTTCATCACTGAATCCCAATATTTGTTTTCTAAGTCAAGAATAAATAAATAAGAGTTTCTTCTTCTCCTTTCAGTGCACTCAATCACGATAATAGAAATCTAAAATAACTGTACGATGTAATAAATATAGAAATGAATGCCGTGTCTGCCACTTTTGGTAGTTTACTGACGTGTGGCAAAAGCTGTTGAGATCTCCTCTGTTTATTAAGCTACTCTCACTGCTGGAATTTCTGTTCTCATTTATTTATTTTTATATTTATTTTTAACACGTGGAGTTAATCTCTTCTGCGCAAGCACAGAAAAGTTCCAAAGAAACAAATTCCAAATGTCAAAGTGACTGTTGGATAGGAATCGCTTTGAGAAATATTAAATAATATTTGTTAATAATATTTTCGGTTGTTTCTACTGTACCGAAAACGAAATCAGTTATTTCGATCTATAAAATTCTCAAAATGCAGTCGGTTTCTGCAATTCTGTCATTCAAAATGCAATCAATGTAAAGTTGTATGACGGACATTTTAACTCTTCAAAAATATTCTACGTTCGTTCTTGCAATACTATGACGTAGTTCGTCACCATGCCGATACTCATAAGAGTCATTTCTATAGAACCAAAATGCCACCCGCATGTCCAAATAGCATTTTTTCCCTGGAATCCGAACACAGGATCGTAGTCTAAACTGCATTCGCCATCATAGTATCACAGCGAAGAGAAAATGTCATTTCATAAACAATCTTCTCGTGGCCGCCGCCAGAGTGCGTGGACACCAGAGCTTTCCAACATCCTGTTGTCCAATCATGGCGAGCTCTGAATCCACAAGTAGAGCCTGATCAGATTTATTTATTTTTTTTTTGGGGGGGGGGGGGTGTTATGTTTAGATTTCAGGCAGCAAACGTTCTTAGAAAAGTACTCTGCACCAGGGATATCCTCCGAAATTTCTAGTAGAGGGAATCAGTTGATGATCATGTAATCAATTTTCAACAGTTTTCTATCCCCTTTGCGTCACATTTTTTGAGGAAATGTTGAGTTTATCTTTTCTTCACGCTTTTATATTTTAATGTCGTCAGACACAGTCGTTCTCTGATGTTCAAAATATGCTGCGGTTGCACACACTCATTAAGGACTAATAAACGAGCACCCGTGACACCACTTATCGGACGGTAATTAAAAAATAAGTCATTAAAATAATTTCACCCTTTCACAAGTGATCAGGATAATCCCGATAAACCGTGTCTTTGAGAAATCCTCACAGCCGGAAGTGATGGAGGGGGGGGGGCAGATCAAGTGAACGAGACGGCCATGGAGTTGGAAATGCACGGCTGGTCACTCGGGCTTCCGTGAAACATTCTTGAAGAACCCCCTGTACGGATCGACCGAACCGTGGAGAGGCCCCCATTCTGCACGAAAATGACTGACTCCATGCACAGATGCTGCTGTGGCAAAACGAAATTGTTTATCATATCGCGATGCCTCTCGGCAGAAACTCAGCAGGTCACAGAACCCGAACGGCGAATGTCCTCCAAGAAGAACGATCCAATGATAAACGAAGCGGTAAACCCACAACAGCCTTGTGAATGCATCATCTCCACACAAAATCATCCACGGCTGCGCAGCGTACAACTCCACCCGAGCGAGGAATGTTCAAGTGGATGTCAGTCGGCTTTCAAAGTCCTGCGGGCACAACTCCTGTGTCTGGGTGATCTTGAATGGGTAGAAGATCGGAATCTTCCGTAGAAATTTCCAGACAGTTGTGTAAGGCTCATCCGTGTGTCTTGATACACCGTGACATGCACCACAACGGCAGTAGCAACTTCACTGCCTTGTTGCGATCTGATTGGTTCGAGACCTCTCCCAGGTCTGACTCGCAACGACCGCGTTTCTTCAACACGACTAATCATTCGTTGCAGAGCCACCGAGAGTTTTCGTTCATTAGTTCGCGATAGATGGCGCTGCGACGGCTGGGCACTCGTAATTGTTTGGATCAGCAGTTGGTGGTGATCCCTTGATTTCGAGGGATTTTCTTATATTATTCTCACATTTAACCCCTTCGTACTGCTTCTAGGCAAGGTAAGGTTGAGTGGTGTTGTCAAGTGTAAGCAGAACCGCACATCGCTACGAGATAAGCTAGAAGTGTTGAAACAATTCTCTTATAATGTTTTCGTGCGAAAACGTGGGATACATTTGGTACTGATTCTCTATTAAAACAAGTAAACGGAGAAAGAATTGGAATTCTTTATAGATAATGATAAGAAGCAGATGAGTGTTAAATAACACTACAGAAATCGGTAAGAATAATTCCCATGACGTATGATGATGGAATAGTTTTGATAACGCTGACGTGATGGGATGGACTTGGTCGGATAGCGTGTGAATGAAACAAGCTAAGTTACTCCGTAAAGACCTCAAAGGAGAACTCGAATATGACAGAAAGACAGCCTCAAAGGTTTAAGAAGCGTCGTGCAATTCCCATACATAAATTGAAGAAATGCTCTACCAAATATGTGGACGAATTTGAGAATGTTGCAGCTGGCAAACACCCCACTCCAAGAAACGTATAATTCTGATTAAATTGCGTTTTGTTGGCGAAACATAACGCGAAGGGCATTATTGAAGAAGAAAGGCCAAAAGCATTGAGAATTCCAAGTCTCGGAAAGAGTGTTTCGTATGGTTGCAACTTTCCGTAGAACTGCGATGTTTCCATTTGTTTTTGGTTGCATTTTTAATTCTTCACTTAAAGTAAATTTTGTTTGATTTTCCAATGTTTTGGTTTTTATTGATCCCACACGGCAGAGATCGAGAAACCTACAGCACCTCACTGGCGTGTTTGGGCAAGTATTTCAGGAAAAAAAAAAGAAAAAAGGAAATAACCTGTTGATGTGTTTTGAACAAGCGAAGGTTTTGTGGTCGTGGAAAACTGTTTGTGCGGAAGACTGTTCCGGAGCACAGAGGTCGATCGGAACAACATCATGCAATCGATCTACTGTCAATTCATTACGGAACATGACGTAAATGAAAGGGATGACAGCGTCCGTCTGAGAAGTTTTTAAACTCAAATAATTTTATGAATTCCTTCTTCATCAAGAAAAAAGTGGAGTTTCTAATGCGGTTACTTATCGGGTGTCGGACCGATTTCATTATGTTTTCATTTTCTGAAGAAAATTGATATAAAAATGGGAAAAAATTAAAACGAAAATTTCGCTTTTTCAATGCTTTGCTAATTTTATTTCTAAGATTATTTTTCTTAAGATAGTTTAAACGCCTGTCTTATAATAAAACAGTTTCTAATTCTATCGTTTCATTGTTCAAATGAAAAATGCGGAATATTTAACGAGACAAATTTTTACTTTATTTTTTCCTTTTAATTTTTTTTCCCATATCTTTAACATTTTGTTCCTTTTGTTTGCACGCCCCTGCCAATTGTTTTCGGTGTATAAAACATAGTTCGAGTGTTACAAATTCAGGACAAACCTCTCCTCATCAGTGCACTCATCTGACGATTTCTTGGTCCTGCTGAGTACGGCTCGAATCAGAAATTCACAACAACAACAATAAAAAAAAACACTTCTCACTTCTTCGTGTCTCTTTCCCACCATCTCGACATGTTTCTTGACATATCGCGATGTCCTCCAAAGGGACACAAGAAAACTAATTTTCTTCTAAATTTCGATTAAACTTTGCCCTCTTTTAACACCCACAGAGACGCCTCCTCGCTTATTGGCTGTCCTCTCACGTGAGACTACATTTCACACTTAAAAATGTTAAATCTAATTAAATCCTCTGTTCCCCATTCAAGAAACATGTTTCGGCACTTTTTGGTGCCTCATCAGGAGATGGCTAGGGAGGAGGGAACATCTTGAAGAAAGTCTTACCTCTTCTCGTCTTGTTCAAAGGTTTCTTATTTCATTCAGTCGAAATTGTTCGCATGATTTCTTAATGGAATAAGAAAGCGTATAACTTAGCTGAGATGAAAAAACTGATATATTTAAGCTTCGCTCTGATGAATCTGATCAAATACATCCCCCGCCTACTCACCGAAACTCTCGTGGTTATACGAAAGTCAGTAATTTGAAGTTGTTCCCCCCCCCTCCCCCGTGCTCTAAAAACACCATTCAGTTTGTTGGCGAAGTCTCCCGACTAGATTTTGGTTCGTTCCTGCTGTTCTGGAATTCCCTTCCGCTCTTTCAATAGAGAATTCGTCAGTTCGGTCACTGATGCCGGGAAATTGGGCTTCGCTCCCAGCGTTCCAATTCATCCGAAAGCATTCCGCTAGCAAAGTTCTTCAACTTCCATCTCATCAAATTCTTCTTGTTGATAGCGAAAAGGGTCTTCACGTAAATTTTGCGATAAAGTTGAAATCAAGAATTGTCTCGGAAGTCTTTACAGGGAGCACCGTTAAGATTCTCCGTTTCTGGAAGCAGTTGGTTTTTATTTTTTTTACGTTTTTGTTTACAGTTTTATATTTTTACGTTTTATGATTTTATTGTTTTTGTGTTTTTATGTTTTATGTTTTTTATAAGTTTTTTAGCTAAAAACCAAAAAATAAATAATTAAAAAAATCCCACATGACGACTCCTTCTTCACAAACTTCACAGTTGAAACAACACATTCGTACAGGTCGCCTTCTCATACCATCCGCCACACTCCTCCGTCGAACTGAAACTATTCTGAAGAGTCATTCATACATACGATCACTTCCACCGCTGCACAGTTCAATCGCGGCAAACTTTTCACCACTCGACCTGACAGTTGACCTTGTCCTTCCGGATGTTAGGGTTTAGTCCGGCCATTGAAAAAAAACTCGTGTTCTTCAGATCTCGATGAACCGCTGTCTTTTGGTTTTGCTTGTCGAGTGACATTTCCGAACTTCGTACGTGGACAGGCGATTTTTTCCAACCAACTGGCCAACCAGGTCCTGGATGTGCTGCGGTGGATCTACGGTGTTCCGATTTCCCAATAACGTTAATGCAGTGCAGTACATAAAGCTCAATACAATGTGAAATAAAACACAGATAATAATTACAATAGCTAATTGCAGTATGCTTGACTCATTCATAGCACATACAAGACAAAATAAAAAAGGAAAAAGATTACAATTGGGGCCAACATACAGTACAAGGCAAAGTTTTAGATGATGTACAATATTGAACAAACTGTTGATACACAATGCATGACAACTTTTATATGATATAAAATATTGGACAAACTAACGGTATACAATAGAACACAAACTTTTAGATAATATACAATACTGGACAAACTGATGAAATACAAAGACAATCTTTTATATGATATATACAATATTCGACAAACTGATGATATAAAATATATAACAAACTAATGATATACAATATAAAACAAACTTTCGTATGATATACAATATTGGACAAACTGAGGATATACAATGCATGACAAATTTTTAGATGATATAGAAGGCATGACAAACTTTAAATGATATACAATATTGGACAAACTGATGATCAATGCATGACAATCTTTAATGTGATAAACAATAGTGGACAAACTGATGATATGCAATGTAAGACAAACGTTTATATGATAAACAATATTAGAGAAAATGATGATATACAATATAAGAACAAACTGATGATATATAAAGATAAAGACAATCTTTTATATGATATATACAATAATGGAAAAACTGATGATATTAATATAACACAAACGTTTACATGATAAACAATATTAGAGATGAATGATGCTATATCATATAAAACAAAGTTTTGTATGATATAAAATATTGGACAAACTAATGACATGCAATATAAGACAAGTTTTATATGATATACAATATTGTACAAAATCATGATATACAATATAAGACAAACTGATGATATACAATATAAGGCAAACGTTTATATGATAAACAGTATTAGAGAAAATGATGATATACAATATAAGTCAAACTGATGATATATAAAGACAATCTTTTATATGATATATACAATAATGGACAAACTGATGATATCAATATAACACAAACGTTTACATGATAAACAATATTAGAGATGAATGATGATATGCAATATAAGACAAACTAATGATATAAATATAAGACAAACGTTTATATGATAAACAATATTAGAGAAAATGATGATATACAATACACGACAAACTTATATGATATAACATATTGGACAAACTGATGACATGCAATATAAGAGAAACTTTTAGATGATATTAAATATAAGACAAACTAAGACAAGCTGATGATAGTAGTATACCAGGCACTAGTGACAAGAGCAAGATAAGATAAGGAATCGTGACGTGATTGGTTGATGACGTCATGGTGTGTGACGTCATGGGTCTGGAATGTTTGGAATTTCCCTGTGGGCATATGTGTCACTGGCTTCAGTTCTTGTGTTTTGGTTCGCGTATGGAATTATGGGTGATGGTAGAGATAAGGATTCGTGTTGTGATTGGTGGTGCACTTCTGACAAGATCAAGATAAGATAAGGAATGGTGACGTGGGTGTGTGTTGTTATGAGATGTAGATAAGTGACGTCATTTGTTTGCTGTTAAGAAGTGACGTCACTTATCTACATCTCATAACAACACACGCCCACGTCACCATTCCTTATCTTATCTTGATCTTGATCTTGTCAGAAGTGCCACCCATACTACTGATGATATATAAAGACAACCTTTTATATGATATGTACAATAATGGACAAACTGATGATATCAATATAACACAAACGTTTACATGATAAAAAATATTGGAGATGAATGATGACATACAATATAAGATAAACTGATGAGATATAATATTCAACAAATCAATGATATGCAATATAAGACAAACTTTTATATGATATACTGTACTGGACAAACGTTTAGAGTATGAAATGAGAAATATACAAGAGAGTTTTGTTATTATAAATATGTCCGTAATAAGAGGATTATTTCCATACTGGTTACAAGAACAATAGTCATGCATGAAGGTATAGTAAATAGATATGCACTTGTTATATCTACGATTATTACATTACAGAGATTATTAGATACAGAATTGTTTCATACAAGATTGTCACATTACAAACCATATTTAATACATAATTATTAGATTTTGTGTATATGTGTGTGTATTTCAAGGTCACGTAATTCCCTAATTTTTTAAACATATGATCAGTAGAAACAGACTTACGTTGTCAAGTAAGTCAGTGTACTTCTTAGAGGCCCTGTGACGAGAGGATTATGTAAAATTTCTCTGTTGGTTTTCGGTACTACAACCCAACACCGCAGATCATAATGAACATTAGTTATACACCTCGAAATGTTTCATCTTCTAAATGAGTATAATACCAGCAAAACAGGTAAGGTTTAAAGGATGGTTTATAGTTTTTTGTTGGAGTATGACGCTGAACATGGGAGGTTTTGTTGATCTTTTCGTTTTGTTTTGGAACATTATTCAGGGCAGTAGATGATCAGTATATTGACAAACGTTGTAACGTGGTGGCGTCTGTTTCTGATGCATCTTATTTTGTTTGCCAAAAACGAAAAATGGGAATTCTTATTTAACTGCTGTGGATACAAAGATCGAATCATCTCATTGGTTATTTATTAACCCACCCACAACGAAGCAGATTTCCTTGACATCGAAATTTAAGCTGTTCTGATGCTCTTTACCTCCTTCTCATTACCCAGCACGCGCACATCGTTACTTATCCCGGGCAGACCCTCATATGGATTGTCCTCTCCATAGGATCAAAGTACCGAAACTGGTTAACTGGTGATTAATTTTATTGAGTACGGTTATGATGTCGTCGCAATTTGGGAATATTCACAAGGCTTTTATTTCTGATTATAAAATTGACCAATTTGCACTCTTTATTCTTGTCATTCATACTGATAACGAATTCCGTTAAGAGGAAGTTTTGTTTTACAAATTCGATCCCTTCCTCGAAGGTTTTCGCAATGTTTCCATTGTGATTTACGAATATTAGATTGAGTGACTCACACTTTGATAGGGATAGCTGCAGCAGGAGGGCGGTCGTTTCCGGAACTGAGTTGGTACAAAGGTCGCAGTGCTACCTCAAAACTCGCTACGCCCTTCAGTACGGTCCATTTTACTTGTTTGTTTGTGAAGCTTTTAAGACGGTCCGCTTATAACTGCAGTAGCCGAGCATGTAAGGAATGAAAGCATATTCAACCTTACTATTGGGCGTGCGGATATATTTTATCAGATGACGTGTGATGTATTTAATTAGCAGAGATCAGATCGGGACCAGCGGAGTTTAATTTAAAAAAATAAATAAATCTTATGTTCACTTGAATATAAGCTAAAGGGAATTCATCCCTCCTCCTTCTCCATCCCTATTTTCTTAAAAGACAATTAGATGCATACCTTAACTATTCATAATGTATAGTACAACGACTTAATGAACTAGTTCGACTATATTACTGATAAGATATTTTTGTCTACAGGTTACTGATATTTCTATAATCAGAGAATTAACTGATTGATTGAAAATTGAGAGCTGTTCAAATTCTACAACACCTCATTACAAAACAAAATGCAATACGCACACTAGGATTATTTATTCATATTTGTTTGGTAAATTTCTAAAACTTATTTAATAATATTTTGTTTATGATTTGTTTCTTAATTTAATATCTTATGTTTAATTGGCGCATGTGTAAGTTAAGCATTCGTTTCTGGTTCTATAAACCTCGACTCAGAAGACAGACCGTTTGGATTCCATTCCAGACATTGAAATTTTATGAAGCTTTTTTGAGTTAGTTGGAATGGTATACGAAGGATAATCTGGTTACTCAAGGATGATCTGGGTTTTAATTCTGCAGCTCGGAAAAACTGACATACGTTTGAAACTACTACTAATAATAATGCCAGTCAGAGTTAGGAACACAAGATGGCCGTTGTGTTCCATACTATCGTGATCCGCGATGAAATTAGCTATCAGCGACGATTAAGATGCAGTGCGGTACCCAGCTATTCATGTTGGGGGAATAAAAGGCGCGTTAAACGGTTAATTTATCCTAATTTAATAATAATAATAATAATAATAATAATAATAATAATAATAATAATAATAATAATAAATTGCTTTAGTATTAATTTACTACAAGTTATAATCAACACTAATCATCTAAAATGTGAATGAAAATTAAAGAACTTAAAGAATGAAGTTACGCAAAGATTCAGAAATTCAGGATTGAATTTTCTGTGAACTTTAAGATTGAAATCAGAATCAAAGAATGACCTCCCTCCTATCTTATGTTAGCCAAATATATAAAGAAAACAATCGAACCTTAAATCCTTAAAAACCATAAAGCATATATGGATGCTCTTGTGAAAGGGTTTCAACCTGCCTCATCTACAAACATTCTTCTCTTATTTATAAACGCATTTACATTCTTACAGTTGGAAATGATTAAAATTAAATACTCAGATCGTTGGATTGTTTCAGCAAATATTGAAATGTCTTAATGAAGTAATTTGTTAAGAGATATTTAACTTTTAAACGATTATTTTAAATGAGATTTCATTAAGAAGGATTAATTTAAAATTAATATAAGTTATTAAATATAATCTAAACTAATTAAGACTAATTACTGTTTATATTTCCAGAAATCTACTCACTTTGTGTTCCTTATTCTGAAACAAATCGAAGGTCATGATAAAATAGGTCTAACAGTTCTTTCTTTAACTATTCTTTGCTTTTAAACGATACTAAATATTGGTGGACAACAATACAAAAAGTGAACAATGCACTTCATTTCTTTTCAATTATTAAGCGAGATAACTGATTTGTTTCCGATTCCAATAATATGTTTCCTACATAATTATTGGAAATGTTCAGTTCTTTCTTACGTAAACAATCACTCAGCTTCTTTGGGTGGGTGGGGGGGGGGGAATTGCGATTCGAAAATGTAAAAAAACAATCGCGAAACAAATCAGCACATAGTTACTAGCTGCAATTTGGTTTAAATTAATAAAAATAATAATTTTAAAATTAATTGTGAAAACAGTTTGTCTTCATATTTATTATTCAAATATTTGAGCGCTGCAGCAATAAGTACCAAGTATGAAAACTTTTTGGCCGAATATCAACGTTTTACCTTTCCATTTTAAACTAATTGTAACTTTGGTTCTCAGAGATTTCTTAAGACTCGAATCTCCTTTTACTTCCACAAAGGATTTTCGTATTTTCCTTCGACAAATCGGCTTAATGAAGACATCATAAAGTGGACTGTCTGAGTAGGAATCCCATCTACATGTCACATTAGGAAGGAAAGCGGCATTGAATCCGAGACATACAGGGTGGCCATGGTTAAAGAGGAGGTGTTCAGAGCCCTGTAGTGAAAAATGTATTGGACGAAAATGGAGTTCACTCAGTGTTTTTTTTCCTTCCTGAAGCGCACGTTTCAACCCAAGAAGAGGTTGGTACCGTGGGGTAAAAAAAAAAATTGACTTTTAAGGGTTTTCAAAATCCAAGCCGTTTCATAGAAACATTAAGAAAGTGATTGCAAACCGTAATATTTACGGAATCACTGACAGGAGGAGAGGGGCGGGGGGGGGAATATCTTCCTTGTTTTCATTAGAACGACGGTAGAGCCCTGAAGGGCAGAACTTCAATCTGTTCAGAGCAAATAATTGCGAAATGTAATTTCTCAACAGTTTTAATCTTTCTATAATGTGAATGATCCGATTAAAAGACAAACTGGAATGGGAAAAAAACTTTTTTTTTTTAGGGGGGGAATATTGTTCAAAATTTTTCGGTGATTCTAAACACCAAATTTCACTAAAATTCGTTCCTGTAAGAAAATGTTTTTCGGCTTATTTTATTTGTTATTCATTTATTTTACTTTAATCTTATTTTATTTTTGGACTTATGGGAATGTTTAAAGGCTCATCCCTTCCTCGTTCTGTCGTTCGCTTCTTTGCTTGCATGAGCGTAACAGCTTCGCATCTGATCAAAATTTGACCAAATATCGACTTATACCACCATCTGAAATTCTTTTCTATCGTAGTGAATCCATTCATTTGCACGTGCAGTGTTCAACTCCCCATTACGGTGGAATGAAATTAATAATCGGCTTCTTCATTTTCATTCAAGTGTGGATTCTTTATTGGGTCGGCAACATTGCTCGACTTACTGCTGGATTAAGTCCTTGCTTTACAGGTGTGAAGGGGGATTGAAAAATCTAGCAGTAAAATATGTTCCGAAGCATCATTCCCTTGCCAACACTTTCTTGCATTTCTTGACTAAAGCAGATTTGAAGAAGGCTTCGTGTGGTTGTTGCAGTGCTTTGTTCTTCTCGATCTCGAAGAAACGAGAATTGGAATTGAGATCCCTTCGAAATCACTCCGATTTCGAGCTCTTCCCATTATCACACACACACACACACACACACACACACACCATAATGCACCTTAATAGCACGGACGACCTCTTTTCGCTGCAATGACTGCGCAATTCTACTGGAAATACTTTCCACAAGCTTACGATAGCGGTCAATGGGAAGTTTGGACCTTTCTTCCGGTACGCATGTAATGTGGTCCTGGACTGTTGTGAAGTGGAACTCCGTAGACGTCAGCCGACGCTGGAGTTCATCCCTCAGGTGTTCACTAGGGTTGAGATCAGGGCTCTGTGGAGACCTGTTCAAGTGTGGTGACGCTCTTCTTCACAAACCCCGAAGTTACAACAGCATCCTTCATGCCACTGTGCTTGTCTTGCTGAAAGAGAAAATGGCCAGTTCGCCACAAAGTAGGGAAACTTTGCTTTGTCAGTCATGTTCAGATACCTCACGGAGTTCACTTTTCATGACACCACAAACAGAGGCCTGATGCAATCCAGGAAAAACAGGACCATACCTTCACACCGCCACCTCCGAATTTCATAGTCGGGGTTACGCAGTCGCATAAGAGACGTTCAGCGGATATTCCCGACATCCACACCTCCATTTGGTCTGTAGACGAAGCGGCATTTTGGTTTCGGTGATGCGATCTTGTATATTGCGGTGCTACCATGGAAATCCATGTGGTGAGCATCTGTTCTGAATGTTCCTGTGTAGATTCGCGTGCCAGTCGACGTCGGGAATTCCGCATTCAACATTTCGACCGAACAATAGCGATGTTTACATTTTCTTTTGTGCACTACGGTCAAGTTCGGTGAATGTGGTGGGTTGTCAACTGTGGATAGCACTTGCAGCAGCAAGTGCTATCCACAGTATGAGAGTTCCATCTCAGTATGGTATCAGTAATTGAACTGGGATTGCCCAAATTCTCAACAATTGCCCAAGAGACAATTTGCCTGCGACATGTCATCGTATCACATCGCCTGTTTCAAACTTCGTCAGTTCCATCCTAGCAACCATTTCACCGGGAAACAGTCGCAGTGACTCGTAAGCATCGCATTCCTCCAACTGATACCGTGTAAAAATTTATATCATTCACAAACACGTGACTACTACTTGCGGCAATACACCTTGCTCATGGAAGTGTCCGTTGACTTATTTCCAAGCAGTGTATGTGTGTGTAGCCGATGAATAAATTTACCGTTAGTCGAGTGTTGCTCGTTCATTGCATTTAGCGAAGGAATTTCTGATATTTTAATTCTTCGTGAAGTGTAAACATAGATAAGGGTCTCCGCGTAAAAGTACAAGAGATGTGTTATGAGTAAGAACACAAATAAAAAACAATTCATTTTTATATCACTGTAGTTGTTAAACTCCTGCACGGTGGATTCATAGCAAAACTCATTTTTTGAAAAGATTTCCCTGCTGTAATTGCATAATACTGAATTGGCAAACTAAAGGTTGATTTATTTTTGATGTTTTTCCCACCCACGACAGGCAGACCCTAGACTGCGTTTTGTACCGTGTGTAGGCTAAAGACGTTTTTATATTTTTATCAATTTTATATAGTTTTGGATTTTTAATTTATTTTTAATAGTCCGGAAACCATCTCCAGTGACCAAGATGAAACGTTTTGAAGCCACTCCAGGTTCTCAATATAAAGTTAAATTAATCTGAAATCATCCGAAGGGATTAAATTGAAAAGCAGTTCAAAACATCAAATTCCAGGAAGATGGAACGGGAGTCAAAGTATGTTTTCTGGCCTAGGAACGAGGGCTTTAAGATATTTCTTCTCCAACGTACCGCTTGTGAGTTCGGATTCCATTGTGCCATACGTGTTGAAACATGTTTTTATGTTGAGAGGGAGATAATTTTTTTCGCCCCTCAGTGTAAGAGCACAGTTGTATTTACTGCACGAGAGAACTGGCTTGAAATCGGTTTTCAACTTGAGTATTCTGAGAAGATTTTCTGAATTATTTTTCCCCAACAGAAAATTCAAATACCAACCGGCAGCCTTAAAATGCAGTTTTGCAACATTTCGTGGGTCGAATTCACATTAACTAATGGTCTCAGTTTAAAATCAAAGCCGTTGTTAAAATACTGCAGTCCCCGGGTTACGAACGAGATAAGTTCCTGAGGACGTCTTCAAGTCAGATTTGTACGTAACTCGGATCCCTGATGAACAGCGCATATGCGATAACAATAATAATAATAATAATAATAATAATAATAATACTATAGTGGCTCGTATGTAGCAATAATCATACAGTATGATAGTGTAATAATAATAATTATATCCGTGAAGTGTAATAATAAGTGATGGAATTATAGGAACTGTTGTGCTCTTTCTTTCAAACAAGCAGAACATAAAAACAAACTCACACAAAACGTTTAGAGAGGAGAAATTTCAAAAATGAATAGTAGAGGTTGCATCAATGTCTTGTGTACTTGAAGAGAATTTTTGAGGCAAGAAGGGAGGCACATTAATTGGAAAATGATGACGGAGATGGTGCTAGAGAGGATGGACCTGGTGCTGGAGATTCAGGATTTGATTCTGTTTCTGGAGGAGGGGGGCTTACCACTGAAGTCTGTTTCTCGTAAAAGGTATCTAGGGTTGTTTACACAGCCGTTTTCTTTTTTTTCATCATAAATGCTTTGTAGCATCAGATGTTCTCACTAATTGCTTAAATCCTGCTTCAACGGGTCGAAAGCCTTCAGGTAATTCTTTTGCCATAAACTTTCTTGGCTCGCTCTGTATTCTGATTCTTCGTGTTCTTGTGTTTCTATCAGTTCTTGTGTATCTCCATAAGGTATTCATTGGTTAATTCTTGTGAATGGGACTCTAGTAAGTCAATGAAATCATTTTCATTGATGTCCAATTAGAGTGCACTGCCACTATCCACCAGAATGAATCAGCTTTTCTAGCTTGAGTCTTCTGTGAAGCCACGATAATCATCACAGAATTGAGGGCACACTTTGTTCCACACCCCTGTAATTGTTGATTGCTTCACTTCCTCCCAAGAATCAGCAATGTTTTTGATGGCATCATGGATGTTGTAATTCTTATAGAACTCTCTCAAGGCCATCTCATTTAACCCTAAATTAAAGAAAAACTGCATCACCTTCTTTGGAGACTGACCATCTCATCTTCTGCCGAGAAACCATTCTTCGAAACGTTGCTGGACCGAATTCGATCCCAAACTACCGCAATCAATCCAATCCAATCCATGTCTATCCAATCAAGGGGGCGATCGCTACAGATTACTCTGCAGAGGCGCTTTGCAAATCCTCGCGATAATTGAGAAACATGACTAAGGATTCATTAGATCTACGATGCAAAAATACGGAATTTCCGATTTCACAGATTTTAAAGGCTCTCAACAATTCTATTCACGAAGTTCATCTCAGCGTTCTCAGTCATCAGTCTCGAGTTCATCATTGCCCGCTAAGGTTTCTATTCTACAGCCATAACCTTAGGATCAGTACACACTTCATAATTAGTGCATATCTCCATCCAAGAAATATAATCAGAGAAAAATTGATCTTTCTTTTCTTTTCAGATCGTAAGTAGGGCTGGAAAATTCGTCCCTTCATTTGTAGCACCAAATCCGATTGCCACGCAGGAGATTTCTGCTCTACCAAGAACTCAGTGCAAAACGCACAAGAAGGATTGAATCGAGACAGTAAAACTACTGAGACAGTGATTTTCTTAATGACCGAAAGGGGTGACAACAATAAGATTTCAGCTCTTTTTAACTCGTTAAACAAGCAAATGAGATAGTTCTCGAAGTGTTTGTTTTACTTTCTAAGATATTATTGGGAAATGTTAATCATTTATGATATGAAATTATTATCCCTTTGTTTATTAGTGACACTAAATAGAAGTGGAGTCATTTTTATCTTCGCTTTTGTTATGCGGTCCACTTTCATGTTACAAACTTTGCACAGAAAAAAAAAAAATAGAAATCGGCGAGTCGAATTAATTCATTTGTAGAATTGAAACTGCACAATCACATGATTAACAGTTGCGGGTTGCACATTGTTTTGTCAAAAAAATAAAAAATAAAAATAAATAAATAAAAATAAAAATAAAAATAAAAATAGAGCTCAGGGAAAATGTTCTCTGTTTAGTTGAATCGGGAGAAACCTCCGCCAAGTGCCATTCCATGAAACCAAAGCGGAAAATATCGTTTTAGGCAGTTCGAAACTACGTTCACCTTTTTCCGAAATATTTTAAGAGTGTAATGTTTGAAATTTTGTTTGTTTGTTTGTTCGTTTTCTCGTCAGATGGTTGACATTTTAGTAAGAAGCCGTGTAAATAAAGATTTAGTTTTAATTATTTCTAATAATTTACACTTTGTCTAAAATACATATTAAACTAAAAATCTCGTGTTTATAAATTAATGGTTTTTATTATTAATTAATGCCATTAAATTGGCCAAATTTTAACACACCTTTATTATTTAATTATAACATTTCTTTTATAGATTGCTTGTGAGCGCCCTCCTTCGAAGTCTGACATTAATAGCCGATGCTTTATTCTGTAGGATTTCTTGTGCTACACATTTAAGTTGAGTTGTGGATATTTAGCATATATATTTGCTATTGGTAAGAAGAAAACTGTGTATGGACGGTAAAATGGGTAGGTATTTCTTTTTTAATTCTGCTTGTGTTTGATCCATTCCTGGGAGGGGATTATTCTTGAGTTTTCCGGTGGCTGCTTTCACTTGTGCGACTGCGTTGTTATTGGTTCAAAACCGTTCATAAATCTTTACGACTATATTTGTTCAGGTCATTATACGGGCATCAGAGATCAGATCGTTTGCCTTAGACAGATCATAGAAAAATATAAAGAATTCAGACTCCCTCTGGTAATGTGTTTCTTAGACTACTCTAAAGCTTTTGACTGTGTTGAGCATGTGAAACTGTGGGAAGTAATGAAAATAATGGGTTTTCCTCAACACACCATCAGGTTGATAGCCAACTTGTATAAGGAGCAAGAAGCCACAGTAAGAACAGGTGTTGGATTGACCGACTGGCTTCGAGTTAGACAAGGATGTTTGCTTTCTCCTCACTTGTTTAGTATATATGCAGAGGACATCATGCGTGAAGCATTCGGCGAGATCAGGACAGAAATTAGGATAGGAGGTATATTGATCAGTAATCTGAGGTAGGCTGATGATACAGTATTCCTTTGTAATGATATGGAAGAACTAGGACTAATTCTTGACAAAGTTAACAAAATCAGTAATAACAGAGGACTTCAACTCAATTCTAGCAAGACAAAGATCATGGTTCTCAAAGGAAAAACAAACAGAGAGGCTCTTGAGAAACAAGTGTATCTTAATGGAGAAAGAATTGAGGACGTCAGCAAGTTTAAGTACCTGGGATCCATGATTAACGTGAAGAATTGCTGTTCAGAAGATGTCAGAAAAACGTTAGGAATGGCTAAAACAGCAGTAGGAGACCTGTCTAAAATCAGGACGGATGGATCTATCTCCATGGGAACAAAATTGAGGATTTTTGATGCAGTTGTTTTTCCAACAGCGACTTATGGATGAGACTTGGAACCTAAAGAAGTCAGATAAGAAACGGATATCTGCTTTTGAGATGTGGTGTTACAGAAGGCTGTTGAGGATATCATATACTGAAAGGCGTACAAATGAATGGGGGTTAGAAAGGATCAGCAGAACTTTAAGGCTTCTTATGGATATTGACAAAAAAAAGTTAAAATATTTTGGACACAATTAAAGCATGAAAGGGGACTTCTTTGCCTTTGGACTACTAATCCGTGTTAATGAGATAAGTCATAGTGACTCAATTCTTTATGAATTTTTCATAAGCGTCTGCAAATCAATGATGACCTCGCTTCTGCCCAATTCTGCACATCAATTTGGTTTCCAGTTTAAGCAAAAATCAATCGAGATACGTGTGGTTTGCCAATGCCAAAGTGCAGCTGTCGGATCAAAGAATATTCACGAATTCATCCCTTAGCAGGAAGGATGTTAGACTGGAGTGAAAGTTCTCCAAACTCGATGAAAACTTGCGAGTAAGGGAAAGTCGCATTCAAATCCTTCTCGCTCTTGTCGCCTGTCATTCGCATTCGATATAATCCCATTGTTCAATCTCCTGTTAAATTCATCAGAATAGCTTATTCACAGATTAATTAAAGCATTCTGTATAGGAATGCCACTCCACGGTTTTCTGTAGTTGCCGGCAAAATCCTGTACGCCACCTGAAGTGAAAATGAAGCTAACTGGAAACGTTCTGCACTTTGCACCCTTCAGTGCGACGTTTTGTGTACATATCGGAGTGGGGACGCTAAGGAGGGAGTTGCTCTGACCCTTCACAGTGACGTTATGACCGAGTAGATCTCTTTTTTAATTTCTCTCTCTCTATTTCTCTTTCAAATATCTTTATTTTTCTAAACAAACAATCAGGTCAGTGGAACACATATATTTAATAATGTACTACTGACTTTGCATCTGTACTTGCATCAGCCTCACTTAAATGCAAACAAATCACTTCTCATTGTTACTGCCATAAATGAAACTTCAGAGAGACAGTTTATGAACAGTTGATATATTTAGTTATCAAGAAATTCTTATAAAATAATATTGTACTCTTAATATTATTTAAAAAATAATTAAAAATAAAAGTATTTTTGAGAATTTTCTTATATTTTTACAAAATATTAGTATACCATTAAATTATTTGTATAAAAATTATATAATTATGATATCTTAAAGGTGTATATTTGTGTGTATGTTTGCATATATACGTGAAAAGGTCATACGTACATAGGATGAAAGTGTTTCCCACTTCCTGCTATTAATAATGTTTTAAACATAAGTAGGATCATGTGACCGACGAATTTAAACATAAGTAGGATCATGTGACCGACGAATATTTTGTGTATTACATTGCAAATTAAAAAGATGAATTGTTATTATAATTATAAAAAATAAAACAGAAATAAAATAATATGATATGAAACAATTTATGTATGTAATGTTTCGTATATTTTAAATTGTAATCTTTAAAGGTTAGCCGACCTACTCAAATTTATTACGAGCTATTAAGAAAGCATATGGCAGCAGCATCACTTTATCGTACTTAAATGCACGCCCAAGATTTCAAGTATTCTTCCACTACGTCTTCTCAGAATCTTGAAGATATACTACATACTATATAACGAAATATGTAAATGCAGAATTTACATCGGGGTTTAAAGAATTAATCTGTTTAAAAATGAGACTAGTATAAATATGTAAATGTTTAGAAATCTCATTTAATGCACGGGTATTTCTAAATGACTGTTCTAAATAAGCAGGAATAGTTTTTCTTTAATATTTTTAGTCTTCTTTATTTTAACATGAAGAAGGTTTAATTAAGAATTCACTAATTTTCGGAATAATGCATTCCCATGAATCCTTTGGGATTTAAGTGTGTGTGTGTGTGTGTGTGTGTGTGTGGCCCACTTATTATTTTTAACAATTTGTAATATCTTCCACCGATATAGATAAATAAATAAATACTCCATCATGCTCATACCGACCACTGCATTAGAAACTTTTCTTTAATACCGTTTAGGCATGCGACTGCCAGTACTAATCCTCTTGAAGTCCCTGCTCGTATTTCGGTGGGGGTGAGTGGGGAAGAGCCTTCATTAAATGCTTCGGTCAATTGCTGCTCAAAGAAAATTCTGTTTGTCCATAGAAGCTTCTTAGACGAGGCAATCTCGTTTCTAGGACCACACTTACGCCTCTTACACAAGCAATGCGGGTTATATTTCGACTGATTAAACATCCGGGATCTCTCGTGTTTTGAGAAAGCAGTCAGCTCCGTTGTTTTCAAAATCGTGGCTCCAGCCAGACGGGCACACTCAAGAAGCCCTTTATCGATCTCGGAAGGATCCTTTCTTTTTCCCACTCTGATCCACACTGTTGACGCTTGCTGACAGGAATTCTTAAATGGTGGCCTCGAGCATGTGGTTACGCACGTGACCAAATATTTTGCATATACGCTGCGTAAGTAATATTTCCATACACACATACACCTACATAAAGGTCTCAGTTGGCGGCATGAGCACGAGGTTGCTTTTCTTTCTGAAACAGTATAAGGCACGCATTTATACAAGAAAACAATGTGATCTCCCCCCCCCTCTTCAAAAGTATTCTTTCGAAATTAGGAGATGAAGTACGAATGTTACATTGCTTTCAGGTCGTGCATACATAAACTTTCACGAATACCTCTTTTACTTCTTATCATAGAAAAAAAAAGGTACGTGCATTCCTTTTTTTCTCTCTCTCTCTCTCTCTCTCTCTCTCTCTACAGATACCACACGCATGCAAAACCTTCAAGGGCGGAATTCATTATACGAATTTTACCTTTGAAAGTTTTGCGTGATGCATGTTTCCTTCCTGTCAGTTGATGTTAACAAGTTCTCAGTCCAATATAGTAAATCTCTTATTGACAGCATTAATGCTGGCTTTAAATCGTTAGGAAATTTCACACGTATTAGTTTAATAATTTAATCATTCTGGAATTTCAAGTAATGAAACTGTACATCGTTACGCGCTTAGTCACCTTATAGTCCTTTTATAAGGACTGGCACAGGACTGATTTTTATTTCAGTCCTTATAAGGACTGGCTTAAAGGGGCGAAGCAAGCATGCTTTTCATCTTCCCCGTTATCTGTAGAGGACAGTGTAGGGATAAGGTGTTATTGAGCTATTAAAGCTCTGATCATGGCAAGAGGGTAACAGCAATAGCCGAGTCGCAGTTAGAACTTCATCGACTACAGCATTGCCATCCCTTACCCTCCAAGGGCATTGGATTGAATGAATCAATCACAACATCTCCTCCTAAATATCATTAACCTTTTATTTCAGTCACCCGGTACAGGAGACTGAAATAAAAATTCCATTCAAATAAATCAAAGGTGTTTAAATTTATTCATATATAATAAGCAAAATTAATAGTTATCTTCAAATTTATTAATTTTCAAATTATCTTAAAGTTTATATTGGATTTTTTGGATTTATATTGGATTTATAATAATTATATTATATTATACTGTAATTATATTTGGATTTATATTGGATTTATATTGGAATTAAAACTTTCAATTTCTTATGATATAAAATCACCAAACATTATCCTGTTTATTAAACTAGATTATTTCTTAAAAAATAACTATTTGATTTTCTTCTATTTTTTCGTGTTGGTCCCGCCCACGAAAGACTATTTGCAAACCTAATAAGTATATTTTCTACCACTGTTGGATTAATTTTTTTGTTTCTATTTTTATCAACTTTTCATATTTTTTGCATCCTGGAACATTTTCGAGCCACTTCAGGTCTCCAATAAGCGAGGCGGTGGTCTCACACAGGACGATGAAATCCATCTTTCAAATGAAGACAATCACAGACATCAACGCCCGATGCCGGATTCCTCGCGTTGCTTTTTGATTTCCGCAAGGCATTTCCTCCGTAGATCCCTGAAGTGAATCTAAAGAAAGCCTTTCCAAGCATTCACAAAAGTCCCCATTCTTCTTAATTGTAATACGGCATTTAAGAATTAGATGTCAGAAAATGGTTTTCAGATATTCTGTCCTTTTTTCCGTGAACACGTGATAAGAACTAAGACGTTCAAATCTCATGGCGGCTTATAAAATCTTAATCCAACGCACTAATGAAAGGCGGATATTCAGATTGCTTGGCGTGTGCTAAGCGGTGCAGCAACAAAGCGACGCTTGACGAATGCTGGATTCTGGTAAACTCTTGGTCACTTTTCGATTGTTTTCAAAGAATCAAAAGGAAGTTTCTAAACTTTCAGAAGGATGTTATTTAATATTTAATTCAGTAAAGAATGGGAAGCCCTTCTTTCAGAGAAAAAAAAAGTAATCTTATGAAAATCTTGGAGACAGAAATTTAATTTTTTCATATTTCAAAGTTATTAATTTTCAGTGCGAAAGAGGCTCATTTTGCAGTCAAAATCGGCAGAATTTTTTTTCAGCAGCGGATTTAGAAGGAGTGCTTCGTATGGGTGGACGGAGACACAACTTTCCGAACTGCGATGTTTCCACCTGTTTTGGTTGCATTTTTAATTCTTCATTTAAAGTGGATTTTGTTTGATTTTCCATGTTGGAATGTTTTTATTGATCCCATAGGATACAGGTTGAGAAACCTATAAAACGTCACTACCGTGTTTGGGCAACTATTCAGGAAAAAAAAAGGAATGAACCTGTTGATGTGTTTGAACAAGCGAAGGTTGTCGGCGTGGGAAAAGTGTTTGCGCCGAAGACTGTTTCAGAGCACAGGCGTAAAGCGGGACAACGCGCGAAAAGAGTAATCATAATTGGAGACTTTAATTATCCAACTATTGATTGGGTAGCAGTAGAATCTCGTGAAAAGAATGAAAATGCATTTATTCAGCTACTATAGCGGGACAACTTACTCAAGCAGCATGTGACAGAAGGAACTCGAGGTCAAACAGTGTTGGATCTGAGTACAGCGTCAGAGAGCATTTCAGTTAAAGGCGGAACTATTCTGCCTCCGTTTGCTGACATTGATCGTGCGGTACTCACTTGGGAAGTGGCTAAGTTTATGAATGTTCCATTCAGGAAAGGTTACCTGCTGAACTACAAAGCAGGAAATTATTACCAACTGAGGGATATACTGAGTTCAGTGGAATGGGATCGGTTACTGGATGAAAAGAATATCGACACTGAATGGGATGAATTTACACAATACTTGAATGATGCGACATCAGAATTTGTACCGAGAGTTCGAAGAATAAATACGGTAGGAGACAAATAGATGTGTAATCTTATTAAGCAAGAGATTAGTAAGAAAAGAACGATGTGGAAGGAATACCGTGTGCATAAGGATTAAGGATAATGTCCGTTATGAAAATTATAAGCAGCAAGCTAGAATAGTCACAGCTCGTGGAAATCAAAGTGTGAATGTGAAAAGAAACTGGCTCTGCGTGCTAAAGACAACCCACAAGAATTCTATCGATGCTGCAAGTAAAAGAAAGAATGAATATAAAAGAATAACTCTTCTGAATGCAGATGGTGTGAGGGGTAGAGATGAAAAAGAGGTTGTCCAATTAACGAGTGCCCATTTGTTAAAAGCTATCAATCTGGTGTGTGCACCATTGGCATCACTGCTACCTCCTCACCATATGAGGATAACGTATTAACGTTCGACGAATGTTGCGCGAATTATTGAATAAGAATTCAGCAATAGGGACTGATGGGATATCACCAGGTGTGCTAAACGAGCGTTCAGCTGAACTGGCCATTCCTTTGACGAGGTGTTTAATATGACTCTCAGAACAGGAAAGATTCCACAGGAATGGAAAGAATGTATAGTAATTCCATTGCACAAGGGCGGCACAAGACTGATGCATCCAACTACCAACCAATCATTATTTCAGGAGTTGGTGAAGATTTTGGAAAAGTTGGTGAGGGCTCGCATTCAGAAATGGGCTGGCAGAGAATCTCTGCTTTGCAACGAACAACATGGGTTTACTAAGGGAAGGTCATGTTTCAGCAACTTGCTCACATTCTATCAGAATGTTGCCATTAAACTAGACAAAGGGAATGGCTACACCATGATACTTTTGGATTTTGCTAAGGCTTTTGACAGAACACAGCATGGAAGACTGTTGGATTAATTGGAGAATTTGGGTTTGGATTATAAACGATTAGCTTCGATAAGAGAATGGCTGACTGACAGATATCAAAAATGGTATATGGGGGATGTGAGCTTGCAAGATTTAAGGTGACCAGTGGTGTATCACAAGGACCAGTGCTTGGCTAGTGTTATTCAATCTGTACATTAATGATATTGGGAAGGATTTCTCAAACGACATTCAGCTATTAGCTGATGATGCAAAGATAAGTAGGATAACCAAGAATGCTGCTGAGACTGAAGTACTTGTAGAATGATTTGTATAGGCTGGATGTCAGTAAATGTAAAATCATTCACACTGGCGTGATTAGACATTCAATGTCCTATTAGGTTGGTGGGATTATGCCAGAAGAAACTGATCAGGATAAGGATCTTGGAGTGTTAATAAACAGGAAGTTGAGGTTTAGTGGCAATTTTTCAAAGATTGCAAAAACAACTCAAACGATAATTGCAATGATGAAACAAACATTCACATGTAAAGATAAAGATGTTATTTTGCCTCTTTGCAAGGCCTTGATAAGACCTCACTTGGACTATTGTGCGCAGGTCTGGTCTCCTGGTTTCCGCTGTGATTCTGATATATTGGAGAGAGTACAAAGGAAAGTGTTAAAATGATATCAGGATTGTGGAATACTCATTATGAAGACAAACTGAGAATTTTTAGACTGCAGACACTAACAAACAGGAGAGAGAGAGAGAGAGAGAGAGAGAGAGAGAGAGGTGATATGATTGAGACTTACAAACTTCTGAAAGGGTCATACATGATTTCAACTGATGAAATTTTTAAATTTATGGAAGGTGGGGAAAGGACAAGAGGAAGCTGAGAAAGAAGGGGTGAGGGCTAGATTTCTCTCTCAGAGGGTGGTGCGTGATTGGAATGGATTGCCATTGGATGTTGTGAGTGCGAGCAGTGTGCATTAATTCAAGAACAAGTATGGTAGCTGGCACGTATAGTTTGTGTCCTCCTTCGATGAGTTCCTAACTCCCTGGAGGTTTCTGTTAACAACAACAACAATGTCCTGAATTTATTTGAATATCTTAACTATATAGTATTATGTTGTTTCTGAAAAACAATCGTAGTTAAAAAATTCTGGTTCGATAAATATATATCTTGCGAATGAATTCATATTTCTTTTGTTGAAATATACTTAAACAACTTTTTCTTATATTACAATCGGGAATCTCATTTTTGCAGAATAAGTATAAAAACTACTGAACGAAATAGTCCTTATAAAGACTGGCTTAAAGGGGCGAAGCAAGAATGCTTTTCATCTTCCCCGTTATCTGTATAGGACAGTGTAGGGATAAGGTGTTATTGAGCTATTAATTAAAGCTCTGATCATGGCAGGAGGGTAACAGCAATAGCCGAGCCTCAGTTAAAACTTCATTGGCTACAGCATTGCCATCCATTATCCATTACCCTCCAAGGGAGGGTAATGGATAATGGATCAATCACCGTAGTCGTTTCGCCACACAACTTAAAGCTATCAATAATCCTTAACTCTAAAAGGTGTGTTAAGAAACTAAGAAATATATTAGATTACTTAAAGAAGATTAATCTTTAAAGGAATGATATTCTAAATTTCACCTTTTTTCATTATTTTGTATATGCATAATATGTTTAATTGAATATTCAAAAAATTTATTTCTTTACTAACATTTATATGAGAATTGTGTATTTCGTTATTTCATGTTTCCAGTATTATGAAATTTCTTTTCTATTGTTCGTGTTTTTTTTTTTTTCGTTTGTTTGTTCTTGAAAATATTGTCATTCTCATTGTGTAAATTTCATTTTTTTCTTTATTACTTAAAAGATAAATCACAAATGGATAAATGTGTCGTTAGAATATGCTACATAGTTTATCATTTTAAGATTTAGAATGCGATCGAAATATATTTTAGGTGGTTCAGAAGATGCTGCATCGATTAAAAAAAAAAGCTCAAAGATTTCGGAATCACAAACCTTTATGATCAAAAATAGGATAAATCGTCACAGATTTTAAAATGTAGAAATAAGAAAATTTAAATTGCTTATTGAGAGAGAGAAAGATCGCGAAATTGAAAAAAAAAAAATCATGATGATGACATTTTTGTCATTCGATATTCACAAGGAAGTAAAAAAGAAAGAAAAGAGCAGATTTCATTTCTTCTCAAAGAAATATCTGAATTTACATTTTGAAATCGCGAAAAACGAAAATATTTCACTTTAGCTGCAACCGGACTACAGCATTGCTGATTTTATAACGAACTTTTTCTAAACTTGAAGTTCGTGAATGAAAATTAGAAACGATGATTTTTCTACCCCCCCCCCCTATTTTGAAAAGTGCTAAATTTGTTCAGATTAAATTGATAAAATATTAAAATATTTTCAAAAGATGCAAAATATTTACTACAAAAACATTTCACCTAGAAATCTAATGCAAAAATGTTTATTATAATAAATCCTTTATTACGTTTCATGATTAGTACACCATTTCTAAATTAATATATCATGGATATATATGAAATCTTTTTATAAGGACAGAACTCTGAAGTTAGTTTTTTTAAGGTAATACTGCATAATGCTGCATAAAATATATAAAATAAATGAGAAATTAATACTTTTTTTTAAAAAAAGGCCGATAGATAGATAGATAGATATTTTTCTATTCAGAATCAAGAGATAAAAAACCTAACTTCAGAGTTAGGTTTTTTATCTCTTGATAATATGATGCTTACCTTACTTAATGTTAAATATTAGGAAGTATTGCAATATTCAGTTTTCCAATTGCTACTTCGATGACAATAACATTTGTGCATTAGAGTAAACAAAAGTAGATAAAAAAAAAATGCGTTCAAAAGGTCTGTTGGTGTGGTTAGTGGAATGAACTCGAGAAGTCCCCGGAGGGGAGGGGGCGCTGTTACCAAAACCGAAGAGCAACAGCAACGCACGAGCAAAATTTAGCGCGCAATAGTTTTTATTGACGGGATTTCCAGCTCAACCTTCCACTTTGGAGGTCAAGTCATCATAAACCCACGGAGAATTCATGAAATGATATGATTTTCCATCCTCCTTCTTGGAAGAAGGGTCAGTTCTATTCCAGGATGCGTTAAGATGTTCTAATAGTGTTGTGCACTGCAGCTACAGGGTGGCGTTGCTCATCTGCGTCTATTTCTTCGCATTCTGATGACATTCGGAAGTCTGCGGATGAAAAAAAAAAGCTTCGAAATAAATTCTGATGAGTGCAACACGAATGCTGAAACTGTTTAGGAATACTTTACAATATTATCATATTGTAAAGGGTTTTTTTTTTTAAATCAAAAAATCATGTTTATTTGAAAGCTTCCTATAATAGTACATTATGTTGAACGATCCTATGTGTAACGTAAGAGCAACAGCTCGGCCAGGTTACGATATGCATAAAGTTACAAAAATGTATGTAATGCATTTTCATTATATACACATATGTACATTTATATAATATACATATTGCATATTATTATAATATAATTACATAATAAAATCGCAGATAAAATAAAATTTCATCATACAGAGAACGTTGCATAACGATTAATTAGTAACAAAATAAAACAAAGCAGTTAAATTTTACGTTTTACCCAGGAGACTGGATCTTGGAATACAAATATGCTAAAAAACCAATAATTTATACAATTATTTTGAACAGAGCTTTCTCATTCCTGTAGGAAAATAAATACTCTTTGATTAGAGTTTTGTACTTGTTAGTTTCATTTCTTATTGTTAAAGGTAGGGTGTTTGAATACTTTTGGCGCTAAATAAGTATAATATTTGTGTATTGCTTCTTTATTTGCTTTTGGAGCTAAATATTTTAGGCCCTTATGTCTACTAAGGAAAGCATCTTGTTTGATATTTACGTCTCCGTTGTCGTTTTTTATGAATAATACTATCAACTTTACTGACATAAGGGGGTGAAGCAAAAGCTTTTCATATTCCCGGCTATCTTGAGAGAAACTGTGAGTGGAGAAAGTTTATGAGCTAATTGCTCGCTCCGAGTGGGCTAGGAGATTAGTCCTCAGTGTTGAAGTTTAGGATCGCTTTAGATCTTTTATGTTTGAAATAATCCATTGCGTCATAATCTGCAGCCAGTTGGATCAGTTTGTTAGGGTGCACAGATACTTTTGAGAAGAATTTGATTGCCATGGAAGTGTAAATATAGGGGACATCTGTGTCCCGATGTACCTGGGCAGTTAGGATGAACCATGGGGCGCGCAGGATCACTCTGAGACATTTATTCTGGATACATTGTAGTTTGAGAATATTAGAATTTGAAGTATGACTCCAGGCCGGTGAAGCATAGGTGAGTATTGGACGAATCATCAGTTTGTATATGAGAATTTTGATTCTAATGCTCAGCTTACTATTTCTGTTAATTAGCGGATAGAGCTGGGCGGACTATGGATTTTGATGTGTTTGCGCAGAGAGTCTTGATATGGGTGCTGAAAGTCAGTTTTCTGTCCAGTATTACACCAAGATATTTGATCTCATTTTTCCACGGAATTTTAGTGTTGAAAAGGAGAATATCTTCTTTAGGAAGCAGATCTTCTGGAGAATAGGATGGCTACTCTTCAGGGGATTAACTTGGAGGCGCCATTTATAAAAGTATTGTTCTGTTAGCAGTAGGTTTTCTTGCAGTTTCTTGATGGCTAGGTGAGGCTTTAAAGATCTGGCTAATATCACTGTATCATCAGCGTACAGGGCTTTAATTGAAGATAATGGGTTGTGTGGTATATCTTACAAGTATAAGGAGAATAGGATTGGTGCTAGTAAGGATCCTTGTGGAACTCCAGTCAAGATGCGTTTTGGGTTCGAGACTACCCCACACATCCTGACTTGCATGCGCCTATCGTAGAGGTATGACTTTATAAGATGAATGATTCCGATTGGTACACCAGATGATATCAGTTTGTATAGCAAACCATAATGCCAAACCTTGTTAAATGCACTGGCTATGTCAAGGAAAACAGCCCCAGTGCATTGACGCCAGTTAAAACCCGTGATAATGTGTTCCACCTATCAGTGTATTTGCTGCGTGGTGTTATGCGGCTGTCTGAAGTCAAACTACTCCTCAGGCAGGATATTTAATCGGATTATTGAATCTTGAAGTCTGGTAAGAATTACCTTCTCGGCAATGTTGCCGAGATTAGAGATGAGGCTGATTGGTCTGTAATTTTGAGGTAATCTGGGATCTTTGCCAGGCTTGTGGATCGGTATTATGTCCGCCAGTTTCCAGTAGGAAGGGAAATGTTTGTAGTGAAGGATGGAGTTAATTATATTTGTCAGATGGACAATAGCTCTACGTGGTAGAATCTTTATTACTTTGTTAGAGATACCATCGGGTCCAGGAGCATTTTTGTTCCTGAACTTCTTAATAATAGCGTATATTTCAGCAGGTGAGGTGGTGCAATTTGAGTGGAATATGTGATAGCAGAATTGAGTGAATATCTGACATTACGGTGGATCTTGTATATATGGTTAAAATCGAGGTGATCGTATGCAGGTTTACATTGTTTTTCAAGATGCTTTGCTATTGCTTCAGCTTTATCAGCATCCGTGTGGATGAGACCTGAATCTGTTTGGAGGGGGGGAAGAGGTTTGTTTCTGTTTTTAATATTTCGGATGAGATTCCATATGGAGTGGTTCAGTAGAGATGGAGGTTAGTTTTTCTTCCCAGAGTTGAGTTCTATGGGCTGCAAGGGCATCTCTCACTGCAAAGTTGAACCTGTTCGCGATCCGTTTGTCTTGCGGCGCCCTGGTGTTGTGATATCTTTTTCTTGCCTTATTTTTTCTCTAATCAGATTCATAATATCGTCTGGCAAGTGGTTGGACTTGTGGGTATTATGAATAATAGTACCCTATAGACGTATAAATATCTATGGGATAGTATATTCAGTATGGCGTGTTTATTATACATTGCAGAATCCTTATATTTGTTTCTAGTTAAGATTTTAATTACTTTATTCTGACTCTAGACAAAAATTAGGTTTCAGATTAGTGCGATAGATTCCTCCCCGACTTAATATACCATACTGTAGTGTGCTTTGAATCCAGGCAGAATATAATATTTTTAGCATATTTAAATTTAAGAATCTGTTTAGGTAGCAAAGTCTGTTTAACATAATCCTTACTTTATTTACGACATCGGTGATATGCAGTTTCCAGCTTAAATTACAATCAATTTTTAATCCCAAATAAGTTATTACACTGACTTTTTCTATTTTCTCGCAGGTGCAATTTGAAATTGTCCTGCAATTCCAATCACGCAATTTTGCCAGTTGTATTTCGCAAGTTAAAATGTTTCGTATTTAGTTTTTGAGACATTCAGACTGAATTTGTTTGACTGGAACCAATTTGTTACTTTCAAAAGATCAGCATTCACGATGGTTTTCATTTGTTCGGTTGTGTCTGTAGAGAAAATTAGTACTGTATCATCTGTTTGATATATAAGATATCCATGTTATCTTATCTTTGATCTAAGAAAGATTAGATATATATAAATATAAGAAACAAATAGCAAAAGGACTTGAATATTTTTTAGATGACAGATAAGTTATTTTTATGACATTTGAAAAAGAACGTAACAATTAAAGATAAAATATACAGTCTGTCTTTTTAAAAAACAAATAATATACTTTTTATAGATTTTAGTAAATATATTAATCACGAACATAAATCATTAAAATTACATATACGAGAAATGATTTAAATAGTCAGTTTATATCTATATTTAAACTTTTTTTTTAGTTCATAGTTAGAACATGCCTCTATAGCCCAGTGGAAGTTGTCTGTGCCGTCAACGCCGCTAGACCGCAGGAAGAAAGAACACCGGAAGTTCAATTTTAGTCACTGACAAGAGGAACATTTGCTAAACGTTTTTGTCAGTTAGTTGATCTCTTACACAGACAAGCGTTTTGTTCCTCATAATTTCCATTTTTACTTATTGAAAACTTCACAGAATTATAAACTCTGGATTTCGTTTTTCTTCCTTTCTTATCTACAGGACACATCGCTCAAAGATTTTGAGTATAGTTGGAATTGGATTCTTTCTTACTTTTTTTTTTCAGATTGTAAAGTAAGATCAGATATTCCTAAAATCTTATTCTGGCTATCAAATATGGAACTTTAAAGCCACTTCAAGCCTCCCATAATCAATGTGGTGATCTCTTCTTATACCGAAGAAGCCTCCGTAAATGATTCGCTATCCTATTGACATCCTTTAATTTGAAAGTAAAAAAAAATCAACTGATGCCTTTTTATTCCATTTAAGGAATAGACGAGGCCGTTTTATTCCTGTCTAACTTTTCAGTTAGATAGAAATGAAAGTTCCTGAGTTCAATTCCACTGGTAGCCAATCAGAAACAGCTGGATTATCATGAATTACACATGGTATCCGGGCAGGCAGCTGATTAGTGGCGACATCTCGTGGTCCTTATTTCTAAACACTACATTTACTGTCTGAAAAGAATGTAGGTTCTAGGGTCGATTTTTCTTGAATTAACGGATGAAAAACCGAATTTCCTTGAGAAAAAATCCGCTTGCGTGTGCCACACTGGGAAACAGTCGAAAAAAAGGCTTATTTAAAGTTCCGCTAGTCAGCGACTAGAATTGAACTTACGATGCTCTTTCTTCGGACGATCTAGCATTCTGGACGGCACATGTCATTTCCACTGAGCTACACAGGCGCTGCTCTCTGGAACGTCCTGGGTTAGAATCCCATTTAGGATGCAAATAGCCTTTAGATTTTTTTTTTCATCTAGAGGTGAGGTAGCCCATTTCAAAATGAAACGGCAGGTTTCCCTCCCATAAACTCCAATTTTTCATCCCGTAATCCGACAAGAAGAACCCACAAAGGGCACAATGATCTGACTTCATAGCCTTAGCTGCGATGCACCAGAATGGAATTCGGTTATTTAACAATAAAGTATTAATAATTAATGAAAGGGGTATTTAAAAGGATTGATAACTTGTGACATGGAGATTACTTTTTGTCTAATTCACCACCTAGGAGAGGGATGTCGCTCCGATTTCAAGGTTATGATGGGATAAGATTGGATAATAACTCGCTTCGTAAGGCAATGCGAGTGTTCTGACGTTGTTTTCTAGAAAGAATCAGCAAAGAAATACTCCGTCGCATACAAATCACAGATCGTCGTATTAAACTCGTAATCATTTCGTTCTGATTCTTGTAATTCCACTCGTTAGCGAGTCGTGATCAAGATTAGGCAGAAAATTCCCGAGTTCCAACAGAAACCCAAGACATTTCCGTACTGCGGATTTAAAGACGAGGAGAATGTGAATAAAATGAAATGTTATAAATCGGAGTGTGGACAGGAGTGAGAAAGAAACTGTGACTTTTGATTAGACCCTGAAAACGGAAGCGCTAACTGGCTTTCACTCTATCGTGAGTTGTTTAGTCCAACTCTGTCGTGGGTTGAACTCCGGGTTGCGCCGTTAGTGGACCGTGAAATCAATTTAGTGAATCGACAGCAAGAATTGTTAAAATGAAATGGGAAATATCAAAGTGTATCTCAGAGATTTCGCTTTAACAAGTTCCTACCGGCTGTGCGACATTCCGAGTTTCCCCTTAAGAGGAAACTCGCTTGGTGGTCAACATAACGGGTGCATTTCTACAAAGTTCTAAATGTATAATTCATGCTATGAATGTTTTCGATTCAATTTTAATAATAAGATAGTATTGGTGACTTCTTTTTTTCCCTCCTCAACCTATTATAGTTGGTGGGTATCATAGGATGTTGGTAGTGATTGTCAGTTGGTAGTAGTAGTAGTTTTGTGCTGCTTATTCGTCTATTTTTGATGTGTCTCATGTATTGGGTTTTTGGTCTTCCTCTATAAGGCAAGGTCTTCCCTCCAGCATTCTATCAATCCAATTTGTAGTCCAGTCCGAGTGTCTTAATAGGTGCCCTACGATGTTTTCCCCTTTCATCTAACGTACCTAATGTCTCACTTTTTCTTCTGCTTTTCTTAATTCTTCATTGTAACTCTTTCCGTCCACGGGATCTTCAGCCAACACCACATCTCGAATGCCAGCAGTCTTGATTTGCCTCTCATATCTCTGATCCGTAGAAGGCCACACTCCAGACAAAGCTCTTCATAAAGTGCTTCTTATTCTCAACGACACACTCTTTTCTAGTTAAATACCTTTTTTTTTCTTGTGCTACTCTTGCTCTCACATCTCTTCCACTTTTCTCAGCTGATGTTATTATACTTCCCATAAGTAGGCACATTGTTTTTCTTACGATAACCTTTTTCCATCTAATGCGACATTTATGATTTGCTCTCCGTCCCTGGTACATTTCCTTACTTTTGTTTTCTTTTTCTATCGATTTTCATCTTGCATCTTTCATTTAGGGGTTTATTCATCTCTACAAGTGATTCTTTTAGATATTTTTCATTTTCTTCTATTAAGGCTATGTCGTTTGCAATTCGCTTTGCATTGCAAAGCTTGCCACTGATCTTTATGCAGTGTTGATTTTTTCTTTGAATTCCTTCAGAGCCTCTTAATGTAAATATTAAAAAAAGTAATTGCAAGAGTCCACACCTTTTTTTTTTGCTTCTTTCCCTTAGTTTCCTATGACTGTAGTTTGATTTTCATATAGTTGATAAATTAGTCTTCTGTATTTGTGATGTGGCTTCGTATTTTTGAAGACTTTGAGCATTATATTCCATTCAATGTTGTTGTCCATAGCCTTCTCTATGTTAACGAATTCTAGGATTAGGGATATGTTCGTTCTAAGTGCTTCTTTTTTCTCAAGGACACTTCTTTGTTTCCTTGTTCTCAACGCTGATGCTCAGGGTGTTCTTTTCCAGTTAAATACCTTTTTTGCTTGTGTAATTCTTGTTCTCACATCTCTTCCGTTTCTTATTTGTCTCTAATAAAGAGACTTCATTTTCTTTCCTTACCAGGGTTCCGATGGGATATTCACCACTAGGGACGCTTTCAATCTTCGTACGATATAAAAGGCGTAGTGTCCAAACTCTGTTCATTTTTATGAATAAAAGTGAACCTGTCTATCTTTTATGGCAAGCGGTTAAATAAAATATTTCTTAATTTCTGTTTTTATTGTTTATTTTGAAGGGTTTTTTTCTTATATTGTATTTAAATGTGAAAATTCATGTTTGATATTAACGGACACCCCATGGTGAAAGGGCATCGTGCTATGTAAAGAGTCACGTATTTGTAGCTGGTATAAATTGGAGGAATATGACTCTCTCCAGTCAGTGCAACTGTGTGTCCTGGTGAAATGCCCCTTTCCAACTGACGGAGTGCGAAAGAGGCGTTTTGTTAGGATGTGTAGGCCTATCTGTTCGGCAAATTGGGCAATCCCAGGACAAGAGTCAGTGATACCTTACTGCGATCGAAGCGCACGGAGTAAACTGCAAGTGCTACCCGCAGTGGACGACTCATCACACTCACCGAACGTCACGTAGGATAATATGTAAAAATTGACATTCGTCGGCCGACATACCGAATTCCAGACATTGAGCATGGAACAAGAATATGCAGAAAGACAGTCAGAATTGAGGCTCAAAACTTGGGTTTCCATGGAAGGATCGCAATATGCAAGTCCCACATACCAACGCCGTCTTCTGGTGTAGATTAAAGGGATTCGCAATTAAATAAGCTTTTCAGAAAGGTAATAATTATTTTAATTTCTAGTCGTCTTAGATGCACTTCCTCTGATTCGATGATGTGCGTTTTCAATTGTCTTTCCAACGAGTTCTCATTGGTAGTAGAATGGATGTCACAGCTCTCGCTTTGATTCATTGGTTCGTAGAAATCGCAGTCATTTTGAACTGTGACCAAATGGTTCAATGATCTTTACATGCAAGTGTCACATCACTAGATGCATTATGTAAACATCACATTCTTGTATCCATCCATCTGTCCTTTCATTCTTTCACTTACAACAAAGCGGCCTCAACTGGAATCTTTTCGTTAAACTTTTGTTATTTGAATCTTTGATAAACTTTGTTGAATTTTGATTTTGATTTAAACTGAACGATTTAAATTAAAAATTTGGGAGAATGACCAGAAACTATGCAACCACATTCTATCCTTTGTCTTCGTTTCTGATTACTTTTCTAAAATGTTTTTTCGGTGATCAGTCCTGTTGTCGGTTTCATTGATGATCGCCAATCGAGCTGTGCTGAACTGAGTGAAGGAAAAAAAAGCACGTATAAATACAAAAACCACAGTACGTCAGGGCCACTTGGATAAGCGATTAACAAGCACCACCTAAACAGAAATGAAAAATTTGTGCTCTCAATGAAATGCAGACTTGGTGCAAGATGTTCAATATTAAAACTTCCGTTGTAAGCGAAACTTCAAGATCGTTCACACTTTCGCTCAGTTTGTGCATAAAAGTGGGAAGTTTGATTTGTCTGGCAACACATAACTTGATATATCTGCAATAATTATGACAGGTTTACTAATTGACGATGTACTATCGGTTTAAAATTATTAGTGGATGGAAGTGTCATGAAAACATAAACAGAATATTTCCTCGTTGTCTTGACACAGTGGCGATAATTTTCACCAATTCTCTGCGTCCACTTTCCGCTGCTTGCATATTCTGTAGATGTTCCGGCGGTCAAGGTAATCGGAATTATCCGTCTTACACTCCTTTAATTTCCACATTTTAACTCCTACTAATGGAATGCATCTCCCTTCATCTTTGCTCACATCCTTGCCTTGAAGCAATTTGCCCAGTTACCTATTTTATAAGAATTGCAATCTGTAGGTCTTCGCACTCAATGTCCACAAGTTTCTTCTTTCTCTTTATTTTCGATTAAATTATATACTGCTTTTAAAAGTATTTCTTGTGTTTGAAGAAAAAAAGAAAATATTTTCAGCATGCATTCAACATTCCGAAGAAAAATCTCGTCGCATCTCCTGACGATGCTCTGATATTACAATCTGGTTCGTAAGACGACACCAAATTTATATTCAAACTGCCCAACTTTATACTGAAAAGAGATATGCACATTTTTTTAAACAACTTTTTTCTGAGAAATGCGTAGGAAAATTAATTCTATTCCCGAACACATTTCCTCTGTAAATTTGACAATTTTGTGGATCTGGACCAGTGGTTCTTAACCGGTGTTTCCCGGAACACTTGTGTTCGGCGAACTGGTTACAGTGTTCCGCCGGTGAAAGAAATCACATGACACAGTTCTGAGTGTAACACATCGAGTTGTGAATTTTCCTTACAAGAAGAAGAACAATTAGTTACCTTGTCAACGGATCGCACTCTTAAAGTGAAATTCTCTGAAATAACTCTTGAGGAAATTTGGATTTTTGTCCAAGCCGAATACCCGGCTCTTTCTCCACAAGGCCACTGAAAGTTTTGTTACAGTTTTCATATTCGTGAGTTCGAGTTCTCAATACTAACCCATAAAAAAACTAAAAAGCGTGGAAGACTTAATAATATAGACAAAGAGATGAGGGTAGTTATATCACATATTAGACCTGATATTGCTGAATTCTGCAGAAGCCGACAAGCTCAAGTGTCGCATTAAAATAAGTTCCCTTTTTATAAAAGGGAAGTCCATGCATATTGTTAGTTTTATGACCCTAATGCTTTTGGTGTTCCCCAAACTTTTCTTATAATCAGAAGTGTTCCATGAGTTCGAAAAGGTTAAGAACCACTGATGTAGACCAGGTGCCAACAATTCTCCTCAGGTCCTTGAAAGATGTGTGAATTTCTACCAGAGATGGTTTAAAAGATACAAGTTCACTACACATGCACAGAGTTTCCATAGGAATTTGTGTGTGTGTGTGTGTGTGTGGTTCCTGTTCAAAATAATGCCGAGTGAAATAGAGAATTCGAGAAAGTAGGGTTCTCGCCGGATAGCTTTCGATGTCCATCGATATTGCGAATTGCTAACTTCATCATTGATTCGAGATCGCATTAGATTTCCAGACAATTCGTCTTCTGTTATTTTCACAGATAAAAGACACTCATTCGATGGGTAAAACAAATTGCTTTTCTTATTCTCCTTTATATGTTGAGAGGTTTACTTGGTTGTGGGTCGTTTCTGAGTTTTAAGCTCGCTTCTTGGGGTTTTTGGTGCTTGTATTACCTCTTTCGTTATAACCTGTAAGAAACGAGTTTTAATCCTTCATTATTTTTCTTTAGAAACAAAATATTGTGAACTAATAAAGATGTGTATTTAAACTGCAGTCAATTAAAAAATATCTCATTTTAATAAAGCTCAAGTCTATTACATTTATCCAAATACAGTTGGACCCCAGTATCCGCGGTCCGAAGATATTAACATACGAAAGGTCAACTTACGAAACTTTCATAGTCTCTACAAACATTCGGCTTTGAAATAATGTTGGATCTAACATCCACTTTGCCTGTATAATTTTACATCGCCAAAATGAAGCCGTATGGCTCTTTCTTTTAGTAATAGACTAAAGTAATAGGATGATCGCGGAGATTGTCCAACGCCAGGGCAACTCGTTGCAAAGGTGGAGAAAGCTACACATCAGAGGTTGCTAAGATTCCATTCACATTCAGATAACTTTATTACAGCATGTTGTTATAATTACTCTGTTTTATTATTAGTTATTGTTGTTAATCTCTTACTGTGCCTAATTCATAAATTAAACTTTGTCATACGTATTTATGTATAGGAAAAAACATAGTATGTATAGGGTTCACTACTATCCTCGGAAGACGATGGAACCAAATCCCAAGGGAGGCCTACTGTAATTAGAATTGCATTTGCAATTATATTATAAATTATAGCATAATTGTATATCATATAAATTTTAGCGACTGTTTAACACCATCGAGCATAATAAAATTTTGTTTTTGTTCAATTGATGCATATTTACGAGAGGATTATGATTTATTTAAAATTTAAAACATGCTTGAAAGTTTTTAAAGAAATTCTTTTGTAAGATCATATTTGTAAGCACAACTTTGGAGAAACGCATTTAAAATAAAACTTCAAATTTTATTTTAATCGTATTTATATTTACTTGAATTATAATTTATATGTTGTTTACCCTCATGGGCACACTTTAGTGAGGACGGGCATGGCAAACCCGAGGTACCTGATGCTGGACCATGCCTTACTTCATGTAATATACGTCTGTTATATTATCTGTAGACTGGTCCTCTCCCCTTCTTTCTTTGCTTCTTTCTTCCCCTCTTGCTCCTTACCCCAATACTATTAGAGTAATCGACGGCTAGGGGTGAATCTTTCCTATCTTGCTATGTCATTTCGTCTTATGCAGCCACCGAAGGGGGAAAGCTAGCCCCAATAGGTGCCAGTCCCAAGCCGGGATAAATGGCGAGAGTTGACGTCAGGGAGGGCATCCGGTCATAAAACTTCATTGCCAGCTCTAGCTATGATTAAATTTGTCGAAAAGAAAGTGATACAAGGGCGTACCCCTTAAGCGACGCGCAGGCACATCGCCCTACAGCTGCGAGGAGTGGACGAGGGTTACCGCATCAAGGGCGGGTGCGGATAAAGAAGCGAGCCCAGCAAGTGGAGTCGAGTCGGAACGTTGAATGTTGGAAGGATGACTAGAAGTGGAAGAGAGGTGGTAGACATGATGAGGAAGAGGAAGTTGGACATTTTATGCGTGCAGGAGACAAGGTGGAAGAGGGGGGAAAAGGCGAAGGAACTGGGAGACGGGTATAAATTGTTCTACTCTGGAGCGTATAAAGAGGGAAGAAATGGTGTCGGAATTGTGGTGTGGGGCAGAACGAAGGGAGAAGTACTGGAAGTGGGTAGGAGGAAGGACAGAATCATGCGAATGAAACTGGGTCTTGGAGAAGAGCAACTGGTCGTCTTATGTGTGTATATGCCCCACAAGTTGGTTGTACAGCAGAATAGAAAGATGAATTCTAGAACGTACTAGATGAAGAACTGAGGGAACTGGAAGAAACCGAGATGGTGATTGTCGGAGGAGACTTGAACGGACACATAGGGAGACAGAATAAGGACTCTGAAAGGATACATGGTGGCCATGGAGTGGAAATAATGAACTAGGAAGAAGAGAGAGGATTTTGAACTTTGCTGTAGCGTTCGATCTGACAATTGTGAACTCCTTTTTCTTTAAGAAAAAGAAGATTTGATAACATTTAGAAGTGGCAACAACAGTTCACATATTCAATATATTTTGACTAGATGAAAACAATGTAAGGTAATCCCAACAGATCAAGTGGCACAGCAACACCGGCTACTGTACGCAGACTTTAAAATAAAGTCGAAGACAAGAACCTTTGGAAGCCATGGGAGGAAGAAAATTAAGTGGTTTTGCTTAAAAAAGCGAATGTGAGGAACCTATTTTAGGGAGAAGGTATTAGAGAGGATTTCGGATGGACTGGAAAGTGTACAAGATTGGTGGAGACGTAATTCCAAAGCAATTCTAAGCTGTGCAATTGAGGTGCTTGGTGAAACATCCGGAAAGATCAGACAGCAGAAGGAGGGTTGGGGGGTGGAATAATAATGTACAAGAGCAGTGATGGCTAAGAGGAAGGCAAGGCAGAAGTGGGACGAGTCAAGAGTGGAAGAGGACAGAGAGGCGTACTGAGAGAAAAAGCGAGAAGCCAATTGTTGCCTAGGCGAAGGCCATGGCATATAAAGACCTTTATGATCAATTAGAAGCAAAGGAAGGACAGAAAAAGATTTATCGATTGGCAAAATGTAGAAATAAGGCATCAAAGGACATCGTACATGTGAGACAGATCAAAGACTCTCGTGGAAGGGTATTAAGGAGGGATGTTGATATAAGAAACAGATGGAGAATATACTTTGAATAGCTTTTGAATGAAGAAAATGCAAGGACTCACAGAGAAGATGGGGAGCCTTATGAGGAGATGGTGCAGAACATTAGTAGAGTGGAAATGAAGGAAGCCATAAAGAGGATGAAGAACAGAAAATCGGTGGACCCTGGCAGGATCCCAGCGGAGGCATGCAAGGCACTGGGAGAAGAAGTGACCCACTGTGGGACCTGTTAATTAAAGTTTATCAACAGGAAAATATACCCAAAAAATGGAGGGAAAGTACTCTTGTCCCCGTCTACAAGAGTAAAGGGGATGCACAAGACTGTAAGAATTATAGTGGAATAAAGTTGATGTCCCACACAATGAAAATCCTAGAGTGGGTTCTTGATGGAAGAATGAGGAAGGAGTGGAGATTGCAAAGGAGCAATTTGGCTTTATGCATGGTCGATTGACGACAGTGCTATCTTTAGGCTACGGCAGATGATGGAAAAGTTTCGAGAGAAGCAACAGGAGCTACATCTGCTATTTATTGATCTGGAGTGAAGCGATAGAGTGCCAAGGCAAGAAGTCTGGAGGTGTCTGAGGGAGAAGAAGGTACCGGAGAAATATGTCAGGTTGGTGCAGGAGATGTACAGAAATGTGAAGACAAGAGTTCGAATCTACTTGGGAGAGATAGAAAGTTTTCCAGTGACAGTTGGCTTGCATCAAGGGTCAGCATTAAGTCCTTTCCTGTTTAATATTGTGATGGAGGTGGTGACGGAGGAAGTGAGAGAAGACGCGCCTTTTATGACATTGTGCTGTGTGCAGAATCAAGAGAAGAAGTGGCAGTTAAACTGGGAAGTTGGAGGAAAGTACTGGAAGAGAGAAGTATGAGACTGAGCAGAAGTAAGACAGAGTATATTTGTTGCAAAGTGGATGGCCGCCAGGAGACAGATCTGGAACCGGAAGGAAATGTTATCAGAAAGGTCAGTAACTTTAGATACTTAGGTTCAACAATGAAAGAGGATGGTGAGGCTGAGAAGGAAGTGGGATGCAGGATGAAGAAGCTGAAGAGAGATGACTGGAGTGCCAAGCGGTAAGAGGGTGCCGATCAATCTAAAAGGCAAACTCTACAGGACATTAGTGAGACCAGCTATGACGTATGCTATGAAAACTGTGGCCCTGAGGAAAAATAATTAAATGCTTAGCTGGATGTGCGGTGTGACCAGAAAGGATCGTCTGAGAAATGACTACGAACTTAGGAGCGAAGATACAGGAGGCAAGGTTGAGATGGTTTGGTCATGTGGTGAGGAAGAAGGATGAGTATTTGAGAAGAAAAGCCATGCAGATTGATGTGCAGGGGAGGAGGAAGCGCGGGTGGTCAAAGAAGAGATGGAGGGAGATGGTGGAGGAGATCTTGAGGATGATGATCTTGGATGTGGCTACAGCCCAAGACAGGAGGCTGTGGAGGAGACTCACCACAAACTGTGACCATACTTAAGTGGAAAAGCTGAAGAAGGAGATAATATATATGTTGTTTATAATGAAAATATTGTTTAAATTGATAATTAAAAAATAATATGTGATTAAAAATATATTTAGTAATATAAACATAATAAAAATAATAATAATTTCTAAAAAATAATAATAAACAAGATAATTAAAAATAATTATAGGATATATTTTAAAATAGCAATTATGATAAAAAATTTAAATTTGGAAAATAAGAATTATTAAAGAAGAACAATTTTATAACTTTAAAACACCATTAAATTTTTTAGCTATTATTTCTTTATTAGAATGCTTGCACAAGTGGGCGTGAATACCGTTGGAGAGTAATGGATGGCAATGCTGTAGCCAATGAAGTCCTAACTGAGGCTCGGCCATTGCTGTTACCCTCCTGCCATGATCAGAACTTTAATAGCTCAATAAAACCCTATCCTTACACTGTCCTCTACAAATAACGGGGAAGATGAAAAGCATTCTTGCTACGCCCCTTTAAGCCAGTCCTTATAAGGATTTTGGAGAAAGCTACTTTTGCGAACCAGCTTTTTGAGTGTTAAATTTTTTTGTTATTTAGTTCTTCGGTATTTCTTTCTCATATCAATTATAATAATTTAGTTCGTCCATTCTGAATCTAATCATCATGAATATAAGATGGGGTGGGCGACTACGCCTTCCTCACTGAAATTTAAAAAGTGGGGCAAGCGAGTATTTAATGTTTGCGTAAAAGTTCGTTAGAAGAAGCACATCCTCGAACAGTAAAATCGAAAAGTGTATTATTTTGTAACGTAAGCCTTTCAAACAACTAAAAATGTCCAATGCACTCTACCGACTTCCAAGAATCAGTTTAATATCTTGGGCCCTGAATCAGATATTAAGCTGATAAGAGCAGATTTTGTTTGAGTCCCGTTTCTGTCTATTCTAACTATTGTTAGACGCCTTCCATGCCGGGGCACAGCTCTGCCAAGGCCAATGGAAGACGTACTCATCGATAAAACAGAATTATTAAATTTCAGCCTAAGCTTCAACTTCTTTAATTACACTTTATACCTTTTGTTGCTTACCATTTTGTCTCTTTGAATCCCCCACTGGTCTGTGCCGTCCTTGCCCACTCTGGCTGTGCATCAGCAGAGGGGATTTGTAGACTTTGCAGACTTGGGAGCTCTGTTGAAACTGGTCTGGAAGTGAGAAGACTGATAGGAAAGCTGAAGAAAAACTGGTCTTGAAGTGGGTGGGTGGGGTGGGTTCCTATTTAAAGACTTATCATTACAGAGGTGGAGGTTCTCTCTAGCGAAAGGTGCCAGCCCCCTTCCTAGATTCTGTTCGTCATGCAGTCCCAAATCCAAATATTAAAGTTAGGGTTTGATTTGAGACAGGGGATTAGTGGGTTAGTAGTTACTAGCTAATGACATAATTATAATTAACGCTAAAAACAATTATTCTATTACTAAGACATCAAATTCCATATTTAATATCTATTAATCATTTGCTTAGTATTATGTTTGCATATAGGGTATATTGTATTGTATTGTATTGTATGTGCTTGTGTATCAAAAGTGACATCTGAGTTGTCCTTCGTGTACGTTCGCTAAAATGGGAGGGGCGCACCATTTTCTGGTGAATTTGTACTCTCCCATTAGTGTCAGGTTCGTGTGCATGTAGTTTCTAATTGAGCACCTCGCCGAAGCCAGGATGCCTAGCAGACCAAGCTGCTGGATTGAGTGTGCTCTAGGATTTCTGATTTTCCATATGTGGAAACGGAGTTCTTTGATTGTGAAGAGGAGGAGTAAGTTCTTTATTGGTTTTGTGTCTATGTTTAAGTATACTATGGCCTCTTTTGAGGGGAGGGGGATGTTAAACTTATTTCCCACATAAATCCACACTCCCTGCTGGGCAATCGTACAGTACGTGTTCGACTGTCTCTTCCCCAGGGCAAAAGACGCATGTTTCATGTGGGGATTTCCCTCTTCTATAGTTCGTGCCGCGTTGGGAAGAAGGCGTGAGCCATTCTCCACGCGAGAGCACTTCTGGATGGGTATATGACGTCGTGTTTATGTGTGTTTTCCCAAGTTTTTTCCGTGGTTTATCGCGGGTGTTTTTGTAGGCTGTATCGCCTTACTTTGTTTGATAGCTGACGGAGGCTATCAGATGATAGATTGATGATTTCCCCCTTGTTTTTTAGGTTTTGTAGCTCCGTTATTATATTGGAATAGTACTGCGTTGAATTTAATGTTATGGTCCCGGAGTTCTAGTTTCGCCAAATAATGGGATTTTGATTCTAAGCCAATATCTGGCGAACCATTTAGCTTGGTGCTGTTCGTGTTGTATCACTTTTTTTATTGTTTTCATTGACGCTGCTGTGATTTTTGATTTAAAATGTGGGAAGTCAACCCTCCCCCGTGCTTTTGGTCCATACATTTCGTCTCTGGCTACCTCTTCTCCTTTGTAATTCCAAAAGTAGCGGTATGCCATCGACTGCTATTTATTTATTGTTTTGGTTGTGATATAAGATATACCATTTTCCTACCGGCAATCCTATACATACCTGCGCTATGTATAGGATTGCCGGTAGGAAAATGGTGTTAAGGATTCGAGCTGTGGCCTGCAGCGAAAACATGCTCGGTCTCCAGTTTTTCATCTTTGTTTGTATGGTTTGTGTAATTTCGTTTGCTGAATGTTTTCTCTCTTCTTGTGTGAAAGGGATTCCCAGGATTTTTATTGGTCCTGCGAGATTGTTACATCCTTGCGGGGCGGTTTCGTTTGTGTTGTTTATATGCTTCAGAGCGGTTTTCTTTTTATTTGGGTGTAGTCCCGATATTTTAGTGAATTGTTGTTTAAGTTTGATGAGTGCGTGCAATGATTCCTTTTGTGTTATAATTGCCGTGATGTCGTCCGCATGGCAGATCGCTTTGCATTCTTCATACGATCTGCCAAGAAACCCATCCCAGCGATGCTTCTGTTCGTCTGTAATAGTGGCTCCATGCATAATGTGAAGAGTGTTGGGCTAAGCGGGCAGTCCTGTCTTACCCCCTTTTGTATTTTGATAGGGTTCGTTATTATCCCGTTAATTTGTAATTGTGTGGTGCTGTCTTTGTAAAGATTTTTTACAAGGTTCACGAGGTAAAGGTTTGTTTTCTTTTTGTTTGCGTAGTTTATAATGTCGCGGATTAGGCTCAGGTTTAAGTGTATGCTTCTGTTTGGTACGCCACTCGTTTGGTTTGATTTTATTATAAGTGGCATCGTGTTTTTTGGTCTGTTATCTAATATTTTCAGTCGCTGTTTATGAGTATTAAATATACGCCCGTTGAGCGTATATTTCGTTTGTGTCAAGGAAGTTGTTGAATAGCTCTGTTAGTGTTGGTCCCAGTATGTGGAGAAAGGTCTTATAGAATTCGATGGGAATTCCATCTATTCCGGGTGTCTTTTTGTTGCTGAAGGATTTAATCGCCTCAGTGCATTCGTGTGATGTGATGCGTTTGGCTTGGAATATTTGATGGTGTTCTGGTGGCTGCGGTAAATTATTGTGTTCCCACGTTGATGTTTCTTGATTTTCAGTGATTTCTTGCGTGAACAAGTTTGTGAAAAGTCTGTGCTATTTCTTCGGTAGCTTCGACAGTCTTTTCATTTTCGTCTTTTATGTTTCTTATATGGTTGGTTAGACTAGTGGCTTTGCGCTTCGCAACCATATGCCTGGGGAAGGAGTGTCCTAGGTTCGATTCCCGTCCACGACGTGAGGAGCTTAAGGATCTTCCTCAGCCATAGCCAAGTTAGCCGGTCTTGGGCGTGGGCAGCAGGGTTTTTTCCGCCAGTTTATCTGAGGTTTTTCATCCCGCAAGCAGGCAAACCGGCCCCGTGAACACACAGGTTACAGTCATAAATACTTAAGGCAAGGAAGGCAACGGGAAACCACCTTGCTCATAATCATCTCTCCCTAGAATGGTAGCATTTAGCTACCCTCCGGCGGCGCCGTATGGCAGATGGGAACCAGAAGAAGATAAGGTTGGTGGAGTGTTTGTTGTTCAGCCTTTCGTAAAATGCTGCGATGTCTGTTTCTTAGAGAAGCCATTTGGCTCTGATTTTCCATTTAAATTTTCTGGTTTCCTGTATGTCTAGTGCCCTGATGTCTTCTTGTATTTTCTTGGTGGTGCGGTGTTTCAGTGACCCTGGTGGGGTGGGTGTCGTGAAAATTGTGTCGGTTCCCGATATAGTTTTCTTCTTTTTTCTTTTTGTTCGACTGCCTTGCGTTTTGCTGTTTTTCGGACGAAATCCGCAGTGAGGGTTTTCATATCGGCCCACCGCTTTTGGATTTCTTCCTGTTCTGTGTGTCTTTCATGCCATGTTGTTTCGTATTCGGTTTTTATATCCAAGTCCTGGAGGAGGCTGGTGTTCATTTTCCAGTAACCTGGTTCTGTTTCCATGCCCCCTACCAAAGGTATTTTGTATTCGACCATCTTGTGGTCGGATACGTGTTCAGTGATGTTCATGTTCATGTGTTGTATGTTTCAATCTCCCGTTGCTAGGGCTCTAGTTGTGTAGATTCGGTCAATTGTCGTGTGTATGTTTTTGCAGGTATTACTGCAGGTTGCGGAGAAAGTGTTACCTTTTTTTGCTACCCAGTAGTCTATTATGTTTGTTTCCCGGCATGTTCTGACGATTTCGGCAGCACCCGAGTTTCCTGTGAGATTGTTTCCTCCATGTTTGTCCCTGTCTGGTACCTCGACGCATTATCAGTCTCCTCCGATGACGAGGAAGTCTTGTCCTGCGAGGTAGTTGTGTAGTCTCGATAAGAAGGTGTGTCATTCTGCTTCCCTGTTTGGCGTATATATTTACAGTTTTGTATGTGTTGTTGTCTAATGTCCAGTCAGTTGTGATTATTCTTCCTCCGATGTCTCTGCGTATGTTTGCGATGTGTCCTGTCATAGGAGTTTTGACCAGAATACCAACCCCTCTTCCCCTGTCGGCGCCGAAGCTCCAGAAGCTTTGGAGGTGGTATGTCTGTTCGATTTTTTTAACTTGTCTTATGGTGTTTATGTGTGTTTCCTGTAGGAGTAGGAATTGTATATTTCTTTGTTGCATTCTTATTATTATTAATTCCTGTTGTTGGTATTTTTGAAACCCTGTACATACAGGGTCGCTTTGTTGATTGTTGCTGCCATGTTTGTTATTTAGTGTGATCGTCTGTCTCTACTGATTCGTCCCAGGCCTTGCGTACTGCTGTTACCATGTTTGGGTTTAGGTTTACACACAAAAATCGGCATGCCTTCTCAATGTCTTCCTCTAAGGATGCGTATGCTACTGGGATGTTTTGTTTGCCCCATTCGAGAAAGGGTAGAGATGGAACATCATTTACGATCGGATATATTAAGTGTGGTACACCAGCTTTTGTTTTTGCGCCTTTAAAGACATCGTCTCTGATTGGAAAAACAAGATGTTTTTGTACTATAATTTCTGGTGTTGGATTTTGTTGTTTTCGTCATCGTGAACGTGTAGTTCGTGCGTCTGTGTTGTCTGTTTGGACGGCTATTGGAATTTTAGTCCGTTTTAGTTGTGGCTCCTGTATTTCTTTTGCTGCTACTTCCGGAGTTTCCTTCAGAGGTGGATTTTCCTCCGTTTCTTCAGCTTCTATAATTACTGGTGGTTTCTCATTCATGTTTTTTTCTGTTTGTGATAAGATAAGAGCTGATAAGACCAGATTTTGTTTGAGTACCTTGACTGTTAAATCTTCCGTGACTAGGACATAACTCCGCCAAGGACAATGGAAGATATACTCATTGATAAAGTACAGTTATCAAAGTTTTAGCCTCCGCTTCCACTTCTTTAACTATTCTTCTTCCTTTTGTAAATTACCACTTTGAATCTATGAAATTCCCATTGGCCTGTTCTGTCTTTGCCCGCTCTGGCTATTGTGTCAGCCGAGGAGATTTATAGACTTTGCAGGCCTGGGAATCCTGTTGAAACTTATGGTCTGAAGGCAGAACTGATAGGAAAGTTGAAAAAACTGGTCTTGAAGTGGGTGGGAGGGGTGGGTTTCTAATCATTACTTGGGTTGAGGGTCTAACTAGCAAAAGGTGGCAGTCCCTTGCCTAGTTTCTGTTCACCGTGCAGTCTACCCCATTTTAACTTATTAGGGTTTGCCCGCAGAGTGCACGGTGATCAGGGTTAATGAGCTAATTAGGTATTAATTTATAAAACTTGGTTGTCTTTTACTCAGTTACTAATCCAGCATATATATATATATATATACACACACACACACACTATACACACACAAAAAAAAAAAAAAATATATATATATATATATATATATATATATATATATGTATAATATATATATATTTTTAATTTAAAAAAAATATATATATATATAATTTTTTTTTAAAATTAAAACTAAATTATTATATCTTAATTTAGATCTAAATTAAAAAAACAAACAACAAAATTTGGATTTTTAAACTTAAAATCCAAATTACTTGTAGCTTAAGTAATTTGGATGACTTGCTAAAAATCGGGTACCTTAAATGGAGATCAGAGAGAGGGAGGACCGTGGCCCCTAAGGAGGCCACACTGCCTCGATGTTTGCCTTCGCCGCTCGCTTTCCATCGGGCCGACCCGTTTTCCCTAAACTATACATGGAGATTTTAGTTTTTCTCTAAAGATCTTTCTTGATGGATCTGCAAAATTTCTGCCATTAAATCTAATGTTTTGTCTTCGACAATGGTCTGAAAAGAACATAAAGTCGTCTGGAACGATTGCAGTTACATCGTAAATTTTGCGGTTTGCCCCTACTAAACCTACGCCATTGGAATCCCAATCTTCATTTATGAAAAGGTAAGGCTCTCCTCTTGTTTCTGTCGATTTTTTAAGTTTCTGGGAGGTCTCCCGTTCCCCAGAGGAATTTTTCATCATTACATCTCCTATTAGCATGACGGTGGTTTCTTCATCTTCTTTAATTTGCTTACATTGTTGGGTACATTATTGCACTGGTGCGTATCGGACTGGGGGGGGGGGGGGATATAGGGATATTTTCTTCTACGTCTTTCTCCCCTCCTTCTCCTTCCTCTAATTCCGTTTCCACTTCGTATATCTTCTTTTTTTTCTTTGTCTTTTAATTCTTCCTTTTCTCCTTCCTCTACTTCCGTTTCCTCTTTTTCGTTTTCTTTTAAGTCTTCTATTTTTTTCTCTCTCGAGTCTTCATTTTCTGTGGTTCCTTTTGTAGATGAGGGAGGGAAATCTTCAGCTGATATTAGTGTTGATCTTCGGACACTGGTATTTCCTGTGGTCACCACAGTGGTTGCAGAGTTCCTGACATGTAAGCTGTGAATGCCCGATGATGGCGCAGTTTCCGCACCTATTCATCGGGCAGTCCTTCGCAAGATGGTCATTTTTTTGGCATCTACTGCACGATTTTACCACTCGTAGGTAGTAAGTCATGACGAGATGCCCTTTTATTTTGACGAAGTTTGGTACTGGCTTCGTCATTTTCAGCTTCACATATATTCTGTCGCCTTGCTCAATTTCCGGGTATTTTTTGAATTGTGCTCGGGAAATTCCTATTACATTTCCGTATTCTACGAAAGCGTCTTTTAGGGTTTTGTTGTCGATCTCCGCAGGCAATTTTCGTAGGTATACGTACTTTTTCCCGCTGCCGCCAACTATTGTTGCGTGGTGCAGCTCATTTCCTATGAGAATCCCTGGATCTATTAGGGTGTCTTTCGTCCAGTGGTTCTTCGAGGTTACTTCGTAGAGGCCTTTATGAAAATCCCAACAATTGATGTTGCGGATGGCCGACGCTCCAACCGCGTTCACCACGGCGTCCGCGACTTCCTCGGGTTGGACGGGTAAACCGTACGGTCAAATCCCTCTCTATCCGTCGATTGGTCATTTCCTGGTTCTGGTTATTCCAGGACAGGGTCGGGAATACTAGGGAAAAAATCTGGGATGTAAGCAGTTCTTACCATAAGGTCTTGTTCTGTCTGGGACTGGAGCAGGTCAGATGCTGCACTCAGCGTAGGCACTGGAACTTTAGCAGGAACAGGTACTACAATCTGGGTTGGCACTGGAAAAGGATCTGACACTGGAAGCAGGAACAGATACTACACACTGGAAATTGATCTGGAACAGAACAGGTACTACAATGTCGATATAGCATAGCAAGGAGCTCTCTTTTCCGGTCGCGTTGATCTTAACCAAAAGGCCGAGAAGCGATGGCGGCCATTGATCGGAAAAAAGGGGCTCGTCGCCAGGGATGACCGCACGCTTGTGGTGTGGTCCGCTTCTGTCAGAAACACCAGGCCTCACCTCCAGAAGACCGTTCTTTTGTTGCTGTGATCAGGAGAGGAAGCGGGCTCAACGTCCTTACGTTCCACCCGCGTGGAAGATCTGTAGAGGTGGTGATGCAAGTGAAGTCCTTCTTATTATAAAGCTGGCTTCTAGAAGCCATTCGTTCAGGAACAGGTACGAAACTATAAGCAAATCATCATAACGCATCATCACATGTCTATTAACAGTAACTTGTTCGTTAAAATTGAAAAAAACTATATAATCATCATTAACTAAACATCAAGAAAATATATAATCATAATTAAGAAACAAGCCAATAACATTAATTAATTATATGAGTTTTTAATCTGGAAAGGGCATAAGCGTTACCATGACGACTACCCTTTCTATATGTAACGGTCATATTATAACGTTGTAGGGCTAAAGCCCATCGGGACAACTTGGCACCATGAGGGGCACTTTTAGTTAGATAGGTCAGAGGGTTATGATCTGAAATTACCTGTATTTCAGCACCAAATACCCATGTGTCAAACTTTTTCAACGCCTCCAAGACGCAAAAAGCTTCCCTTTCAATGGTTGACCATTTCATTTGACAGGAATTTAGTTTCTTACTGAAGAAAGCAATGGGCAATTCTTTTCCTTGTTCGTTTTTTTGAGCTAAGCATGCGCCAATTGCTGTTGCTGATGCATCCGTATACAACTGGAACGGCTTGTTGAGATCTGGAGTATGCAAAGAAGGCATTTTTATAAGCTCTTCTTTGAGTTTCGTAAAAGCTTCATCAGCATCAGTAGTCCAAGGAATATTATTTGGGACACTTTTCTTAGTCAGATTTGTCAATGGTAATACAATTTGGGAGAATCGTGGTACGTAGTCACGGTAGTAGCTAGCCAGCCCAAGTAGACTTCTTACTTCCTTCTTTGTCGCTGGTGTCGCTAAACCTTTTATAACCTCGACCTTCTCTGGGTCTGGGGAATGTTGACCGGATCCAATCAAATGATCTAGGAACTTCACTTGATTTTTCCCGAATTCGCATTTTTCTAGGTTTACTGTTAAACCCACCTCTCTTAATGTTTTGAAGATTTCATCTATATGGGTGAGATGTTCAGACCATGTTTTAGAAAATATAGCTAAATCGTCGATATAAGATCGGCAGTATGCCTTATGAGGAGCTAGTGCTTTATCCAATGATTTCTGGAATGTACTTCCAGCGTTCTTCATTCCAAACGGTGTCACGAATGCAGTGAAGGGCTTTGCTTCCTTTTCCATAGGGATTTGTCAATATCCCTTGGTGAGGTCAACTACAGTGATAAATCTTGCTTGTCCTACCTCAAATAATAAATCTCTCGCTATTTTCATTGGATAAGCATCTGTAATAGTAAAACTATTTAGCAATCTAAAGTCAATGCATAGTCTGACACTTCCATTTTCCTTAGCCACACAAACCACGGGATGAGCCCATTCACTGACACTTGGCTCAATGAGACCCATATCGAACAGTTCCTAGACTTGTCGATCTACTTCCTATTGTAGAGTGATTGGCACCCTATAGGGTTTGAGTCTCTTAGGGGAACAGTTATCAGTAACTTTGATGGAGTGTCCGTCAACTTTGGCATGACCAGGTTTGGAACTAAAAACATCTGCATATTTCCGGAGGATGTCAAAAGGTTCTTGTTTTTGTTCTCCCGTCAAGAGAGCTTTTATATCCTCAAGGTGTTTGATTTATTCATCTTGTCAGCGGGTGCATAGTGGAGTATTCCGAAATCTTCATCTAGCTCGAAAACTAGACCGACATGATTAATTCTTTGAATATATGGTCGAAGCTTATTTATGTGGAGCTCCCTGATACTTTCATCCTTCATCTCAACCTTCTCAGAATGTGGTCTAGTAAGTTGGAACTGTAGCAGGTCCTGTCCAAGTATTTAGAAGCTTATGAGAGGATGAAGGTAACAATACTAAAACCTTTTCACCAACAATGAAGGATTTTTCTTTGGAAGGAAGATTATATCTGGAGGAGTATTGGTCTTGAGACCCTTCGGCATTCTCGGATGCAATTTCATGAGCTTTTCCTACATTTTCAAGAAGCTCTTGTAAATAATTTTCAATCGAGCGAGAGGCAGTGGTTGGGATGCCTCGTCCACCAGTCCAAATTTCCTTTAACAAAGATAAGGGGCATGGAGGTAATCTTCCATATACCATCTGGAAAGGTGATAACCCAGTAGTGCTATGTGGTACTTCTCGTTATGCGAATAGAAGGTAGGGAAGATGTAAATCCCAGTTTCTTCCATGCTCCTGTATATTCTTATTCATCATCTCTTTTAAAGTTCTGTTCCAACGTTCGACAGCGCCCATACTCTCAGGATGTCCTGGAGTGGAAAAACGTGGAACTATGCCTAGCAGATCTTCAAAAGCTTGAATGAGTTTAGATGTGAAATTCGTACCTTGGTCGGTACAGATCATTTTAGGAAATCCCGTCTGAGTAAAAATCCTCATCAGAACATTACATGTAGTTTTAGCACTTATTTCCTTGACAGGTATGGCTTCGGCCCATCTAGTGGATAAATCAGAAGCAGATATTATGAATCGATGTCCTCTTCCCTATGGAGGTTCTAACGGTCCGACACAATCCACACTCCATATCTCAAACAGAGTTTCTGGTCTGACTATACAGTAGGTCGTATGGGGATTCTATCTCTATATGTAGCAGTCCTTCTCATTTGACATTCCTTGCAACTTTCGCAATATTTTTTCACATCTTGTTTAATGGTAGGCCAAAAGAATGAGTACTTGATTCGCTGACGGGTTTTCTTTTCGCCGTGTGGCCAGCAAGAGGTATTTCATGAGTCATCTTTCAGACATTCTCTCGTTTCACACGCGGTAGCACTACTTGTCTAATATTCTCGCCACAAATATGTTCGTTATGAAGCAGAACCCCATTGTCAAACGCATAGGAATTTTTCTGCCTTTTTGCCCATTCAAAACACCTTCGAAGCGTCTCATCATCCTTTTGAAGTTTGCCAAATTCGAATTTTGTTTTTTCTGGTATACACTCATTTTCTGCACCTGGTGGGGACTCTATCGTACTGACTGCCAATGCTGTACTGGTTATTTTCGAAGGCATGTCTTCGACTTCATCATCTTCTGAGCGTTTATCAGTTAAATCTTTTGATTTCAGAACTGGTGTCTCCCGATGATGACTACTCTCATGTAGCTCGACGCTTTCGACCAGCATTGCATAGGCAGAGGAGCTCAGTAGCAGATCGGTAACCAGTCTTCTTGAGACGGCACATGTGACTGGAACATTACCATGTAAATTATCATCAATTTTCATTTCAAAAATCCTTAAGGGTATTATTTCATTTTCTCCGAAAGCAGAAGATATTTCTATCTTACTTTCTCCATCATGGGGCGTATCTGCCACTAAATCTTCGCGCACTACCGATATTTGCGCTCCCGTATCTATTATTCCATTTAAAACCCTACTTCCGCATTTGATTTTGACGACCTTCAAATCATCTACGTTTCGACCACCTTTACAGATCAGAGCAACGAAAGAAGCCTGCGGCTTCTTTCGTTGCTCTGATCTGTAAAGGTGGTCGTAACGTAGGTGATCTGTAAAGATCACCTACGTTAAGTATCAGATCACCTTTACGTAAGTGATCTGTAAAGATCACCAACGTAAAGGTGATCTGTAAAGGTGGTGATATCAGCAAGTTAAGCCCTTCTTATTAGAAGGCTGGCTTCTAGAAGCCATTCGTTCAGGAACAAGTACGACACTATAAGCGAATCATCATAAGAAAAAACAAATCGTCACATGTCTATTGACAGTAACTTGTTCGTTAAATTGCAATACTTCCTAGAAATTATAATATCAAGTAGATGATAATTATTTTATGGTGTCTTAAAATGTTTATTTAAATTTTCAAGAATTTCAAATTTTTCAAAAAGTAAGAAACAAAATATTCTTTAATTAATAGTTTATTTTATTTTTAATACTTTTTAGTTATTTTTTAAATATGACACGAAATAAATTTAAAGATTTATTTCGATGATATTTAAATTTAATGAGATATAGTGTTGTTGAATTGAACATCTACTTTGGCCAAGAACATTTGTGAGGTTATTAACGCTGTAAATCCTTCACTGGGCATTTCTTCAAAAGCAGTATTTAAGTTTCCTTTAGAAAATTAATAATAATAAGAAAAACATGGTGTAACAAAATTTTTATCCCTTCACCTGTCAAAAGTAACAGCATAATTTCTATCGGAATAAAAAATTTTATCGTACTTATTTCATGGAATTTACTTCAATTCATTCATTAACTCAAAGAAGAAGAAGAAGAAATGATGAAATATGGAGAGAAAGAAGAATGCACTTTCTTCATTCAAGAGTCCCCTGTGGAGAAAAAATTGCATTTCTCGTGGTTGCAGGTAATATTCAAGCAAGCACACTTGAGAAGAGGCCAAGAGAGAAATCTCACAGGAAAACTTGTGCAACAAACAAACCGAGTTTAGGCCAAATTAAGAACTGTCAGATTTTTACATTTGATCACGTGTTCGCGAATTATTGGGAGTGAGCATATGGTGTCGATGATAAATCATATGAAAAACATGCTACGAATAATATTGGCACAAAACTCTTCGAAGCAAAAGATACGACCAAAGTAAAACAAAAAAACGCATACATTATGGAATTTGTGAAACATTAATAAGGTATAACTGTGTACGCAAACATTCACTTATCAAATTTAGAAAACTTCTCTAAAGAATCGTTTCAACGGTGCTTTGGAGACCCAACACACACCCGGAAATAACCGGACCCTTAATGGCAAAACACAAAATCCCGAGTATAAAGAACCTATGACACTGCGTACTATTACCAAGACAGTATTTCAACAACACTTACAGAAATAACAGCGAAACAAATCACATAACCAGACCAAACACAATCCTCTTTGCAACCAGGCGTTATAGAAATTTGTATGGAGCCGCTGTGAAGGGAGCATCTTATATGATCTTATATATCTTATCAATAAGGTTTGTTTTTACCCGTATAAGGCATAACAACAGTTACAGAGCATTAAAAGCCGAACTACGGAAATTGTGTCGGCACCCTTAGAACTGCAGTAGTTCCCATACATTTCACATAAAACATATTAATCGCAGTAACAAACGCTAAGAAACAAAAAGAAAAAAAAAGTTTAATTAATTGTTAATCCCACTGGCTTCAAGAAAGCTTCGGAGTCAGTGGATTACTTCGCCTCAGCATCCATCCACATTATTATTATTATCTAATCCTCATTATTCTCATTTACCAATGATTACAATTAACTGCCATGTCACAATACCTTAACTGATTATTATTATTATTATTATCATCATCATATAACCTGTATTAAACCGAAAATATAAATATAATATGTGAATAGCCTAAATGTAAATAGCCTATACGATAACACTTTGTCAAATTTAAAAAGAAAACAAAAAAGGAAAGCAAACATATATAAAAAGTTTTTGTTATTGTAAAATGTAAAAGCGACATGTAATCATATCAATTACGTTGTGTAACTGTGAGCCATTATTTGCAAACGATTACTGTGATCGTTATTATTCTGTTACGTGAATTCCACATTATGCAATTAGAAAGATGTTAAGAATGAAAAGTGTGACGTAAGAAATTAGAGCGCTGTTTTCTAAATATTATAAAGTGTACGTCACTCTCTGAGAGGTAGTGATCAGCGAAAGTGAAGCGATGTACCGAATTCTACACGTGATTACTACAGAATTGTAAAGCTGTAAAATCGTCAACTTTCATTGTTGCTGTCAATTTTTTTTATTTTAATTGTTATTGTGAAAAGTGAAATGAACGCATTTAGCATTATCTATTGCATGTTAATAAAAAAGTAATTGTTAAACATCTCCTTACAGACATGTCTAATGTTATGCATTAAGGGAAAGGCCACTACCCAGACTAGTTTCGACCTTTATTGAGGTCTCTTCAGCGGGAGCCAAGCCCAAGTGGAGATACCAGGCAGAAGCATTAGCAGGTCATCTCTACCTATAGGAGTTGCCAAACTCCTATTAGTAGATATACTATAGGTAGAGATGACCTGCTAGTGCTTCTGCCTGGTATCTCCACTTGGGCCTGGCTCCCACTGAAGAGACCTCAATAAAGGTCGAAACTAGTCTGGGTAGTGGCCTTCCCTTAATGCATAACATTAGACATATCCACAAGGAGATGTGTTTTGCATTATAGGAGATACTGAGATAGGAGTGTCGGTAACTTGCTCCACCTTTGCAACGAGTTGAACGATGTTGTACTAGCTTACCCCAGTCCTGAAGGCGCAAACTTTGTTTGCTCACACTTGGATAAAGGTTAAACTAAATTTATTATAGTCTAACCAAGTCTGCCGAAAATAACAATAATGAGAAGCCATGAAACTGCTTCACCTACTCCATATAAAGGAATAAATGGCGTTAGCGGATTGTTTTATTTCACTGTTTTAATTAAAGTTAAATTATAATTTAACGAATTTAATTAAATTAACATAAATGTTTGTTATTCAGTTAATTGAAATTTACGGGAATTCAGAAGTTTCTGTTAGATTTCTGCCAAAGTATTCAAGAAAATTCAATGATGAATCAACCACATTGATTGAATCCACTTCTGATTCACTGGTAGGAAGAGGTTTTCTCAGCTCATGCGGTCAACAAATTCATTTCTAATTTTATGAAGGCATTTCGTCGTCCATCTGTTGCCTTATTATTATTATTATTATTATTATTATTATTATTATTATTATTATTATTATTATTTAGAGTCCAATGAGGACTTATCGAAATAGGCCATACTATTCGCACCAACTGTTACAACTGTTCTTGAATTTATTCACGCTACTTGCACACACAACTTCCAAATGCAATCGATTATTATATTTTGTATTGTTCTAAACTATATAACGTAAAATACTTTCCTCAATGTCAGAATAAGAACAACATTTTTATTGTTTAAATTGGAAATCTGGGTTCGTTGAATAACACTGTCCACTACATTGTTGAACATGTACAGTAACGTGTTTCCTTCGTTTTTTTTTTTTTTTTGGATGACGTGATGATAATACGTAATTGTTAAAAACATACTTAAGTCCAGTATAAATAGAAGATATTGCTGGGTCATAGCAGTAATTGTGTCGTTGAATTAAGGAGGTGGAGGATTAAAACATACTGGCTTCTGGATGACTGTGAAAGTCGTAATGTTAAACGCCCGTTGTGATTCATGATTTGGAGACAGGGAGGATTCCAACGAAATCCTAATCTTCGTAGTCCTACTCCGGTGCACTTGCATTCTGAGCGGCTGGTAGGAGGTAGGCAGGTGGACGCAGCTGCAGTGGAGTTTAGTTAGTCATGAGAAACGAGGTTCCTATTCAACACTAAAATGCAGTCAGCGTGTCGAAGTTGTCAACATGATGATGAAGGCAATAAGTTTATGTAAAAAGTAAACTTTGCATGTGTACTTTAAGTGGGGTGTGGAGAGAAGGATTTGGTTGGAATTGTCCATTATTTTGGCGCAAGAATTAAATTATTAACTGGTTTTTATGGATTGCGATTGGAGAGTTTGCCCAGTTTTGAGGATGGAGGAGGTTTTGGTTGGAATCGCTTGTTATAATGAACAAGGAATAAATTATATTTTATTCATGAGGATTGGATCGTGGTTGAAAGAAAAGCACAAACTATATGGTGGAAAGCCACTGTATACGACATCACACATTGAATTATGTCCTTCCACAGACTACTTATATTAATAAAAAAAGAAAAAGTAAATATATCAAGTACGTATTTCTAATAGTGCGTCCATGTAAACAATATAAATCTTTAAAGTATTAAAAATAAGTCAATTATATTGCTTTTGACACTCCACTATACAAACCTTTACACAATACTGGAGAACTGCTGGGATCCAGACTGAAATTCTAAAAACTGAGAATGGTCGAAAATGCTCTCAACTTTTATTTCCCACGTCAACAATTTATTTATGTGGGTGTGGCGATCTGGGTGTAAAAGCGTATGTAAAACTTTTAAATTTTAAAATAAAAGTGTAAACCTTTAAATTTGCAACATTAAATTAACAATCATCATCCTTTGTCACACAATGCCATTATAATTAAATCATCCTGCACCACAGCTACAACACCTTTATCAGCTATGGATCTCTCCAGTTTTGCATTATCAGCAAGCCACTGAATATTATTATTATTATTATTATTATTATTATTATTATTATTATTATTATTATTATTATTATTGGGCTTTTGATCGAGGATACATATTGTGGTTGGTCGGCTACATCCACATGTAAGGGCCATGCGGATATAGCCAAATATTAGTTTCATGTTCTGTATCACCTGAGTTATCTACTTGCCAAATTGCACAAAGTATACTGACTCAGTGGATGTGGCGTTTGCACACCACGTCGCTTACCACACGAAGGAAGACCTTGGGTTCGAATTTAGTCGGAGACTAGAAGAAATATTTCTATTCCTTTTTAACGACCGGTTCCCTAGTTAGTCGATCTCTGCCACGGGCAAGCGGGTTTGTTAGATAGGGCTAAACAGTCTCGCCTACTCCATATACGAGAATAAAAAGCGGATCCGCTAACGCCTTTTTATTCTCGTATATGGAGTAGGCGAGACTGTTTAGAAGCCCTATCTAACAAACCCGCTTGCCCGTTTCGGGAACTGGTCGATAAAAAGGCATAGAAATATTTCTTCTAGTCTCCGACTAGATTCGAAATATATATACAGTATATATATATATGTCTGCAATCAAAACAATCTGAAATAATAATGCCATAATTATATTTTTCCCTCTATAACTGGATTTTTTTTTCCCTTTTGACAAAACGTTTCGAAATGCATGTAGCCCAGTTAATACCGTTTGTTAATGTGTTTCATTTGACCGTTTTAACGTTTGTTATTATTGCTGGAAAGGACAAAGCAACTACGGCTACATGTGTATGTTGAATGTGTTCTTCGAGCTCGGTTTCCTTGGTTTGCGGATGAAAATTCAAGGTTTCTGTTGTTTCTTTGTGAGACTCTTTTAATAGGAAAATTTAAAAAAATCGAATTATATAAATGCCAAAGCTTAATTCGAGTGTTGTGATAAATATGTAAACAAATTAGGGATTTAATATCACACGCGATCCCTGTTATGTCTGCAATCAATTCCGTACCTTTTATGCATATAATCTATTTATATAAATACCTATGTATTAATGTGTTTCAGTTTCTGTTTTATTAATTTTTTTCTCTTTAGTGCTATTTCTCATTTTAGTAAGCAACTTTATAATCAAAACTCTCTTACAACACTTTCTTTCACAACTGACAACCCAATAAAGGGATTGCCTCGAATTCACTTCGTTGTTTGACTGGATCAATCGACCGTGAGATGCGGTGATTGATTCATTCAATCCAATACCCTTGGAGGGTAAGGGATGGCAATTCTGTAGCCAATGAAGTTCTAACTGAGGCTCAGCTATTGCTGTTACCCTCCTGCCATGATCAGAGCCTTAATTGCTCAATAACACCTTATCCCTACACTGTCCTCTACAGATAACGGGGAAGATGAAAAGCATTCTTGCTTCGCCCCTTTAAGCCAGTCCTTATAAGGACTTCGTTGTTTGTTTGGTGAATTTTTTCAGGTTTTAGACTCTTTTTAGGACTTCCAGGGTAACAAATGGCAATGCTGTAGCCAATGAAGTTTTAACTGAGGCTCGGTTATTGCCGTTACCCAGCCATGACTAGAGCAACTTAGCTCAGTAACACTCCATCCACACAGATTTTCTTCATTCAGATGACGGGATAAAGAGTCAAGGACTCAGTCCATCGCCCAGTTCTTTTAAGAACTTAAGAACTTCGTTGTTTGTTGCAGTGTTTTCATTGCTGCAGCTCTCTCTCTCTCTCTCTCTCTCTCTCTCTCTCTCTCTCTCTCTCTCTCTCTCTCTCTCTTTGAACTGAGTGTCATTTCGAGTTGTTGTTCTGTTCTGAATCGACATTAAGTTGTGTTGCTTGAAGAGCCGCTATTATCTCATTTAGGACATATGTTTTATAACGTTCAAGAGCCGACATAGCTCAGGAAAGAAATGGATTCAACGACAGTCTAGGAAAGTTCCTTATCAGGGCTTTTCACTTGAAGTTAATTAGCCAGTGTCATACAAATATGGTGAAATGAGTTTGCCCTTAATAAACTAATGATTTTTCATATCACAAAACGGCCATCGTACGCTTTGCTAGTAAAGCCAATCGGAACAAGTCTGAAGTTCTGAAACTGTTATTATTAACTTTGGTTGCTTCAGCAAATATCGGTTTGTAAAGGTGTCATCAAATGTCTGGGATAGACAGAAATAAGTCGATGGTGACATTTATCCTTGCTACATAATATCACCTCGAATAAAATCGACCTTCTATGGAATTATGGGTAATTAGTAAGCTAAATAAAATATTACTTTTCATTCAAGTGGAATCACATTCCATTCATTCCAGCAGTGGAATTACTTTTTCTACTCTATGGCGTGTAATGCACCTTACACGCAGTAATTAATCAAATAAACGAGTAACTCAAACAAGACAGAAATCAAGGTCAATACGACAATCGTTAACCTATAATAGCAAATGCAGCTCAGCAGAAGGATTATATCAAACAGAAATTAATCATTTTTGAGAATTTCATGGGATGATATTCTGGAAAACTTTCGCGATGAAGATGAACATTATTCCGATTTAAACCTTGTATAGCAGGACATATCTGAACGTCCTTTGAAGTGGAGTCTACATTCCGAAGCTGCTTCTATGGTTAAGGTGAGCATCATCCCAGTGGACAACACTGGCCAACAAAAAAATTTTTTTTCTGCTGATTGTGATCTGAAACTTGTTTTTTACTAATTTGGGTGGCTGATTTCAAATATCAATCCCATTATTCTCTGTCATGTCAGGTTTTTCCTCTATGGCATTTTCTTTTTGGTAATTTGTAAGTTTTTGATAGCTTTTAGGAGGCAGTACTATTTAGAGGATCAAAAAAATCGATTTTTTAATATTATTTTCTAAAAGTATGTGCTTTTAAAAATCTGTTTTCCTAACTTTTTATCAAGACATTTGAAAAATTCCCGAAGATATAGCCTATTATTCAAAGCTGTGCGCAGATCAGAATCGGAGCGCTCACCGCTCTCGCTTGTTAGTAAACGAATAAAGGCGTAAGCACCTGCAACGGCACGTACTGGCGCTTTGAATGCGAGAGAGGCAGATAACCAACCTAATACATTTAGGTGATGAAAAGTAGGCGATGACAACTGCCTAAAACAAATGAATGCTATATGCGTCATAGCGGACAAAGAACGATCGAAATCAGTCAATCGTTAATCGATCGTGAAAGTATGATGAGCGCTTATAACGTTTCAATAAAGTCTGTGGTTTTTTTGTCTTGTTAATTGCATGTTATTCGGCAGTGAAGAACATACATCATGTCTACAGCAACTCGAAATTGTGTCAATAGTGGCAGCTTCGGTGGCAGCTTTTCTGTTCCCAGTGAAAGGACAAATATCACCGATTTCGTTAAGAAAGTGTACTTTGCATACTTTGACGTAAAAATTGCAGATCAGGACAAGTCATGGGCTCCAAATAAAGTGTGTAAGTCATGTGTAGAAAATTTACGACAGTGGAGCAAGGGAAAACGCCAAAAATTAGCTTTTGGCATTCCAATGATTTGGCGTGAACCGAAAAATCACGTAGACGATTGCTATTTTTGTTTAGTTCAGACTTCTGGTTATAATAAGAAGAATAAGAAAAAAATTGTGTATCCAAATCTCGACTCAGCAATTCGGCCAGTTGCTCATTCCAATGAAATAGCCGTGCCAACGAGATATGCCATCGGGATATGCCAGATGTTCTTGAGGAGAAAGACCCGGATGTTGATTTAGACAATGAAAATTTAATTTCTAGTTCTGGACCGCAAAGTTTTACTCAAGCGGAATTGAATGACTTAGTAAGAGATTTGGGCCTATCAAAGGAATCATCGGACTTGTTAGCTTCAAGATTAAATGAAAAAAACTTACTAGAGCAAGATACGAAGATAACTTTTTATCGTAGCAGGGAAAGTAATCTTGTACAATATTTTAAACACGAGTGTGGGTTTGTTTACTGTAACAATGTGTCAGGTTTACTAACTGAAATGAGTGTTATACAATATCATCCAAAGGAGTGGCGTTTATTTATCGACAGTTCAAGCAGAAATCTCAAGTGTGTCTTACTACACAATGGGAATGCATATGGCTCAATTCCTATTGGCTATTCAGTCCACTTAAAGGAAACATATGAGGACATTAAAAAGGTTCTGAAGTTATTAAAATATACAGACCATAACTGGATCATCTGTGTGGATCTTAAAATGGTGAACTTTTTACTTGGCTTTCAAAGAGGATACAAAGTTTCCGTGTTTTCTATGCTTCTGGGAGAGTCGAGCTAGAAACCAACACTGGAGTCAGAAACATTGGCCTCTTAGAATATCCTTAAATGTTGGAGAACAGAATGTTATAAATCAACCTTTAATCGACAGAGAAAAAAATCATTTTTCCACCTCTACACATCAAACTAGGTCTTATGAAGCAGTATGTTAAAGCTTTAGATTTACAAGGTGACTGTTTCCAATACATATGTGAAAAATTTCCACGACTTAGTTATGAAAAAATTAAAGCCGGTGTATTTGATGGACTGCAAATTAGAACTTTAATGAGATACCCAAACTTCATCAACTCTATGAACGAAATTGAGAAAGAGGCCTGGACTTCATTTACGATGGTTGCGAATAATTTTCTTGGAAACAAAAAAGCGTGCAATTACAAAGATCTAGTGGAAACAATGCTTGAAAATTTCCAGCGTCTAGGTTGCAACATGAGCATAAAGCTTCATTTCCTATACAGTCATCTGGATAGATTTCCCGAGAATTTAGGTGATGTAAGCGATGAACAAGGCGAAAGATTTCATCAAGACTTAAAACTATGGAAGATCGGTACCAAGGAAGATGGGATTCTCACATGATGGCCGACTACTGTTGGAGTATTCAAAGGGATTGCCAAAACAGAACACACAGCAGAAATTGCTACAAACAAAAATTTATTCCCTGAAACTCATGTGTAAGTAAAATTGTTATTTTTTTTATAAACATTCTTGTAATTTTTAATGAATATTGTTAGGTAGTTATGTATCTAATTATCCGCCTCTCTCGCATCCAAAGCGCCAGTACGTGCCGTTGCAGGTTCTTACGCATTTATTCGTTTACTAACAAGCGAGAGCGGTGAGCGCTCCGATTCTGATCTGCGCACCGCTTTGAATAATAGGCTATATCTTCGGGAATTTTTCGAATTTCTTGATAAAAAGTTAGGAACCGATTTTTAAAAGTACACACTTTTAGAAAATAATATTAAAAAATCGATTTTTTTGATCCTCTAAATAGTACTGCCTCCTTAAAAATATCAAAAACTTACAAATTAGCAAAAAGAAAATCCCATAGAGGAAAAACCTGACGTGATAGAGAAAAATGGGTTTGATATTTGAAATCAGCGCACCGAAATTAGTAGAAAACAAGTTTCATATAAAAGTCAGCAAAAATTGTGTTGGACTGGGTAATTTTTATGCGTCTTCCACTCACTAAAGGTTGTATACCCACAGTAGATCAGCATGTGAGCTGGCTAGGAATGTTTATATGGTTTATTAAAAATTTGTATTTTTTTAAAATTATTTTTCATACAATCCGAAAACCAATCATAGAATTTCTTCAACTCCCAGGATTTCCGAAATTTATCTCCCTCCTAAAGACAACGCATTTCATTGGACAATAAATAATAATGGATTGATGAATCATAACTTTGGGTATTCTAAGAAACGCGAAGTTGTAATTGGTGTAAGGACATTTCTTTCATCTGTTTATCTGTTCCTAACTGGAAAGGGAATGTTAGTGGGATATTTCGTTTCTCTCCGAGAGGGCTTAATGAAACACATTCTTCTTGGTTTCCATCCCCAAAGGGTACTGCCAAAGCATTTCCCTTCTGCGAAATTGCTTCGTGTTGAGGAAAACACAGAAAACTAAGTGTGACATAAATAGGTTTAGAACTGTTCTCAATATGAGGCTTTATTAACATGCATATTTTAAAAATAACCAGGATACTGCAATTTTTAATAGATTTCCATTCGTGACTATATAATGTGACTCATCGTTGACTTCGGGTGTAACGACATGTGGCTAACACTTCCACACATTGTCTAAGTATTCATGGCTGTAAATCCATGTGTGTGTTCACGGGTTCAGTTTGGCTGTTCTGAGGGACGAAATATATTGACCCAGTTAAATGCATCACAAACGCATATTTTTCTAAAACAAACTCCCTAACCAATGCACTAAAGGTAGAACCGCTGTTTTCTGTTTAGTTTTTAAAAAATGCACGGACTTTTTCTTTCAAAACGCCAAATTCAGAAAAAAAGCTTATTCTTATACCTGGGTGTGTTTCTTTGAATTTATTCAAGTACTTCTATCAAAGTTAAGAGCAAAAGATACTTTTGCATCTGGTGCTCTTATGGCAACAGATGGCATCAATGGCAATATCATATTAAAAGCAAGGATATTAGGAAAGAACTTGATATGGTCAGCATCCAGGAATGCGTTAGCAGAACTAATCTCAGGTGGTATGGTCACCTAAACAGAATGGGCGAGGAAAGATTAGCAAAACAAGTGTTCTCTGCCAGGTTGGCAGGAAAAAGACCCAGAGGAAGACTAAGGTATAGATTGATTGATACAGTAAAATAAGACCCGATAATATTGGAGTCTTGATATTTAACAGACTGATTTCGAGGGAAATTGTAGATAGGAAGTTAGTAATGATGTAAATTTTTCATGAAGTACTATCGTATCCTCTACACCCCTTGAGGATACACATCGGGAATTTGATGATGATGATTGAATTCCAGATAATCTTTAATCAATGTAATTAGAAAACAGTGTTATTATGTAATACATTCTTATTATCTGTAATCGTATTATAAATGTAAGCTGAACAGCATGATTTACAACTTCAATAGTTGTATTGGTCAGCAACCTATGCTTGTCTCATCCATGTTTGATTTCCCATGCGTTGAGAGAGAGCATCGTACATCGATCAAAGGATAAAAATGCGTCTCACTTGGTAATAAATGATTAAATAAATTGAAATATTTGTAGAACTTCAATAATTTTTAGATTTTGATGAGTTGGATCATGGTCACTTCTTATCACAGCGGGTTTATTTATTATTATTTTTTTTTACGAATTTCTTTATTTAGAAGCAAAGGAAAACAAGTTTCATGCAATAAATTATCGCATGAAAAATTTTTAAAGGAATCTTGCTATTCCTTTAAAAAAATAATAGCAATAAGTTCTCGTTTAGCTTATTTATACTCAAAATTTATTTTGTATTTGTTTCCCAGAAATATCTAAAAGTAAAACTTAAACACCCTAACGAACAACTATGGGATAAACTGAAGCGTCTGGCTAGGTCAAGAGACGTCCGCTCCACAACATGCCAAGACCATATTACAATCTTAATGATGATTTTTTTACAGATTTGCGAGTTCTAGTGCAGGCTAAGTGAAAATCTGTAGTTTTGTTCCATCTTACTTTTTCCATTTAAAAGGCTCGAATGTTATTCATTTCAACATTCATTGCCAACTATAACTTATTTTCTTGCTTATTCCAGATTTATAATTAATCTTCATAATGTTGCGTCTTATATATATATATATATATATATAAAATATGCACAGCATCTGCTTGACTGTGGATGATTTTGTGGAGAGAATGGGCTACGCAACACCAGCATGCAATCCAATAAATTCCTTTGAATTCTTCCAAAGCCACTGTTTGTTGCGGATTTACAATTTTGTTCACCATTGGACTATTCTTCTTTGAGGACATTCGCCAGTCGGGTTGTACGTCCTGCTCAGTTATTGTCGCGAGGTAATGCGATACGATAAACAATTTTGTTGTGCCACAGCTACAGCAGCGCCTGAGCATGGTTTCAATCACTTTCCTGCAAGATGGGGCCCTTTCACATAATTGGTCAATTTGTACAGGAGGTTATTCGAGAACAGTTCACGTCCATCCGTAGAGATGAAATGTTCAGTCCTGCGTTTCCCATTGCTTGCCAACCTCGTTTACCTGATCTGCTCCCCTGTGATTTCTGGCTCTGGAGATTTCTCAAAGACAGGGTTTGAAGGGATCATTCTGATAACTTGCTAGCGTTGAAAGACAGGATAACGCTACATGTGCGTAACATCAGTCTCCCACCCAGCTGCGTTCTGCAGTTGAATACTCCGTGCAAAGGATGCAGTTTGTGGCATTCCGGGAAGAGCAGTAAAGCCTGTGAGTGCATAATAAAAGTGAATTTTATTATGCACTTTTTCCCTTACACACACACACAGAAAAATCACTAAATCTACGTACGGTACATCACACAACGCACCTGTAATGAATTTTGGAACTATTCCCCCCCCCCCCACCTCCAATAGCACTTTCGCATCACAATGTATTCCTGTCAGTTTGGATTTGGATCAGTTTTTGATTCATTTGGATCACTGGCTGACGCTGCACAAGGCCTTAAACCGGGATACTTTAATTTTAATCACCCTGTGTGTGTGTGTGTGTACACGCTTGATTTATATCAAAAATAATGCAAAATTTAATTTACTTATTTGTTAAACTGAAAATTTAATTTGTATACACCGACGTCTTTTACGAATACAAGACGTCGGTGTATACAAATTAAATTTTTACTTTAACAAATAATTAAATTAAATTAAATCAGAATGCAATCACATTTTCGACATAGCTAATCCGTTATGCAGACTGTGATGAAAATTATTATGTAAAACATTAGTTACAAGAAATGCGACAAAAATTATATTTTTATACTGGAAGAAAATTTTTTCGTAAGCTATTAGAATGCTTCAAATTCAATCCAAAAGTTAAAAAGCTTAATTTTAATAACCACAACATTGTATCTATAAAACTGTATTTAAATCTTTAAGAAATAATTTTACTATTACACAATTAATTTTATTAATTTAACTGAACGTCTTTTTTGCTTTGATGTTCTTCAGTGTCTTATTTTCGTGCAGTAACAGTTGCTTTGCGAACTGATTCAGATGTTGCTTGACACCAAGTCGTAAGTCATTCCTGTACATCGCTTTGACATCATTAAATGCTTCCGAGGGCGGATTTGCACAGTTTCAAATTAAAATGGTGTCACTATTTGTTGTTCCATTTTCAAAATTTGGTCGGACATATTAACGCCATCTTATTCAAAATACGTCTACGGGAAAACCAACGAAGTTATCGCGAATTGTGTTCATTCGAAAAAGCGCACTCTAGTGGTAAAAGGGGGCACCACTTTGTCCAAATCTATTTACAGCATGCATAAAAAGTCTGTCTTAATATTTAACAGCATATTATGTATAATGTACGCAATATGCTGTTATTATTATTATTATTATTATTTATATAAATTGAAGACCTATAATTAATCTTTGCATTCTTCCTTTGTATCATTATCCGTTGCACGATGCATTTTGAAAGTTCATGTATATATTATTTTCGTGTATAATATATATTACGATACCTATTATATATTTTTTAATTTCGTTACTTTTAAATTACTCCAGTTAAAAACGTTGGTCGTGAGTCTTCAGAAATACTCGCTACGTCTGCTACGCAGATATATCCATATAAGAACTCGTTTTTGACAAAACTACATATTCGATAATGCCAATCATTTACTTTCTATTGTAGATGCATTTGTCATAATAATTGAGCGAATATGCTTTTGGGGAAAATACATGTATTTAGATCCGTCTAGCATGTTGGAAATTTGTCGTAGTTAACAGAAATATGAGGATATGATACATACTAGAGCCTCCGTAGCTCAGTCAGTATAGGCTTTGTTCTGAAAGACATGGGTTCGATTCCAACAGTGTCGTTAGGAGCGTTTATCTGGTCTCTTTCGACTAAAGGTGAGTTAGCCAGTCTCCTACGAAGGTAGGCGGGTTACCTCACTCCCCCTACCTTCGGAACCTCGGGTTTTTCGTCCCCCAGAACAGGCAAACCGGCTCTGTGAATGCACGCTTCCATAGACATAGAACATCTCCATGAACATGGAGTGACCAACTTGTTCCGTAAAATGTGTAGGTCTACGGATGGGAGTAAATGAGGATAGGATAGGATATACCCTGTAAAATATACGCCTTCCGAGTTTTCGTCTCTTTTCTGATGCTCATGATGCTGGAAGTGTTTTAATCATTTTCGCGAACTTCAATATTTGTTCTGATTTTTTTCAAAACTTTTTATAAGTGGAATTTTCCAAATAAGTGAAAAATGTACTCGTACCTCCATACTCATACTTAGAAAGGAGGCCCCTCAGTCTCCGTAAGATTTCTCAGAACAATCTCCTTTTGTGAGTCCTGATTCTGCATCCCGATAGCGCAGAAGCTCCCAAATTTATGCGAGACATCGTTAGTCCCACGTTTTAGTAACTTTTCACTACATCCCTGTTCGGAAAGAAGTATACTTACTTAACTGATCACTTAACATAATGCTGATCAAGATTCCATCTCACAGTCAAAACACTCTGTTAAATTCTCAATTGTGGAAATGGAATGTTTTTCCCACCTAGAGAATTCGCACCGTTATCCATCTTATTGCCAATCATGATAAAAATAAAAAAGGTGTATAGATAAAAATAATATAATTAAAAAATATTTCTTTAATTTTTTTAAATTCTATCCTAGTTTAAAAAGAATCTTTTTTTTATAATTATATTATATAGAATTTTATTAAGAAAATCTTAATATTCTTATTATTAATTGAAGCTATTGATTAACGCTTTTTTAGGATAGCACCGACGTCATCTGATGAATTAATCAGTAAGGGTTGGCAACCTTTTTAAGTGTGCGTGCCAAAATCGCCAAATCTTTGATGCCAAATTTTCTCATGTGCCAACAGTTTTGGGGAACACATTGCTTTCCGTAATCAAAAATCCCACTAGAGCGGTAAGATCAAAGAATATTGTAAGAATGTATAAGGAATGAAAAATTGAATTTTTTCCGTCATAGAAAAACGATGCTTTTCTATAGCATTGTATATAATCAAAACGTATACCCCGATAAGAAAAAATGTATTAATATAACTTTAGTTATATTAATAGATTTTTTTTATATTGTATATAATAGTAGATTATATAATTTTATATAATAGACTTTTTTATATAATAGTTATATTAATAGACCCTACACGCATGAAATTTCTTTGAAAGATAATAAACTCTGCTTTAAAAATATTATTATTATTAGTATTAATGCTTTCTAGCAGAGGGAGAAGTGGCATTTTTTAAGGAAAACATATTGAGCGAGAACGTGCAAGTATTCGTGACTAAAACCAATTCCGATTACGAAAGAGCCCTTCCGTCCATCGAGTGCACCCCAAAATAATTTGAAACCGACTGAAGTGCCAAACAGGCCTCAAAGAAACTGCTGCCCACTACGAATCACCGTCTAACAATAACTATGATTGCAATTCTTAGTATTATTTATATACTTCCGACGCGTGCCGTGTAGATGAATATTTGCGCATTTCTCTTCCGCTCCCCATTTGAAGGAATTTTACTCGAATCAGTGGAACGAGAACCTTCACAAGTAATCTGCGCACATCTTGTCAAAAAGAGGAACGTTTCTGTCATGGAATCATTATGACGTCACATCTGTCTGTTGAAACATTTTCCCATTATTATAATACGTTATGCAGCAAATGTAACCCTTCTGCATTTGCGAAAGAAGAACTGTTTTTTTTTTTCTCACATTAAATTCAATGATAATATTGAAAGTGCTGTCAAGTCCTTCGAGTCTCTTAAACCTTTGGTTTGGTGGCCGAAACCTTCCTTGAATTCTTGCCTGTTTCTGTGGTTTGGGACGCTGGTAAATAAAAAGTATAAAAAATAAAAACTTGAGTGACTTGTGTTAATTTTTTATGATCAGGGATTGAAATTGACCCCAAAAGTTAAACATTTTAAAATCTAAATTCAAAGTTGAACCATTCAGTTTAGACTTTGCATTGGAATTTTGACAATTGAATCTCGCTCGAGATTCCCTTCTCTTCCCGAGTTTTATTCGCTCTCATCGATGAACGAATTTATCAGGTCAATAAGGATGCAGGGGTCAGCTGGGGTGCGTCTAAATTGTGATGTCCATCCAGGTGCCCCTGCGAAGACCGTGCTACTCCCGGATTCACCAAAGCAGACGTCTTGCACGGATATTCAATCATGTCGAGAAATGCCACCTGCACTGACCAGGTTTCCCCCCCACACACACACACACACATTGCGCGTTAATGGTCATCATAATTCCACATTGTTTGTGATTTATTCATTGGTTTCTGTAATTCATTCCTTAAAAATATTTTAAGTAACCTGCAGAAAAGAATCCTCCCTCAATCGCATGAAATAAAAGAAATTCAGGGAGCGCTCGGGATTGAACCGAGGACCTCTCGATCTGCAGGCGAATGCTCTCCCATTTTATATTTTATTTAGTCCAATGCAATCTATGTACATTCAAAAAAATAAATATATATATACAATTCTTTAAAATATATACATTTGTACATAGAATGCTTGATCTGATTCACATTTTTCTTTTTTAACATGCTCAGTTTATATTTCTTTCTACTGTCCTTTAACTTTCTGAGCCGTTATTTTTGATATTACATAATTTCTGTCATGCTGATTTTACAAAAGACAGATATGTTAACAGAACGTAACGGCATATGTTAACATATGTACATCGATTTTGTCTATAGAGAGCGCGGATGTGGCGTTTGCACACCGCCGCGCTTGGCCGCACGAAGGAAAACTTGGTTTCGAGTCTAGTCGGCGACTAGAGGAAATTTTTCTAAGCCATTTTTCGACCGGCTCCCGAGTTAGTCGATCTCTGGCACGGGCAAGCAGGTTTTTCCTCTCGGAAACTAGGGGTTTTTCGTCCTGTAAACTCAAGAAAATCGACCGTAGAACCCACATTATTTCAGACATTAAATATATTGTGTTAGGGTTAGGGACCACGAGATGGCGGCACATTTGAGCCGTCTCTCTTCACTGCGTACCGCTTAATTAGTGATAGCCTTGGGCCATCTGTCTCTGATTGGGTACCAGTGGAGATTGAACTGCCCACTCAGTCTCCAAAAGTTAGATAGGGATAAATGGTCTCGCCTACTCCCGTATACGGGAATAAAAAGGCGTTAGCTGATTTTTTTTCTGATATATATTCATTTTTCTAAATTAACTGACTTAAAACCCAAGAATTATAACACAATGACATTTATTTGAAAAAACGCAACATGTTTCGTCAAGAATGACTTCATCAGGCGATAAGAACATAGAAAGATATTAAAAGACACGAAATTAACATTGACACACTCTAAAGCTATACAATTATAAAGCCATAATATTCGACTGTAAATTACAGTTATTATGAGCTTGAAGTACAGTCCGATTTAAAGTTCTATTGTTGTACACCTGTGCGTGTGTGGAATCACGCGATCTCCAGTATCTAATAGTAGAGTTGAAAGAGTCAGGCAAATTATAGCTAAGATTGTTATTCATGGGAAAAGGGTTCAAGGCGATTTCCTTTGACTCGATAATGTGGCGCTCTACCTCATCATGGTAGATGTGTAGGTTTGAAGTTGATGTCCAATTTATTTCATGTTGGTGGCTCTCGTTGTTCGTGTTTATTGAAAGCAGGACATGGCTTGACAGAGCAGTTGCTCTGGTTCTTTTATAAGCAATGTCACGCTGGTGCTCTTCGAGACGTAGTAAGATAGATTTCTCTGTCTGTCCATAGTAAGGCTTTCCGCATTCACAAGTGACCTTGTATACACCTGGGAATTGTAGACGGTTGTGAGGTTGTTTATAGTTGTTGAAGCGTGATCTTATTTTTGGCATAGTCGAGAAGCACGTTTTTATGTTAAACTTCTTTAGAATTCTACTCAGCTTTTTGGATAGTGTGCTGATATATGGCAAGACGATATGACCTTTGGAGTCATCCTGTGTCTCTACTCTTCAACAATTATAAACAACCTCACAACCTTCTACCATTCCCAGGTGTATACAAGGTCACTTGTGAATGCAGAAAGCCTTACTATGGGCAGACAGAGAAATCTATCTTACTACGTCTCGAAGAGCACCAGCCCGAGAAGGTTTATAAAAGAACCAGAGCAACAGCTCTGTCAAGCCATGTCCTGCTTTCAATAAACACAAAAAACGAAAGCCACCAACATGAAATAAATTGGACATCAACTTCAAACTTACACATCTGCCATGATGAGGTAGAGCACCACATTATCGAGTCAAAGGAAATCACCTTGGACCCTTTTCACATGAATAACAATCTTAGCTATAATTTGCCTGACTCTTTCAACTCTACTATTAGATACTGGAGATCGCGTGATTCCACACACGCACAGGTGTACAACAATAGAACTTTAAATCGGACTGTACTTCAAGCTCATAATAACTGTAATTTACAGTCGAATATTATGGCTTTATAATTGTATAGCTTTAGAGTGTGTCAATGTTAATTTCAGTGTCTTTTAATATCTTTCTATGTTCTTATCGCCTGATGAAGTCATTCTTGAAGAAACATGTTGCATTTTTTCAAATAAATGTCATTGTGTTAAAATTCTCGGGTTTTAAGTCAGTTAATTTAGAAAAATGAACATATCCCAACCCCGAATTAATAGTACTAATCATCATATATATATATATATATACACGATCAGTTATGCATATGTTTTCATACTATATCATAATTTGCAATTTGGTTAATATATTATTAGTTCAACTTAATTCAAATACACAGCTTATTCTGGACACAAACAATGCTTGTTTCTGGTTGGGGACAAAAATGGCATTTGGCTGGATGGTGTAGTGGAATGCCTTTCCCTATGGACCATAGTTTTGTGGGTAGACAGGCGTGGTGTATTTTGTAAAAGAAAGTTTTAAATTTAGGGTTAATGGGTAATGTGAATACTTTTTTTAGTACATGGGATAGTTTTATTTGTCCTCTTTCAATCTCACGGTGCTGAGGTGGTGGAATTACAGCACGCGTGATATTCATTTTGCTTCTGTTTGAAATTCAAGCAGACGCAAAATGAATTTGTGGACGTGCGTGTCCAACCAATGTAAACTGCGAACTGAGTGTGCGGGATTCAAGATTAGAGATTCTGAAACTTGCGCAATGGAGGATAACATGAAGAACAACTAATGCCAATTAGTGAATTGACATTAAACCTGGCGGTTTTATTTTAAAAACAAAACAAAAGATTTTATTATTCACTTAGACAAGTGAATGTTAATAATAATCTATTTAATTTACGATAGATGCTGACATCCCTTTCACAAGTCTACGTTCTACTGCATGGTGATGTGCAAAATCTCATCCAAGTGGCTTCGTTTTCTAGCTGAAGTCAGTTTTATTTTAATATTTTATTTTTTAGCATAACACAATTTTAGCCTTTAAAATAAAACAATTTAATTACTTTCTTTTTAAATGAAAAAATAAAATTTTAAAAAATCGAAACAGTGCAAACTTTAGAAATTTTATACACATTCTACTTGGCCCCAAGTTATGTTAATAACTTGGGGCCAAGTTATGTTAATATGCTTACATGATTAATACAAAGCCTTTCTGTATTATAGTAATACTTTCTTCGTATTGAAAGAACTATCATATCGACAAGGTAAAACTAATCCAATACCAGACTGAATGGATTAGTCAGCTGCATTGCTTTAAGGGAAAATACTTCCCTCCAACCATACATCAAATCTTCAAAAGCAATATTGTATCGCATGATTTCTTCTCGAAATATTTGAATTCAACTTCATTTTAAAGACTCTTGATTTTCAACGTGTAATTTACAATCGATCGTTTTTCATTGTGCATCTTGCGATCGAGACTCGAGAACCAATAGAAAATTAGAACTCTGTGTGTGTGTGTGTGTGTGTGTGTGTGTGTGTGTGTGTGTGTGTGCGTGCCTGCGCGCGCGCGCGCGCGTGGTTGATTTGAAGGAAAGTTGTTGATAGGAAGGTAGTGATGAAGTAATTTTACATGGAGTACTATCATATCCCGTAATGTGCCTATCCTGTAATTCCTCCCACGTGCCTTGAGGGCACATGGCAGGAATTTGATGATGATGATGACTATTACTGCATAGAGTATTTTTTTTTTAAAAAAAGGAACAAGTAGTAGGAAAAAATCCCTCCCTTGATTGTATAAGATAAAACAAACGCCGAAAATAAAGAGAGTCAGTTGGCGCTCGGGATTGAACCGAGGACCTCTCGATCTGCAGTCGAATGCTTTACCACTGAGCCACGCCACTAATTAAACGCGAGTTTGCTGATAATCTTATTGTTCTGCATATAGTAAAGTACCCCCGTTCATTGCGTAATGAAATATCAGTGAAAAGTTATCATAGAATGTTGGAAAAATATTGAAAAATTAACGAGAATATTCTGCGGGTAGGAAGGTTGACCCACACGTTTTCTGTTAACACTAAATAAATAAATAAATATTTTTTTTTATTCAGGCGCAGTTGTTAATGCGATATCCATTGAAACACTAAGTTAACAAGGAGTGCGAAGGATCGATATTCCCAAAATGTCACACTAGCAGGTGGGGACAGTGGAGTCAGGACATCATATAAGAAAGCCAGATTGCAATTTAAAAAGAACCCCCTCTACCTTTTATACGAACACATAAGAAGGATAAACCCTCCCCGTAGTACACCACAGTGAAAAACTCTGCACTGATATGTGATTTTAGCTGTTTTGTTTGTTGCGATGAAGTTTTGTTACGAACAGCACATCGGAAGATAAGAAAATAAAAAAAAAATGAGTAAGTAATGAGACGATGAACTTGACTTCTTAAAAATCTCTTGCGTGAACTTCACTTGTATTGTTTATCCAAAACCAAGTTCTCAAAACGTTTTGGGATTCTAATATTTCAGTAAAATATTCGTGCATGGAAGGAAATGCTTTTTGGCATATTGATTTATTTTTCAATTATTTCTTTTGTTTTGTTTTATTTTTGTATTTATGGGAATGTGGAAAGGCTCATCGCTTCCTCATTCTGTCCGTTACCGAACATTTGTTTCAGCGGAAACAAAGAGAGAGAGCTCCGCACTTGATCACAATCAGACCAAATGTAGGCTCACATCGTCGTAAATTCTTATCTCTCGTCGTTTCTCCACTGATTTGCACGTGCAGTATGCGACTTCCTTATGAAGAAGCTTAATAATAAGCCTCTTCATTTTCATTCCTAAGGGGGGGGGGGTTTGCCAATTAGATTCTTTATTGGGTCGGCAATAAAGTGCTCGGATTAGTGCTGCGTTGAGTCCCTGCTTCACAGGTGTCAAGGGGATGTTTGCTAGCCGTGAATTGAGTGAATTAACGCATTTTGTTCGCTAACGTATAAGGTGTGGGTTCGGATCTCATTGTGCCATGCGCGTTTCAGGATGCCCTTAGAGAGTAGATGATTTTTTCGTCCCGCAGTGTAAGAGCACAGTCGTATTTCCTGCACGAACTTCACCTGAACTGGCTTAAAGCGTTGTTCGTGTTGTCTTCTGAGCAGGTTTTCTGAATTGTCTCCCTCACCACCTAATTAACCCCTTAACTAACGGTAGTATAGTGTAGTTTTGCAACTTTCATGGATAGGACTGAAATTAAATAATTGTGTCAGTTTTTAAGAAAATCCCACTCTTAGAATATTGTAGTACCACACCTACCTGGTCAATTTCTTTTTAACAAAATCTCCAAGACTTCACAAAAATTCAAGAAAAAATACACAATTTTTGAAGAAATCTAAATGTTTATGTTTTTGTTTTATCAATTCCAAGCACGTGGCAACTGTTGTAACTCTGCTCTTTCATTGAGAGAAAGTGTAGAGAAAATCTACACTAATTTCTCAGAAAACTGGAAGAAGCACTCCTCATGGCGTACTTGGTTAGCGGCGGTACTTGCAAGAGAGTACTTGTGAGTTAAGCCTAGGTTGTGAGATCGAGCCTCATCTGAGGTAGATTCTTCTTTTCCTCATTAATATCTTGAAAGATCGATGGCCCTAACATCAATTTAATTACGTCAAGCGGATGCCCAATGAATCCGTTTGTCCAACCAACAACACGCTGAAACTGTGCGCGGGTTAGAGCTACTGAAACTCGCTCGAAGTGGGAAGACATGCAGAAGAAATAACAAGTAGAATTTGTTCTTTTCTTCTTTTTAAGACAATCACAACTAACTGAAGGAATTTAGTTTGAATGAATTTAGTTTAGAGAATAAATGTTCCTATTGAATGCTTTCTCTGTGTGAACAAGCAGTGACCTGTAAGAGGTCACAATTGCTATCTTCTTTCTTTCTTTCCCCTAATTTAATATCCCCAGCGGATATAAAAGTAAAAAAAGAAAAATCAAACCGTAACGTCCTCGAATTCCAGTTCATGAACCATGAATTGACATCAGACCTGGTAATTTTATTTTAAAAGACAAAATTATGTTCTTATTATTCCCTCCGACCTTCCACCCACACCACAAGTGGATATTAATAATAATCCATTTAACTTACGGGAGATGTTGAGATGCCTTTCGCAAGTCTTGGTTCTACTGCATGTTAGGAATCAATCATCTCATCAAACTGATTTCGTTTTTCTATTTTAAGGTCAGTTTTTTTAAACAACACAATTTTAGTCTTTAATTTAAAACAAACTAATTATTTTGTTTTAAAATGAAATGATAAATTTAAAAAAAATAACTAAACAGTGTTAACTTTTTTATTTTTTAAAAAGCCTTTCTATATTATAATACTACTTTCTTCATATTCTAAGAACTTTCATCTCGACAGGGTAAAACCAATTCAGTAGAGTGGCTGATACTATCTGTCTTCTACATTGCTTGAAAAATGAATACCTCCACCTACCCAAAATGTTGAAACTTAAAAAAAAAAAAAAATTCATGCCCCAGTGTTAATAGGTTTCTGGAATAATTTTCTAAGGTTCATTTTTTCTTTTAAAGGGGGGAGGGGTCAGCTGAAATATTGCATTAGATGATTTCTTTCTGAAATATTTGAATTCAACCACTTTCCTGAGAGAAAACAATTTTGATTTTCAAGTTGGATTTTGCAACCGATCGTTTCTCATTGTGGTTCTTGAACTCGAGAACTAATCAGAACGGTGTGTGTGCGTGTGTGTGTGTGTGTGTGTGTGTGTGTGTGTGAGTGATGTTTTTCTCTTTTAAATTAAACTTTTACTCTTTCGAAAATGAGAGACAAACCAACGGTTGAACAAGCAACGTGAAAAAAGTGAAAACCGCACGAATTGATTTCTTTAAACTAATTCGCTATTTGTGTCTTACATCTGAATATCTTTTTATATTTCTATGTTGAGATCAATGTTGAGATGCCTTTCACATGTTTTGTTTTATAGTATTGTTTCATAAAACATTAGAAAATGTAAGGGAGAAATTCTATACAGAAACCTACGATGGCCACTTAAGCAGGGGCTACAAGAATTCGGCATAAAAACTGAAACTGGAATCGGATTTTTAGTTTTAATGTTGAGTTCGTTAAAAATTCAAGTTGGCACTTAAGTGTGAACCCTGCTTTGAAGGTAAAAAATTAAAATTTCTAAGCCACGTCGGACCTACAAGGAAGGTTAAATCGATACGTAAACAGATACAAGTAGACCAGAGGTGAAGACGCTTCAAGTGGAAAAATGGTTTGCTTACAATTCGATGAAGGATTGGACCAAAAGTATAAACTGTTGGGATCGTTTAATTGACGATAATTAGATTCTTATTAAAGCTGGCTTATGGTCTTTTATTTCCATGCTAAACCGAGTTCGGTTTCTTTATTATTTCACCAATCAGAGTGAGAAAAAGAAAAGGCTATCATGGATGCGAAGTGCATATTAAAATTGTAACACTATTGAAATATATGATGGATACGAAGCGTATGAGGATGCGTATTTGATCCATAATGGCCGGTAAGGTGGTTATAGGCCAGCAGAGGAACAGAAAACAGAATGAGAGAATCACAACCTGCAGTGTTAGGCTTGCTTTATCTAAAGAAAACTCAGGTCGGAGTGCAGAACGTGAATCGGCTTCGCTGTGCAGTTCGGTTTTATGAGGGTCATTGGAAAGACTTTTTGAGGGTCGCTCGCAACACTCTCAGGTTTGAAATTTTACTCATATCAATGGGTAAAAAGTTCTTATTTTGGGTGCGTGCAGCACCGGGATTCGGCCAGTGTGCGAGGGGATTTTTTTCTCGAAATTAAGGTTTTTGCCATTCGGAAATAACAGAGAAGCAACCGGTGAAGAGACAACGAAATCTACGTGTCTCTCTGAAGGCTTCTGGATATCTTGGAGTTAATTTCTAAGAAACGTCACCCCCCCCCCCCCCCACCCCCCCCCCCCCCCACCCCCCCCCCCCCCCACCCCCCCCCCCCCCCACCCCCCCCCCCCCCCACCCCCCCCCCCCCCCACCCCCCCCCCCCCCCACCCCCCCCCCCCCCCACCCCCCCCCCCCCCCACCCCCCCCCCCCCCCACCCCCCCCCCCCCCCACCCCCCCCCCCCCCCACCCCCCCCCCCCCCCACCCCCCCCCCCCCCCACCCCCCCCCCCCCCCACCCCCCCCCCCCCCCACCCCCCCCCCCCCCCACCCCCCCCCCCCCCCACCCCCCCCCCCCCCCACCCCCCCCCCCCCCCACCCCCCCCCCCCCCCACCCCCCCCCCCCCCCACCCCCCCCCCCCCCCACCCCCCCCCCCCCCCACCCCCCCCCCCCCCCACCCCCCCCCCCCCCCACCCCCCCCCCCCCCCACCCCCCCCCCCCCCCACCCCCCCCCCCCCCCACCCCCCCCCCCCCCCACCCCCCCCCCCCCCCACCAAATATCATTTGAAATGCAACACCCATTCATAACTTTATAGGGCCTCGATTCCACACCCCCTCTTTCTCCTGTTAACCAGAGTCTGCAATCTGGTTCAAGAATACTGCGTATTTTTTGAAACCATAAATGTTTTAAATGACTCCAAAAACGCACAAGAAACGAAATGCTAAGAAGAACAGCGCAAGACGAGAGAGAATAAGAAGGCTTGGGAGGATATTGAAAATATTGAGGAGGTTATTGAAAATGAATTAACCTTCGAAAGAGCGAAGTGAAAGCAGATTATTACAAAGACGATGCCCGAATTACAAAAAAGTCGAAAGGCGTTTAAATGATCATAGGGAGGATAAGAAAATTAAGCGGCAAAATAAGAATCAAAGCTAAAATACGCTTAAAATGGCAGCTTCTATATTTATGAATTATATAAAATGGACATTTCATTCTACTTGCACTGAATCATTTCTAAGACAGTTTTCCGGAAAGGGTAAACGCCCCTTTCATTGTTACGTCATTGTTTAATTCCAGTAATCAGTAATTGTACAGAAGATAGAATAAACTTATTGATTAGTCCCATATGATTACAGTACAGGGCTGGTATTGTTGCGTAAACAGTACTTTCAACCGACAAGCGTAGATGAAAAATGACAGTTTCATTGTTTTGTATTTTTTTTTCAACAATGCACTCGCTTATATAAACTCGACTCTAAACCCTGTTCAACCCGGAGCGGGTGGTGAAGGGATTCGTGTCGAGAATTCGTTAACTTTGGTGTTTTATTTTTTTCGGAATTCCGCGAAGAGTGGACTAGTTCTCATCTCTGCTTTTGCTGAAGCATTTTGCTCAACACTGGAGAGGCGCGGCACAGGGAGTGTTGATGATCAAGAAGCTGGACATTGCAGTCGTTAAGAAATTACAGTGTCGATGGTTGGGTACAAGGTGGGAAAGCTAACCAAGATGGCAGTTGAAGTACAGAGACGAGTACATGAATGTTGCACTTTCGACTGGTGCAACGGGAAGGGTGGGCTGGCTTTTTCAATTTTTGATATTCTAATTCGGCTTTTAAGTACCGACGCGCAGCAGCAAATAAAATGTTCATCTTAAAATTGATTTAGAAATCGGTCTAATTATTTTCTTTTTTCTTTATTTACTGAATGATTTTATAATTTTAAATTTGCCACAAATTTAATTTACGGCTTTAACTTGTGAGCCTTCGTAGCTCAGTCGGTACATACGAAGCCTTTTTCTTGGAAAGACCTGGGTTCGATTTCTCTTGTGTTCATTTATTGAGTTTTCATTACGTTATCATTTGCATATCGTTCATTTAAATTTTCTTTGAAAATGATAAAATTGTAAAACGATGCCATCCTAATTACAACCCAAGAGCATGGGCTCATACGGACTGTACGGATTGTATTACATTGTACTACACGTTACTGCCAAACTCCAAGCATGCAGGCCCAAACTACCGAAGCCATGGATAGCGCCAGACATGAAACAATGCATAAAACTCAGAGATAAGATGTATAAAAAACACGAAAAATCCTTCCCAACGAATACTATGAGAATAGCTTCAGGTATTATAAGAACCAAGTAAGTCAAAAATTGAAAGAAGGAAGAAACGAGTATTACCGTAATACATTTTTGAAATGTGAATGCAGTTCCAAAAAACAAGGGAAAATCATGAACAATATTTTGGGGAAAATATCCGAGAACCAACACTTCCAAGACTTGGTAATGAGGAAAACAATCATAAAGATTTAAAGAGTGAATGAAAGTTAGGGGGAGAGATTTAATTACTTCGTAACCGCCAATGAAACACTTCAAATAGTCTAAATACTCCATCCGTAAATTGCGGACATGAAAGAAATGAGAGTTCAATGTACTTTTTTCCTACTTGAGAGAATGAAATCAAAAATATTACAATTAAACTTAAAAACTCTTCTGATCCCGTCACGATGGCATTAATGTCAGAATTCTGTTTTGTTGGAATGCACCCTGAGTTTCTACGCCGCTGTGGAAAATATGAGCGTTTCTGGCTATCAAAGTTTTACTCGGATATTTTACAGACTGAACCTTCAGCGTTTAAAAGATCTAAAATAATAGCTATTTTGATGCCAGGTAAACCAAACGAACAGGTAGAGAGTTATCGACCAATCGCTTTGTTAAGCACGTGTCTCAAATTATTGGAGAGACTTTTGCTGAACAGAATGGGCCCAAAAATACTGGAACATATACCTATTGAACAGGCAGGATTCAGACCAAGCAGCAGCACTATACACAAGGTCTTATCTTCGATTACATATATATAGAAGTAAGATTTGCAGCGCCTTAAGACTTTAGTTGCCTTTATAGACCTCACGGCCGTCTATGATACGGATTGAAGGCAGGGCCTCATTTATAAACTACTTAAAGTTACACGATGCACAACAACAGCTGCGCTTATCAATAATATGCTCAGTGTTTTAGTTCCTATCTAAGACCTCATGCTGGTTCTTTACTTCTAAGAAAGTGTTTTTTACTTCTAAAAAAAGTTAATAATCTATTTTTCCTAATTTCTCCAATATTTGGAAGAAAACTGCGAGTAGAGAGATTGGCCTGTACTTTTAAAGATCAATTTTGCATCCTTTTTTAAATATTGCTATTACCGCAGTTTTCTTAAATTCTGTTCTAATACCAACATATAAAAAAGTATGCAAAATTGATCTCAAAAGCTACCAGTATTCTACTTCAGTGAGAACGCTCGGTTCTCACAGAACTAGATCACCGGTTCTACCTCTCACTACTGTGGAAGCAGATTGAAGACAGTCATCAAAGGATCTAACAAATGTTCCTGGCACTCCCGTACGCTATTTGCTTATTTTATTTATCGCATTGCTATTACATCGCAAGGAGAAGAAACATATACAGTGTCGGTGACAATTGTAACCATATGTATATATTGAAAATATAAATAGACATATGTGTATAAAAATCTAAACTCTAAATATAAGTATATAGCACAAGTACATTAAATATAAAAACAACACCAGTAGAAATTACAAATACTAAAATTAAGATTCTTCTACCAGTCCGATATTACAGGTTTTTATCTACGTTATTAATCCAGTCAATAGTCGCAAGTGTTCGAAGTGGGAAATCTTGTTCTTCTCCTTAGTATGCTCTCAGTGGGTATTCTTGGCGAATATGCAGAATGCTTTGCTTCTCACTTCCACAGTCACATGTGAGGAAAGAATTTTCTGGCACTTGTATAAAAAGTCTCTACATCGACCGTGGTTAGTTCTTATCCGATTTACAGTAATCCAAGTATTACGTGGAAGGTCATATTCAGGTGGTTGTTCTTCAATGCAGGGAAGGTTCTGCAGGTCTGGATCTGCAAACACCTCCCATTGGCGTCGCCACTCTCGATTGACGTCAAAATTGTCCTCTAGCAGTCTTATAGCAGTACGAACAGGAGGATATATCGATTTCAATCTATTTATTAAATTTGAAGCGTCTCTATGCACTAGAAGATGTGGGTTTCCTGGATCTTTCTGTACTCTTAAAATAGGGAGCCGTTCTATAGGAATAGTCTTGATCGTTCCTGAAATAGTATTATTGAGCTGTTTGTCAACAAAATCGGTGTGTGCGCTGTTAATCCACACCGGAGCTCCATATTCGGCTGCTGAAAATAAAAGGCCGAGAGCTCAGCATCTAAGCGTCGTCGCAGAAGCGCCCCAAGATGTTTCAGTCAGTTTCTTAATTATATTGTTAAGAGTCGTGATTTTAGCCGATGTGTTTTTTGAATGTCAGAGATCAGATCTGTCAAGGGTTATTCCCAAGTACTTTGGTGTACTGTTGTGTCAAAGAAGTTCTACATTAAGGTAAACCTGAAGTTCTCTGTTGGCAAGTTTGGTATTAAGGTGGAAGTAGCAGGTCTCAGACTTGTTGGTTTTCGGTTGAAGTCGCCAACTCCTGAAATATCTACGAAAAGAGTCCAGGTCAGTCGTCAATGTTGCCTCTGTGGTTTCCTTTGAGTCACTGCTTGCTGCCAGAGCTCAATCATCTGCATATCCAAATTTCCTGGATATGATATCTGGCATGTTGGCGATATATAAGCTAAATAACATCGGAGAAAGGACAGAACTCTGGGGAAGCCCATTGTTCAGTAATGGGCTTCCACTTGTTTTGGTTTCCATAACAACCTGGAATAGCCCATTACTGAGCATATTATTGATAAGCGCAGTTGTTTCGCATCGTGTAACTTGAACTCGTTTATAAATGAAGCCCTGCCTCCAAACCGTATCGCAGACGGCAGTGAAGTCTATAAATGTAGCCGAAGTCTTAAGGCGCTGCTGAAATCCTACTTCTACAGATGTAGTCAAAGATAAGACCTTGTCTATAATGCTGCTGCTTGGTCTGAATCCTGCCTGTTCAATAGGTATATGTTCCAGTATTTTTGGGTCTGTTCTATTCAGTAAAAGTCTCTCCCATAATTTGGGACACGTGCTTAACAAAGCGATTGGTCGATAACTCTCTACCTGTTCGTTTGGTTTACCTGGCTTCAGAATAGCCATTATTTTAGATCTTTTAAACGCTGAAGATCCAGTCTGTAAAACTTTCCGAGTAAAACTTTGATTGCCAGAAACGCGCATATTTACCACAGCGGCGTAGAAACTCAGGGTGCATTCCACAAAACGCACAATTCTGACATTAATGCCATCGTGGCGCGGATCAGAAGAGTTTTTAAGTTTCATTGTAATAGTTTTGCTTTCTTTTTTCTCTCAAGTAGGAAAAAAGCACATCGAACTCATTTCTTTTAAGTCCGCAATTTACGGATGAATTATTTAGACTATTTACAAGTGTTTAATTGGCGGTTACGAAGTAATTATTAAATCTCTCCGCTAACTTTCTTTCACTGTTTACATCTTTATGATTGTTGTCCTCATTACTAATGCTTGGAAGTGTTGGTTCTCGAATATTTTTGCCCAGTAGATTGATTACGAATTTTCCATGTATTTTGGCACTGCATTCACATTACACAAATTCATTACGGCGAAACTTGATTTTTCCTTCTTTCAGTTTTCGAGTTACTTGATTCCTATAATATCTAATTCTCTGTGAGCTATTCTTAAAATATTCATTGTGAGGGCATTTTTTGGTGTTTGGTATACATCGAATCTCTGATTTTTATCCATTGTTTTATATCTGGCGTTATCCATGGCTTGGCTAGTGTGCGCCTGCACATGCTTGGAGTTTGGCAGTAACGTGTTGTACTTCAGTATCTAATACGTTAATATTACGTATTATTAACGTATTAGATACTGAAGCTCATGTTTCTGTAGATGCTGACTTTGGATGTATTCTTACGGATATCGGAAAATAATCTGTGATTGGCTGTTTTAACACCGCTGTCTTCACATTAGTCGAATTTATCATCTTACAAACACATGAGCCAAACACGGAGCACAGCCACTGAAATCTCTCGTCGGAACATTTCCATGTTGCTCAAAGCCGTACGTGGCTAATAAACCCATGAAATCGAGAGAATAACGGCTGTCGCTTAGCAGATCAATATTTATGTCACCAATTGCGATAACATTATCGTAATCGATGTCAGGTAGTACAGTGTCCAGTTCTTATGTAAAGTCGTAGGGCGTAAAAGCATCGGATCTCTAAATGGCCATTAAGTGACAATTGTAGTTCTTTTAAGTAAATGTTAACATTCTCGGCGGTTTCCATTTTTGTACTGCTAATGGGGTCAACCGTTAAATGCCTTCGAGCAAAGGGCATTAATACCCCAGAAGTGTTATCATCCCTACAGTGAGAGTGTTGTTTAAACCTTTCTTCTCGCTCATATTTCTGCTAGTATTGAACTATCTTTGTTATAATCGGGGTCATTTAATACTAGTTGTGGATGTTCCGTTTTATCTCTTACATTTCTAACGTTCAAATGCCATATTTTGTTTAGAATGACTTCATTATCGAAATATAAAAAGAAGGCAAGGGCCTTCCCTACCGCTTTTGGGTTCGGAACTTCTCTGGCCGTGGAGAGCCTTTTCTCTCCACTCCACTAATGTTGTGTCATCACTTCGTCGTCGAAAAATTATCGTTGAATTGTTTTTTCGATCAATTGCACTTGTGACGATCACCTGTCGTGCGATGAATCGTTTGTTGCATAATTTGCTTTTTCTACGAATTGTCCTTCGTAGAAAAATCTTTGCAATCCTTCGAAGGTCTTTCGATTAACTGTTTTCCGTGAATTTTCATGGAACCGGAAGGGTGGCATTTGCATTCGAGTGTGACTCCAGGGAGGTTAGCAATACGAGAGGATCGCATGTTGGCATCTCGACCCGCTGGAGAAGTAGTTTAAGTTGTGTCAGCTAAGGAGGAGAAATAAAGTCAATCCGCTGTACAATCCAAAGAAACTGATGGTACGATTGTATTCCACTCATTAAATAATTTACGGCTTTGTGATATCCGAATAGATCGCGGAATCGAGATAGATGCGAGTGTAAACGAACTGAAGTCTTCGTTTTCTATCTTTTACGTATTAGGCCTAATGACTTGATTCGCGTATTAGGCCTTGCGGGCTATCACATTTCGAAACCGGAACCATTTCGATGATAAGGTGGTTGGCCCAATATGCCTCTCCGTGTGTCCTATGTCTGGCATGCGTGGGTTCACGAGGTCTGTTTGCATATTCTGTGGTACGAAAAATCCGAGTTTCCGGGTGAAAAAAGCCCTTATCACCCTATGAGACCGGATAACTCACCCTTAGTCGAAAGTCGCCAGAGAATGTTTACTAACGGGAATCGAACCCAGATCTTTTCGACCAAAAGGGTTCGTGTATACTCACTGAGCTACGCAGTCTCTTGATTCACTGTATTGTGGCCAATATTGTACTGTAAAGTTTACTGGACTACCTCACTTTTTTTTTCTTCTTTTTGCACATTTTTTTCTACGATTGTTCACAAATTGTTACAAAACATTAAAGACAAAATAAAACAATCTAAATTTTAAATAAAGGTTCTTAGAAATAGAAATATCTTAGAAGCGAAAGAACTTTCCGAACAAAAGGTTTCGCCTATATTGACTGAGCTAGGGAGGTTTACGAGCAAAAGCAGTAAATTAAATTTGAGGCTAAATTAGAAGTTATAAAAAGCAATTGCTAAATCAAAGTAATAATTTTAAAATGAACATTTTATTTGTTGCTGTGCGTCAGTTCTTAAAAGCCAATTCAGAATATCAAAAATTATAGACCCAACCACCCACCCGTTGCATCAGTCGTAAATGCAACATTCAAGTACTGTTCTCTACATCTACTGCCATCTTGGTTAGCTTTCCCACCTTTTCCCACCATCGACACTCATTTCGACTGCAGTGTCCAGCTTCTTGATCAGCACACTCCCTACGGCCGCCCTCATAGTGTGGAGCAAAATGCTTCAGCAAAAGCAGAGATGAGAACTAGTCCACTCTTCGCGGAATTCCAAAAAATATAAATAAAACACCAAAGTTAACTAATTCTCGCCACGAAACCCTCTCCACCCGCTCCGGGTTGAACAGGGTTTAGAGTCGAGTTTATATACCCGAGTGCATTGTTGAAAAAAAAATGACTAAACAATGAAATTGTCGTTTTTCATCTGCAATTACCGGTTGGAAGTAGTGTTTACGCAACAATACCAACTCTGTACCGTAATCATATGGGACCAATCACAGAGTGTATTCTATTTTCTGTACAATTAGTGATTAGTTGAATTAAAACAATGACGTAACAATCAGAGGGGCGTTTACCCTTTCGAACTGTCTGATAGAATTGATTCAGTGCAAGTAGAATGAAATGTCCATTTTAGGTAATTAATAAACATCAAAACTGCCCATTCAAACGTATTTCGCAATACGTAAGAAAAGAAAAACTTTCTGTTCTTAATTTATAATATTACAGTAAGTATTGTACATCAGATCAAAAAGGGGATCTCTGTAATAAGCGATGAAGAAAAAAGAACTTCAAACTCCACTCCAGCTAAGTTCAGTTGCTCGCAACGGATGTTCAGAAACGCGTGCACAGTTTGCTGTTCTTTGCAATCCTGCTGCCCATTTAAATCCTCACATTTTGACAACCATCAAGATCGCCAATCTCCCTCAATCTCATAATATCTCGGAGTGGCCTTCAATCCCTATTTTGACGGTGCGAAGTTTACTTCGATCTCCTAAAGACCACCACCTCTTCCATCTTGAGGTCTGTAATATTCCATGCCATTCCATTACACTCCAGAAATGAATGTTTGAAATAAGACAGAAAGAACACATTGGAGACGTCAACAACATCAAAGAAGACAATCTGGCCTGGCTTTTCATTCCCTCCCCCCCAACCCATCATAACATTGAGTTCAATAAGAGCTTCGCTGTGAAGTCAACTCTACTGCTAGCAACATCATAAAAGTATCTCTACGGTCATTTTTCACTCGGCACACTTAATTGGAACCAAGCATTAATCCTGTACAATATTTGGAATTCGCTAATCACATCTATTCGTACATCATAATTCAGCTTTTCAGACAAACTATCTGCACAAAATGCCGAACAATAGCTAACTCAACCACCACCTCCCACGTTCGACCTTGTTTCTGTCAGTTTATGTTGTAAAGTTTCCTACACAGTTTGTTTCACTAATGTTATAGTTCAGGCTTGCGTTTATTGCATTTATTTTCATATATTTTTCCCCAGATAAAGCTAGCTTTAGAAGGTATGCTTCATTATCTTTGTAATTTTCAACAATCAAATTACAACCACACGTTCTATCAATAATTAAATGGACACCCCTGCTTTTTGAAGTAATGGTACATTCCAGGTTTGTTAATAACATAAAAACCGGTGTACAGGTAGTAGGAAGCAGAGTTCCATCGTAGCAGTTTGAATGCAGGTGATATGGGAACACAACGTGAGCTCAGCGATTTTGAGAGAGGTGTCATTGTGAGCTGTCACATTCGTGGCATGTCCATCCGTACCATTGCCTCTCAACTGGTGTCACTTGTACAGGAAGACGCTCAGGACGTCGCCGTAAATGACTGACAGAGAAAGGAAGATGTTAATAAGGGAGGTACGTAAAAATCGGCTACTGTCGGTACAGACTATCCGTGATGAGTTCCAGAGCGCCAGTCCCACCATGGCGAGCACTAATATTGTATGAAAAGAGCTCCGTTTACTGGGTTTCCACAGACGAGTAGCTGCACACAAGCTAGGCATCACAACCACGAAACGGCGGCTCGTATCACCTGGTGGAAAGAGCGTGTGAACTGGACAATTGACCTGGACGAGTGGACGGTACTCTGGAGCGATGAGTCAAGGTTCACCTTTTTCCAGTCTGATGGCAGGATGTGTATGCGCGTGTGGAGGTATTCCGCTGAACGCTCGTTACCATAGTGTGTTGCACCCACAGTAAAGTTTGGTGGTGGTGGAGGAGTAATGGCGTGGGGTGGATTTAGCTGCTTTAGATTGAGAGCACTGGTCGTATTCTATGGTTCCATGAAGGCAGCTCAGGACCTTGATGTTCTGGATAATCAGGTGCTGCCTAAGGTGTCATCATTGTGGAGTTTTTATGGAATGGGCCCGGGTTACTATCAAGATGTCAAGGCCCCATGCCACAAATCTGCAGCTGTTATGGAATGATACGAGATGGGGGTTAAACGAATACCCACACCTGCAGGGTTTTGGCCTCAACCCCATCAAACACCTTTGGGACGAATTTGAGCTGCGATTGAAGTCCAGAGAAGGAACGTCCTCAATCTCACGCTGAACTCAGTGCTCCTTTGATGGAAGAATGGAGATAAATTCCAGCTGATGTCTACCGCACATTGGGGGAAAGCCTCCCCCATGGGGTGCAGGAAGTGATCGAAGCTAAAGGTGAACATACCCGCTGTTAGGGTTCGCCTGCCGGTACAATTTTAAATAGCTAAAGGGCTCGGACGATTATTGGTAAATAATGTATTCGTGTTACACTGTTCCTTGTAGAAGGTGTGTAAATTCTTTATTTTACAAAACTTTTAAAAATTTCTAAAAAATGATAATCTTCTTACTTAATACCTATCATATTCATACATACATCCTTTTAATGTTTTTTTTTTTAAAGATAAATATTTTTCTTACAAATATTCTACGTTATTTTCGACTTAGCGTGAAAAGCAGCAAACGTGTTTAGATGTGTGGAATTTTTCGCGTTTCTTGCGCACTTTTATTCCTGCGATGGAAAAAAGACTTCAATAGGAATTTGTCAATTTACTTGAGAAACGAATCTGCTTCACGGCTCGGAATTGAATACTTTCCCGTGAAGATTTCAGAAGGCAAATCGTCTTTCATTCCTCTTATAGTGCACAATTTCTAAATCTTCGATTTAAACCTCCCCACCGGCCATTATGGATCAAATACACATTCTCGTACGCTTCGTATTCATCATATATTTCAATGTAATATCAATGGTATTACAATTTTAATATGCACTTCGCATCCATGATTACCTTCGTGTCTTGGCTGGTAACGTGGTTAATATGCTTTGCCAAATGAAAGAATAAAAATAAATTAAGAAACTTATTTTTCAAAAACAAACAAAAAAAGAAAATTATTATTTCTTACTTCTACATGACTTCATCAATTCTGGGAACAGCAAATAGTCTGGAGAATAGGATGGGTGTGACGGACATTGAAAGCCCAAGTTGTGTATTGTCCGTTGGATTTCATGAGCAGTGTGAGCATGTGCTTTGTTCTGCAAAAGCAACACGCCTCTGCTCACGCGATGCTTATTCTTCATTACCTCCTTCACTTATTTCAGTGCTGCTGAATAAACTGATGCTGTAACACTTTCGCCCTTTTTGAGGTACTTGGAATGGATTGCACCATCCCAAATATCCCAAATGAGAATGGCAAGAACCTTCCCTGCTGACTTTTGGGTTCGGAACCTCTTTGGCTGCTGTTTGGTCTCTGGGTGATAGTGACGAAGCCATGTTTCATCAACAGTCACAACACGAGCCAAACGATTTGCACACCTGGTTTCTCAAAATGACCCAAAATTCCCTGCGACAGCGCGTATTGTAGACAGGGTTTATCTACAGGTGGTCCATAACACTCCTAAGGAAAGTGGTTTCATAACGATATCTGATAAAATGATAGCCTTTCCAAAAAATCAGCCTCCCTGGTTGGCCGAGTGTTTAGCGTGTCCGCTCCGCAGCCAAAAGGCCGTGGGTTCAAATCCCACCACGGGCATGGATGTTTGTGATTGTCGTACAATCTTTGTGGGGAAAGGGAATCTGCGCCCTCCCACTTATTCTAGCAGAAGACATCATCGCCAAAACCATGTGAGGATGGCAGTAACCATAAGCCGCCTACGGACGTCAAATGTGAATAAACAAAATCCAAATAAATAACGATCGACTAACAGGGGCTGTTTTAGCCTTTCTTCAACCATAACACGATATTTCATCCCCTTTGTCAAAAATTCGAAATAGAAAATTATCCAATTTCGTCAATCCTATTTCCTAAAATAATATCGCCATGTCAGAGTCTCTTTAATTGAGTGGGTTTCGACGATGCCCTTTTATCCCAGCATAGGCTCGAATAGGATTCGAAGGACCCTTATCAGAGTTTCAGGTAAAGGTGAGTCAGCTGGTCTCATGGGGAGGCGGAGGGTTTTCCTTCAGGAAACTCGAGGTTTTTGTTTTATCTCACAACCAGGAACACTGTCAAAGAGAACCCAAGCAGTTTCCATGCAAACACATACAGGTATAGCCAGTGCCGTCGCCAGAGTAGATCGCGCCCTGAGGCAAACAATTAAATATCACCCCTGATGGATTATAAGACAAAAATATAAGAAAATCTCATACAGGAAATATAAGAGAAAAAATATAAGAAAATATAAAAAAATATTAGCTTAAACTGATTAAAAATTATTTGCTGTTCGCAAATAATTTTCAATCAGTTTAAGCTTGGAAAAACTTCTTTCCTCACTTGCTACGGCGCCTGTAGCAATACGGCTTAACGAGTGCCCTTATTAAACCGCGCGTGAGGCAGGCTGCCTCTATGCTGCCCCCTGTCGAAGGTACTCGGTATTGCACCCATTTTGCGGTATCTTTGGTTCCAGAAACTTGCCGGACAAGCCGTTCCGCCGGACCAACGGAAGTCAAGTAATAATAATAATAATAATAATAATAATAATAATAATAATAATAATAATAATACCCCCTCCCCCCGAAGGAACACGGTCTTGTCGTGGCGGTGGGGCTTGCGTGCTTCAGTGATGTTGAGAGTTATTCAGGCTGGTTGCATAGCTGCCAGCAAGGCCACCCTTTTCAGGCAGGGCTCAACTGAGGAGCCAGACTAACAGTGCTCCATCCCCCCAGATTAATGGTGAAAAGGAAGAAGAGATCCATACCGGATCAGTCGACGCCCGGGTCATCAAGGACTGCGTCAGATGTTGGGGATCCTAAGCATTAGGCGACAAGTGGACTAAAGGGCGCAGCTCTCCTTGGTGGGCAATCAGGGCAGGAAGCTGAAAAGCGACTTTAAGAAACCAAACGTAAAAAATGGACTGTAGAAGAAAACAGAGACATTATGAAATGTTTTTACAGATCAATACCAGAAAAACGAGGTTTCAGAAAGTATGCATTTAATTTGGAAACAAAAATTCCCAGAATCTGCAATAACAGAACAAAGACTTCTGGACCAAAAGAATTTCATTTTCCGTAACAAAATATTTACTGAACTTGAGCTGCAAGAGCATTTACGTAATAAACCAACAACTCCAGAAACAGAAAAAGATCAGGAAGAAGTTATATCAAACTTTGGAATTCAACTAACTAAACATCAAGCTGACGACATACCTCAGAATGTTTTGACAGAAGGGCAGTGTGGAATGAAGTCAGGGATATTGGAACATATGAACTCCATAAATGATCGAATATATAAGACTACCACCTTTACAACAATCTCAGCTAAATCAGCTCCTCTTAGACGCAAATGCCGCGATTAAAACCATCACAATCAACAACATAAAGGAAACAAATCATCTCCTATACAGCACAGCCCATATCATTTCAGGGAAGCTTGGTTGCAAACCGAAAGAGCAAAATCCGAGGATGAAACAATCTGCGCCATGGAAAATCCGGTTAAAACGAAAGGTCAACAGGCTTCGAGCTGATCTAAGCAACTTAAAGAGTTTTAAAGAAGGACGGTTGAAAAATAATAACTTCAAAAACAAACTGATTAACACATATAATTTGGCCAACAAAACAATTGCTGAAGTTACCGAAGAGCCAAAACAAAGAATTACAGCGACTGCACATTAAAAGATATGAAGCAAGAATAAACCAATATGTACCAATATAATAAACCAATATGTACAAAATATGCAATTTCGACAGAACCAACGTCAGTTCTTCCAGTCCCTCCAGAGAAATACAAATGCAAACCATCATTCACCCGGAAAAGAAGAAAGACTCAAATTTTGGAAGTCAATTTGGGACAATCCTATTGAACACAATAAAGATGCTTCATGCATTAAGGAAATAGAATCAGAAATGAAACAAAAACAAATGCAAAATGTCATTATCACTAAAGAAATGGTCAGTTCTCAAGCTAGAAAATTAAAAAACTGGAGTGCACCTGGCAAAGACGAACTACATGGATTTTGGTTAAAACATCTAACCAGTCTACATGATCGAATGGCAGAACAATTTAATTATTTGTTGCAGTCTGGCTCAGCGGAAGACTGGATGATATCTGGGCGCACTTTTCTCTTCATGAAAGATAAGGATAAGGATGTAGACCCAAGTAACTATCGTCCAATAACATGACTACCAACTATGCTTAAGCTGTAGCAAATTCCATATATACTACTTATCAGATAATCAGATTTATCCGATTGAACAAAAAGGCAATTTTAAAAAATCTAGAGGAACAAAAGATCTTATTAATAAAATAAGATTTTATTATCCTTATTAATAAAATGATTCTCAGAAACTCAAAAAGACGAAAAACTAATTTAAACATGGCATGGATAGATTTCAAGAAAGCATTCGATTCCCTCCCACACTCCTGGATCCTAAATCACTACAAATATTTGGAATTAGCGAAAACGTATGTTCCTTTCTGGCTGCTGCTATGAAATCATGGAAAACAACATTAATAGTGAATAATGAACGATTTGGAAATATCAGCATTACACGTGGAATTTTCCAAGGTGATTCTTTGTCACCATTGCTCTTCAACATTTCTTTGATACCTTTGTCTATGATTTTCAAGAAAACAAAACTTGGATATGAAATTCCTAAATGTAATATTAAAATTTACCATCTGTTGTATATGGATGACTTGAAGCTATATGGAAAACCGGCCCAGCAAATAGACTCTTTATTGAACACAGTTCGTATTTTCAGTTAGGACATCAAAATGGAATTTGGTTTAGATAAATGCGCGATTTTATCTATTAAACGAGGAAAAATTAATGACACTAGCAATTTTAATTTTGATCAAGAGAAATATATAAAAGCAATTTCAGCTGACGAACACTATAAATACCTAGGAATATTAGAAGCTAATGATATTCTCCACTTGAAAGTTAAAAACAACAGGCAGCATCAGAATACATTAAAAGAGTTAGAAATATTATGAAAACAAAACTAAATGGATTAAACACAATTAGAGCAATGAATTCTTCGGCTATACCAGTGATCTGATACACAGCTGGCATAATAAATTGGACAAAAGAAGACCTGGACAAACTAGACCGCAAAACTAGAAAACTAATGACTATGCATCACGCATTACATCCACGAAGTGATGTTGACCGGTTGTACCTATCGAGGAGAATAGGTGGACGGGGTCTGCTGTAAGTGAGACAGAGTGTGGAAGAAGAAGAAATTGGTTTAAGAAATTACATCGACAATAGCTCTGAGCCAATGCTTCAAGCAATTACACAAGAGGGACTTCTAAAAGCTACAGGAAACAAATGCGATTACAAAAAGGAACAACAAAATATCCGATATGTGCGCTGAAAAAATAAACCCTTGCATGGCCAATTTATTCGAGATACTGAGGACAAAATTGACCTGAACAAGGCATGGCAATGGAATGGCTTCAACACGGATACATTAAAAAAGAAACAGAAGGATTTATTATAGCAGCTCAAGAACAGGCGTTACAAACTAATGCAATCAAAGCAAAAATTTTCAACATCAATAATAACAGCAAATGCAGATTATGCGATCGGAAAGATGAGACTGTAGACCATTTAATCAGTGCCTGCAGAAAAATAGCTCAAACCGACCATAAATACCTCCATGATCAAGTGGCCAAAAGCGTTCATTGGCATGTATGCAAAAAAATATGGCTTTCCTACTTCTGATAACTGGTGGCAGCATAAATTAGAGACAATTTTGGAAAACGAAACAGCAAAAATTCTCTGGGACTTTGGAATACGAACTGATCAGCATTTGGAACACAATAGACCTGACATCACAATTATCGCACATCGACAAGTTGGGATTATTTATATCGCAGTACCCAGTGATAACAACATTAACACCAGAGAACTGGAAAAAATTACTGAATATCGAGATCTGGCAATCGAAGTTGGCCGACTGTGGATTGGAATGACTTCGGTGTGGCTTAAACACACCGAAGTCATCTCAATAGTTTTGGGTGCACTTCGTGCCACTTCAAAGAAGCAGTTCAACTATTTACAGCAATTAAACATCAACAAAGTGACCCCATATGACCTACAAAAAAACAGCATTACTTGGAACAGTCCATACTTTACGACGCTACCTGACGGAATATTCTTAGATTCTTGGGTAGAATCTGAATTGTTCTGAATCACCAGTCAAATTTTTATTTATATGATATCTTGTTTTCACTGTGTAACAAATATGTGAATAATAATAATAATAATAATAATAATAATAATAATAATAATAATAATAATAATAATAATAATAATAATAATAATAATAATGTGAATTAAATGAAATCGCACCACAAATCAGTGTAAAAGGACTGGTCTTCACATCACACCAATGTAAACAGTTCCTTGCTCAGAAAGCCCTGTTAGGGTTAAATACAAGCAAAATAAATCACAAATCAAAAGATCACCACGTAATGCAGAAGTAAAAAAAAAAAAATATTAAATAAACGAGATTTCGCACACGCAATGCGCCACCTATAGCAGCCCAGTGAACCAGTCAGGTTATCGTGTAGATAATTTAACAGCGCTCCCGTAAGTTTTTCCGGTCTAAAGGAAGTGCCGGACCACCCGTTGCTGGAAAATCGGTGGCGAACCTGTTTTCAGTTATAAGACAGATCGCCTTATCCTACTAAAATGGTTGTTGCCAAAAGCAGGACTGTTTAATCCAGTTAAGGACCTGCAAATACCACGGAGTATTACTAAAAACCTTATTCAATATTTTCTTCATTACCATCCGTGTAGGCAGTTTCCACAAGACCGTCGCAGTAGTTTGATAGTTTACCAGAATTGTGGTTTAACCTTCATCTTCTAGTCTGCACTAGAGAAAATCACCGGACATCTCCGAGATTTTTTTTTCTAGGATGAATGGTCACCTGTACCTTACCACGCGTCCATCAATTATCCAGCTCATTATTATCTTTCCTATTTCGGACAGGCTGCAGCAGAAATGCCTTGATTCTGCTCGGATTACAATTGAGGGCACCAAAGACTCGCTTACATTTTTGAAGTCCAAGTGTGGCCTTGCTATTAACCCCACGCGCGGAGTTCTTTGGAACCGGAAGCTCAGATTCGATTGTCTTTTACTCGAAACATGTGAAATGCTCAGAAATCATCCGAACCCGAGCCGATAAAATAACTGCGTGGGAATGTCCAAGTTTTGGGAAGTGATTGAGTGTTCTTAAGTTTTTCAAGGGAATGTCAAGGGAGCAACTTTCTTCGGTTGTTCCCTTGACGTTCATTATTGTGATTCGTGTTCTTAATGCAGTTGAGGTTTCTCTTTCCCTGACGATGTCCATGTAACGTTGGATGAAATAAATTGGAGTTTTTGAATCAATGCTGTGTAATTTTTGTTACGTGTGCAAGCCGTGAGAGTTATTTTAAAAAGAGGACCTTGTATTTATTCTCTCTCTCTCTCTCTGTCTCTCTCTCATAGCAGATATTTCCAGGGTCACCTAATCCTTTGGATCTCAAACCATTCGCACATCAAAATACAGGCTAAGAGCATTCTTTTCTTTTTCGTATTTCGTAAATTAACATGCTAATTGTGTGAGTACGTAAGTACATCACGTTCGTCCCTTATATATTCCGATAGATTACAAACCCGCTTTCTCTTGGTGCGAGTCAATAACATATAGTGGTTGGGGTGTGCGTAAAGCAATATGTGAGATGTAATTGGTTTCAATCGTTCATTTCTACTGACAAAATTTTGAAAAATGTATTAACTCTCATTAAGGGGGTGTGTTTAGCAATGCTTCTACTGAAAATTGTTTTCAATGAAGGTTTCTACTGTTCGAGGGGTTTTAATCAATAGATGCCTTTCGGTTAGTTTCTAGTGGAGTAGTCCCGATCATTGCCAACTCAGCAGGTGCTGTAGGAGATGAACGTTTCGTTGGTAGGTCTCTGCCTGTCCCGGGTTCAACCACGCTGAGAATTCTCGATGGATCAACGACGGTTAAAATGGTCTTTAGGTTCACTAATTGAGGTTAGTGTGACCGCATTACTTACAAAGAGGTCGAAACCGGTTTCGATCTATGTGTTATTGGATACTGAGGCAGTTGATGTGACGTAATTATCAATCTCCATTGTATAGAAGTAGTCTAGTCATCAAGTTACTTCACGCTCAAACTTTGCTGTGAAGGAATAAACAGCATAATTTATTTGTAAGCATGATTGTCGTTATAATCCAGTCTCGGCAGCGCAGTGCGTATTGAGGTTGTCCTTTGCTTAAAGGACTTTTATAAGAGGTTTTTTCATCTGAAGGTGAGTTAGCCAGTTTTATATAAGGTGGCAGGGTTTTTGATCTCGGAAAAAAGGCAAACCAGCCAGAACACACGCGCAATTCACGTACATAATAAGGTGGATTCATAGCGTTAGTGATTATGAGCGCGTTATCGCTATGGCGACACGCACTCTTGCTCGAATATCAATCCAGTTCTCTGCCACAGTACTTTAGGGCTTTAATAGTGCTTACTAAAGTAAGAAGTTTGTTCCAGAGATTGATCACAACACACATTCAGCGAAAAGGATATCTTAATCACAGATCTTGTCTTTAATAATTCGAAGAGAGATCGTTCATGAGTTCAAACACACTCGGAAGATAATTTTAATTGAAAAGACTCTTGTTCGATCCCTGACATGAAGATTGGATCTTAAATCAACTGAAGTTGAGTTAAATTCTCAAAAAGATAAAAAAAAAATGACTTTCTTTCTCTTCTCTCTTTTAATCCCCTCCCAAAAGAAGCGCATCGGACAGCAAATACACAACTGAACAAGCGCATGCACTGTTCCCGTGTCTTTCGATCCCTCGAAAGACTAATCAGGAAAAAAATAAAAGAAATTAAATCCCCTGGTAAACGAAATCAAACCGAATACGACGCACTTTGGTCGAAAACATCTCTCAACGGAAAGATGAACTTCTTACGGAACAAGTCTGATGAATTCGTACTCAATTAGGGTTGGATTTTCTTAATCCTTCATTGAAATCACTCTTTGAATATCCAAGTTGAATGAAGCGACGTCTTTTCCCGTTGTGCTTCGCCTATAAGAGGGATTTAATGATTTTCATTTTCTGCCCCGAAATATTGCAAGAAGAAGAATGACGAGAATGGACGCAGGTTTGAATCATTTTCTCGAAGCAATCATTTTCTCTCAACACAACTCCGATTTTAAACTGACTTTCGACTCCGGAGAATTTGTTTAACGTGGAGAGAAAATTATTATATAGTGTTGATAAGCTTCATTTAAATTTTATTTTTTTCAGCCAATGCATTTTAAGAATTACTAGGAGTAACTGGAATTTAAAATTACTTCGAGCACGAAGGCTTCAAATTTCGTCCATTTTCCACCGATTTCTGTTTTGAAGATAAATGTTGATTTATCCAAATCAAGGAATAGTTGCTTCCACATAATAATGCAATAAGAAAGAGATCCTCACAATTAAATGAAAATAACTACAACGTCAAACTAGATAAATGTAACCAAATTATCCAATAATAAAAATGGTGTCTCGCATTTTACCTCTTAAATTTCTTTAATTTTTGTCTAGAATATCAATTTCTGTTATAGATATTCTTTGTACATATACAATATCAAATTTTAGTGCATAACAATAATTTCGTCCCCTCATTTCAATTCAATTATCACATGTTTTTAAAATAAATCTTATGAAATATTCATTTGTCACTGCTTTACTGAAACATAATCTATCTTTTGTGGTTTCCAGTATCGAAAATATTTCGATCTCCTTGCCAGGTTGGACGAGTGGTTTGTTCACCGGCTGACCATGCTGAGGTTCGACTCCCACGTAGGAATGGAGGTTTGTGAATGTGCTCACGGGGGGAAGGAATTTCATTTCAGTGTGAGAAGACCTTATTGAGGGCCCAAAGAGGTTTCAAGAGGTTCCTTGTTTGATCTCTTGGGTAGATTTCCAGTTCGTGAAGTAAATAAAAATAAAATAAACTGGAGTCCCCCTCCCCAAGCGATACCAATGTCGTATACATTTACATCTTTTCGTATTTAGAAATTACGATCACGTTTGATCTTTTTCTAAAGATCACTGCGCGTGTAAGATTCTGGATCAAGGTTACTCATTTAACACGACGTTACATGAATGTTTACTCTTTTTTTAAACATCCAGTGCAAACGAATTCAGAAATGTTTGTTTTAATGTGTACGCATCCCCTGTCGGCTAACATTTCACGCTTGATTAAAAACAAAATCCAGACCACCTTTGAGATCACGAAATACTCGATGTTTCCATGCCTATTTACGAGGAGGCGGAGAGCGATTACTTGGTGGTCTAGAAGACATTTCGCAACAGTGGACAAGGGTCACAGTATCAATTAGGACTGCGTTAAAAGAAAGAGAAACGGATTCGATCGTACCAAATAGAAGCGGAAGTCAAACTTCTGGTGAATATTTCTTTTGTTGTTTTTCGGAAAATGTGCGAATTCACATCTGGATCATACCAAGCGTTTCCTTCTTCTATTCCTAATTCGGTTAGATTGGTCCTCTGCAAAATTCCGTCAGACGCAGAAAAGGTCGTCCACACAGTGGATGCAGACTGCATTTTTTAGGAAAACGAAATACCAAGAAGCAAAAATCCTTTTTGCGACGCCTTTTTAATATGCATATCTCCCTTTTCTGGTTATTCGAAAAATCCTCTGATTTCCTTCCTATTATGCAGTACGCAGCGATGGAAGCTTTTCCCTCGTTGAATCGAGCTTTCTGATAGATCGTTTTGTATCTACTGTTGAGCTAATCTTTCTCTGAGTCATTCTCATTGAATAAATACCGTTAGTTATCAATAATTGATTTATACATGTGGTACAAAAGTAGCACTGCATGGATTCGTTTCATTTTTGAAGGTTTCCGTGTGGCATGTTTCCTTCTACTTTAAGTTCTTCCTTTCCTGTTTTGAAATCGCAAAAGTGGCTTCCGATTGGAGATGTTTCGACATAAAAAAGCACTTCGGATCCAAGCTGTGAGTTCCTAATTGATATTAGCTTTGCCTGTGCTTGAGCCGAATCATTTCTGAATGACCAATTTTAACATATTTTCTCTCCTATGATTTAATTAGTAACTGCACGCAGGCTTCCGCTTGTCTCATTGATCACACTGACCCCAAAATGAAACTCTTTCGAATGAAGAAAGGAAATATAAATTGATTCGATGTGCATGAACTGTGTACAGATGTCACCATTGACTGACGTGGTCACAGGTGATTAGAAAGAGGAGAAATAGCAGTGGGGAGATGAGTGGAATAACCCCCGTAAAAGTGTGTACAGGGAAGGCAGAAAGAGAGCTCCCATGAGAAAGTGACTGAGGAGACCGAACAGAGGACCATCTCTCTGTGTTTAGAAACGGACTATTGGCTGAGAGAACTAAACAAAAAACGAGCAGTTTCCGTTGACTGGAGGTACCGGAGGTTTAAAAAAAAATCCTGGATCGCAAAGGCAGAGTCATCCAACATAGAGAACTGTGTGTGTGCGTGGGCACACACACACATATTGAAGTGAGCGCAAGTGTTTCTATGTTATTTGGTATTTCAGTACTAATTATAAAGAGCTAGAGTTCGGATTTCTGCAGTTGTATCATTATCGCAATCAGGTATGCTAGAAAGAAGGGTCCGTACTACTTTCGAAGTGAAGGCTGACGAGTTTACAATAATACGTCTTGAGAATTTCAGAAAGAATTTCCTAATATAACAATCTGAAAAGTATATGTTTATTAAAGTGCTTTAATTAGAGCCTCCCTAGCTCAGTCGGTTCGATTCCCGTCTATGATATGAGGAACCTTTATCTGGTCTCTTTTGACTAAAGGTCAGTTAGCCGGTCTCATACGGAGGTCGAGGGACTTTTTCCCCCAGAAACTCGAGTTTTTCATCCCTCAGAAAGGAAAACCGGCCCTGTGAACACAAACACGCCTACAGGCAAAAAAATATACTTAGAAGACCTTCATTGGAGGGCACAACGTCAACCGGTCCTAAGTGGACGGATGGCAAAAATTGGGGGGAACCCCACACGACAATCAAACAATACTTTAATTTTAGTAATTAAAATATATAATAAAAATCAGTTACATTTTTTTATAATTACAAAGTTTTAAAATTTTATTGAGTTATGCAAAAACCTTTTTCTATTTTCTATATATATTTTTAAATGAACAAATATGAAGAAATTTAAATAAAGTTCCTCGTGCGGTGGCCGGGATAAAAGTAGCCTCATAAGGGTAACAGCAATAGCCAATGGAGCTATTGCTGTTACCCTCCTGCCATCATCAGAACTTGTAGCACTATATTACCCTATCCATAGAATCCCTACCCATCTAGTCAAAAAATAAAAATAAAAATAAATTAATTGATACAATTGCATACGTGAGGTCATTATCATTCCATCATGCCATCAACATGTGTGTGTGTGTGTAGTTTTCGCCGCATTTTTTCGACGCTGAATGGTCGAACCGATTACGTGCTTTTTTGTTTGTTTCTTTTTTCCTAACAGAACTTGCTCCGTGCAATTTTACGCAAATCATGAATTCGTTCTTACAGTCGACAAACTTCTTTTGAATATGACGTGCGATGATGATTACTTTTATTTCAAGTGACAGAAGTATTCTGTCCGTCTGTAGGATGTCCTCTTCAGCTTGCAACAGTTTCCTAAGTTTATAAAGATGAGTAAAATGGATTATCTCGGAACCGATTTTTCTTTAAATTTACCCTTCATTTCATTGTACAAATAGTTCAACGATCGAGACTGCTTGCTTACGGCTTTTCACGTGATTTATTATTCGCTGGCATCACTTTTAAACACAATTATGATATCATCAAAGAAACCATTCACGTTCTTAAAACTCTGACATCTTCAGTTCTGATATTCATCATCTTCAGGTAATGTGCCTCATCCACATCAGACACATCCCCGCTGATTGCTTTAATAATTCGAATTTAATTAGGTTAATAGAAAAATTATTTTTTCCGGAAGTGTGTTTATCGTTTGGGAATTCGCTGAAACATCCTCAAATCACATTGTTTACGTGGACAATGGAATATCAGCAATTTTTATGGGGTTTTCCTCTAACATTTTCTAATGGACAGAGAAAAGTGAAAACCTTCGCGATAAATGATAATAAATTGGAACGAGTGTTTTAGCTTTTCCTCACCCATAACCCCACCACAACAATCACTTCGCATGGCGAACTTAGACGAGTCACATGACCAGTCCAAGCACGAGACTAGACTTGTTATAGCTGTGCGTTCGAGCTGAATTCAGATTTATGTCACGTTCGCGTGATAATTAAGGTACCATCCATCCTTAGTTCGTTGAACTGCACGTCTGAATCCCCTCCGAGGATGGGCTCACCCCAGAAATAAAAAGACTTCAAAATTCAGAATGAGGACTCCCAAATAATCGGTGTAACCAGCAGTCCAAAAATTCAGACCAAAACTTACACTTATCTGTTATAAACGCCTTTATATTTTGCTAGAGTTATTTGCCGTAAAAAGCTAAGTTCACTTAAAATTAAACCTATCAAATAGTTTCACTTATTGGTTATTGGTTCGTAATTTTCAATAGTATTCTTAGTAAGCAAGGAACTATTGGAAACGGTCAAAGTTTTTTTAATATTAATTTGTTTTTTCTCTTTACTATAAATTAATTTTATTATTATTATTAAATATAATTTAAAAATTTTTAAATAAAAGTAATGTTTTAAATTTATGCTTTTATTGGAAGAAATTCTAAATTTTATTACAACACCTTTCTCTATCTGAAATAATATTATTACTAAATTTTAACAGACAACATCACTGTTGGAGCCAGTCCTTATAACGATTATAAAGATTGTTTATCAAAATTCTAGAGCTCCGAGATTTGACTTGCATATTGGTATCAACCAGATGTTATATTATTAATCATATTATTAATCAGTGAAATTCATTTAAGACCCTCAGACAATCCTAAAATATAAGGGGTTATCGCCTATACAGAAATAAAAGATTACTCTACAGAGGCGGCGGCACTGCCATCTTCATTAAAAATTACATTAAGCACCACTCTGTGAGCAACCCTTCAACCACTAACCTTGAGATCACAGGCGTGGAAGTAGTCACCAGCTCCACTGGCAAACTGAAAATCTTACTCAGCTTTCAACCCTCCCCAAAAATCTCTACTTCGCTCTGATCTAAATGCCATCTTATGCACCAGAGAGCCCACCATTATTGCCGGGGATCTGAATTCCAAGCACCCTGCGTGGAATTGCACAACCACCAACAAGAATGGTTGCATCCATTCCAATTACTTAGGATCAAGCAATGCTGTTGTGGAAGGCCCCACCGAACCAACTCATCTCAGTACGTTTGGCACTACGGACATCCTGGATATAGCTATCTTGCAGGATATCAAACTTCAATACAGCATTATATCTATGAATGAACTATCATCCGATCACAACCCAATTCTACTACAGCTGGGAAATCAAGAACACCTCAGTCCTCCTTCTCACTCCTACATTGCATAGGAAAGACTGTCAACAGCACTCAAGGATTATATTGGACCTGTTCCTCACATACGCTCAAAAGAAGAAGTAGAAACTGCAGTTACAAATCTCACACAACAAATTAATTCTGCTATAAAGGTAGCTTCCTCCTACAAATCTGCCCGCAAGCCAGATCGTTTGCCTGAAGGCATCATGAACTTGATCAGAGACAAAAACAGAGCTAGGAAAAGATTCCGTAACACGTGTGCACCACAAGATAAAACAACTCTAAACAGATTAAATGGGGAAGTAAGAGATGCACTCAGAGCTCATAGAGACCAAGTATTGAAAGAAAAGTTATCCTCCATTTCACCTACTGATCACTCCATCTGGGGACTACTGAAAAATATCAGAAACAAAGACAGATCCCTTCCCCCAATATTCTCTGACCAGGGCCTTGCTCACACAGATGTAGACAAAGCAGAAGTTATAGCATACAACTTAGAGGAGCAATTCAGGCCTTCGTATGAAAACCTTGACTTTGACGACATATATAAGATTCTCAGCAAGGTCAGACACTCACTCAAACTTCCTATCACCAGCACTGACCATATTGCACCAACATCACCTGCTGAGATATATGACATTATTAAAAATTTAAAGAACAAAAAAGCTCCTGGGCCAGACAGCATTACCAATCGGGTGATCAAACTTCCACCCCGAAAAGCAGTAGTGCACTTGACCACAATTATAAATGCAATCCTAAGTCTTCACTGTTCTCCTTCCACCTGGAAACTGTCCGATGTAATTCCTATACATACGCCAGACAAGGATCCTCACCTGCCTCAAAATTATCGTCCGATCAGTCTCATCTCCAACCTAGACAAGATTGCGGAGAAGGTCATCCTGGCACGTCTCCAAGCCTCAATAAATGAACTAGACATCCTTCCTAAAGAGTAGTTCGACTTTCGGCAATACCACACTACTATTCATAAAATTCACAGAATTGTGGAATACATTACATTACTATACCTATCCAAAGCATTTGACAAAATGTGACACTTTGGATTGCTACATAAATTTATCTCAGCTGGTATCTCAATGAAATTGACACATTTAGTTAGTTCATATCTGCATAACAGGACCATGCAAGTCAAGATTGACGGCACTACCTCATCTCATCAACCCATCTTGGCTGGAGTGCCACAGGGATCACTGCTGTCTCCATTGCTATTCTCTGTATACATGTCTGATATCCCGCACAACCCAATGACATCCATCATGGCCCTGTATGCAGATGACACAGCATTATTAGTCAGATCTCTTCGACCACATTTCGTTACTAGAAAACTTCAAGAAAACCGTCTAAAATTAGAAAGATGGTTCTCCAAATGTAGACTGCAAGTAAATCCCCTAAAACGTTCAGCTATTCTCTTCACAAAAAGATCGATATCTCCTGTAGGAGAGATCTTATTATTCAACACCAAAATTCCCTGGCAGACGGAAACAAATTACTTAGGTGTCGTCCTCGACAAAAAGTTAACTTTTAACCAACACATCAAGGCTACATGTACAAAGGCATCTAAAGCCATCGGGCAGATCTACCCCCTAATAAACAGAAGTATCAAGCTGAACATCAGAATCAAACTGCTTTTATACCAGCTGAAGATTCGTCCTATAGTCACTTATGCTTCTCCGGCCTGGAGCCACACCTCCACTACAAATATTATCAAATTACAACGGGTTCAGAACAACTGCTTGAGAATGATCCTAAACGCCCCATGGTTCGTCAGAAATCATCAACTTCACCGAGATACAAATGTTCCTTATATCTTCTCCTTCCTGCAAACTTTAGCTGCAAAGTTCTTCCTAAAGACGTCCACTCATCCCAATGATCTAGTTCCGCAAGCTATAGCCTATGAGCCTGCGGATACGTTCAAATACAAAACACCAAAAGCCATTTTAACTTCTTTCAGTGATGTATAATCTCCATGCCCATTCTGGGCTGGCAAGCTGCTCATAATATTTTCCCTCACTGTGACCGTGACAGATAACAGGGAATATGAAAAGCTTTTTGCTTCACCCTTTAAGTCATAAATATCAATTGTCACTGTTACAAATATAGCGATCAATTTTCGTATGTCAGACTCTTTCATTATCCCAAAATATTAATGGTGCATAATCTCTCATTCATCGTTCTAAAATTAAGCGTTTTACCAACCAGAGAAAAAGGTTCCAATGTTCTGCTCCACCCTACGATGAATGAGAGCTTGTGTCACACATCAGCGTGTTTACGAGGCAAGAAGCAGACTCACAATCAAAGGAAGTATTTCACAAGTCGTTCTATTAAATAAAGAGTGCACCAGAGAATGCTGAATCCACTACTTTTCTCCAAGGCATCGGACACATTCTTAAATGAATAAACAACACCAGAATGGTACGTAGCACCTCTCTACGATTAGCTTCGCAAGACTGCCAAGTTGTCGCATACGCAGCTGACATACTTTTACACTTTTCGAGAAAATTATGTCAACAGTCTTCTTTAATGCCTCCTAAGTTTGAGGAAAATGCGCGAATTCCTAACCTGACCCATAACCTTGACAAAACGCAGATATTAGCCACCCAAGATTGGGGCAGTAACTTCTCAATTAAGAATAGTTCCTGGAGACGAAACAACCTTTAGATATCGTAGAAATGACTTTTATTGACCCTTCAACATTCTTAATAAAAGAGTTGTCGGAAAAGATTAAAAAGAAAATCACCCTAAAGGAATAGATCGTCGGTCTGTTCGAGGGCATCATGAAAACAGTGATCCTGTCTGCAAATCTCCAGGCAATCGATTTCACTGACATTATCAAACTTGGAAGCCTCGAAATACCCCCCCCACCCGATTCTTCCGGGACAATCAGAAGTAGGAAGTTTGAACGTCGATATGGTTGCTCTTCTTCCTCTGGATGGAGATTCGTTTTCCCTTGCAAGGAAACCTTCCGTGAATGAATAATTCTAGCAGGACCATTTAAATAAGCATCTAGTTAAAGTTCTCTTTAACTAGATGCTAAATAAATTTCTCTTAAAATTCCTTTTAAGAGAAATTCCCAACAGAAACATGAACGTGCTGTTAACAAGAGCCGAAGAGATGCACCCAGAAAATCTCAACCAGCAAGTGTCCATCCATCCATTTCCGCGCTGACGTTTTCTTCCATCACTGGCAACAGAACACGTTGCTGCTTCTCCAGACTGGTGTTGCTGAAGTGCAGCATAAAAGAAGCTTCTCGTAATATGACCTCAGATCGTGTAATTCAAACGGATGACCCGATCTGCTCCAATTTTAACAAAGAGAAACTAGAACTTTCTTTATTTATTCTTTTATTTTATTTAGTTGATTCATTAATTAATTTTTTTTAAAACTATTTTGTTATTGGGATTAAAAATTATGTGATTTATTGCCTTTTATATAATTCTACTATTTTAAAATCGATCGGGAGCAGGAAAGTTATTATGAACAGATAAAAGCATAAAAGCTCCAGCAAACTCTTGGATACAGCATCTGGGACAGACTCGAGAAGACTACCACTTAGATACGGACTCTCCCTCTTCTGCTAATTTACTTTTCGTGTGAACCGGTGGAAGTGTTAGCCTTTTTACACGAATTAACAGTTTAACCAACCACTGGACTGAAATATTGTTACTAAAGTCGGGACTGCTGAGCTACTGAACAAACCGATGGCTCCTTTTCTGAAAACCGCATCGGGTCTTCTGTTTATGTTGTTAAATCCCCAGTGACCTAGAGACCTTTCCCTATGGGTTAAGAGTTCATCTTATCTTCGCATTTACCTCAACAATTATCTACATTGTTTTTGAGCCAAATCAGCAAATTATATCGCTGTGCTTACTCCTGTCTATGACGTGAGGACCCTTCTTCAGCTGTTTATCAGGTTGAACTCGCAATCAAATGAAGAGTCAGCCAGTCTCGGTGGTCATAGATTTTTTTTTTTAATGGAAAAATAGGAATTTATCATCTACCGCCAGGCGAACACATACAATTTGCATATTTTAAAAAAATCCATGAAATATCCAAAAAGTGTATAACTACCAAGGGTGTGTTGGTTTCATGCGATGGAATATTTTGCATTCGGAATTGGTGTCGTGTTCTGTGAAGTAAAAGAGGATTTCTCGTTTGGGCAATGCGGATTTTATTCACTCCAGACTGGATTTCTCTTGAAGCAACGACAAAATGCAGAAAAGGAGAAAGACAGATGCGAATGTGAGTTCTGAATTCCGCTTAAAATATCAGAATCCTATTACCCACCTTAAGAGCATTTGTGATCAGAAAATGCAGAAACACAATCCCGTCAAAACCTAATCCATGCGGATTATAAATAAATAGTATATGGATATTGAAATAATTAAGTTCCATTTAATTTATTCAATCTGATTATTATTTATTTTGTTTTTCTCTTAAAATAGTTCTCCGTAATATTTCCGTCAATTTTATTGAATTAAAAAAATATGGTAATTTTTTTTTTTAAGTTTGTACTGGAGCGTTGCTTCTGGTTATTATCACCTGTGAAAGTAGCGAAGATTTACTTCGCTAAGTTTATTTTATTGAAGGGAATAATGCGCATGCGCTGCACTTGCGTATTATTATGATTATAATCATAACTGTGTTTGATAATGAAAGAAAAAAAAATCTACAGCAATGAGACTCCGAATATTGAATTGATATACAGGTTTGTGTTGACGCAGTATAGAATTCTTTTTGCGAATAATTAGGAATAGAAATTCTACGAAAAACTGGTTGAAAGTATTCGGAACTACGGCCAAACAGCCACAATCAAGTGCCGCCTGCGTGGTATGCCTGTTGATTGTTCCTCTGCTGGTTCGTCTCTTTTTTAGGAATGAAAAACCCTCCAACTTCGTACAAGATCAACCAACTCACCTTCAGAAGAAAAAGAAAAAATGTGAAAGTTCTAGCAAATCTTCTGTCATCTATATTTCGTGAAGAAAATTATGTTATACTTCCCAAGAAGTTTAATATTTTGTGAAGAAAATTATATTCTACCAAGAAATTTAATTTACGTTATCGCCAAACAGACCGATTAACAGTACAATATCCTTATAAGGACTGGCTTAAAGGGGCAAAGCAAGAATGCTTTTCATCTTCCCTGTTAACTGTAGAGGACAGTGTAGGGATAAGGTGTTATTGAGCTATTAAAGCTCTGATCATGGCAGGAGGGTAACAGCAATAGCCGAGCCTCAGTTAGAACTTCATTGGCTTCAGCATTGCCATCCATTACCCTCCAAGGGTATTAATCACGGTCGATCTGTCTGTCTGTCTGCCTCTCCGTACAGTACAATAGGACGCAGGACACAGGACATATATGGCGCAGAGGGTGAAGCTTGACGCTTTTCATATTCCCTGTTATCTGTTTCAGGAGCAGAGAGGCTGCACACTATATAGAAATGACCGACTGAACTACAGTGGTAGTACAGCCATATTTATCAGGAACTGCATCAGGCACAATGGAATACTCACCCCTCTAACCTCCAACCTAGAACTCACCGGTGTCGAAGTCCACACAAACTCAACTGGAAGACTTAAAATCTACGCCGCCTACAACTCCCCTGCTAAGATCCTGCTATTTTCCTACTTGGATGCTGTACTAGGCACAAATGAATCCATCATCGTCGCTGGTGACATAAACTCCAAACATCATTCCTGCAACAGGAGAACCACAAATAAAAATGGCCATATCCTCTTCAGCTACATAGAATTAAACAACGCTGTCGTAACAGGACCCACTGAACCAACCCACCACAGCTCAACTGGCACAGCCGACATCCTAGACATCGCCATCCTACACAACATCAAATACCAGTACAGCATTCAAGCACTGAACGAATTATCATCAGACCACAACCCAATCCTACTTCACTTAGGGAACAAAGACCAGTCATCTCCCCCTAAACCTCCATTGTCTGGGAAAAACTTAGGAAAGTGCTACCAGAACACATTGGTCCGGTTCCCCATATAAAAGCCAAGGAAGAAATAGACACGACAATAAAGAACCTCACCAAACAAATCAATAAAGCAATAACAGCAGCCACAGTATCCACAAACAAAATCGTCTCCCGGAAGAAATCATGGACTTAATAAGGGAAAAAAAAACAGACAAAGAAAAGATATCAGAACACTCGTGCTCTCCAGGACAAAACAGCACCCAACAGATTAAACAAATCTGCCCGAGAATCTCTTCAGAACCACAGGAACCAACAATAGGACAACAAGCTCACCTCCATCTCCACAGCAGATCATTCCATATGGAAATTCCTAAACAACCTCAGGAACAAGCGCAAATCCCTCCCCCTTCTGCAAGCAGAACAGCACCTTGCATACACAGATACTGACAAAGCCGAAGCCATAGCAAGAAACCTAGAGAAACAATGCAGTCTTTCATATGAGAACCTAAACATCAACCATGTATACAAGATCCATCGTAAAGTCAGGTTCACAGTAAATCGTCCCGATGTCAATCCAAGCCCTATAATGCCTACCTCACCTACCGAAATAACCGGCATCATCAACCATCTCAAGATCAAAAAAGCCCCAGGTCCTGATGGCAACACTAACCAAGTCATCACGGCACTACCATGCAAAGCCATAGCACATCTGGCAAACATCATAAACTCCATCCTCAAATGGCAGCACTTCTCCCAGTCATGGAAAATAGCTGACATCCCAATTCACAAACCAGGCAAAGACCAACACCTACCTGAAATTACCGTTCCATTAGCCTGCTATCCAATTTAGGGAAAGCTGAGAAAATCATTCTCATCAGACTCCAAGATCATGTCAACCAACTAAATATCATTCCACAAGAACAAGTTCGCTTCCCTCAAAATCACAGCACCACCCAACAGATCCATAGACTGGTAGAATACATCACTACAGGATTTATTTGGAATCAACACACTGGAGCCGTCTTTCTAGACATCTCAAAGGCCTTCGATAAGATCTGGCACCAAGGCCTGCTCTACAAAGTTATCACCGCTAACCTTCCACTAAACATGATACACCTGACCAAATCATACCTCTTCAACAGGAGGATGCAAGTCAAAATCAGTGAAACAGTCTCAGCCCAATGGAAAATCATCGCTGGAGTTCCTCAAAGATCACTGCTAGCCCGATCCTGTTCAACATCTATATGGCAGACATCCCTCAAAATCCTCCCATCGCCCTTTATGCAGCTAACACGGCTATTCTAGCCAGATCTCGCCAACAACATCTCGTTACCAAAGAACTAAAAGACACCATCCTGAATCTAAAAAATGGTTAAAGACTGATGACTACGATTAAACCCCCAGAAAAGCACAACGATACTCTTCACAAGAAGACGAGCATCCCCCAAAGGAGACATCACCCTGTTCAACTCTAAAATTCCCTGGAAAACTGAAGCAAAATACCTCGGAATACTTCTCGATAAGCGATTATGCTTCAACAGCCACATCAAGAGCATATGCACCAAAGCTTCAAAAGTTATCGCCCAGCTATACCCCTTGATCAACACACACAGCAAACTAAGCTCAAGAAACAAAATTCTTCTCTACAAGACAGTGATCCGTCTTACAATTATATGCGCCTCCCCAGCCTGGAGCTATACCTCCATGACAAACATCTTCAAGCTACAAAGACTACTGAACAAATGCCTGCGAATGATTCTGGACGCCCCGCTATTCGTCAGGAACGCCCAGATCCACCGGGACATAAATATCCCCTACACCTCTCCACTACTACGCTCCCTAGCAGAAAAATTCTTTATTAAGACATCTTCGCATCCAAATCAACTAATACAACAAGCCGGAAACTACGACGGTAATGACCACTGGAAACATAAAAGACCGAAAGCCATCCTAACGCTCAACGACGAGTAACCACTTCTGCCCACTCAGGGCGAGCTAAAAAAAAGTACAGTGCAATTGACAATTGACAATTGACATTTATGTCTTTAAGGGTGAAGCAAGATGCTTTTCATATTCCCCGCTATCTGTCGTGGTTACAGTGAGGGTAAAATTTACGAGCAGTTTGCTCGCCCTGAATGGGCATGGAGATTATGCATCGTTATAGGAGAAGTACAGTGCAATAATCACGAAGAATTTATTTACCTCACATATACAAATATAGAAAAGGTGTATTATATTTTTTTAAAATACTATATAATATTAAAAATTTAATATTATGTAGTGTTTTATTTTATTGGAAAGAAAATTATATTTCCTAAGAAATAATATAATTCTTATATAATTTATTTAGAAAATTTAATATTGCATGGATCTATAGGCAAAGCTGGAGTGGTGGAAGAATACTGCAGCTGTATTCGGGGCCCATATTTTTCACATTAAATGCGTATACATTGGCTTTGAACATGATATATCTTTTGAAAATGAAATTAAATTCTATAAAAAAAGTTCGTTACTTGATAAATCCGAAAAGCAGTAACGTGTAAAGGTTACGGAGATTTTTCCACTTGAGGTTGTTGTAGCGCCAAACTAGTGGAGGATTTAAATGTTAAGGGGAGGACTCTCCAGAAGAGATGAATTTTGAATGAGATTGCAACCTGAATTGCCGAGAAGATCATCTCAACAGATTAAGCGGAAGGAGAAATACTTCAGAAAGATCCTGAGTGTTGGTTGTCTGGAGAGAATGGAAAGGATTCTTGTGGAAGATGACTGATTGCTTTTAAATCGCTCCTTACAGTAAACATCTCTGCTTCTTTTGGAAGCCAGTTCGAATTGAGATTTCTTCTTCCTCTTCATAGCGTTTTTATCCCGCTTGGTGCAGGGTCCGCTGTGATTACGCGACTGAATGAAAGCCCAACTGGCTTGTCTTAAAGTCTGGCTTTGGGGGAGTGAAGAAAAACACTTTTCATGGCCATTGATGCGTGTGTTAACGGACCGGGTTGCCTGTTCTGACCGACGAAAAACTCGAGTTTCCGGTGGAGAAAAAAAACCCTACCTCCGTACGAGACCGATTAGCTCTCCTTTGGTCGAAAGAGACCAGATGAAGGTTCCTCACTCGTTCAACCAAGCCCAGGACTTATATGTGTGCGCGTGCGCATATGAGACCTAGGCTTGATTGGGTGAGTGGGAAGCGTCCCCATCCAAGAGACGATTCAGTCCTGCAGGGATGTTCAGGATTGTTTTTAGGTGGCGTGCAATTATTGAAGCATTCATTTATTTTGGCAGTTAAGGATGCAATTCAGGATAAGCTTTGAACTGAACGGAAAAGAGCCTTCCACCGTTTTCTAATAAATGGAATTGGGGATGATGAGATCATTTAATGCTCTCCTAAAACTAACGCCATGAGTAGAACTCGTGTCTTGGACATTTTCCTTCGGAAAAAGGTTTCTACATTCAAGCGGGTGTGGTAATTGGCAAAGGTCGTGACTGGTTTCGAACAGTGAATGGTAATTCTGTGTTAACGGTAGGAAACCACTGGTGTGCAGTTCGGCATTTCTTGAGTACGATTGTCTGGTGGTGGTTGCGCAATGTCTGTCGAGATTAACGGGAATTATTTTACCCGCGCGGTGTGTGTGTGTGTGTGTGTGTGTGTGTGTGTGTGTGTGTGTGTGTGTGTGTGTGTGCGCGCGTGCGTGCGTATACCGACAATGAAAAGTGGCCGCCAAATAGCAAATGAAGTAGCCGTAGACAGCAAGGGAAAGTGGCTTACACTGCTCATAAGGAGGTCAGGGGAGGAGGGTTTTTTCCTCCCGCAAGACACTCAAACCAACCCGAGGAAAGGAATTGGCAAGCATAGCAAACTGGTTTCTTTTCTTCATGTAGGGGAAGCCTCGTTCTCCCTACTTGCAAAGAAAGCAATCCAAATTGACGACGTAATAATGTACAAGACACGAGGGGCTGGCGCAGTCCCTTAAGGCAGTGGTCTCCAAACTTTTTTGATCGCGTACCCCCCAATTGATTGAGAGAGTTTCTTTGGAGGAAATGTTTTTAACCATTTATCCATTTTGCGAGGGTTAATTTGTAAAATTTAAATATAATTCATTTACTATTGATAATATCAAACACTTTTAAAAAATGTAAGCAATTTTGATCATATTAATTCACTAATTCTAGTGTAAACGTAAAAGTAAGCACAAAAAGGCGTTGGAATTGCACAGAAACAATATATATACTAAAAAGTCGTTAAACTTACTACTAATAATCAAATAATTAATACAACTGTGGTGTCATCTGTAGATAGCAGGATAACTAAGCAATTTTCCTTCTCTAGTTGGGCTTGTCAACACTAGGAAGCGCTACAAACAATGGCAATGATAAGAAGTAAGAGATTTGCTCCCTAGTTTTAAAAAACATGACAGCTTTGCCACGGAAAATGCTACTCTCAAATTTAAGTTTACAGGATCTTTATAAAGTCTTTGTCTATATTAGATATATGTTTCATGGATGAAAGAAAGTAACATTTTTTATCTTTAATTAATTTCTTAATTTTTTTCCTATCAATATAAAACTTTTTTAGACGTACCCCCACGTATCGACTCGCGTACCCCCTGGGGGCAGGAGTACCACACTTTAGAGACTTAAAGGAACTTTAAAGCACGGCCCTTAAAGGAACGAAAATTTTGCAGACTTCACTCAAATCCCTTTTTATTTGCTTTTCTCCAGGGTTTTGCAAACGAGAAGTGTTTTTTCACAAGAATAACTCACCCCCCCATTCCGATATGTGGGTGTGACTCTCTCTAGCACATTCATCTTCTTTGTCGCGTAAGGAGAACTGCAAACATGAGTTCTTCTTTAAGAGAAGCCTAACCCTCGTTTTGTTCAGTGAATCGATTAATCTCGTGCTATTATATTACGTGAATTGAGACCTTTAAAATTTTTTTAATCTAAAATAAAATAGTTTTCATAAAATTGTAACGTAACTTAAATTATTATTTTAAATTCTAAACAAAATTAATTTTAAGAAGGAAAAATTTTTATAAATATTATAATATCAGCACAGCCTAATAAATCACACATTATAATACTACATTTCAATTATGAGAGTAATTACGTTACAGGGGACAGGTTTGAGGATTCATTCAATCCAATACCCTTGGAGGGTAATGGATGGCAATGCTGTAGCCAATGAAGTTCTAACTGAGGCTCGGCTATTGCTGTTACCCTACTGCCATGATCAGAGCTTTAATTGCTCATAACACCTTATCCCTACACTGTCCTCTACCGATAACGGGGAAGATGAAAAGCATTCTTGCTTCGCCCCTTTAAGCCAGTCCTTATATAAAGACTACGTTACAGGGATTTAACCGCGTGTGGTGGCCGGGTTAAGAATAGCCAAAACAATGTAGCTCATGCATGTCGTACGAGGCGACTAAAATGGGTAATCGATGGCAATGCTGTAGCCAATGAAGTCCTAATTGAGACCCGGGTATTGCTGTTGCCCTCCTGCCATGATCAGAGCTTTATGCAGCTCACATACACCCTATCCTTCACTGTCCTCTACAGATAACGGGGAAGATGAAAAGCATTCTTGCTTCGCTCCTTTAAGCCAGTCCTTTTTAAGGATAGGTTACAGCTTTTTTGTTACAAATTTTGTTTAAATGTTTTCTATCAGTGCGTGCTTCATAGTTTTGTTTCTTCGTAGATTATTCGAGTTTTCCTTTTACCGAAAGGTAATAACTTTGGGTTTTTAGCTAAGATCGTTTTATTATGATTTTATTTCTATTTATTTTTATTATTAGATAGATGAAAAACTTGAGATTTAAGCTGATAAATCTAATTACCAATTTCCTTAACGACGATTTCATTTAGTCCTTCAGCCCTGAATTCCGTGAGCAGTTTTATTATCATAATTCGTACAGATGACGAACTACGATAATAAACTTCACAAAAGTCCACTAATGAAGCGCATTTGTCGCATTCGAATCAGAAAAAATAATAAAATCGTGCAAATTATTTCTGAGTTGAAAACTACGCGGAGCCAGACATTTTTAAAAAATTAAAAATAAGTAAAACTTGAAGTTAGCTTTGCAATTATGTTTTAGGTTTTTTTATTTATTTTATATAACGAATAATAAATAAACACTTTTATGGAGTGAATATTTATTCCATTTACTATTTTCTAGACGATTGAATCGAGATTCTTACTTCACCTGCGACAGCTTTTCGTGTGTTTTCAGTATTAAACTGGTTGCTTTGTGTTCGACATTGAAATTTCAACACGGATGATTTTTTTTCCCATTTTTATGCATAGATTTTGAATGTTTAACTTCCTCTGAAAAAGAAAAAGCTTAAAGAAACTATGAGAATGAAAATACGACTATTACACAGTACACAAATTGACTTCAACCAATCCGACTTTTGCCTGTGTTTTCTTTTACTGAGAGGTTAATTCAGTGTGGATTAAGTCCATGATAGCACTTAGGGGGGGTGGAGTCAATAAAACACTTAATAGACATTACGCAAAAGTTTTATTTTTAATTTTTCCCATTCGTGCTTTCACTTGAAGATTCTATTTAGGAAAACGATAATTCCGCTCATGCTTTTTAAAATTTCCTCATTCTTTCCGTTTATCCCTCACCTACTGAGTTTCTTCTTAAATCCCACATATTATTCAGGTTCCTGTACGCATTTCACCTACGAACAAATAATTCGAGGTACGATCGAATCTGTCAAAGCGCAAGCAAATTTGGTGCTCCTTCATTACAGAGGAAGACCGCATCACGTGACGGCCCAGCGGCCTCCTCAGGGCTACATCCCAAACTTACGTAACCCAGAAAGGAAGATGATCTCGTGATTTATTATTATTATTATTATTATTGGAGAGAGGGCGCTGTATAGGCATACGAACGGGCGCACGGTGATATCGCTGCTCTAGTTTTTTATAGTTTTAAAGCGGTTCCAACTCCTGTTTTAAGTCGAAAGTGCTCCCAAGTAACCCCACTTATCACGCCGAAGACAGCGATATAAAATTCAACGAGATCGGCTAAGAAGGAACCAAATTTTGAAGTGTTGAAAAGTGAACAGAAGGGACCGTGGTCAACAACGTCGCCATCTTTACAATCACGCCAAACTAGACGTGGTTTTCTTTCCGTCTTTCTCCACTGATTTGTGTATTACCTAAGATAACAGAAGATGAATTTTAACCACTATCGTTCGATGAATAAAGGAAGGCTTTTGCTGCTGGCGATGAAGGTGGACCATCCCCCCACTTTATCGACACTGTAATTTCTTATCGACTGAAATGTCCAGCTTCTTCATCCCCCACACTCCCTACGTAGGGCCACCCTCACAGTGTGGATCAAAATGCTTCAGCAAAAGCAGAGACAAGAACTCGTCCACTCTTCGCGGAATTCCCTCTAAACCGAGGGTTCCTCCGCACTTTTTCTGACTGTCAAAAGGAAGAACAGAGCGTTCTTTTTTTTTCTGATCCACCCACGAAAGATTATTTGCACACCCGTAGTGCATTTGGTACAAGGAATCGAAAGATTTTTTTTCATCGATTTCGTATTTTAATTTATTTTTTACATACTTTGAAATCCTTTCTCTGCAGACCAAACATGGAACTCTTTCAACCACTTCAGGCCTCCACTGTACGGCAAGGTGGTCGCACACCGCTGGATGAAATCCATCTCCCACTTAATGACAGTCACAAACATCCCTGCCGTGGAGCAACGTTCGAACCTGCAGCCTCGGATATCTCGAAACTTATGTTTGAGAAGTTCGATGTGTTCTTCATTTCAAATAAGTTGTGTCAGCTAAAGAGGAGGGATTATGTTAATCCGCTGTGCAATCTCATTCTTAAAATAATTCACCGTTTTGCGAAATCCGAGACAGATAGCGGAATCGAGATAGATGCGACTGTAAACGAGCCGAAGCCTTCTTCCTTTTTTCGTATTAGGCCTAATAGCCTGATGTGCGAATTCGGCCTAGCGACCTCTTATAGCTCGAAACCGGAACCTCCTCGAGGATGTGGTTTGCCCTATGCCTCCCTGTGTATCCCATGTCTGTAGACGCGTGTGTTCATGACAGAATCGACTGTTCTGGGGGACGAAAAACCGGGTGAATAAACCCCCTACCTCCGTATGAGACCGGTTAAATTCGTCGAAAGAGACCCGATAAAGGATCCTCGCATCATGGGCGGGAATCGAACACGGGTCTTTCCGAACAAAGGGATTCGTCTATACCGACTGAACTAAGGAGGCTTACGAGTAAATTAATTTTGAGGCAAAATTTGAAGTTATAAAAAGCAATCAGTAAAGAACAAGAAAATAATAAGACCGATTTCTAAATCAAATTAATAATTTTAAGATGAACATTTTATTTGCTGCTGCGCGTCAGTTCTTAAAAGCCAATTCAGAATATCAAAAATTGAAAGTCACGAACGTTGTCATTGAATTCTTGATGCTAGTAATTTTAACTCTGTCTCTCTCTCTCTCTCTCTCTCTCTCTGCGGTAATTTTCAAAAGAGTATGTTACCCACACTTAAATGAGAAAGAAGGGAAATAAACGTTTACATGAAATCAGGTATTGGATATACACACACGCAGACACATGCTTAGTTATGTAATTATTCAAAGAAGGACTTGGCTTGAATGGTATAAAAGCTTTTCACTTTTTTACAATCAACTTCAGGGTGTGCATTACTATTAGTTAGTGTGTCCCCTATTCATAAATTAATATATCGTCTTTCCTAATAACTGGAACTGAGGAAAATGAGTTTATTTAGTAATAACACAAGACTTACCACATAACTGTAACTTGTTACCGCTGGGAGAAAGCTTCTACGTTCAAGTGGGTGTGTGATAATGGGTAAAGGTCGTTCAAACATCCCTAGATGAGACGCAAATCGAGCACGAAAGATGTGCATGATATTTCTATACCTCCAGGGGAGATGAGGCTGATCGTTTCAATGGCACACTTTAATGTGAAACTCTCTCAAATGAGATGTGATAGAAATACTGCTCCATTTCCAACACTGCAAAGTTGGAAGGCGTACATGTGCTAAAACTGTGCGCATGAAAGGTGAAAGTGGAAGATTTATTTGCTCTTAACGCAGCTTTATTATTTTGGCAAAAATAATAAAGTAACTGTTAAAATAACAAAGCATATGTGTGTGCGCGTTAAATTCGTACACACACACACCTAAGACTTTTAATCCGACAAAAAAAAATCAGATCCTTATAAATACATCGATTTATTTTACTAATCCCATCGTCCATCCCTCCACCATTGGATGTCTGCTCCGTGCTTCAAAGCCCCGTGGCTTGGAGGCTTCCCACAACTCCGCATCTCTAAGGGACCTGCATCCGCCATCGCCAATTAACCTAACGGTCAATCACATCAATATAATTGTGATTAGCTTATTCTGTAGTCAATCGGTATCGATCAAACAGCTTGACCTGATCCCTTTTTGCCGCTAGTTACCGATTATCCAGACGCAATTAAGCCTTCTCCCACCTGCGCTCCTTAGAGCTCACCCGCAGTTTCGGTTTGATTTTAGAGGTTACTCAACAACGAACCTTTGAACCCTTCATTCATTTTCATGAATTACGTCCCTTTAATTAGCCATCGTTTGCCTCTCCACCATCCCAAATTCTCCCCCAAAGTTGTTATTATACAACTACATCTGTTTTAATATGAAATGTATAAATATTAATTTTTTAATCGAAGTATCTATTCATCCCAATTACAATAAATTGTGGTGCTTTAAAGTAACAATGATCATTTAGAAGGGTGACGTCAGAATAAAAATAGCCCCCCCCCCCAAAAAAAATCGCCCGCTGATGCATTTATCGTGCTGCATTTGCTTTCCTAGTTCCCCCCGTTTTAACTGATACTTGAAATGCCAATTCACTAGAATGAAGCGTGATAAAAAAATGTTAGAAACTTGCCATTTTGATCATTCACACGAATGGAACCAGGAAGGTTGCAAAGGAATAGACACAACGTGAACACCAGGAGTGGACTACGATCACATAAACCAGGAGTGGTGTTTTAGACGGAACGTGTGCTTTTTCAAGCATCGACCATCCAATAAGCACATCAGGTTTCACATTTGGAGATGAAGGCAATTATCTCCTTTTTTTTTATAAAAATTATTATTTTTTATCTTAGTTATAGTAATGCAACTTATATTTAATTTAAAAATATTAATATTTAAAAGAATAACGTAAAGATTTTTTTTATTTTAAAATATTAAATTTAGTTCGTATACCTTTACATGCTTTGCATCATAAATTACATCAACCATTGCTCATAAACAAATCATTAACATTAATTATCTTGATGAATCGACCGTGAGTTGGGTGATTAATACCCTTGAAGGGTAATGGATGGCAGTGCTGTAGCCAATGAAGTTCTCACTGAGGCTCGGCTATTGCTGTTACCCTCCTGCCATAATCAGAGCTTTAATAGCTCAATAACACCTTATCAATAACACCTTATACGTACACTCTCCTGTACAAGTAACGGGGAAGATGAAAAGCATTCTTGCTTCGCCCCTTTAAGCCAGTCCTTATAAGGACTAAATTCTTAACATAACTAATCCTTATCACAACAAGTATATCGATGGATCAAACTTTAAAAAACTTTTTGAAAAATTAAATGAGAAGAAACAAATTTGATTACTCTCTGGTATCTTTCGTGAAAGAGTGGTACACATTCATATTTGATAGGCACAATTTTTATTATGATTTACAATTAATTTTTATGTTAATTAATTTAGTAAAGAAAGATATTAAAAGTAAATGGATGGCAGTGGCAAGAAAACTCAACAACATTGACAACCCAGCAGTTTAAAGAAGAGTTAAAATTGGTTCCCGTCTATCTAAACGACCCCCTGAACAAACTTAATAAGCAATTTCTTTATCGGCAAAGCAAAGTGAGTAAGTCGTGCAATGAAATTTGCGTGGGCAGGAGACGGTAAATTGCTCATAAAGACAACAGGACAACAGTGATAAAAAGAGTAGACGACCTCAACATCACAGTCAAAGAATGCAGAAAAACCAACTGAAAGAATGAATGGTAACCGAAATTGACTTAAAAGAGCACACGAGTCTCAGGTCTTGGCACGATTGTAAAAAACTATAATCCAACTTCTATAAAAGGTTTTCTGATACTACTTCATCTAAAAATGAAACTTATCCCATCTAAATATTACGTCGTTAAGGTCAAATTTCGATAATTTAACGTTGCTTTTCTCAGAAATCGAACCCTAGATTGATGCGCTAGTCTTAAGTGAAATGTGGATCGAACAGTTTGAAATGGATCGATATTCTCTCTTTAATTACGACACGTATAAGGACTGTCGTGATTATAATCGTTAAGGCGGATTCATTTTGCACCCTAGGAATAATATTTTCAATTTCATCAACTGGAATCAAATATGCACAGTGCCGAAACTGGGATGATTTACGACACAGTAATGAATATGTTGTTTATTTGCTACATACCGCGCGCACGATGGCCCAGTTGATAGCTTCCTATCAGAGGTAAATAATGCCCTAAAGGACTTGAAATACGATAACGTTGGAAAATTGAAGAATATAAAAATATCTTCGCATGGGTTTCTTGCATACATCGATGGCAATACGAGAGAAGCGAACAACTCAGCAAGTCGTAATAAGAAACAAACACGTTTCTTATTACAACTTAGTTTGTTTTATTTATTTTTATTTTTATTTTGTTTCTTATAAACACGTGTTTATAAGAAACAAAATGGCCTCTGAGGTATCCTCTGCAATCCATTTTATCAAAATAACACATCGTCATTCTCTACTGTTGAAGCTAACCTTGCCTAATGGCGTTGATATGCGCTGTGCAGGTGATCATAAAAAATTCGAAATTGGCACCGATTATAATAAATTTGAGAATTACATGAAAAAATTACGAGCTGCCTCGAAGTGATCTACTAGATTCAAGACTGTGTTATTGGGAATTTATCGAAATGATTAAATATGCAGACAGCAAATCGGAAAATCACAGAAGAGTTACTGTGAAAAAGGATGTTCCCACACGCCGGATAACAGATGAACTGAAAAATATGATAAGGACAAAAGTGAAGCTCGATTATATGCATAAGAAGAATCGCCACAATTTAAAGTTTGAGCGTGACTATAGAAATCGCTTAACACTTAAAGGGAAGAATAAAGCTGGCAAAGGAACACTTTCTACGGTAATAATACAAAGCAGAATACACATGAATTCCAAGAGGGCAATGACGTCATAAATGAAGAAACATATCTACATGCACTAAATGAGGATGAGGGAAAGAGTGCAGTACTCGGACTAAAAAGAGGGGAAAAAATAGGACGTGATCATACAAGTGTCGAAAACTGCATATTGCAATTAACCTTCAATTAAAGTTCTTTACTTATATTATTAATAAATATTCTGAATAAGGGGAATTTATAGACCACTTAAAGATTGCTTCTGTGTGAGTGTATTCTGTGGAGCACCACGAAGAAATCTTCCTTAAGGCTACTGTGGAATACACATCGCGAAAAGTTTTCGTAAATAAGGAAAGGATTTTTTCCATATTTATGGACGCATTTGTTTTGTGCTTTTATTTGTTTTTATTTACCACGTCTGGAAACCCTACTCTGCCGAACGAAACAGAACTTTTTCAAGCCACTTCAAGAAGCGCGGAGGTAGCCTTACACCAGACGATGAATTCCTTTCCCCACCTAAAGACAAACATCCCTGTTCAATTCAATGGTCATACTAACTACAATCTCCGAAGGTTTTTTGTTGTTGTTGTTACCTCTCGATATAAATATCACTTTAATTAGGTCTATTTGAAAATAGTCTTAAGGATACGAACATAAGGGTCCTCCACCACAAATAATATTAAGTTTGCGATGTTTTTATGGAAAATGTTTGCACTTTTAACGTAGTGATACCAAGAAAGTGTTTGATGTATCGTTGAGTACTTTAAAAGACTTCTTTTCATTTCATGGTTTCCATGGTATTCATTTTATATTTTTATGTTCTACATTTTTAGATAAATGTGTTGTTGTATTGGGTTATTTGTTATATTTTTAATTTTAAATATGCATACACCTTATCCTATTACACATGGAACATTTTTATATAAATGTAATTTTAACTTCAAAATTTAATTTGTACGTAAATTTGAATTCAAATTTAAATTATAAATTTAATTAAATTTAAAATTTTCATGCCTATAATTTATTTATAATTATGCCTGCAATTTATTTATTTAAATACATAACATTTATTTATTTAAATACATAACATTTATTTTTATGTATTTTAGTATATATATATATATATATATATATATATATATATATATATATATATATATATATATATATATATATATATATATATATATATATATATATATAGTATTTTCAATTGTAGTATACATTTCATATTTTTATTAATTTGCTTAATAAAATACTATTCCAAGTTACTTCTCGTTTTGCAATTAAACATTTTTGGAAGAAAAAATCTCCGCAGGTTTTATTTGCTTTAAACAGAGCTTTCAAAAAATCGAATCGGGGTTGGAGAGTAGGATGAAAAGAAGCGTCTGTCTGAGTGCTTGAAGTCAAGTCAACATTACTTAAAATAAAAACACGTTAACATTCAAATTGTTTGGAACTTACTTCCCCCCCCCGCTCCCGCTCGGCCATTCCGGGGACATAAGAATTGCATGAAAAAAAAAAAAAAAAAGTAAGAACGATTCCAACAATTTGATATTTGCAACTGATGTATGAAACAGAAAATAACACACACACACACATATGCTGTAAAGAGAGACCAAATTTAGGGTCTCGATAATAAAAAAAATTCAGAATGTTCTAGACAAGAAATGTTCTCGACTTGTACACAAGAAAATGAGCGAAGGAATTCTTGAAAGAAATAGAAAAATCTCGCTTCAATGCACGAATTACTGGCGAGCTGAAAATATGATGATTATTAATTCAAATATTTTAATTAAGAACTTCACAACTTTTAGCACATTTAAACTTCCATATAATTATTCTTTAAGTTTTCAGTTATACTTTAAATTAATTATTATTATCTATTTTAACTCCCCACACCATTTTATGTCAATGATTGCATATTAATAAAAATTTCTCAGAGGGGTAATTAGATTTCTTGGTTGAAGAATCAATCGACTGTGAGATGCGGTGATTGATTCATTCAATTCCAATACCCCTTGGAGGGTAATGAATGGCAATGCTATAGCCAATGAAGTTCTAACTGAGGCTCGGCTATTGCTGTTACCCTCCTGATCAGAGCTTTAATAGCTCAATAACACCTTATCCCTACACTGTCCTCTACAGATAACGGGGAAGATGAAAAGCATTCTTGCTTCGCCCCTTTAAGCCAGTCCTTATTATAAGGACTATAAGGAATTAGATTTCTTCGTGAGATATTTGATCATCGTTTTTTTTTAATTTTTTATTTTTAATGAAAATAAAATCAAAATTATTTCTGTGGAATGTCTTATTTATTTTTATTTTAGTTTATTTGTTTTATTTATTTTTTCAGCAGGAAAGTCAGATATTTCTTCTTGCAAAAGCTGTCTTTCGCTTACAATTTGAGTCATCTTGTTAAGTTATAACCTTTGATCGACAACAACCTTCCGCAAAGAAATGTTCGCTTTACGATAAGGGAAAAGCCCCTGCAGGCGTCAAACACAACGTGGTATAGAGGTCAGTGCAGGGCTCATTCTCGTGGTGGCAGCAGTTAGAGGGGATATCGTCAGGTCCTGCGCACTGGTGAGTCATTTTAGCAAACGAAAATATAAAAATTCATTTTTCTGATTCTCCCAAAATCCCTCGTGCGAGTTTCACGTTTGGATTTCTTTCTTCGGAGATTTCCTCCCTGATTTTTTAATTTGTTTGTTTTCCTGTTTCTCTGTTAAGAGCTCGATACAAAAGCCTCGGTCCACCCTAAATATTTGTTATTTTGACGAAAATTGTGGAAACGGCAACAACCGTCAAACCGGTTTTTCTTTGTTGGGGGTTCTTATCTGCACCCTCACAACATTTTTTCCCTTTCAGTTTGTAATACAAGTATAAGGAACCACTCTATACTTGTGCTAAATCTTATGACCGCCGGTATTCCCTAAACTGAAGATTATTTTCTTTATTTTTATTTGTTTCCATTCGATGGAGAAGAAATTGCAGTCCTTGTTAGAAAACTCGTCGTTCTGCGACGTGACCTTCGTGATCGGCAAAGAAAGAACGCGACTGCACGCTCACAAACTGTTACTCGCCTTGAGGAGCCCTGTGTTCGTGGATATGCTGTACGGAGCTTCGGGAGAAAGTGGAGACCTTGTGGTTGCTGACGTCACCCCAGAAGCATTTCAAATGATGATCAGGTGAGGATCCTTCCTTTGCTTTATTCCGTTTTCAGTTTAAAAAAAAAATCTCAATATTAAATTTAGCGCTTCATTTTTTTTTTCGTGCCAATTAAAGTGGTCACTTGCAGAACCCACCTGAGTGATTGGATTCTCTTTTTTTATGCATTGTAACTCGAGGAATCTGCTGAAGGCAGATTGTTTCACTGATAGGGTGTGCCTTCAGCAGATCCCTAAAAGATGACAATCTTTTAGCAGATTAGTGAAGACCAAAAACGACAGTCTCTAAATAAAAAGCGAACTGAATTCCAATTCAGTTCGCTTTTTATTTAGTGGTAGAAACAGTTGGGATTTTCATCGGATGTATTTCTCAACGTGCCGTCATCATCTTCATCATCCCCACCCACACAAACAGTCTCTCTTTCATATACAAAAAGATCGCTTTGTCCATCTGTCTCTCTATCTGTCTCACATCGGGTGATGAAAATCATCAACTACTTAACATGGCTTCTCAATTCGTATCCACGTTGGATACGAATCCTCCAAGAGGAAACAGTGTCCACTCGCCCAGCCAACTCTGGCGACGAAGGGCACGTCTGTCCTCGAGGCACCCTTCATATGCAAAAGCGGATCACGATGAGCACGTCTGCTTGTCATCCCGGGGTAGAGGGTGAGCCATAAGACGCATTCCATCCTGTAGCGGAATGACTAAACACGCGACCGGAACCAATGCTCACCTTTAACTGTCCCGTCCAGACCGAAATGACGTATTTCGTGTCTTTCTCTGAACCCAATTAAGAAATCTTCGTCAATTCACGAAGATCTGCGTTTTACGGGGCCGGTTTGTCCGTTTTAAAGGGCGAAAACCCAGGGTTTCCAGGAGCGAACCCTCTGCTCCTGTATAAGACCAGACAACTCACCTTTTGATTGAAGAGATCTGATAAAGGTTCGCGTCAGGGATGGGATTCGAACCAAAGTGTTCACTGGAAACCAAATGAGGCCCCTCTTCTTTTATCCGGAATTTCAGAATGCTTTGCGCGAGGATTTGCTAGTGGAGGAGCGAATTCTCCACTGCTGCTGTAAGACATTGAAGGGCGAAAGCAACCCTTAACACGAAGTAGCTTGGACCCCCTTCCCCCCAAGCGGTGTAAGAAATAGGCCGGACAGGAAGAGGATGAAATCGTATCGGGAGAAATCTTGTTTCCAACCTGCGACCTCGTGAGAAGACGAAGTGAGTTCGCGTGTCGACTTCAAGCGTGCACCAATGGCTGCCAAGCGGGCGAATTCCAATTCAGTTCGCTTTTTATTTAGTGGTAGAAACAGTTGGGATTTTCGTCGGATGTATTTCTCAACGTGCCGTCATCATCTTCATCATCCCCACCCACACAAACAGTCTCTCTTTCACATACAAAAAGATCTCTTTGTCCATCTGTCTCTCTATCCATTTCTCCGCTCGTCCACTAACGCACTTTGACAGCGTCATCACGAATCGCTCCGCAGTTTCAGCGTTGCTCTACTTTTTTCAACGCGAAGAGAGTGACGATGTACGGTAGAATAATGATAGCATATCTGCACGCGATTATCATCCTCACTGTGTCCTAATCTTGTAACTCCTTACTACACACACACACACACACACACACACACACACACACACACACACACACACACACACACACACACACACACACACACACACACACACACACACACAAAAAAAAACGTTAAAAAAAGTGTGCCAGAAAAACTAAGCTTCGAAATCCAACTCGATGAACAACCAAACGTGTACACATCCCTTTCACAAACACATCCGATTTCAGCGCCACCGTCAATACCTCCGCCCATCTCACATGCTTTTCGCTTTGAAGCCTCTTCAGATGTTCCGTTGTCCATCTTTAATGCTCAAATCGTCGCTGTACGATTCCTTCAGATAAAAAAAAATGCGTTTGCTGTGATATTTCCACCGCTAGAGGGCGATTCTCTCATGTTTGAGTTTAATGAAAGACTCGGACGTCTTTCTAAGTTGGATTTCAATCCCCGAATATTTCGGTTGTTTCAACCTCTCGGTTGTCATCAGAGACCTGGCAGAAACCTCGGCGAAAATTCCTACTTGGACAGAGCGCGTGTCTTTTAGGTAGTGCAAGCCAAAAGTAATTCCAATGCGAGGGTTGTTTTCTTAAAAACTTTCTTATCTATTCGGGTACGAGATAAGGATGAATGTATGGTGTTGGCCATTTTTCGTAATTTTTACTTTAAAATAATAAAATGTAGAGGGAAAGGGTTATTGCTTGGTTTAATAATAATTCACTAATATTAAAGGTAATAATTAATAATATTTCATTAATGTATAGTCGAAAAAGTATGATTAATTATTATCACGTGACATTTGCAAGGAGTCCAAGGACTCCTCGTGAGAGCCCGCACTACACAACTCAGCATCTCCTCTCCTCTCCTTAACGGTTCAACATCACACACAACGCCATCTACCGCCCATCAACACCACACCAGTATTTTTATTATTTTTTTTTTGTCAAGTATGTATATAACATAAATTAGGAAACTAGAATTAAACGTCTTAAAATAATCACGTGACCCGATCTTTACTTGAGTGTTTAAGACAAAAGTGTTTCTCCTTAATCGTTAATTCCGCGTTTTGTTCCTTTTCCGCAGGTTCCTGTACACAGACGAGGTTTCCCTTCCGTCCGTGATGACCGCCGTGGAGGTGCTTAATGCCGCACACAAATTCCAAGTTCCGCTGCTCAAACGGAAGACTGTGGATTTTATTCTCGCCCACATGGCGTCGAACATCGGAAGCGCGTGTTCGATTTACGAGCTTGCCGCGCAGAAGGATCTTCCTCTTCTGGTGCTGACGTGTCTGGAGATGATCGACAGACACGCAGAACTCATCCTGCTGTCGCCCGCTTTCCTGGATTGCCGGATGGACACTCTCGAGTTCGTGGCGAGCAGGGATTCGCTGAGACTCGGATCGGAATATTTGCTCTTCTATGCCGTTCGGAAGTGGGGAATGAATCGCCTCTCGAAGCACGGGGAACAGCCGAACCCGGTCGAGTTGAGAACTCTTTTGAAGGACGTCTTCGCCCACATTCGGTTCCATTTGATGAGCGCGCAGCAACTCGCCCTCGTCTTAAGAACGAAAATATTTACGCGCCAAGAAATTAATCCCCCGCTGAAGAGCATCGGAGAGGTCAGCAATCATTCTCCCTCCGTGGGGAGTCGAGTGCCTTATCCGAGGGAATACTGCGATTACACATTTTGCAGAATTCTTTTTGGAGACGACGGACGAGAAAGGGTCGACCCACCGGAAAACCTTCGGGGTTTCCCAAATCGCTCGTTGTTTGAAAAAAGGAACGAAATTTGTTTCGGGCTGGAACTCGTCGACGGAGTGTGCGTGCTCAATTTTATTGACGTCACCGTCCAAGAGCACGGCTCTGTTCACAGCTCCAGAAAGGCTGTCGTGAAACCGCTCTCCCTGCCCGGAAGAGAAATGCGATTTGTTCCGATGGAGAGACTCCGCTGTCCCCCAATTCTTGCCGAGAAGGGAGACAAGTTCCACGTGACCGTCACGTTCGACAAAGGATTCGAAAAGTGTTTGAAATCGTCTCGTGTGCAGAGGAAGCGATGCGATAAAAACGGATGCAAATTCAGCGTGGAGTTGGAGGGTGTTTGGAAGGTCAGGTCCCTCGGCGTCGAGTTATTTTACAAATCATGACGGCGATTTTTTTACTCTCATCGTGCAGTTTGTACCCAAAGCCATTTGCCACCTTCCTCATCTTCATCATTAAGAATGTGGCTTTGGAATCTGTTTTGGTTTTAACCACTGCACAACCTTCGTGGGTCTGAAGGGATCGTCAAAATCGAAAAAGTGCCGTCGTGATAATGTTTAGCAGAGCGAAAAGCCCGTGGAAATGAACTGTGATATTTCATTAGGAAAATAAAAACTGTTTAAGGCGTTTAAAAATGAAACGCATTTTCAAAATGTATTTGAAAATATGATTAAAATCCTTTTTAAAGTTTTCTTTTCTTTATTTACTTAAGGCAGATAATTTAATTAATATCGCAAGTTTATTTATAAAATAGGATAAAATGAGAAAGTAAGCATTTCGACGCAGAGAGTACACAGTTCCCTAATAAACACTGCGGTGCAATGCGGCCTTGCCCTCGTCCGTACAATCAGGTTTGGTCTGCACTTTCATTCAACACGAGCTCATTTCTTCCTTTACGGACGGAGGGCCGCAAGATACTTCGTTCCCTGGTTCGTTACTTTTTTTTTTTTTGCTGTTCAACTTTTCTTTGTAGTTTGATGATTTTAAAGTAACCTTTATTTATTTTTTTGGGGGGGGGATTTATCTCCCCGGCATTTATCGACTATCGATTCAAGTTATCAATCAAACACATTATTTTAGTAGACTGCATTTAAAATGAAAAGCGATGTATTCCGGAAGATTTGACGATCTCCCCCCCCCCCCCACCCCCCCCCCCCCCCACCCCCCCCCCCCCCCACCCCCCCCCCCCCCCACCCCCCCCCCCCCCCACCCCCCCCCCCCCCCACCCCCCCCCCCCCCCACCCCCCCCCCCCCCCACCCCCCCCCCCCCCCACCCCCCCCCCCCCCCACCCCCCCCCCCCCCCACCCCCCCCCCCCCCCACCCCCCCCCCCCCCCACCCCCCCCCCCCCCCACCCCCCCCCCCCCCCACCCCCCCCCCCCCCCACCCCCCCCCCCCCCCACCCCCCCCCCCCCCCACCCCCCCCCCCCCCCACCCCCCCCCCCCCCCACCCCCCCCCCCCCCCACCCCCCCCCCCCCCCACCCCCCCCCCCCCCCACCCCCCCCCCCCCCCACCCCCCCCCCCCCCCACCCCCCCCCCCCCCCACCCCCCCCCCCCCCCACCCCCCCCCCCCCCCACCCCCCCCCCCCCCCACCCCCCCCCCCCCCCACCCCCCCCCCCCCCCACCCCCCATTTCTTAACTACTTCTTCCAGTTACTGTGTTGAGATGATCTTCTCGGCAATTCAGATTGCAATCTCATTCAAAATTCATCCCTGCTGGAGCGTCCTCCCCTTAACATTTAAATCCTCCACTAGTTTGGCGCTACAACAACCTCAAGTGGAGAAATCTCCGTAACCTTTACACATTCCTCCTTTTCCGATTTATCAAGTAACGAACTTTTTTTATAGAATTTAATTTCATTTAAAAAGATATATCATGTTCGAAGTTAATGTATACGCATTTAATGTGAAAAATGTGGGCGTGGGAATACAGCTACAATATTATTCCATCCATCCAGCTTTGCCTATAAATCCATACAATATTAAATGTTTTAATTAAATTTTATAATAGTTATATTATTTCTTAGCAAATATAATTTTCTTTATAATAAAATAAAATATTGAATTTAAAATATTATGTAGTATTTTAAAAAAATGTAATACACCTTTTCCATATTTGTATATGTGAGGTAAATAAATTCTACCTGATTATAATATTGTACTGAACGAATCAATCGACCGTGAGATGCGGTGATTGATTCATTCAATCCAATACCCTTGGAGGGTAATGGATGGCAATGCTTAGCTAATAGCTAATGAAGTTCTAACTGAGGCTCGGCTATTGCTGTTACCCTCCGGCCATGATCAGAGCTTTAATAGCTCAATAACACCTTATACCTACACTGTCCTCTACAGATAACGGGGAAGATGAAAAGCATTCTTGCTTCTCCCCTTTAAGCCAGTCCTTATCCTTATAAGGACTATAATATTGTACTGTAGGAGGATGGAAGGAAGATGGCGGCTCGCGTGTTAGTGTTTTGTGTCGTGTATTATTGATGGTGAATTGTGAATTTGACTGATAAGTTTTTAGAGATTTATGTTTATTCATTAGTAATATCAGTTATTTGCTTGCTGCCATAAAGAGGCATTTTATTTTCCATACTGGTTTATCCAGGTAAGTCAACTGACTTCACAAAGGCGATACGCTAGGCCTACTACCATTAGTATCGCCATTGTTGTTGTATTTTTAACATCTTATTGCTGGTTGACACGCCTATGCTTGATATTGCTAGCAGTCCTTTGCGGCTTCGGGATATTTTACAAAAAATTTCTGCTGGCAGGTCTTCAGACCTGCGGGATATTTTATTAACGCACATACGCAGTTAAATCGATATGAGCGTACCTGACCTAGACGTATTCACTGATTTGCTCGATAAAGAGCCAGTTCTTGAACTCATTGATAAACTCCAAAAGAAGTTCAAGCTGACATGGCCTACTAGCATGATTGACCCCGACACTATTATCGAGTCACTCGATAAAAAGCTAGCACTCAGTTTTATTAAAAAGCTCCTCAAAATGTTTGAACGGGATTGGCCCGGCTACTTAAATTTGTATTCCTCACCTGAAGTCGATGTTGAGGAAAATGAAGACTCTCCTCAAATGGAGGAAAAACTCAATCTAGTTGTCTCTACCTCTAATCCTTCTGATCAAGAAGAAACCCACGCACGTAAGAAGAGAAAATTTCTTGCTGCTGAGTCAACAAATGTTGTTGGTATGGACGAGGATGTTCCCATTTCAGATCCCTCTGTTTCCCCCAATGAAAAGGTGCCACCGATTATCCTAAGGGAAAAGCAGAGATGGACATCACTCAGAACCATCATGGCTAATTCACTGATTCGTTACACGTCTGCTGAAAATGCAGACGAGGGAATACGAATCCAGTCCACCACGGTGGCTGACTATAGAAATCTTACAAAGGAACTGGACACTAGAGGAACCCAATATCACACATTTTCACTTGCCTCCGAAAAAAATCTGAAAATAGTCTTACGAGGAGTCTCCAAGGATATTGACACAGATGAAATAGTTACTGACCTTAACCTACAGGAACTACCCCCCATAAAGGTCACTAGCATGTGTAGATCAAATAAGACACCTATGCCTTTAGTTTTAGTAGAAATTCATAACATTTACAAAGACATTTAAAATCAATCTGTGGACTCAAAATCACCCCAGAACCATTGAGAAAGAAATCACCTTCTGGGCAGTGTCACCGATGCCAAAAATTTGGCCATGCCCAGAAGCTATGCAAAGCTCAGTTCAAATGCCTAAAATGTGGCGAGAATCACCCCACAAACACCTGCGCCAAGCCAAAATCCACCCCGGCTAAGTGCGCTAATTGTGGGGGTTCTCACCCTGCTAATTATAGAGGGTGTATACATCACCCCAAAAACAGATGGAATGATCCAAGTCATCAATCTACCTCGTCATCTAGTGCGAGAGTTCCTGATGCTCAGACTACTCAGTTCTCCAAGAGTGAAAACATGACAACAGGTGCTCGCCCATCATTAACTGAGCCCCTTAAGAAAACGAATCTTCAACATCAAGTAAGAACATATGCTGATGTGACCCGCTCCAAACAGATAGTACAAACCCAGAACCGGAATAATCCACACTCAAATCTATCAGCTGTTATCATCTTGCAAACATACTGCAGGATTTCAGCAACTCTTCTCTTGCAAACATACTGCAGGATTTCAGCAACTCAAATCCATCCTTGAGTGTCACAAAAAGATTCCTACAGCAAACCCAATCCATATTATCTGCACTCTCTGATGCATAGGGAAAAAAACCGTCCCAAACTCTCTTAGGACTATCGGTTGGAATGCCAACGGTATAAAAAACAAACTGTTAGAAATCCAGGAATTTAATAATAGATACAACCCAGATATACTGCTAATTAATGAAACTCACCTGAGGCCTGCTGACACCCTGAAAATCAGAGGGTATCAGATTTCCAGAAACGACAGGCTTGGGTATAGAGGTGGAGGTACAGCCACCCTTATCAAAAAACTATATCAATCATCACTCAATAATCAACCCTACTACCACCAACCTCGAAATCACAGGAATCAATGTTCTCACAAACTCAATTGGAAACCTCAAAATTTTTTCTGCATACAATCCTCCATTAAAGACATTATTGACCTCAGATCTGGATGCCATCCTTGCAGTAAAAGGACCGGTCATCATTGCTGGAGACCTCAATGCAAAGCATCCTGCTTGGAACAGTAAATCTACTAACAAAAATGGTCGCATCCTTTCTAGCTACACAGGATTAAACCTACCGAACCAACTCATCTCAGTACATCTGGCACTGCTGTTAAAATGGATATAGCCATCCTGCAAGACATTAAACTACAGTACTGCCTTACATCACTAAACGAGCTGTCGTCGGATCACAACCCAATTCTACTGCAATTGGGAGAACAAGAATGCCTATCTCCTCCTTCTAATTCAGGCATATCGTGGGAGAGATTGTCTAAAGCATTTAGGGATCAAATAGGACCCGTCCCTCACATATGCACACCAGAAGATGTGGAATCTGCAGTGACTAGCCTCACCCAACAGATTAAGTCCTCTATAATGGTTGCAACCTTCCAGAAACCTGTTCCCAAGCCTGATCGTTTACCTGAGGACATTATAGACCTGATCAGAGAGAAGAGCAGAGCTAGGAAGAGATTTCATAACACTCGCGCACCTCAGGATAAGACAGTGCTTAACAGATTGAATGGAGCAGCAAGAGATGCACTTAAAACACATAGAAACGAAGTTTGGGATAAAAAGTTAGCCTCTATCTCACCTATTGATCACTCTATCTGGGGCCTACTGAGAAACATCAAAAATAAAAACAGATCCCTCCCCCCTATAATCTCAAACCAGGGCCTAGTCCACACAGATGCAGATAAGGCAGAAGCCATACTTAAAAATCTTGAGGATCAGTGCAAACCTTCTTATAACAACATTGATTTCAATCATCTGTACAAAATCCACAGACAGGTTAGGCATGCACTAAACCTCCCGGATACCAGTGCTGATCATATTGCACCCGCATCACCTGTTGAATTATATGATATTATTAAAAAACTTAAGAACAATAAAGCTCCTGGACCAGACAGCATCTCAAACAGGATGCTGTCTGGCTGCTGCCTCGAAAAGCTATAGTGCATCTGACCAGTATAATAAATGCAATCTTAAGACTTCACTATTTTCCTTCCACCTGGAAAATGGCTGATGTGATTCCTATACATAAGCCAGGCAAAGACCCACACTTACCGCAGAAGTATCGTCCAATCAGTCTCATCTCCAATCTGGGTAAGGTTGCAGAGAAGGTCATCCTCTCACGACTCCAAACCTCAGTAAATGACCTAAACATCCTCCCTAAAAAACAGTTTGGTTTTCGATAACACCATAGTACTACCCAGAAAATCCACAGAATTGTGGAATATATCACCACCAGCTACAACTGGCGCCAGTGCACAGGAGCTGTATTCCTAGACCCATCTAAAGCATTTGACAAAATCTGGCATTTTGGACTCCTGCACAAACTTATCTCAGCCGGTATCTCACTAAAAATGGTTCATCTAATCCGTTCACATCTTCCGAATAGATCAATGCAAGTTCAAATTAACGGTTCTACATCGTCCCGGCGCCATATCTTTGCTGGAGTGCCGCAGGGATCTCTACTGGCTCCATTGCTGTTTTCTGTATACATGTCAGACATCCCACACAATCCGATGACTTCCATTTTAGCACTGTATGCGGACGATACGGCAATACTAACCAGATCTCTCAGACCCCACTTCGTTACCAGAAAGCTTCAAGAAAATCTTCTAAAGCTGGAGGGTTGGTTCTCCAAGTGAAGATTGGAAGTCAACCCCCTGAAAAGATCAGCGGTTCTTTTCTCAAAAAAAAGGCCAATGTCTCCTGCAGGAGATGTGTTACTATTCAATACTAAAATTCCCTGGCAGAAAGAAACAAATTACCTGGGTGTGATTCTCGACAAAAAGCTATCTTTCAACTAACATATCAAGTCTGCATGTGCAAAAGCATCTAAAGCCATAGCTCAGATCTACCCGCTAATTAATAGAAATAGCAAACTCAGCAACAGAATCAAATTGCAGCTATAGCAGATGACGATTCGTCCTATAATCACCTATGCCTCTCCAGCCTGGAGCCACACCTCTAATACTAACATTATAAAGATACAGCGAGTGCAGAACAAGTGCTTGAGAATGATTTTGAACGCCCCGTGGTATGTTAGAAACAGACAACTCCACAGAGACACAAATATTCCCTATATTCTATCTTATCTACAATCCTTAGCTTCCAAATTTTTTCTAAAGACGTCCACACATCCCAACGATTTGGTTCAACAAGCTGCAGCATACGAGCCAACGGACATATTCAAATATAGAAGATCAAAAACTATATTAGCCTCCTATAGCGATACATAACCTCCCCATTCAGGGCGAGCAAACTGCTCGTAAATTTTACCCTCACTGTAACCACGACAGATAGCGCGGAATATGAAAAGCATTTTGCTTCACCCTTAAAGAATAAATGTCAATTGTCAATTGTCAATTGTACTGTAGGTATCAGTTGATGATTCGACCCATTATTACTTATGCATCCCCAGCCTAGAGCCACATCTCAAGTACAAATATCGTCAAACTACAGAGAGTGCAAAACAAATGTCTCCGCATGATCTTAAACGCACCATGGTATGTCAGAAATGTCCAACTCCACCGGGACACAAATATCCCCTATATCTACTCTTTCCTGCAGTCTTCAGCAGTAAAGTTCTTCTCAGCATCCTCTTCACATCCAAATGAATTAGTGCAACAAGCAGCCAATTATAATGAAACAGACTTCTCAAAATACAGGAGACCCAAGTCCATCCTACTTCCAAATGAAGATCTTTAAATTGCACCCACTCAGGCAGAGCATTTAGTTCATAAACTTTTCCTCTCACAGCAATCCTTATCAGATAGCAGGGATTAAAAAAGCATTTTGCTTCACCCTGATAGTCAGCAACGTCTTGCGATTGTAGGTGAATCGACCGTGAGATGCGGTGATTAATACCCTTGGAGGGTAATGGATGGCAATGCTGTAGCCAATGAAGTTCTAACCGAGGCTCGGCTATTGCTGTTACCCTCCTGCCATGATCAAAGCTTTAATAGCTCAATAACACCTTATCCCTACACTGTCCTCTACAGTTAACGGGGAAGATGAAAAGCATTCTTGCTTCGCCCCTTTAAGCCAGTCCTTATAAGGATATAAGAATGTTAATCGGTCAGTTTGCCGATCAGGTAAATTAAATTTCTTGGTACAATATAATTTTCTTCACGAAATATTAAACTTCTTGGGAGGTATAACATAATTTTCTTCACGAAATATAAATGACAGAAGATTTGCTAGAACTTTCACATTTTTTCTTTCTCTTTTGAGGGTGATTTGGTTGATGTTATACGAATCTGTAGGGTTTTTCATTCCGAAAAAAGAGACAAACCAAACAGAGGAACAATCAACAGGCATAACATAACACGCAGGCGTCACTTGCTTGAGGCTGTTTGGCCGTAGTTCCGAATTCTTTCAGTCAGTCTTTAAGAAAATATATTTAAGGAAATTGGTTTTCGCAGAATTTCTATTCGTAATAATTCGCAAAAATAATTCTACACTACGTCAACACAAACTTGTATATCAATTCAATATTCGGAGCCTCATTGCTGCAGGTTTTTTTTTGTGTTTTTTTCATTGTCAAACACAGGTATGATTATAATCATAATAATACGCAAGTGCAGCGCATGCGCATTATTCCCTTCAATAAAATAAACTTAGCGAAGTAAATCTTCGCTACTTTCACAGGTGATAATAACCAGAAGCAACGCTCCAGTACAAACTTTAAAAAAAAATGACCATATTTTTATTTATTTATTTTTAATTCAATAAAATTTACGGAAATATTACGGAGATCTATTTTAAGAGAAAAACAAAATAAATAATAATCAGATTGAATAAATTAAATGGAACTTAATTATTTCAATATCCACATACTATTTATTTGTAATCCGCATGGATCAGGTTTTGACGGGATTGTGTTTCTGCATTTTCTGATCACAAATGCTCTTAAGATGGGGAATAGGATTCTGACTTTTTGAAGCGGAATTCTCAAGTCACCTTCAGCATCTGTCTTTCTCCTTTTCTGCATTTTTCGTTGCTGCATTTTTTTTTGGATTTTTTGTTTTTTTCGTTGGATTTTTTTTTTTTTTTTTTTTAAAAATCCAGTCTGGAATTAATAAAATCCGCATTGCCCAAACGAGAAATCCCCTTTTACTTCACAGAACATGACACCAATTCCGAATGCAAAATATTCCATCGCAAGAAATCGACACACTCTTGTTAGTTATACACTTTTTGGATATTTTACATATTTTTTTTTTAAATCTACAAATTGTGTGTGTTCGCCTGGCGGTTGAAGATAAATTCCTATTTTTCCATAAAAAATAAAAAAGCTACGACCACCGAGACTGGCTGACTCTTCATTTGATTGCGAGTTCAACCTGATAAAGGCTTCTCACGTCATAGACAGGAGTAAGCACAGCGATATAATTTGCTGATTTGGTTCAAAAACAACGTAGATAATTGTTGAGGTAAATGTGGAGACGAGATGAACTCTTAACCCATAGGAAAAGGTATCTAGGTCACTGGAGATTTAACAACATAAACAGAAGACCCGATGCTGTTTTCAGAAAAGGAACCATCGGTTTGTTCGGTAGCACAGTAGTCCCGACTTTAGTAACAATATTTCAGTCTAGTGGTTGGTTAAATTATTCTCTTGATTCGTGTAAACAGGCTAACATCTACCGGTTCACACGAAAAGTAAATTAGCAGGAGAGGGAGAGTCCATATCTAAGTGGGAGTCTTCTCGAGTCTTTCCAGATGTTGTCTCCAAGGATATTCTGGAGCGTTTCTGCTTTTATCTGTTCCTGAATAACTTTCCTGCTCACGATCGATTTTAAAATAGTAGAATTATATAAAAGGCATAAAATCACATAATGTTTAATCCTAATAATAAAATAGTTTTAAAAAAATTAATTAATTAATCAACAATATAAAATAAAAGAATAAATACATAAAGTTCTAGTTTCGTTTCTCTTTGTTAAAATTGGAACAGATCGGGTCATCCGTTTGAATTACACGATCTGAGGTCATATTAGGAGAAGCTTCTTTTGTGCTGCACTTCAACAACACCAATCTGGAGGAGCAGCAACGTGTTCTGTTGCCAGTGGTGGAAGAAAACGTCGTCGTTAGCGCAGAAATGGATGGGTGGACACTGGGTGGTTGAGATTTTCTGGGTGCATCTCTTCGGCTCTTGCTAACAGCACGTTCATGTTTCTGTTGGGAATTTCTCTTAAAAGGAAAGGAATATCCCAATGGTGTGTGTGTGTGTGTGTGTGTGTGTGTGTGTGTGTGTGTGTGTGTGTGTGTGTGTGTGTGTGTGTGTGTGTGTGTGTGTGTGTGTGTGTGTGTGTGTGTGTGTGTGTGTGTGTGTGGACCCTTTCTGAACAAGAGGGACCAAATACCTACCTATTCCGAAATGGGATCAAAAATATATCTCAAATCTTTAACTAGATGCTTATTTAAATGATCCTGCTAGAATTATTCATTCACGGAAGGTTTCCTTGCAAGGGAAACCGAAGCTCCATCCGGAGGAAGAAGAGCAACCATATCGAAGTTCAAACTTCCTGATTCTGATTGTCCCGGAAGAAACGGGTGGGGTGGGGAGGGTTATTTAGAGGCTTCCAAGTTTGGTAATGTCAGTGAAAACGATTGCCTGGAGATCTGCAGACAGGATCACTGTTTTCATGATGCCCTCGAAGAGACCGACGATCTATTCCTTTAGGATGATTTTCTTTTTCATATTTTCCGACTACTCTTTTACTAGGAATGTTGAAGGGTCAATAAAAGTAATTTCTACGATATCTAAAGGTTGTTTCGTCTCCAGGAACTATTCTTAATTGAGAAGTTACTGCCCCAATCTTGGGTGGCTAATATCTGCCTTTTGTCAGGGTTATAGGTCACGGCATGGAGTTCACTCATTTCCCCAAACTTAGAGGGCATTAAAGAAGACTGTTGACATAATTTTCTCGAAAAGTGTAAAAGTATGTCAGCTGCGTATGCGACAACTTGGCAGTCTTGCGAAGCTAATCGTAGAGAAGTGCCACGCACCATTCTGGTGTTGATTATTCATTTCAGAAATGCCTTGGAGAAAAGTAGCTGATTCAGCATTCTCTGATGCACTATTTATTTAATAGAACGACGTGTGAAATACGTGCTTTGATTATAAGTTTTCTTCTTGCCTCGGCGTAAACACGCTGATGTGTGACACAAGCTCGCATTCACGGTAGGGAGGAGCAGAACATCTGAACCTTTTTCTCTGGTTGGTAAGACGCTTAATTTTAGAACGATGAATGAGATTATGCACCATTAATATTTTGGGATGATGAAAGAGTCTGACATATGAAAATTGATCGCGATATTTGTAAAAGTGACAATTGATATTTATGACTTAAAGGGTGAAGCGAAAAGCTTTTCATATTCCCCGTTGTCTGTCACGGTCACAGTGAGGGAAAATAATATGAGCAGCTTGCTAGCCCAGAATGGGCATGGAGATCTTCACTGAAGGAAGTTAAAATGGTTTTTGGTGTTTTGTGTTTGAACGTATCCGTAGGCTCATAGGCTATAGCTTGCGGAACTAGATCATTGGAAAGAGTGGACGTCTTTATGAAGAACTTCGCAGCTAAAGTTTGCAGGAAGGAGAAGATATAAGGAACATTTGTATCTCGGTGAAGTTGATGATTTCTGACGAACCATGGGGCGTTTAGGATCATTCTCAAGCAGTTGTTCTGAATCCGTTGTAATTTGATAATATTTGTAGTGGAGGTGTGGCTTCAGGCCGGAGAAGCATAAGTGACTATAGGACGAATCTTCAGCTGGTATAAAAGCAGTTTGATTCTGATGTTCAGCTTGATACTTCTGTTTATTAGGGGGTAGATCTGCCCGATGGCTTTAGATGCCTTTGTACATGTAGCCTTGATGTGTTGGTTAAAAGTTAACTTTTTGTCGAGGACGACACCTAAGTAATTTGTTTCCGTCTGCCAGGGAATTTTGGTGTTGAATAATAAGATCTCTCCTACAGGAGATATCGACCTTTTTGTGAAGAGAATAGCTGAACTTTTTAGGGGATTTACTTGCAGTCTACATTTGGAGAACCATCTTTCTAATTTTAGACGGTTTTCTTGAAGTTTTCTAGTAACGAAATGTGGTCGAAGAGATCTGACTAATAATGCTGTGTCATCTGCATACAGGGCCATGATGGATGTCATTGGGTTGTGCAGGATATCAGACATGTATACAGAGAATAGCAATGGAGCCAGTAGTGATCCCTGTGGCACTCCAGCCAAGATGGGTTGATGAGATGAGGTAGTGCCGTTAATCCTGACTTGCATGGTCCTGTTATGCAGATATGAACCAACTAAATGTGTCAATTTCATTGAGATACCAGCTGAGATAAATTTATGTAGCAACCCAAAGTGTCACATTTTGTCAAATGCTTTGGATAGGTATAGTAAGGTAATGTATTCCACAATTCTGTGAATTTGATGAATAGTAGTGTGGTATTGCCGAAAGCCGAACTACTCTTTAGGAAGGATGTCTAGTTCATTTATTGAGGCTTGGAGACGTGCTAGGATGACCTTCTCCGCAATCTTGAATAGGTTGGAGATGAGACTGATCGGACGATAATTTTGAGGCAGGTGAGGATCCTTGTCTGGCGTATGTATAGGAATTACATCAGCCAGTTTTCAGGTGGAAGGAGAACAGTGAAGACTTAGGATTGCATTTATAATTGTGGTCAAGTGCACTACTGCTTTTCGGGGTGGAAGTTTGATCACCCGATTAGTAATGCCGTCTGGCCCAGGAGCTTTTTTGTTCTTTAATTTTTTAATAATGTCATATATCTCAGCAGGTGATGTTGGTGCAATATGGTCAGTGCTGGTGATAGGAAGTTTGAGTGCGTGTCTGACCTTGCTGAGAATCTTACATATGTGGCTAAAGTCAAGGTTTTCATACGAAGGCCTGCATTGCTCTTCTAAATTGTTTGCTATAATTTCTGCTTTGTCTACATCTGTGTGAGCAAGGCCCTGGTCAGAGAATATTGGGGGAAGGGATCTGCCTTTGTTTCTGATATTTTTCAGTAGTCCCCAGATGGAGCAGTAGGTGAAATGGAGGCTAACTTTTCTTTCAATACTTGGTCTCTATGAGCTCTGAGTGCATCTCTTACTTCCCCATTTAATCTGTTTAGAGCTGTTTTATCTTGTGGTGCACACGTGTTACGGAATCTTTTCCTAGCTCTGTTTTTGTCTCTGATCAAGTTCATAATGTCTTCAGGCAAACCATCTGGCTTGCGGGAGGTAGGAGGTAGCTACCGTTATAGCAGAATTAAATTGTTGTGTGAGATTTGTAACTGCAGTTTCCACTTCTACTTTAGTGCGTATGTGAGGAACAGGTCCAATATTCAGTGCTGCTGACAGTCTTTCCTATGCAATGTAGAAGTGAGAAGGAGGACACAGGTATTCTTGTTTTCCCAGCTGTAGTAGAATTGGGTTGTGATCGGACGATAGTTCATTCATAGATATAATGCTGTACTGAAGTTTGATATCCTGAAGGATAGCTATATCCAGGATCTCAGCAGTGTCAAACGTACTGAGATGAGTTGGTTCGGTGGGGCCTGCCACAACAGCGTTGCTTGATCCTAAGTAATTGGAAAGGATGTAAACATTCTTGTTAGTGGTTGTGCAGTTCCACGCAGGGTGCTTGGAGTTCAGATCTATAATGGTGGGCTCTCTGACGCATAAGATGTTATTTAGGTCAGAGTGTAGTAGAGATTTTTGGGGAGGGTTGTAAGCTGAGTAAATTTTCAATCTGCCAGCGGAGCTAGTGACTACTTCCACGCCTGTGACCTCACGGTTAGTGGTTGAAGGGTTGCTCACAGAGTGGCGCTTAATTTAATTTTTAATGAAGATGGCAGTGCCGCCGCCTCCGTAGATTAATCTTTCATTTCTGTATATCTGTATAGGCGATAACCCCTTATTTTAGGATTGTCTGAGGGTCTTAAATGAGTTTCACTGTTTAATAATATAACATCTGGTTGATACCGATATGCAAGTCAAATCTCGGAGTTCCAGAATTTTCTTTCCAAGCAACGATCAACAGTAGGACGCAGGACATACATATGGCGCAGAGGGTGAAGCTTGACGCTTTTCATATTCCCTGCTATCTGTTTCGGGAGCAGTGATGGGAGAGATTTATTAGCTATTTTAGCTCTCCCTGAGTGGGCAGAGGTGGTTATTCGTCATTGGGTGTTAGGATGGCTTTCGGTCTTTTATGTTTCCAGTGGTCATTACCATCATAGTTTCCGGCGTGCTGTATTAGTTGGTTTGGATGCGAAGATGTCTTCATAAAGAATTTCTCTGCTGGGGAGCTTAGTAGTGGAGAGATGTAGGGGATATTTATGTCCCGGTGGATCTGGGAGTTCATGATGAACCACGGAGCGTCTAGTATCATTCGCAGACACCTGTTCTGTAGTCTTTGTAGCTTGAGGATGTTTGTCTTGGAGGTATGGCTCCAGGCTGGGGAGGCGAATATGACTGTGGGACAGATCACTGTCTTGTACAGTAGTATTATATTTCTTGAGCTTAGTTTGCTGTGTGTGTTGATCAAGGGGTATAGCTGGGCGATAACTTTTGAAGCTTTGGTGCATATGCTCTTGATGTGGCTGTTGAAGCATAATCGCTTATCGAGAAGTATTCCGAGGTATTTTGCTTCAGTTTTCCAGGGAATGTTTGAGTTGAACAGGGTGATGTCTCCTTTGGGGGATGCTCGTCTTCTTATGAAGAGTATCGTTGTACTTTTCTGGGGTTTAATTCTAGTCGCCAGTCTTTAAACCATTTTTCTAGATTCAGGATGGTGTCTTGTAGTTTTTTGGTAACGAGATGTGGTTGGCGAGATCTGGCTAGAATAGCCGTGTCATCGGCATAAAGGGTGGATGTGAGAGGATTTTGAGGGATGTCTGCCATATAGATGTTGAACAGGATCGGGGCTAGCAGTGATCCTTGAGGAACTCCAGCGGGGATTTTACGTTGGGTTGAGACTGTTTCATTGATTTTGACTTGCATCCTCCTGTTGGAGAGATATGATTTGATCAAGTGTATCATGTTTAGTGGAAGGTTAGCGATGATAAGTTTGTAGAGGAGGCCTTGGTGCCAGATCTTATCGAAGGCCTTTGAGATGTCTAGGAAGACAGCTCCAGTGTGTTGATTCCAATTAAATCCTGTAGTGATGTATTCTACCAGTCTATGGATTTAATGGGTGGTGCTGTGATTTTGACGGAAGCCAAATTGTTCTTGTGGAATGATATTTAGTTGGTTTACATGAACTTGAAGTCTGATGAGGATGATTTTCTCAGCTATTTTCCCTAAATTGGATAGCAGGCTGATGGGACGGTACTTTTCAGGTAGATGTGGGTCTTTGCCTGGTTTGTGAATTGGGATGATGTCAGCTATTTTTTATGACTGGGGGAAGTGCTGCCATTTGAGGATGGAGTTTATGATGTTTGCCAGATGTGCTATGGCTTTGCGTGGTAGTGCCTTGGTGACTTGGTTAGTGATGCCGTCAAGACCTGGGGCTTTCTTGATCTTGAGATGGATGATGATGCCGGTTATTTCGGTAGGTGAGGTAGGCATTATAGGAACTGGATTGACATCGGGACGATTTACTGTGAACCTGACTTTACGATGGATCTTGTATACGTAGCTGATGTTTAGGTTCTCATATGAAAGACTGCATTGTTTCTCTACGTTTCTTGCTATGGCTTCGGCTTTGTCGGCATCTGTGTATGCAAGGTGCTGTTCTGCTTTCAGAGGGGGGAGGGATTTGCGCTTGTTCCTGAGGTTGTTTAGGAATTTCCATATAGAATGATCTGTGTGGAGATGGAGGTGAGCTTGTTGTCTCCCATTGTTGGTTCCTGTGGTTCTGAAGAGCTTCTCGGACAGATTTGTTTAATCTGTTGAGGGCTGTTTTGTCCTGGGGAGCACGAGTGTTGTGATATCTTTTTCTTTGTCTGTTTTTTTTCCCTTATTAAGTCCATGATTTCTTCCGGGAGACGATTTTGTTTGTGGGTAATCGTGGATACTGTGGCTGCTGTTATTGCTTTATTGATTTGATTGGTGAGGTTCTTTATTGCTGTGTCTATTTCTTCCTTGGCTCTTATATGGGGAACTGGACCAATGTGTTCTGGTAGCACTTTCTTAAGTTTCTCCCAGATGATGGAGGTTTTGGGGGGAGGCGACTGATCTTTGTTCCCTAAGTGAAGTAGGATTGGGTTGTGGTCTGATGATAATTCGTTCAGTGCTTGAATGCTGTTCTGGTATTTGATGTTGTGTGGGATGGCGATGTCTAGGATGTCTTCTGTGCCAGTTGGGCTCTGGTGGGTCTTGTTACGACAGCGTTGTTTAATGCTGTGTAGCTGAAGAGGATACGGCCATTTTTATTTATGGTTCGATCAACAGTTCTTAAAGTTCTTAAAAGAACTGGGCGATGGACTGAGTCCTTGACTCTTTATCCCGTCATCTGAATGAAGTAAATCTGTGTGGATGAAGTGTTGTTGAGCTAAAAAGCTCTAGTCATGGCTGGGTAATGGCAATAGCCAAGCCTCAGTTAAAACTTCATTGGCTACAGCATTGCCATTTGTTACCCTGGAACTCCTAAAAAGGACTATTCCTTCTATTTTTAATTAATGAAAGTCTCGATCAACAGTCCTTATAAGGACTGGCTTAAAGGGGCGAAGCAAGAATGCTTTTCATCTTCCCGTTATCTGTAGAGGACAGTGTATGGATAAGGTGTTATTGAGCAATTAAAGCTCTGATCGTGGCAGGAGGGTAACTGCAATAGCCGAGCCTCATTTAGAACTTCATTGGCTACAACATTGCCATCCATTATCCATTACCCTCGAAGGGTATTGGATTGAATGAATCAATCACCGCATCTCACGGTCGATTGATTGGAATAAAATCTCGATGAACAGTGATGTTTCTGTTAAAATTTAGTAATAATATTATTTCTGATAGCGAAAGGTGTTGTAATAAAATTTAGAATTTCTTCCAATAAATGCATAAATCTAAAATATACTTTCATTCTAAAATTTTTAAATTACATTTAATAATAATAAGAAAATTAAGTTATAGTGAAGAGGAAAAAAACAAATTAATATTAAAAAAACTTTGACCGTTTCCAATAGTTTTTTGCTTACTAATATTACTATTGAAAGTTACGAACCAATAAGTGAAACTCTTTGATAGGTTTAATTTTAAGTGCGCTTACCTTTTTACGGCAAATAACTCTAGCAAAATATAAAGGCGTTTATAACAGATAAGTGTTAGTTTTGGTCTGAATTTTTGGACTGCTGGTTACACCGATTATTTGGGAGTCCTCATTCTGAATTTTGAAGTCTTTTTATTTGTACGGGGTGTGCCCATCCTCGGAGAGGATTCAGACGTGCAGTTCAACGCAATAAGGATGGATGATACCTTAATTATCACACGAATGTGACATAAATCTGAATTCAGCTTGAACACAGCTATAACAAGCCTAGTCTCGTGCTTGGACTGGTCATGTGACTCGTCTAACTTCTCCATGCGAAGCGAATGTTGTGGCGGTGTTATGGGTGAGGAAAAGCTAAAACACTCGTTCCAATTTATTATCATTTATCGCGAAGGTCTTCACTTTTCTCTGTCCATTAGAAAATGTTAGAGGAAAACCCCATAAAAATTGCTGATATTCCATTGTCCACGTAAACAATGTGATTTGAGGATGCTTCAGCGAATTCCCAAACGATAGACACACTTCCGGAAAAAATAATTTTTCTATTAACCTAATTAAATTCGGATTATTAAAGCAATCAGCGGGGATGTGTCTGATCTGGATGAGGCACATTAACTGAAGATGATGAATATCAGAACTCGGGATGTCAGAGTTTTAAGAAAGTGAATGGTTTCTTTGATGATATCATAATTGATTGTGTTTAAAAGTGATGCCAGCGAATAATAAATCACGTGAAAATTAAGCAAGCAGTCTCGATCGGTGAACTATTTATACGATGAAATGAAGGGTAAATTTAAAGAAAAATCGTTTCCCAGATAATCCATTTTACTCATCTTTATAAACTCAGGAAACTGTTGTAAGCTGAAGAGGACATCCTTCAGACGGACAGAATACTTCTGTCACTTGAAATAAAAGTAATCATCATCACACGTCACATTCAAAAGAAGTTTGTCCACTGTAAGAACGAATTCATGATTTACGTAAAAATGCACGGAGCAAGTTCTGTTAGGAAAAAAAGAAACAAACAAAAAAGCACGTAATCGGTTCGACCATTCAGCGTCGAAAAAATGCTGCGAAAACTACACACACACATGTTGATGGCATGGTGGAATGATAACTACCTCAAGTGTCGGATTATATCACTTTATTTACTTTTTTTTTTTTGGCTAGATAGGTAAGGATACTATGGATAGGGTAATATAGTGCTATAAGCTCTGATCGTGGCAGGAGGGTAACAGCAATAGCTCCATTGGCTATTGCTGTTACCCTTATGAGGCTATTCTTATCCCGGCCACCGCACGAGGAACTTTATTTAAATTTCTTCATATTTGTTCATTTAAAAATATATATAGAAAATATTAAAGGGTTATTTGCATAACTCAATACAATTTTAAAACTTTGCAATTATAAAAAAATGTAACTGATTTTTATTATATATTTTAATTACTAAAATTAAAGTATTGTTTGATTGTCGTGTGGGGTTCTCCCCAATTTTTGCCATCCGTCCACTTAGGATTGGTTTACGTTGTGCCCTCCAATGAAGGTCTTCTAAGTATATTTTTTGCCTGTAGGCGTGTTTGTGTTCACAGGGCCGGTTTGCCTTTCTGAGGGATGAAAAACTCGAGTTTCCGGGGGAAAAATCCCTCGACCTCCGTATGAGACCGGCTAACTGACCTTTAGTCAAAAGAGACCAGATAAAGGTTCCTCATATCATAGACGGGAATCGAACCGACTGAGCTAGCGAGGCTCTAATTAAAGCACTTTAATAAACATATACTTTTTTAGATTGTTATATTAGGAAATTCTTTCTGAAATTCTCAAGACGTATTATTGTAAACTCGTCAGCCTTCACTTCGAAAGTAGTACGGACCTTTGTTTCTCGCATACCTGATTGCGGTAATTATACAACTACGGAGATCAGAAATCTGGCTCTTTATAATTAGTACTGGAATGCCAAATAGCATAGAAACACTGGCGCTCAAGTCATTGTGTGTGTGTGTGTGTGCGCGCGCGCGCACACACACAGTTCTCTGTGTTGGATGAATCTGCCTTTGCGATCCTGGATTTTTTTTTTAAAACCTCCGGTACCTCCAGTCAACGGAAACTGCTCGTTTTTTGTTTAGTTCTCTCAGCCGATGGCCCGTTTCTAAACACAGAGAGATGGTCCTCTGTTCGGTCTCCTCAGTCCCTTTCTCATGGGAGCTCTCTTTCTGCCTTCCCTGCACACACTTCCACGGGGGTTATTCCACTCGTCTCCCCACTGCTATTTCTCCTCTTTCGTCTAATCACGTGTGACCACGTCAGTCAATGGTGACATCTGCACACAGCTCAAGCACATCGAATCAACTTCTGTTTCCTTTCTTCATTCGAAAGAGTTTAGTTTTGGGGTCATGTGATCAATGAGACAAGCGGAATCCTGCGTGCAGTTACTAATTAAATCACAGGAGAGAAAATATGTTACAGTTGGTCATTCAGAAATGATTCGGCTCAAGTACAGGCAAAGCTAATATCAGATATCAACTGACACCTTGGATCCAAAGTGTTTTTTCACGTCTAAAACATCTCCAATCGGAGGCCACTTTTGCGATTTCAAAACAGGAAAGGAAGGACGTAAAGTAGAAGGAAGCACACCAAAAGGAAACCTTTAAAAATAAAACTAATCCATGCAGTACAACTTTGTACGACGAGTATAAATCAATGAATAATTTACGGTATTTATTGAATGAGAATGACTCAGAGGAAAACTAACTCAATAGCAGATACAAAACGATCTATTGAAGAGCTCGATTCAACGAGGGAGAAGCTTACGTCGCTGCGTGCTGCATAATAGGAAGGAAATTAGAGGATTTTTCAAATAACCAGAAAAGGGAGATACGCATATTAAAAAGGAGTTGTAAAAAGGATTTTTTCTTCTTGGTATTTCCTTTCCCTAAAAAATACAATCTTCAATGCAACATCCGCTGTCCGGACGACCTTTTCTGCATGTGAGAAAAAAGCTGAGGGAATTTTGCAGGGGACCAATCTAACCGCATTAGGAACAGAAGAAGCAAACGCTTGGTAGGATCCACATGTGGATTCGCACATTATCAGAAAGACAACAGAAGAAATATTCGCCAGAGATTTGACTTCCTTCCGATTCCATTTGGTATCGGAAGTCAAAAAAGAGAAATGGATTCGATGGAATCCATTTCTCTTTCTTTTAACGCAGCCCCAATTGATACTGTGACCCTTGTTGAACAAGATGTTCCGCTGTTGCGAAATGCCTTCTAGACCAGCGCTTCCCAAACTGTGGGCCGTAGGTTTTGTTGAGGGGGCCGCGAAATTTAAAATGTTTTAAGACTAAGTAGATTTTTTTATTTTAAAAGAAACGTATTTAACTTTTATTATTTGTTATTTCTTTTTCGTTATTTTTTATATTTTAATGGAAAAATTCACACATTGGTGTTGGTTCACAAACTTTGCTTCCTGCGTATTTCGGCGCTTAATGAATATTAGTAAATATTGCTTATTCATATGTTTCATTTCAAAGCAGTGGTTAATTGTATTTACTTCGAATGCTCTCCAGGGAATCTCCAAATCTTCCTGTCCTTTTCATCAGGCATTCGTAATCAGGGACTGTTGATATTGGCTTTATATACATATATACATATCAAAACTCGTTTCATATTATCACTGTCATCCGAGCTAGTTTTCTGTTACCAATAAAAGTTTCGCATATACTTCACACATGAAAAAAAGCTTAAACAAGTTCATGTGGGAAGATAGTAACTCGCTTGCAGTGGTAAACAACACGCCCTTCCTAACAGCCACTACACTGCAGAGGCAATAAAAACAAGTACTTTTATTATGCCAGTGAATAAGGTATGAGGAGTCTGTGTAATATATTTCTCAACAAATAGTGCAATTAGAGACAACTGGGATAAAAACACTAATTAATGAATCACATGTCTCCTCATACAGAAACTATGCTGTATATGCTGTATAGACTGAAACAAAACCATATGTTGCATGGACAAACACAGTATCTAACTAAAAACTATTGTTATTAATCAGATGTGTGTGAGTTCGATTTCCCAAGGCAGCTATAAAATTCAACCGAACGCGTTAAAATTCGTAAAAGTGTTAAAACTAAGTAATATATATATATAATGAATGTTATGGCAGTTTCACATATGGAATTCGGTTGAACAGAGTTAGCATTTCAACTCAATTGTCAGCTATGCTTCTATCTTTCGGTTGCGCGATCTTTTGTTAATACCGCACCAATCATATGCACGTTTTAATAACCTGCCTTTGCTGTCTATTTCGCGTTAGGCTTAATTACTTTAAAGGGAGAAAAGTCACAAAAGAGAAAAATGTTCCTGGTCCGGGGATTCCCTTATTTAGGTAATATTCACTAATTTCATGTTATCAGTCTGTGGTGTGCCAGTATCGGTAAGTGGTAATATTATTTGATCTATTCTACGTTAAAAAATTTAATCCTGAGATAGATAAGTGGTTGATAAAAAATAAATAAACAAAATTCCCGCGAACAATCAGAAGAAGCAGAAACAGACTCAAAAAAAAAGGACAGTATTTCATATTTTACCAGAACAGCCCGCATCGTCTTCAGAACCAAACGGTAAGAGGCAAAAAATGTAATACATGCATTTGATTTTTGCAACATTCGCTGTGCATGTTTTGTATTGAATATAAATACAATAAATATTATAATGATATATCTCCCTATTACGATTTTTTTCGAGGGAGGCCGTGAAATATTTTAATTTTTGCAAAGGGGGCCCTGACATCCAGAAGTTTGGGAAGCACTGTTCTAGACCACCAAGTAATCGCTCTCCACCTCCTCGTAAATAGGCATGGAAACATCGAGTAATTCGTGATTTCAAAGGTGGTCTGGATTTTGTTTTTAATCAAGCGTGAAATGTTAGCCGACAGGGGATGCGTACACATTAAAACAAACATTTCTCACTAGGTGTTTAAAAAAAGATTAAACATTAATGTAACGTCGTGTTAAATGAGGTACCTTGATCTAGAATGTTACATGCGCAGTGATCTTTAGAAAAAGATCAAACGTGCTCGTAAGTTCTAAATACGAAAAGATTATACGACATTAGTATCGCGTGGGGAGGGGGACTCCAGTTTATTTTATTTTTATTTACTTACAGGAAATGGAAATCTACCCAAGAGATCAAACAAGAAACCTCTTGAAGCCTCTTTGGGCCCCCAATAAGGTCTTCTCACACTGAAATGAAATTCCTTCCCACGTGAGCACATTCACAAACCTCCATTCCTACGTGGGAGTCGAACCTCCGCATGGTCAGCCAGTGAACAAACCACTCGTCCAACCAGGCAGGGAGATCGAAATCTCTTCGATACTGGAAACCACAAAAGACAGATTATGTTTCAGTAATTAAGCAGAGACAAATGAAAATTTCATAACATTTATTTTAAAAACATGCGATAATTGAATTGAAATGGGGGACGAAATTATTGTTATGCACTAAAATTTGATATTGTATATATACAAAGAATATCTATAACAGAAATTGATATTCTAGACAAAAATTAAAGAAATTTAAGAGGTAAAATGCGAGACACCATTTTTTTAATTGGATAATTTGGTTTCATTTATCTACGTTTGACTTTGTAGTTATTTTCTATGGAATGGATGACGAGATGCGGTGATTAATACCCTTGGAGGGTAATGGATGGCAATGCTGTACCTCCTGCCATAATCAGAGCTCAATAACACCTTAAACCCTATACTGTCCTCTACAGATAACTGGGAAGATGAAAAGCATTCTTGCTTCGCCCCTTTAAGCCAGTCCTTTTAAGGACAATCAACATGTAGTTATTTTCATTTAATTGTGAGGATCTTCTCTCATCGCATTGTTATGTGGAAGCAACTATTCCTTGATTTGGATAAATCAACATTCATCTTCAAAACAGAAATCGGTGGAAATGGAAAATGGACGAAATTTGAAGCCTTCGTGCTCGAAGTAATTTTAAATTCCAGTTACTACTAGTAATTCTAAAAATACTTTCGCTGAAAAAATAAAATTGAAATGAAGCTACTGAAGTGAAACAATATATTCCAATTTTTTTTCCTTACATTAAACAAATTCTCCGGAATCGAAAGTCAGTTTAAAATCGGAGTTGTGTTGAGAGAATGATTGCTTCGAGAAAATGATTCAAACCTGCGTCCATTCTCGTCATTCTGCTTCTTGCAATATTTCGGGGCAGAATGAAAACCATTAACTCCCTCTTATAGGCGAAGCACAACGGCAAAAGGCGTCGCTTCTTTCAACTTCGATATTCCAAGAGTGAGTTCAATGAAGGATTAAGAAAATCCCTTATTCAGTACGAATTCATCAGACTTGTTCCGTAGGAAGTTCATTTGCTCCGTTGAGAGATGTTTTCGAACACAGCACGTCGTATTCGGTTTGATTTCTTTTACCACGCGATTTAATTTCATGTTTTTTTTTTTTTCGGATTAGTCTTTCGAGGGATCGAAAGACACGGGAACAGTGCATGGGCTTGTTCAGTTGTGTATTTGCTGTCCGACGTGTTTCTTTTGGGAGGGGATTAAAAGAGAGAAGAGAAAGAAAGTCCTTTTTTTTTATCTTTATGAGAATTTAACTCAACTTCAGTTGATTTAAGATTCAATCTTCATAGCAGGGATCGAACAAGAGTCTTTTCAATAAAAAATATCTTCCGAGTTTGTTTGAAATCGTGAACGATCTCTCTTCGAATTATTAAAGACAAGATCGGTAATTAAGATAGACTCTTCTTTTAACGTGTGTGCTGTAATCAATCTCTGGAACAAACTTCTTCCTTTCGTAAGCACTTTCAAAGTCCCACAGTACTGTGGCAGAGTACTGGATTGATATTCGAGCACGAGCGTGTGTCGCCAGAGCGATAACGCGCTCATTATCACAAACGCTATGAATCCACCTTATTATGTACGTTAATTGCGAGTGTGTTCTGGCTGGTTCCCTTTTTTCCTGGATCAAAAACCCTGCCACCTTATGTAAAACTGGCTAACTCACCTTCAGATGAAAAAACCCCTTATAAAAGCTCTTTAAGCAAAGGACATCCTCAATACGGACTGCGCTGCCGAGACTGCATTATAACGAAAATCATGCTTACCAATAAATTATGCTGTTGATTCCTTCACAGCAAAGTTTGAGCGTGAAATAACTTCATGGCTAGACTACTTCTATACAATGGAGATTGATAATTACGTCACATCAACTGCCTCAGTATCCCATAACACATAGGTCGAAACCGGTTTCGACCTCTTTGTAAGTAATGCGTCACACTAAGCTTAATTAGTGAACCTAAAGACCATTTTAACCGTCGTTGAGCCATCGAGAATTCTCAGCGTGGTTGAACTCGGGAGAGGTAAAGCCACCCCACTAGAAGCTAACCGAAAGGCATCTATTGATTAAACCCCCTCGAACCATAACCACATTTATTGAAAGCAATTATCAGTGGAAGCGATGCTAAACACATCGCCTTAATGTACAATTAATACATTGGTCTTACAGAAGAAACAAAACCCTCTGTAGCTCAGTGGAAGTTGTGTTTTCAGTCCTCAGCGATAAATGGCCCGAAGATTAACATCGAGTTCAAGTCGCCGACTACAGGAAATTTTTCTAAGCCTTTTTTTTATTTCCAGTTTCCAAGTTAGTCGGTTTCTGTCAAGCTTTCACCCAGAAACTTAGGTTTTTCGTCCCGTAAACTCACGAAAATCGACTGTCGAACCCACACTATTTTTAGACATTAAAAATATTGTGTTAGAGTTAGGGACCACGAGATGGCGGCACTTGTTGAGCCATTCTCTTCACTGCGTGCCGCTTAATTATTGATACAGAAAGTGATCAGAGATAGCCTTGGGTCAGCTATCTCTGATTTGTCCCGGTGGAGATTGAACTGCCCATGCAGTCTCCGAATGTTAGATAGGGCTTAAACGGCCTCGCCTACTCTTTACACGGAAATTGAATGTCATTAAGTGATTGTTTTTTTTTTAAGAAATAAAAAGGGGTGTTATTATTAGTATTTCAATTTCAGGAATTAGAGAGATTTCGGAATTGAAAAATAAATTCGTTATTATTTCATGAAAAATATTTGAAATTGGATTGTTCTATCCCCCACCCCCCCCCCCCCCCACCCCCCCCCCCCCCCACCCCCCCCCCCCCCCACCCCCCCCCCCCCCCACCCCCCCCCCCCCCCACCCCCCCCCCCCCCCACCCCCCCCCCCCCCCACCCCCCCCCCCCCCCACCCCCCCCCCCCCCCACCCCCCCCCCCCCCCACCCCCCCCCCCCCCCACCCCCCCCCCCCCCCACCCCCCCCCCCCCCCACCCCCCCCCCCCCCCACCCCCCCCCCCCCCCACCCCCCCCCCCCCCCACCCCCCCCCCCCCCCACCCCCCCCCCCCCCCACCCCCCCCCCCCCCCACCCCCCCCCCCCCCCACCCCCCCCCCCCCCCACCCCCCCCCCCCCCCACCCCCCCCCCCCCCCACCCCCCCCCCCCCCCACCCCCCCCCCCCCCCACCCCCCCCCCCCCCCACCCCCCCCCCCCCCCACCCCCCCCCCCCCCCACCCCCCCCCCCCCCCACCCCCCCCCCCCCCCACCCCCCCCCCCCCCACGATTTTTCATCCTTTTTTAGATATTGGTATTAACACAGTTTTCTTAAATTCTGTTCTAATACCAATATATAAAAAAGTGCAAAATTGATCTCAAAAGCTACCAGTATTCTACTTCAGTGAGAACGCTCGGTTCTCACAGAACTAGATCACCGGTTCTACCTCTCACTACTGTGGAAGCAGATTGAAGACAGTCATCAAAGGATCTATCAAATGTTCCTGGCACTCGCGCACGCTATTTGCTTATTTTATTTATCGCATGGCTATTACATCGCAAGGAAAAGAAACATATACAGTGTCGGTGACAATTGTAACCATATGTATATAATGAAAATATAAATAAACCTATATAGGTATAAAAATCTAATGTTACGAGTATTTGTAATTTCTACTGGTGTTGTTAGAATATATAGCACAAGTACGTTAAATATGCAAACAACACCAGTAGAAATTACAAATACTAAAATTAAGATTCTTCTACCAGTCCGATATTACAGGTTTGTCGTGACGTTGTTTTCTTCATGTTGTGTTCGAATCCGCCATCTTGTTACAAGTCACTTTCATAAAATAAAACACAACTAATTGTAAATTGATCATTTATCCAAGGGTAGAGAAATTTCTATTATACTGCCCACTCTATCCTTAGATAAGTCTATATGAAATGGTAGGATCAATTTAAAGTTAGCAGTCTTTTCATTCATTCAGGCCGAAGTATTTATTTTCTTTCTGGAATTCCCGCTAGATTCGAATTTTTGTGAACGGTGCAGTAAAAAGAATTTCAGGCAAATACAATAGTTAGATTTACAAATGAAACAATTAATATAGGTCATATAACACATACATAAATTTTACTTCTAATTCTTAATAGTAGTAAAAAGTCAAACATTAAGTCAAGTTAACCACATTAGCACAATCTTCCAAGTCTTCACATGCGCTTTCTCAGCTTCTGGATTGCAAAGTTTCTACACTTAAATAAATATAATAGAACATACAATCTAATCAGTTTTCACACATTTCTCAGTCATGCTATAAGTTCAAAGTATCACAGGCACTAATAGCTGAAAAACATCTTTCAAACAATTCTTATCTCCAACTCTCAATCACGAAGAGTTTCCACAGTTAAAGTTAGGTTAAGCATAGCGTAATTAACACACAATTCTTCAAGCAATGAAATAATACACTATGATAGACCTTGCCGGAAATAGTTCCTAGTACATCAATTATGTTGTGAGCAAACTTTTGGAATTTATTTTTCTTACTTAAAAAAAACACATCTACAAGACTTATCCACGGTTATACTTAAAGCACTATCAATCGCACTTCAGAATTCTAGACTTCAATTACAGGGTACTTCAACTATCCTTGTTACCACTCATAAACTAATTAAAACACTGTGAGGTTCTTTTTAAGGCAAATCGGAAATAAGCCGCAATTCTAGACCAGCTGGGTTTATTCAGAATTCTTCCTTAAAGGACCAGCTTTTTATTTTATCCGATTGTAGCATTAATTTCCTTCTATTATTACTGCTGATTTCACTTTCAGCTAACTAGAAAATTCGTTTCGTCCTTGCTCACTTATAAAAATTATCCACTTAACTCCTACCCTTAAGAACCTTTTATTTACTTCTACTTCTGCAGTTTATCCCCTTGCTTCCTTTCACTTACAGGTTTCTGTCCCCCTTCTTACCTCCTATCTATTTTTTTTCTCTTTATTTATCCGACGCTCTGTTCCACTCACGCTCGTTTATTTCACGCGTCTCTATGACAACGGATAAACGTAAACATTCTCGTTAATGTTACATTAGGCTATACTACTACATTGAGTTATTACATAACGTTAAGCTTTCACAAAATAGAAATAATTAGAATATTTGCTTTTCAATAAATGCATAGTTAAATTGCAAATATAAGTTCTTATAATATTGACATAACAATAAATAAAATAGCTTAATAATATTTAATACAGAATCTTATTATCATTAACACATTCCTTTGATTAAACAATTAAATATTTGATATAATTAAGGCAGTTATATGATATCAAATTATAATTTATGTTATTTACATTAAATAATATTTACAAATTTAGCTCTTGTGACGGAAAATCATGTTGGATTCTGAATCAAATAACATTTATTCTAATTTCTACATAATCAGAATCCAACAGGTTTTTATCTACGTTATTAATCCAGTCAATAGTCACAAGTGTTCGAAGTGGGAAATCTTGTTCCCCTCCTTCGTATGCTCTCAGTGGGCATTCTTGGAGAATATGATCTGCTTCTCGCTTCCACAGTCACATTGTGGGGAACGAATTTTCTGAAACTTGTATAAAAAGTCTGTACATCGACCGTGGTTAGTTCTTATCCGATTTACAGTAATCCAAGTATTATGTGGAAGGTCATATCCAGGTGGTTGTTCTTCAATGCAGGGAAGGTTCTGCAGGTCTGGATCTGCAAACACCTCCCATTGGCGTCTCCACTCTTGATTGACGTCAAAAGTGTCCTCTAGCAGTCTTATAGCAGTACGAACAGGAGGATATATCGATTTCAATCTATTTACTAAATTTGAAGCGTCTTTATGCCCTAGAAGATGGGGGTTTTCCTGGATCTTTCTGTACTCTTAAAATAGGGAGCTGTTCTATAGGAATACTCTTGATCGTCCCTGAAATAGTATTATTGAGCTGTTTGTCAACCAAATCGGTGTGTGCGCAGTTAATCCACACCTGAGCTCCATATTCATGAAAATACAAGGCAGAGAGCTGAGCATCTAAGCGTCGTCGCAGAAGCGCCCCAAGATGTTTCAGTCAGTTTCTTAATTATATTGTTAGGAGTCGTGATTTTAGCCGATGTGTTTTTTAAATGTCAGAGATCTCTCAAGGGTTATTTCCAAGTACTTTGGTGTACTGTTGTGTCGAAGAAGTTCTGCATTAAGGTAAACCTGAAGTTCTCTGTTGGCAAGTTTGGTATTAAGGTGGAAGTAGCAGGTCTCAGACTTGTTGGAATTCGGTTGAAGTCGCCAACTCCTGAAATATCTACGAAAAGAGTCCAGGTCAGTCGTCAGTGTTGCCGCCGTGGTTTCCTTTGAGTCACTGCTTGCTGCCAGAGCTCAATCATCTGCATATCCAAATTTCCTGGATATGGTATCTGGCATGGCGGTGATGTAAAAGCTAAATAATATCGGAGAAAGGACAGAACTCTGGGGAAGACCATTGTTCAGTAATGGGCTTCCACTTGTTTTGGTTTCCATAACAACCTGGAATAGCCAATTACTGAGAATATTATTGATAAGCGCAGTTGTTTCGCATCGTGTAATTTTATCTAGTTTATAAATGAGACCCTGCTAGTTTATAAATGCAGCCGAAGTCTTAAGGCGCTGCAAATCTTACTTCTATATATGTAATCGATGATAAGACCTTGTCTATAGTGCTGCTGCTTGGTCTGAATCTTGCCTGTTCAATAGGTCTATGTTCCAGTATTTTTGGGCCTGTTCTATTCAGTAAAAGTCTCTCCCATAATTTGAGACACGTGCTTAACAAAGCGATTGGTCGATAACTCTCTACCTGTTCGTTTGGTTTACCTGGCTTCAGAATAGCTATTATTTTAGATCTTTTAAACGCTGAAGGTCCAGTCTGTAATATATCAGAGTAAAACTTTGATAGCCAGAAACGCGCATATTTACCACAGCGGCGTAGAAACTCAGGGTGCATTCCACAAAACGCTTAATTCTGACATTAATGCCATCGTGGCGCGGATCAGAAGTGTCTTTAAGTTTCATTGTAATAGTTTTGATTTCGTTCTCTCAAGTAGGATAAAAGAACATTGAACTCATTTTACGCTGCTGTGGTAATCGCCAATTAAACACTTGTAAATAGTCCGCAATTTACGGATGGATTATTAGGACTATTTACAAGTGTTTAATTGGCGGTTACGAAGTAATTATTAAATCTCTTCGCTAACTTTCTTTCACTGTTTACATATTTATGATTGCTGTCCTCATTACTAATGCTTGGAAGCGTTGGTTCTCGAATATTTTTGCCCAGTAGATTGATTACGAATTTTCCTTGTATTTTGGCACTACCTTCACATTACACAAATTCATTACGGCAAAACTTGTTTTTTCCTTCTTTCAGTTTTCCAGTTACTTGATTCCTATAATATCTAATTCTCTGTGAGGTGAGCTATTCTTAAAATATTCATTGTGAGGGCATTTTTTGGTGTTTGGTATACATCGTATCTCTGAGTTTTATCCATTGTTTTATATCTGGCGTTATCCATGGCTTCGCTAGTGTGCGCCTGCATGCTATCTAATACGTATTATTAACGTATTAGATACTGAAGCTCATGTTTCTGTAGATGCTGACTTTAGATGTATTCTTACGGATATCGGAAAGTAATCTGTGATTGGCTGATTTAACACTGCTGTCTTCACTTTAGTCGAATTTGTGATCTTTCAAACACATGAGACACGGAGCACAGCTATTGAAATCCATCGTCTTGGGACATTTGCATGTTGCTCAAAGCCGTACGTGGCTAATAAACCCATGAAATCGAGAGAATAACGGCTGTCGCTTAGCAGATCAATATTTATGTCACCAATTGCGATAACATTATCGTAATCGATGTCAGGTAGTACAGTGTCCAGTTCTTATGTAAACTCGTAGGGCGTAAAAGCATCGGATCTCTAAATGGCCATTAAGTGACAATTGTAGTTCTTTTAAGTAAATGTTAACATTCTCGGCAGTTTCCATTTTTGTACTGCTAATGGGGTCAACCGTTAAATGCCTTGGACCAAAGGGCATTAATACCCCAGAACTGTTATCATCCCTACAGTGAGAGTATTTCTTAAACCTTTCTTCTCGCTCATATTTCTGCTAGTATTGAAATATCTTTGTTATAATCGGGGTCATTCAATACTAGTTGTGGATGTTCCGTTTTATCTCTTGCACTTCTAACGTTCAAACGCCACATTTTGTTTAGAATGACTTCATTATCGAAATATAAAAAGAAGGCAAGGGCCTTCCCTACCGCTTTTGCGTTCGAAACCTCTTTGGCAGTGGAGAGCCTTTTCTCTCCACTCCACTAATGTTGTTTCATCACTTCGTCGTCGAAAAATTATCGTTGAATTGTTTTTTCGATCAATTGCACTTGTGACGATCACCTGTCGTGCGATCAATTCTACGAAGGACAATTCGTAGAATTGTCCTTCGTAGAAAAAGCAAATGGCAATCCTTCGAATTTGTGATTGTCCTACAATCTTTGTGGGGAAAGGGAATCTGCGCCCTCCCACTTATTCTAGCAGAAGACATCATCGCCAAAACCATGTGAGGATGGCAGTAACCATAAGGCGCCTACGGACGTCAAATGTGAATAAACAAAATCCAAATAAATAACGATCGACTAACAGGGGCTGTTTTAGCCTTTCTTCAACCATAATACGATATTTCATCCCCTTTGTCAAAAATTCGAAACACAAAAGGCGAGGGATCCCAATGGTTACGGAGATGTCCATCTCGGAAGTGTTTATTTTTCTTTCCACACAACCTGAAAAATCGCCGAAGAAGCAGTTGCGATTAATAGAAAATTATCCAATTTCGTCAATCCTATTTCCTAAAACAATATTGCCATATCAGAGTCTCTTTAATTGAGTGGGTTTCGACGATGCCCTTTTATCCCAGCATAGGCTCGAATAGGATTCGAAGGACCCTTATCAGAGTTTCAGGTAAAGGTGAGTCAGCTGGTCTCATGGGGAGGCGAGGGGTTTTCCTACAGGAAACTCGAGGTTTTTGTTTTATCTCACAACCAGGAACACAGTCAAAGAGAACCCAAGCAGTCTCCATGCAACCACATAGAGATATAGCCAGGGCCGTTGCCAGATTAGATCGCGCCTTGAGGCAAACAATTAAATACACCCCTGATGGATTATAAGAGAAAAATATAAGAAGATCTCATACTGGAAATATAAGGGAAAAATATAAGAAAATATAAAAAAATATTAACTTAAACTGATTAAAAATTATATGCTGTTCGCAAATAATTTTCAACCAGTTTAAGCTTGGAAAAACTTCTTTCCGCACTTGCTACGGCGCCTGTAGCAATATGACTCAACGAGTGCCCTTATTAAACCGCGCGTGAGGCAGGCTGCCTCTATGCTACCCCCTGTCGACGGTACTCGGTATTGCACCCATTTTAAGGTATCTTTGGTTCCAGAAACTTGCCGGACAAGCCGTTCCGCCGGACCAACGGAAGTCAAGTAATAATAATAATAATAATAATAATAATAATAATAATAATAATAATAATAATAATAATACCCCCTTCCCCCGAAGGAACACGGCCTTGTCGTGGCGGTGGGGCTTGCGTGCTTCAGTGATGTTGAGAGCTATTCTGGCTGGTTGCATAGCTGCCAGCAAGGCCACCCTTGTCAGGCAGGGCTCAACTGAGGAGCCAGACTAACAGTGCTCCATCCCCCCAGATTAATGGTGAAAAGGAAGAAGAGATCCTTACCGGATCAGTCGACGCACGGGTCATCAAGGACTGCGTCAGATGTTGGGGATCCTAAGCATTAGGCGACAAGTGGACTAAAGGGCCCAGCTCTCCTTGGTGGGCAATCAGGGCAGGAAGCTGAAAAGCGACTTTAAGAAACCAAACGTAAAAAATGGACTGTAGAAGAAAACAGAGACATTACGAAATGTTTTTACAGATCAATACCAGAAAAACGAGGTTTCAGAAAGTATGCATTTAATTTGGAAACAAAAATTCCCAGAATCTGCAATAACAGAACAAAGCCTTCTGGACCAAAAGAATTTCATTTTCCGTAACAAAATATTTACTGAACTTGAGCTCCAAGAGCATTTACGTAATAAACCAACAACTCCACAAACAGAAAATCATCAGGAAGTAATTATATCAAACTTTGGAATTCAACTCAGTAAACATCAAGCTGACGACATACCTCAGAATGTTTTGACAGAAGGGCAGTGTGGAATGAAGTCAGGGACATTGGAACATATGAACTCCATAAATGATCGAATATATAAGACTACCACCTTTACAACAATCTCAGCTAAAACAGCTCCTCTTAGACGCAAATGCCGCGATTAAAACCATCACAATCAACAACATAAAGGAAACAAATCATCTCCTATACAGCACAGCCCATATCAATTCAGTGAAGCTTGGTTGCAAACCGAAAGAGCAAAAGCCGAGGATGAAACAATCTGCGCCATGGAAAATCCGGTTAGAACGAAAAGTCAACAAACTTCGAGCTGATCTGAGCAACTTAAAGAGTTTTAAAGAAGGACGGTTGAAAAATAATAACTTCAAAAACAAACTGATTAACACATACATTTGGCCAACAAAACAATTGCTGAAGTTACCGAAGAGCCAAAACAAAGAATTACAGCGACTGCACATTAAAAGATATGAAGCAGGAATAAACCAATATGTACAAAATATGCAATTTCGACAGAACCAACGTCAGTTCTTCCAGTCTCTCCAGAGAAATACAAATGCAAACCATCATTCACCCGGAAAAGAAGAAACACTCAAATTTTGGAAGTCAATTTGGGACAATCCTATTAAACAGAATAAAAAGATGCTTCATGGATTAAGGAAATAGAATCAGAAATGAAACAAAAACAAATGCAAAATGTTATTATCACTAAAGAAATGGTCAATTCTCTAGCTAGAAAATTAAAAAACTGGAGTGCACCTGGCAAAGACGAACTACATGGATTTGGGTTAAGACATCTAACCAGTCTACATGATCGAATGGCAGAACAATTTAATTATTTGTTGCAGTCTGGCTCAGCGGAAGACTGGATGATATCTGGGCGCACTTTTCTCTTCATGAAAGATAAGGATAAGGATGTAGACCCAAGGAACTATCGTCCAATAACATGACTACCAACTATGTTTAAGCTTTAGCAAATTCCATATACACTACTTATCAGATAATCAGATTTATCCGATTGAACAAAAAGGCAATTTTAAAAAATCCAGAGGAAAAAAAGACCAGATCCTTATTAATAGAATGATTCTCAGAAACTCAAAAAGACGAAAAACTAATTTACACATGGCATTGATAGATTACAAGAAAGCATTCGATTCCCTCCCACACTCCTAGATCCTAAAATCACTAAAAATATTTGGAATTAGCAAAAACGTATGTTCCTTTCTGGCTGCTGCTATGAAATCATGGAAAACAACATTAATAGTGAACGATTTGGAAATATCAGCATTAAACGTGGAATTTTCCAAGGTGATTCCTTGTCACCATAATCGAACATACTGATTCCTGGGCGCATTTAATCGCCTTTTAAGCTGTGAAATTCCAAGGCATTTCCAATGTTAAAGTTGTATTCTTCTATTCTCTCTGTTCAGTTTCAAAACTTAAGTTTTGGCTATGAAGGAATCATGGATTATAATATACTTTTATTTCAATAAACCGATAATTAAATTTCATGGCAACTGAGTTTGCAACTCAACGAACTATTGCTCTTCAACATTTCTTTGATACCTTTGTCTATGATTCTCAAGAAAACAAAACTTGGATATGAAATTCCCAAATGTAATATTAAAATTTCCCATCTGTTGTATATGGATGACTTGAAGCTATATGGAAAACCGGCCCAGCAAATAGATTCTTTATTGAACACAGTTCGTATTTTCAGTCAAGATATCAAAATAGAATCTGGTTTAGATAAATGTGCAATTTTATCTATTAAACGAGGAAAAATTAATGACACTAGGAATTTTAATTTTGATCAAGAGAAATATATAAAAGCAATTTCAGCTGACGAACACTATAAATACCTAGGAATATTAGAAGCCAATGATATTCTCCACTTGAAAGTTAAAAAAAACAGGCAGCATCCGAATATATTAAAAGAGTTAGAAATATTATGAAAACAAAACTAAATGGATTAAACACAATTAGAGCAATGAATTCTTCAGCTATACCAGTGATCTGATACACAGCTGGCATAATAAATTGGACAAAAGAAGACCTGGACAAACTGGACCGCAAAACTAGAAAACTAATGACTATGCATCACGCATTACATCCACGAAGTGATGTTGACCGGTTGTACCTATCGAGGAGAATAGGTGGACGGGGTCTGCTGTAAGTGAGACAGAGTGTGGAAGAAGAAGAAATTGGTTTAAGAAATTACATCGACAATAGCTCTGAGCCAATGCTTCAAGCAATTGCACAAGAGGGAGTTCTAAAAGCATCGGAAACAAATCCGATTACAAAAAGGAACAACAAAATATCCGATATGTGCGCTGGAAAAATAAACCCTTGCATGGCCAATTTATTCGAGATACTGAGGACAAAATTGACCTGAACAAGGCATGGCAATGGAATGGCTTCAACACGGATACATTAAAAAAGAAACAGAAGGATTTATTCTAGCAGCTCAAGAACAGGCATTAGAAACTAATACAATCAAAGCAAAAATTTTCAACATCAATGATAACAGCAAATGCAGATTATGCGATCAGAAAGATGAGACTGTAGAACATCTAATCAGTGCCTGCAGCAAAATAGCTCAAACTGACTATAAATACCGCCATGATCAAGCGGCCAAAATAGTTCATTGGCATGTATGCAAAAACATACGGCTTTCCTACTTTCTTATAATTGGTGGCTGCATAAAATAGAGACAGTGTTGGAAAATGAAACAGCAAAAATTCTCTGGGACTTTCGAATACAAACTGATCGGCATCTGGAACACAATAGACCTGACATCACAATTATCGAAAATCGACAGGTTTGGATTATCGATATTGCAGCACCCAGTGATAACAACATTAACAGCAAAGAACTGGAAAATATTACTAAATATCGAGACCTCGCAATCGAAGTTGGCCGGCTGTGGCTTAAACACACCAAAGTCATCCCAATTGTTAATTGGTGCACTTGGCACAATTTCAAAGAAGCTATCCAACTATTTACAACAATTAAACATCAACAAAGTGACCCCATATGACCTACAAAAAACTTGGAACAGTCCATACTTTACGACGCTACCTGACGGACTCTTCTTAGATTCTTCGGTAGAATCTGAATTGTTCTGAATCACCAGTCAAATTTTTATTTATATGATATCTTTTTGACTGTGTAACAAATATGTGAATAATAATAATAATAATAATAATAATAATAATAATAATAATAATAATAATAATTTTTTAAACATTTTATTATGTCTCAGTATAAATTACATACAATAATAATATTTACAATATTTACAATAAGGTTTATACAGAATTTTTGAATTTAGAATATAATTATAATAATAATATTTTTTTTTTTTTATTTTTTATAAACGACTTATTTGTTTTTACAATGAAAATGATAAGGTTTACTATCACACAGAGTATCTGCACACACACAATGAAAAACATATTATCTTTTCTGTACAGTACGAAAATTCGATATACAAAATGCAGAGTACATTTTATAAATATGAATATACATTTTTTTAAACTAGCTAAATATGGATTGGCACCAATGTGCACACAATTCACGATACAATGCAGTAATGCAGCATACACACACAATTCAATAATAATAATAATAATAATAATTTTATTTTTTTTTTACATTTTATTATGTCTCAGTATAAGTTACATACAATAATAATATTTACAGTATTTACAATAAGGATTATACAGAATTTTTGTTTTGTTTTTTTTATGTCTCAGAAGAATTGCATACATAGTTGCTGTAGTAATTATATGTATATAATATTTATAACGCATTACAAGTGTGTATAACAGATACTTGCAAGTTAGTAATTTTCTTCCTCGAAGCTTAGCAGAGCTTATCTGAAGAAGATAATAGATGACAGAGGGTGGTGGTTTCATGGTTGTGTTCCTATAGTGGTCACAAGCCAGGTGTTGATTTTACTGTCTGTTGGTACGTGCTTGAAAGACTTCGACTGCTATTACAGTTTAACTTGTTTTTTTTTTTTTGTGTGCAAATACGGTTGGATTTAGAGATGGTGTGTTTGTTTCTTTGTGTTCTTGTAGTGGTAGTTTTTTGAGAGGGGGGTTGTCGTGGTTTGTGTGTGTGTGTGTATGTGTGGTGGGGGAGAGAGAAACAGGAATTGCTCTAATTTTCATTCTCGCTATAATATTTATATAGTGCCTGTTTCAGCTCTCTGTATGTTCCTAGGTTTCTGTTGTCGAACGGCAGTTTGTTTATCATGTCAGGTACGTAGAAGTTTCGGGTGGCTTTGCCGTTGCGATTGTTGTACTTATATGTTATGTAGTTTGTTGACTGTGGTCTTGTTATTTGATATGTTGTTCTGGTTACTCTATATGTTGGGCTGTAGTAGTGTTTTAACATGAGTGTGTAGTGGCGTAATTGTTTCACCTTAAATATTTTGTGTTTTGTCCATGCTTCCTGCATAAGAGTGGGTTGTTCCCAGAATATCAGTTTTATCATTTTATCTTGCAACCATTGTAGCCTGTTAAGTCTGTAGTCTGCACAGAATGCGTATGATGTGATTGCATATCTTAAAATGTTTTCACATAATGCTTTATAGATTAGTATTTTTATGTGGGTTGGGGCAATGTCTTTTAATCTGTATAGTTTGCTTGCTATTATCCTAAGCTTGGTATGTAGGTAGTTTGTATGGCTATTCCAACTTTGATCTGCATCGAAGTGAAGTCCAAGGTAGCGTGTTGTTTTCACCTGTGTGATGGTTGTGAATTTAGGTTCTGCACTTTGTGTATAGGAGGATGAATGTTTGATAGTGAGATATTTAGTTTCTATGGGCAGGGTTTGGGGGTTTTTGAATATCATTAGCTTTGTTTTTCCAGGGTTTTTATATATGCCGTTTTCGGTTAACCAGTTAGTGATTTGATTGATGTCGTGTTGCATATTTTTGTAAGCGATTTTTGCATTGTTGTGAATGGATACTATGGCAGTGTCGTCTGCATACTGGAAGATTTTACTTTTTAAGGGGAGTTGGCTTATGTCGTGTGTGTATATGTTAAATAGAATGGGAGATAGGACAGCTCCTTGCGGTACTCCACAGGTTACATGTACCTCTTTGCTGTGTGCTGATCCTATACGTGTGATGTGCTTTCTGTTTTTCGTGTATGCTTTAAACCATTGGAGTAGACGACCTCCAATTCCGATATGGGTTAGTTTCGTTAACAAGGTTTTGTGTGTTAGTGTGTCAAATGCTTTTGTTAAGTCAATGAATACCACTAATGTTATTCTGTTTTTATCCAATGCAGCGTTTATTAGATCTGTGAAATCTTCCAGGAGTGTTGCTGTTCCTTTATTTTTTTGAAAGCCATATTGTGTTTTGGGTATGATTTGATATTTTTCAACGTATGTGGAGAGTTTCTGATGCACGACGCGCTCCATGATTTGGTTGATTACAGGCAGCGTGGCGATAGGTCTGTAATTACTTATTATGTTTCTTTTTCCCTGTTTGTGTATGGGTGTGATTAATGCAGTCTTCAGTGTTTCAGATATGTGTCCGTTTCGAAGATTTTATTTATCAGTTTTTGTATAACTGGAAGTAGGTCGGTTGAATGTTTCTTGATGTCTTTTGGTCTGATTTCGTCTATCCCCGGTCCTTTGTTAGGATGAATTTGTTGAATTGCCAGTGATAGTTCTTCTTTTGTTACTGTGGGGAACCACATCGACTGGGTTGCTCGTGGACCTAGTGGAGAATGTTCGTATGTGTGAGGAAAGATTGATTCTTGTAGCTTTTGGACAGAGTTCACGAAGTGCTGATTAAAGTTGTTTGCCAACTGTTTGAGGGATTTGGGGTCGCAGGCAAAGCTGTGTTTTATTGTTTCTGTGGCAGTGGTTCTATGTATATTGTCCAGCATTTCATTAATCAGGTGCCAAGTTTCCTTTATGTCATTCTGTGCTGTTGTTAATTTGTTGCTGTAATAGTTTCTTTTTGCCGTTCGAATCTGGGTTGTTAGGAGATTCCGATTTCTTTTGTATTCAGCTTTTAAAGCGATATTGTTCGGTGACTTCTTAAGTTGTTTCCATAGGGCATCTTTTCTTTGTATGTCTGTTAGTATGTTGGCTGTTATCCATGGATTTTGTTTCGTTTGGGGGCGTATTTTTATTTTTGTTAATGCTTTGTTGTATATTTTGTTAAATGCAAGTGTAAGATTATTATATACAGCTTCAGCAGAGTCTAAAGATGCTATCTGCATCCAGTCTGTTTTTCTGATTTCATCGTTCACTATTGCTTCGTTTACAATGCTATGATACTGTTTTGTAGTATCAGTCATTTTTATGGGTTCTGGTTCAGTGTGTAACTGCAATGCTGTGAAATAATGGTCTGCTAGTTTGCATGTTATGACGGCTGCTGTGTGGCAGTTTGGAGGGGCCCTTATATTTATATGATCAATGCAGGTTGAGGTTGTTGTGTTTCCGACTATCTCTTCTCGTGTATACGACTGTATGGATGGGGTTATGTTATATGCCGATAATAGGTCTAGGTATTGTTCTGTGTTGTTATTTATGTTCCTAATGTTTATATTAATGTCTCGTATTATTATCAAGTATTTTGAGGTGCCTACTTTCGTGGCTGAAAGCCATCTGTTTAGTTCTTCTAGGAATTTTGTGGTGCTTAAGTTGGGTGGTCTGTATATTGCGTTTAATATCAGGGAGTTTTCTTGTTTGATGTTTTTAATTTCGATGCATATGTTTTCTGCGTATTCTAATTTATAGTTTATTTCTGTTACTTCTAGTTTATGTTTGGTAAATATTATTATACCACCGCCTCGTTTTGTTTGTCTGCAGTGTTTGTGTTGTTGGAAGTGTGGCATTTGGTAGGAGCTTGCCTCTTCGTTTGTCGTAGATACTTCAGTCAGTATTAAAATGTCTATTTCGTCTATATCTTCCTTCAGATAAGCTTGCAGGGTCAGCCAGTATTTTTGAATGCTTCTGATGTTGATGTGGAGAATAGACAGTCCTTTTTTGGGGATTGTCAGTTGTTTCCATTCTGATATTGATTTCAGAATGTGGCAATTATCATGTTCCGGGGTGATTACGTCTGCTTGATGGTGTGCATTCATGTTGGTTGGTGTGCTGTTCTTCTTTACGAGTTGTCAATATTCCTTTCAATGTGACAGCCTGTTGAGGTCATCTACGAATTTTATTTCGGTTGGTTTTGCGTCTTGTGTCTAATAATAATAATAATAATAATAATAATAATAATAATAATAATAATAATAATAATAATAATGTGAATTAAATGAAATCGCACCACAAATCAGTGTAAAAGGACTGGTCTTCACATCACGCCAATGTAAACAGTTCCTTGCTCAGAAAGCCCTGTTAGGGTTTAATACAAGCAAAATAAATTACAAATCAAAAGATCACCACGTAGTGCGGATGTAAAAAAAAATAATAATATTAAATAAACGAGATTTCGCACACGCAATGCGCCATCCAAGCGACTTTATCCTTAAGGAATGACCACCAATAAGAAATTGGTTGGGAAATAGGAATGTCTCTGATGAGAGATGCGATGTAGTTTTTGGAGATTTTCAGATATTTCTGTCCTGGAGTAGGTTGTTATTAAAGATCCAGTATGCTACTCCTTTGTGTCCAGGGATGTAGATGCTCAGAAGAATGGAATTATGGTCTGATGAATGAGATGAATGATATGTAGCACTCCTTATGAAGGGTATGGTCTGCATGGATGCATAGTATCTATCGAGCCGTACGGGATTTAGGGCTCTGGTAGGACCACCTTTGGCCCTCCAGGAGAACACTTTTTCTTGTGGGTGCAGGCGTCTGAATATATCTGTCAGCTCGTAATCATTCATTACATCCTAGAGAAGCTGAGCTACTGAGAGTCGATGTTTTTAGTTGATATCTGTCCAATGCAGGATTCAGAGTGCAGTTGAAATCCCTACCAGTATGAGGTGGTCTTCACTGACTTTGCTGAGATGATTATGGGCTAACTTTAGTGCCTGCACTGCAAGCTATTCATTTTGTTTTATGTATACATTAATAATATGAATTTTCTTTCATGTCTAAGTTGCAATGAGTGCATATATTACACATCCAGGAATCGTATCGATGATCTCTAATTTTTTTATTATTTTTATTATGTAACACCTCCAGGGAGTCCAAAGACTCATTATTTAGGGTGATTTCTTGTGGATTCCAATACTGACTCCTGATCCATTAAGTTGCGTGGAAGGACAATGGTGCATGGTATGTGGCCAGTACTTCCAGTGCTGATCTGAAACTTTGCTGGTGGAATGGAGGTTAGCTTCCTACGGCATAACCATTTCTGGCCAATGGGCAAGGATATGCTGCTGTTTCGCAGCGATGTGGCACATCCTCTATTATTTAATGAGAAAAGAGTTCACTGGGGTGCACATTACGTCCTGGTTTGTTTTGTTTGGCAGAGTGATCCTCACTTACTTTAGGGATAATTACGCAGCTGGTGGGATTCAAGCCCGTAGATCAGGTAGAACATTCTTTTCCTGAGATTGATGGTTTTCTTCCTTTTTTTTTCCCTGCCAGATTACATCCTTGAGTTCTTAGTTCTTTCAGCTGGATAATAAGGCCACTGATGTCGACGGTGATGAGCCACAAACTTTTTTAAGAAAGTTCTGAAGTTGTTCATTTGTTAGTGGCCCTTCAGTGTGAGGAAGACCTGCAAGAAACAGTGTTATCAATTGCCAAAGACACTCTAGGTACCAAACCCAAAATAAACAAACAGTGGATAACCCAATAAATCATAGCTACCACAGAAGAGAAAAGAGAGGCCAAGATACTTGTAAACCAAGAAAACAATGAAGAGAATAGAGAAAAATACAGAGCATTAAAAAATAAAGTTGATAAGCTATGCAAAAAAGCCAAAGAGAAATGGTTAGAAGAAAAAGCTAAGAAATTCCAAAAAGCATACCTAAAAGTCTTCCATGATACTGTAAGAGAAATTACAAAGGAATTCTCAGCAAAAGCAGTAACAATGATAAACAACATGACTGAAACCGGGAATATTGAATATATAAGAAAAATCTGGTCAAACCATTTTAAGACTATCTTACACCAAGGAAACAAAACAACAATAGAAGAAAATAATGATCACCCAAAAATTTTACAAGAAGAAGTTAGATACGCAATAAAACAGATGAAAAACAATAAAGCACCAGGCATTGATACTACCCCTACTGAACTGTGGTCATATGGAGGCAGCATATCAATAAAATATTTAACAACCCTATTCAATAAAATACTACAAACAGGAGAGATCCCAGATGACTGGAGAACTGTAAAGATCATCCTAATATACAAGAAAGGAGACAGAAGAGACTGCAGAAATTACAGACAAATCAATTTACTCCCTCACACCTATAAAATATTCATAAGAATTATACAAAATAGATTATAAAACACCTACGAAGAAACGATAGGCATAGAACAAGCTGGATTTCGAGGAAACTATTGAAGAATAGACAAAAAATTTTCACATTACACCAACTAGCAGAGTAAGCTTGAAAGACTGTAAAGAACAATATTGTTGTTTAGTGGACGTTAAAGAATCTTTCAATAACATCAACAGAGAAATCCTTCCTAAAATTCTAATAGAAAAAAGCAATAGACAAATATGTAATACAGTTTCTGATAAAATATTACTCTAATACAAATGCAATAATTAAAAAGGACACACTCACAACAGAACCCATAGAGATCCAAAATGGAATAATGCAAAGATGCCCATTATCCCCATGCCTATTCAACATATATCTAGAAGAAGTTCTAAAGAAAGAGATAGACAATGAGCCTGGAATCAATGTTAATGGTTTAAACATAAATAATATCAAATATGCGGATCATCTCGTCCTTATTGCGAGAACCCCAAATGAACTACAAAAGTTGATAAACAAGCTAAACGAAACCTGTGAATCATATGACATGACAATAAATATACAAAAGACAAAAGTGAAAATACGGAGGAACAGAACTACCATCTCAGCCACATTAAACGGAGAACAAATAGAACAAATAGACAACTTCATATACCTTGGATCAAATCTAACAGAAACAATAGATGAACTCAAAACAATCAAACACAAAATAGTAGGATAGACCACCATAGGAAAATTACAGAAAATCTGGAAAACAAACAAGATGTCTATGCAAGACAAAATAAAATTATATGAATCAATAATTATACCAGCAGTCATCTATGGAGCAGAAGCGTGGACAGTTAAAAAAAGAGAGGAGAAAAATCTGCTGGCTTCTGAAATGAAATGCTTAAGAAAAATAAATAGAACAAGTTGGATAGAAAAGAAAACAAACATCACAGTCAGACAAGAACTATTGTATAAAAAGGCAATAATAGAAAAAATTAGAAAACAACAACTGAGATGGTTTGGACAGACAGACTTCCTAACGCCTTAATCAATACTTTTCCAACTGAAAAAAGAAGATCCAGAAGACCAAGAATTACCTGGCTGAAATTAATAAAGAACATCTCGGGATGCAGAACATATAAGGAACTTTTTAGAACTGCCAGGAATAGAGAAGACTGGAAGATCCTGCTCAAGAGAAGACTCAACCGGTCTTAGACGGAGGAGAAGAAGAAGAAGAAAACACCACTAGGTTGCGTATTGGAATTTTGACATGTTTTGTATAGGAATCAGTTGCTCAGGAAGACAAAGAAAATCAGTTGCTTACACTATATATGTTCTGGGTAGTAATATCCTTCAACAACGCACTAAACAAGCTAAACGAAACCTGTGAATCATATGACATGACAATAAATATACAAAAGACAAAAGTGAAAATACGGAGGAACAGAACTACCATCTCAGCCACATTAAACGGAGAACAAATAGAACAAATAGACAACTTCATATACCTTGGATCAAATCTAACAGAAACAATAGATGAACTCAAAACAATCAAACACAAAATAGTAGGATAGACCACCATAGGAAAATTACAGAAAATCTGGAAAACAAACAAGATGTCTATGCAAGACAAAATAAAATTATATGAATCAATAATTATACCAGCAGTCATCTATGGAGCAGAAGCGTGGACAGTTAAAAAAAGAGAGGAGAAAAATCTGCTGGCTTCTGAAATGAAATGCTTAAGAAAAATAAATAGAACAAGTTGGATAGAAAAGAAAACAAACATCACAGTCAGACAAGAACTATTGTATAAAAAGGCAATAATAGAAAAAATTAGAAAACAACAACTGAGATGGTTTGGACAGACAGACTTCCTAACGCCTTAATCAATACTTTTCCAACTGAAAAAAGAAGATCCAGAAGACCAAGAATTACCTGGCTGAAATTAATAAAGAACATCTCGGGATGCAGAACATATAAGGAACTTTTTAGAACTGCCAGGAATAGAGAAGACTGGAAGATCCTGCTCAAGAGAAGACTCAACCGGTCTTAGACGGAGGAGAAGAAGAAGAAGAAAACACCACTAGGTTGCGTATTGGAATTTTGACATGTTTTGTATAGGAATCAGTTGCTCAGGAAGACAAAGAAAATCAGTTGCTTACACTATATATGTTCTGGGTAGTAATATCCTTCAACAACGCACTAAACTAACTTAGAATATGGAACCACTCCCGAACACACACACTCCATGATTAAGCAATAAAGATGTTCCACAGTCCGCATATAGTGGACCTGAATCTGATGGAGGATTTCCGATGTTGTGTATAACTCACCAGGAGGATTTCCGATGTTATTTGCATCGATTCAATATTCAGAGCGTCAGTAAGCATCGGAAGATTGATAAAGAAAATTCAAGATTTAAGTTAAAGATTTAAACAAAGACATTGCCCAGTGCAACTGCAGTACTGTAAAATTCGATGAAGTAGAAGTCCTTAATAGTTTTTGCATCGACTTTTACAGTACTGCAGTTGCACTGGGAAACGTCTTTTTAAAAGTCGATTCAAAAAAAATATTAAGGACTTCTACACTAAATTAGTCCTTAATATTTTTTTTTGCATAGACTTTTACAGATGTCTTAAATATTGTAAATATAATAAAACTTGACGTTCCCATACTAATTTAAACCAACAGGGGTTTACAATCAGTATGACAAAAATGAGTAATACTCAGTTGTTCATAAAATAATATAAATATTCAAGATTGTGCACTTGATGTAAATCCAGGAGAGATACTGTCAAAATAGCCTAGGGCTGAAATAGTTCTAGCTCAAGTAAAAAGGATTACAGTGGATTATGTCTGGGACTGAAAGCGAACAACAGCCCTGATGATCATTCGAACAAGGAAGTTATCCCGCCTACACTTAAGATTAATACCGCTGACTTCAGAGTCATCGCAAGATGTTCGGGAGTATCTGACCATGAAACACGGAACTGCAGACTAACGGTATATAGGAAGCCTTAAGACAGTGTCGTAAAGAGGGAGGGTGAAGGCGGTGCTCGCCAAAACGTAAAAAATGTAAAAAATAAAAATAAATAAATAGATATAAAAGTCCGCTATTTTATATTGTATTTTTAAATTTCGGCAATACGTCGCTTTAGACACACAAATTCTGCAACTCATATTGATGGGATTAATAGTAAGTATTTAACATATTGCATTTAGTGAAATTTAGCTTGTTACATTTAAATTTCTCAAAATTATTGTGATTTTTAAGTTAGGGGCGCAAGACAGACACTTTCCACATGCGCTTCATACCCTGGTTACTGTACTGCCTTCAGATATTCAGTCAGGAATAGGTTCCCGTCGTCTGAGAAAGCTTGAAATTGGTTCCGATCCAATCTCACCTTACTATGTGCACGGATTAAAGACGATCGGTATTGGCAGTCGCATGCCTATCAGGAAATATGGTAATAAACAAAAGTTTCTACTTCAGTGGCTTGTATTTGTATGTTATATGTGCTTGTTCCATAAAGATTCTTCCATCTGCGAAGTTTTGGCTGTAAATGTGCTGAAATATTCTACTATTTCTACTCGTACAGACACTCAGAACTTTGGTGGTGATGTCAACTGCTATACATTTGGACCTTTGGTTGGAGGGTTGTAAGATGAATGCTGACTGATATCCGGACCATTTAAATTTATCTTTAAATACCTTTTTGCCTGTGAAATTTGGTTTCTGTAATTGGTTCTCTCAGAAGAAAAAAACTGTGCGACCCACCAGTAAGTGAACTGTAACCCGTCCTGATTGAAGAAGTCTTTATAAACATTCCTCATACCACGAAAGATTCAAATTGTATATTTTTGCCAACCAATGGCCGTTTTTTAATTTTTATTATTTTTTTATCCCGAATGCGCATGCGTTTTCTCATAAGATAGTTCCTCAGAATCGGTTATTTGGTAAAATATGAGAAAACTGACCGGAGAGGATGTTGTTACAAATCGTATAAGAATCGTTACCTCGGTACTACATACACCTTCTGTCCAAAAAGAAACGGAATTTTTCGAAAATAGGAAAATAGAAGAAACTAGTGGCGCCACCCGTTGCGCCACCCGTTGCGCCACCCGTCGAAAGTGGCAATTGTCAACTGTTTAAGACATTTGTTTCATTAGAAGTCGAGTTATAGTGCCAAGAGAGACAGTGTGTTTTGACGATACGTCGGTCTTCACGATATTCATGCCGCCCACGGCGAATTCTCGCTATCAATCACTTCAAAACTTCAAGATAAAACACCATTGACCGTTCGGCCAGGCGGAACGAATTCTTTGCAGATAACACCCTTGGAATCGTAGAAACAAATCCAAGCGACTTTTTTTCGGATGCCCCTCTTCTGGTGGTCTCCACTCAGCACTCTGACGCTTTGTTTCGGGCTCATACTCAAAACACACGTTTCGTCACCAGACGATCTTTTCAAGGTAGTTTGAGTCCTAACGAGCGGTTTTAATGAGTTCCTTTAGATACATTTTTTGGTGGTAGGTAAACTTGTTGGAATCAAATCGCGATTTCAATTTACGAAGGTTCTTGGGCAAAATGTTCTGCAAAATGTTCAGCCAGTTGATTTTGGAATCCCCGTTCATCTTCAATCAATCTCTTGGAGGATTTCGGATTTTCTTTAATTAAATCACGCACTTTTTGGATGTTAACTTCGCTCAGTCCAGTTTTTGAACCGGGCTTTTCGTCGTCCGCACGTGTTTCACTACCACTTTGAAATCGATTTAACGTACTCGTAAACTTGAGTACGGGATAAGAGTTCATCACCGTATGCTTTTGATGCGTTGCGTTACGGAGGCTTACGAGCTAAAGTCGTGGCTGTAAATTAAATTTGTGGTAAAATCTGAAATTATAAAACTCAATCGGTAAGTAACAATAAAAGAATCAAGATTGCTAAATCAGAGTAACAATTTTAAGATGAACATTTTATTTGCTGCTGTACGTCGGTACTTAAAAGCCGAATTAGAATATGAAAAATTGAAAGCCCGCCCACCCATCCCGTTACACCAGTCGAAAATGCAACATTCATGTACTGTTCTCTGTACTTCAACTGCCATCTTGGTTAGCTTTCCCACCTTGTACCCAACCATCGACACTGTAATTTCTTAACGACTGCAATGTCCAGCTTCTTGATCACCAACACTCCCTGTGCCGCGCCTCTCCAGTGTTGAGCAAAATGCTTCAGCAAAAGCAGAGATGAGAACTAGTCCACTCTTCGCGGAATTCCGAAAAAAAAAATAAAACAACAAAGCTAACTAATTCTCGACACGAATCCCTTCACCACCCGCTCCGGGTTGAACAGGGTTTAGAGTCGAGTTTATATACGCGAGTGCATTGTTGAAAAAAATGACCAAACAATGAAACTGTCGTTTTTCATCTGCAATTATCGGTTGGAAGTACTGTTTACGCAACAATACTAGTCCTGTACTGTAATCATTTGGGACCAAACACAGTGTACAATTATTGATTAGTTGAACTGAAACAATGACGTAACAATCAGAGGAGCGTTTCCCCTTTCCAACTGTCCGATAGAATTGATTTAGTAGAAGAAGAATGAAATGTCCTTTTTTACGTAATTAATAAATAACAAAACTGCCCTTTTCAGCGTATTTCGCAATATGTAAGAAGAGAAACCTTTCTTTACTTTATTTATAATATTAGAGTAAGTGTTGTGCATACGCTCAAAAAGAGGATCTCTGTAATAAGCGATGAAGAAAAAACAACTACAGACTATACTCCAGCTAAGTTGTTCGCAACGGATGTTTACAGAAACTCGTGCACAGATTGCAGTTTTGTAATCCTGCTGCCCATTTAAATCCTCACATTTTGACATCCATCAATATCGCCAATCTCCTTCCATTTCATAATATCGTAGTGGGCTTCAAGCCTATTTTGACTATGCGTAGTTTACGTGGTCTTATTTATGTCTTATTTAATAAATAAGACATAAATAAGACATCACAATCATTCAAGAAACTATATTTTCGTTTTTTCCATTTGAACTTCAATTTCATATCCACCATAATGCTTACTAGTCTCATCAGTTTCTTTTGTACCATAATCCCACCAATATAATATGCCGCTGGAAATCTCATCATGCTTATCTCATCATCCTGCATGCCTTTACACTTACTAAAATTAAACTAAAGCTATTAACAGTTTTCCATAGTTCTATGCTGCTGAAATCCTTCTGCAGGTGATGTATAATAACAGTAGACCTGATTGCACTGCCTATCTTTGCGTCATCAGCAACCAATTGCACAGCTCCTGTTAGACCCTTCCTAATGTTAGGAAGGGTATAACGGGACAACACATCTATTCACACCACTGATCACTTAAAATTTGATATACCAAAGATCACCTTAAATAATAATAATAATAATAATAATAATAATAATAATAATAATAATAATAATAATAATAATAATAATAATAATAATAATAATAATAATACAAGCATATCTTGATCACACGACACCCTAGGCAGACCATTTTGGTATGACGAATTTCGTCGTATAGTATAAGAAATCACAACGTTGTTTATCACTTGAAAATACATGTAACGGTTACAAATCGTTTCAAGCAGTCATATTTGTGTGTAAGTGACATAAATAAATCATTCCTTTACGCCAGTTATTCAAAAGAAAATTTAGAATAATTTTCGCAAATGTAAGTTATTCTAAATGGCTTCGCTTAGGGGAACACAACAAACACTTTGGACATTAACCATAAACTGGCACTTAAATGAATCCATATGATCTGTCATACTTTAGACGGGGAGGTGATGACAAATTTAGAATTATGGAGCATTTTAAAAGAACAATGAAAAATGTCACAACCCAATAAATTGTATAATAAATGTTTCCGTACTCTTAGTCATCCCTGCAACAGCACAGACAACTTATAAAATCTATCATATTGTCCTAAAACGCAGTCCTATGACTGCGATTCATATTTGAACTTAGCACTAATGATCTCAGTTCAATTCCCTGAAAAACCACTGATATCGATGTGTAATTTTTCCATGTAATTGTGATATGTAGATATATGAATCCAAAGAATAAGACTGCAACTCTTAAGCTGTTTCAGAGGTATTTACTGAATGGGGGATAGGAGAGATTTTTCAAATGGCAAAACTAGGGTAAGCGACAAGAACGAGGGGCATTCCTAGAAGCTGCTGAATATTGTGCTGAATAAGTACAATAACTTCTTTTTTATTATATTGCTTAGAGTAAGGGATGCGCAAATACCCCCCCCCCCCCCCACCCCCCCCCCCCCCCACCCCCCCCCCCCCCCACCCCCCCCCCCCCCCACCCCCCCCCCCCCCCACCCCCCCCCCCCCCCACCCCCCCCCCCCCCCACCCCCCCCCCCCCCCACCCCCCCCCCCCCCCACCCCCCCCCCCCCCCACCCCCCCCCCCCCCCACCCCCCCCCCCCCCCACCCCCCCCCCCCCCCACCCCCCCCCCCCCCCACCCCCCCCCCCCCCCACCCCCCCCCCCCCCCACCCCCCCCCCCCCCCACCCCCCCCCCCCCCCACCCCCCCCCCCCCCCACCCCCCCCCCCCCCCACCCCCCCCCCCCCCCACCCCCCCCCCCCCCCACCCCCCCCCCCCCCCACCCCCCCCCCCCCCCACCCCCCCCCCCCCCCACCCCCCCCCCCCCCCACCCCCCCCCCCCCCCACCCCCCCCCCCCCCCACCCCCCCCCCCCCCCACCCCCCCCCCCCCCCACCCCCCCCCCCCCCCACCAGTTTTTTAATTTAATTTTTATTTAAAAAAATAAATAAAAATTAAATTAAATTGTTGATCGATTCCACGGCCATTTTGAATATTTTTTTGGGTTCGCCTCCCATCGTTATGGAGTCTACGAGTAAAAAGCGTAAATTAAGTGATTCTTGTCGGTTTTTAATGAAACGTGGACCAATTTGTACTTTTCTGTGCCGATCGACGATAAGCCAGTGTGCTTAATTTGTCGTGAGTCAGTGTCAGTGTCAAAAGAATACAAAATGAAACGACGCTATGAGACAAAGCATGCGTCCAATTTCGATCACCGTCAAGGTCGGCTTCGTGCGGACAAAGTGAACCGTCTTCAAATTGATTTAAAATACCAGCAGGGTACGTTTATAAGACAGAGGGAAGAAAGTGAAGAATGTGTCAAAGTTATGTAATAGCTGAAAAAATTGATAAAAAATCAAAAGCTTTCTTAGACGGTAAAATTCGGACGACCGTTGTTTTTTTCAAGTTCCTTCAATGTCCTTGGCAAGTTCTTCGACACGTTGCGCTACAGTTACCCCAGAAAAACTCGTTTTTTAAAACACTCTCTTATTATTTGGGCTCAGAATATCCCCATTTGTAAAAGAGTGTCTCATCGCTGCTGGGGATATTCTGTGCCCAAATAATAAGGAAGTGTTTAAAAAGACGAGTTTGTCTGGGGGTAACTGTAACGCGACGTTTCGAAGAACTTGCCAATAACATTTCAAGGAACTTTAAAAAGACGGTCATTGGAATTTACGTCATATTCACTTGCTTCAGATGAGAGCGCAGACATTAACTGGCTCTCTTTGTCCGTGGAATCGATCAACAATTCAATATGACAGAAGAACTGCTAGCGCTCCTACCTATGAAAGGAACGACGAAAGGCACTGATATTCTTGAAGCAGCCAAGAAAATGCTCCAGCGTTTCGACTTCAGCTTAACCAACCTTGAGGGTGTGGTAACTGATGGTGCCCCTGCTATGGTGGACAGAACGAAGGGTTTGTTGCGCTGCTATGAAAGAACCGAACTAGAAGGAAAAGATTTTGTCCATTACCACTGTTAATCCACGAGGAGAATTTGTGCGCGACAATTATTGGATTTGAGAATGTCATGAAAGTTATTGTGACTCTCGTCAACATTATTAGGGAAATAGGATTAAATCGTCGTCAATTCCAAGAATTTTTGACCCAAGAGTGCGAAGCGGATCATGGTGATGTAGTTTATTAGAGTGATGTGCGTTGGTTGAGCAGAAATAGGTTCTTGAAAGAGTCTTTGACTTAAGGTTCATGGAAGCCAAGGGGAATCCGATTGCCGAATTTAACGATCCGAAGTGGATGACAGACTCTGCCTTTGTGATCGACGTCTCATCGCATATGAATGATCTAAATAAGTGGCTACAATCCAAAGATCAATTGGTGCACACTCTGTTTGATCACATCAAAGCTTTTGTGGCCAAGCTCAAACTTTGGGAGGCACAACTCGCAAACAAAAGAATTAACTAATTTTCAGTTTCTCGCCGAGTCCAACTGGTCAAAATTAGCCGTGTTGCGAAGTGAGTTCGTAGAGAGATTTAGTTATTTTCGTAACCAACAGTCTTCTTTAGATTTATTTTCGATGCCATTCAGTCAGTGCTGCCGAAATGCCAGGTTCAGTACAAATGGAGCTGCTTGAACTCCAAAACAACTCTTCTTTGAGAGAAAAATTATTCAATGTGCCCTTGCTGGCATTTTACAAAGGCTACATTTCTGATCCGGCAGCTTTGAAGATGTGCGCTTTGTTAGGAAGCATTTACTTATGTGAGCAGTTCTTCTCCAGAATGAAGCAGGTGAAGTCAAAGACAAGAACTCAGATTACGGACCAACATTTCACGAATACTCTGCGCATAGCGACCTCCAACATTGATGCCAACATCGACAAGCTGGTCATCGAAAAACATTGCCAGGTTGCCCATTGACATTGTAAAAAATGAATGTTTTCTTCATTAAATTATCTTTTTTTTTTTCAAGTATTGATTGTATTTACTTATCATGAATCCAACTCCTACTTACGCTCTTAAAGCTGAGTTTATTTTTATAGGATTTTATGTAAAGTATCAAATGCACAGCGTTCTTTGTGAATCTGGAAAGCATCTTACAATTCTAAATACCGCAGTGTAGCTTAGTGGCAAGCGGGCTTCACTGAAATTTTTAATGCGATCCGCACTGTCTGAAAGGTTGAAGGCCTCTGATCTAAATGTTGACGATGCTTACTGCAATTTCATTTACATATTAGATACTGAAGTACAACACGTCACTGTCAAACTCCAAGGATACAGGTACAAACTACCGAAGCCATGGATAACGCCAGACATGAAACAATGGATAAAACTCAGAGATAAGATGCATAAAAAACACATAAAAAACACGAAAAATCCTTCACAATGAGTACTATGAGAATAGCTTCAGGTATTATAAGAACCAAGCAAGTCAAAAATTGAAAGAAGGAAGAAACGAGTATTACCGTATTACATTTTTGAAATGTGAATGCAATGCCAAAAAACAAGGGAAATTCGTCAACAATATTGTGGACAAAAATATCCGAGAATCAACACTTCCAAGACTTGGTAATGAGTACAGCAATCATATAAATTCAAACAGTGAAAGAACGTAAGCAGACAGATTTAATAACTACTTCGTAACCGCCAATTAAACTCTTGTAAATAGTCCTAATAATCCATCCGTAAATTGCGGACTTAAAAGAAACGAGAGTACAATGGACTTTGTTCCTACTTGTGAGAATGAAATCAAAAATATTACAATTACACTTAAAAACTCTTCTGATCCGCGCCACGATAGTATTAATGTCAGAATTCTGTTTTGATGGAATGCACCCTGAGTTTCTACGCCGCTGTGGAAAATATGCGCGTTTCTGGCTATCAAAGTTTTACTCTGATATTTTACAGACTGGACCTTCAGCGTTTAAAAGATCAAAAATAATAGCTATTCTGAAGCCAGGTAAACCAAACGAACAGGTAGAGAGTTATCGACCAATCGCTTTGTTAAGCACGTGTCTCAAATTATTGGAGAAACTTTTGCTGAACAGAATGGGCCCAAAAATACTGGAACATAGACCTATTGAACAGGCAAGATTCAGACCAAGCAGCAGCACTATAGACAAGGTCCTATCTTTGGCTACATCTGTAGAAGTAGGATTTCAGCAGCGCCTTAAGACTTCGGCTGCATTTATAGACCTCACTGCCGTCTATGATACGGTTTGGAGGCAGGGCCTCATTTATAAACTAGATAAAGTTACACGATGCGAAACAATAGCTGCGCTTATCAATAATATGTTTCTCCAGAGTTCTGTCGTTTCTCCGATGTTATTTAGCTTATATATCGCCGACATGCCAGATACCATATCCAGGAAATTGGGATATGCAAATGATTGGGCTCTGGCAGCAAACAATGACTCAAAATAAACTACCGAGACAACACTGACGACTGACCTGGACTCTTTTCGTAGATATTTCAGAAATTGTCGCATTCAACCGAATACCAACAAGTCTGAGACCTGCTACTTCCACCTTAATACCAAACTTGCCAACAGAGAACTTCAGGTTTACCTTAATGGAGAACTTCTTCGACACAACAGTACACCAAAGTACTTGAGAATAACCCTTGACAGATCTGATCTCTGACATTTAAAAAACACATCGGCTAAAATCACGACTCGTAACAATATAATTAAGAAACTGAGTGAAACATCTTGAGAGCTTCTGCGACGACGCTTAGATGCTCAGCTCCCTGCCTTTTATTTTCAGCAGCCGAATATGGAGCTCCGGTGTGGATTAACAGCCCACACACCGATTTTGTTGACAAACAGCTCAATAATACTATTTCAGGGACGATCAAGAGTATTCCTATAGAACGGCTCCCTATTTTAAGCGATATTCCTCCTCCTCCGTTAAGAAGAGACAACGCCTTATGCAGGGAATACAGAAAAATCCAGGAAAATCCCCATCTTCTAGTGCATAGAGACGCTTCAAATTTAATAAATAGATTGAAATCGAGATATCCTCATGTTCGTACTGCTATAAGACTGCTAGAGGACACTTTTGACGTCAATCAAGAGTGGAGACGCCAATGGGTGGTGCTTGTAGATCCAGACCTGCAGAACCTTCCCCGCATTGATGAACAACCACCTGGATATGACCTTGCACGTAAAACTTGGATTACTCTAAATCGGATATGGACTAACCACCGTCGATGTGCAGACTCTTTATACAAGTCCATGCGATAAATAAAGTCAGCAAATAATGTGCGCGAGTGCCAGGAACATCTGATAGATCTTTGATGATTATCTTCAATCTACTTCCACAGTAGTGAGAAGTAGAACACCGATTGTTTTTAAGATCAAGTTTGCATCCTCTTTTATGTATTGGTATTACAACAAAATTTAAGAAAGCTGTGGTAATATCAATATGTAAAAAAGGATGCAAAATTGATCTTAAACACTACAGGCCAATCTCCCTACTCCCGGTTTTCTCCAAAATATTGGAGAAATTAGTAAAAAAAATAGATTAGTAACTATTTTAGAAAAAAAAAAACTTTTTCTCTGAGAATCAGTATCGGTTTAGACAGAAATTGAACACCCAGCACGCGCTGCCGAACTTCACAAACTTGATTTATTCATCGCAAACCAACTCAGACTAACTTGAGCAGTCTTTCAGGATATGCAAAAAGCTTTTGACACCCAAAGTAGTTCATTAAAATGAATATAGGAATTAGAGGCTGTGCACATGACTGGTTTAAGAGTTATTTAACGTGTAGATCACAAGAAGGAAAAAACTGCTAAAAGTTATAGCAATTTAAAGATATTTAAAGTGCTATAATTAAAGAGCACAGGCTCTTTAATTACAGCTCTGTGGCGTTTGTACACCATGGCGCTTGGCCGCACGAAGGAAGACTTGGTTTCAAGTCTAGTCAGCGATTATAGGAAATTTTTCTAAGCCTTTTTTCGACCGGTTCCCGAGTTAGTCGATCTCTGGCACGGGCAAGCGGGTTTTTCCTCCCGGAAACTCGGGTTTTTCGTCCCGTAAACTCAAGAAAATCGACCGTATAACTCACATTATTTCAGACATTGCACAAAACAAATGAAGAAATCTTACAATCCCTAAAAATCAAACCAATTAATTACTACATAAGACAGTATAAACAAAAATGGCTAGAACATTTAAATCGAATGGACAACAGCAGACTACCAAAAATATTATACAGATACAAAATAAGTGGAAAAAGAAGAATCGGAAGACCAAGAAAGAGATGGCATGAGACCGGAACAGGCCACATGGCCTATATTCCATGATAGGAAGAAGAAGAAGAAGAAGAAGAAGAAGAAATATATTGTGTTAGGGTTAGGACCACGAGATGGTGGCACATTTGAGCCGTCTCTCTTCACTGTACCGCTTAATTAGTGATAACCTTGGGCAATGTATCTCTGATTGGTACCAGTGGAGATTGAACTGCCCACTCAGTCTACGGGAATAAAAAGGCGTTAGCTGATTTTTTTTTTTTTTATAATTAAAGAGATTTTTAACTCTGACCATCTTAAGAACATTATATTTCGCCTGGCTGCAAACCGTTAGAGAGTACGGTATACTAAGCAGGGGAGGAACCCATCACACCACATTAATCTCTTGACAAAATAAATTACTACGCATTTTAAACAACATTAAATAGGGAGACACTACCGTGAATGCTAAACATGCCGTATTAAATATCTTCCACTTAGACAACTAAGTATTTACAGGATGCTACTTTTCCTAAACCCTGATAACCAGTACTTAAGTACAGTATTTGAAAAGATACTTCTGCAGAAAAGCGGGCTTAAAATATTTTAACAGTAAAGGGCAAAGAGAAAGAATACGCAAACACCATTTCGATTTGGTTCCAAAAATCTTCAATCGCTTACGGCTCTTAATACCAAAGGAAAACAACACGAACACGTGCGGAAATCCGATTAGACGGGACCTAAATGTTTATAAGAATATCGAAAACCTGTTCAGAATAATTGTAAAAAGCGATTAAACAATTTATACCGAGAGAAAATAAACAATAATTAATATTTAAATAATTACTGAACTGTATTATTCTTATTACACGTGTACATTGTGTAATATAAATATATGTTGTCGATATTGTAGTGTACTATTATCATTTTTTCAATTACTGAACTGCATTTGGAAGGAAGTAAAGGAGATACCGAAGGGAAAACTCTGCGGAAGATTGAGCAGAGGCGTGTCTTTTGCAGGAGAACGAATTTGCTCTCAAGGCTCAAATCCCAACAGACAATACACAACTCGGGCTTTCAAAGTCTGCCTCGCTCACCTGTTCGCCAGACCTGCCTCATCTGACTATTTCCTACTTTCAAATTTCAAGGAACAGAAAGGAACAAAATTTCCCACAGATGATGAAGTCATATAAAAGAACAGAATTAATTTTTTTTTCATTTTTAAAACTAATTTTCTTAATTTATTTTTAATTATTTGATTTGTCACAGCACGTATGAAAAAGGAGATTTTTGAAATTGCGCTCCGTAAGAGGAATGAAAGACGTTTTGAAATCTTCATGGGAAAGTATTCAATTCCCAGTCGTGAAGCAGATTCGTGTCTTAAGTGAATTCGTTGACAAATTCCTATTGAAGTCTTTTTTCCATTACAATTTTTGGAATGACATGTAATTGATTCCACCGTAGTTCTAGTTGCCTGACCTTAAATGCCGTAGTATATTTTTGATTGCAGCTGTGTGTGTTCACGGGACCGGTTCGCTGTTTTGATGATTAAAAACCCGAGTTATCCACAGAAAAACCCCTCACCTCCGTACGAGACCTGTTAATTTACCTTTAGTCGACAAAGTTCCTCGCGTCACTGACGGGAATCGAACCCAGGTATTTTCGACTAAAGGGCTTCGTCTATACTGACTGAGCTGCGGAGGCGCCATTTATTTTAGTCGATGGTAAAATGTTTATCCGATAGAGTTTTCCGGTAACGTTGACAAGTCATCTCCATCTTCACACACGATTCAGATCTTTTAATTTTCTCTGCAGTCGCGATAATACTTTTCTTTAGCTCTTCATCAATTGTTTCGTTGGCCAAATTATATGCGTCAATCAGTTTGTTTTGTGTTATTATTTTGAAGCCGTCCTTCTTCAACCGCCCAAATGACCACGATGTGTACACACTTGAAAATTACCGTGGATGCCAAGTGTATACTAATATTGTAATACCATTGATATTTGATTGAAATATATAATGAATACGAAGTGTGGATGATGAGTGATGTATTTTATCCATACCGACTTTCATGTGGTTGAGACTCTAAGTTCAAAAGACAAATTTCGGTGATTACACCACATTTTTTATAATTCCGTTATACAATATACTGAGATAATAATAGTTGCCGACAAGTTTCGTAAATCGTAGGATTTACATCTTCAGGGGGTAAATAGTATAACTTAAAGTTTAAACAAGAGAATTAATAAATACAAATCATAACCTTCTGGATATTCATAAACTCAAATAACAGAATGCAGATAAAAAACGTTATTGACGTTGAACAATACTGGACGATGTCACGTGTGCTTGTTCTCATTCATACAGTCCGAGCTCAGGTTGAGGTAGATTTTTTATTAGAGCTGACCACACTTGATGGAGAATTAAACCTTGATTTTTATTGCATTGGGTTGGGTTTTTCAGCATATTAGCAGCTTCTTTAAATTTTCTTATATAACTGTTGTTTTCTATGTATGACATCGTCGTTTTTTGCCAGACTACATCGTTGTCCAGTGGAAGTGGTATGGAAAGCAAGACCCGTTTTTTGTTCTCTTTTGAATTGTACGTCTTTTTGGTGTTCAGCCATGCGCATTTCTCTAGATCTTCCTGTCTGTCCTACGTAGCAAATCCCGCAAGAGCAATGGATTTTGTAGACTCCTGGTTTTTTAAGAGGATGATGAGGTGGTTTTGGTGGATGTAGGAATCTTGAGATTTTTTCCATAGGAAGGAAGGCTACTTTTATGTTGTGTTTGTTCATTAATTTGGCTAGCTTATCTGTAACATTTTTGATATAAGGAAGCGAGATTGCGTTTTTGTAATCCTGTTTTATTGTGTTGTTATTTGGAGGTATTTTTAGAATTCGCTTGATGGTTTTTGTTTCATATCCATTCTGTTCGAGGATTTGTGTTAAGTATTTTAGTTCTTCATTACATCTTTCTTGTGTGCTGGAGATATTGTATGCTCTGTCTCGAAGAGTTTTAATTAAGCTTATTTATTGTGAAGGATGGTGGTGTGAGGTTGCATTTAGAAATCTTGTCAGCTTGTTTACAAACGTCCCGAGGCAAGAAATTTTGAATCTCCTAGAAGACCTCTTCCCTCCGGACATCTTAGATCTTTTTAAACATTGTATAAACAATACGTTTTTCACCTATCAAGACAGAATCTGGTAGCAAAAAGAAGGACTAGCCATAGGTTAATCATTATCACCGGTATTAGCAAACCTATTTATGGAAAAATTTGAAAACAATGCTCTGAAGAATTACCATAAAAAACCAAAAATATGGCTACGCTATGTAGACGATATTTTCATCAAATTCAGTGGAACAACAGATGAACTTATCAATTTCAAAGATTATCTCAACAATTTGCACAAAACCATAAAATTCACTTTAGAACAAGAAGAAAATAGAAAACTTACTTTTCTAGATATTCTGTTAGAATTAAGAAACTCAACTCTCCTTCTCAGTATATATATAGCGTTTGTAACACAATGAGAAGGGGGGTAAATGCCGTGCTTGTTATCGAGGTCTCCTTCAGTGGAATTAAAAGGACGGATTATCCCATTAAGGTAATTAATTTCCTTTTTTGCTGAAAAATCCTTAGTGAAGTTTGCTTTCTATTAATATATAAACACAATATTCAGGCGAGAGATTCCACAGAAATCGCTGCAGAAGAAAGACAATTCTAATCACCATATTCCAATCCTGTTTCAAAATATACACTATAATAATTCGTTCTGTTTTTATTTAATTCAAAACAAAGGACTTTGGGGAAAAGCAGAATAAAAATTCACGATGGCAGATAAACACACGAGGAGGATCTCACAGCCTTAAAGTTTACCATCGAGTTGTTGCATTAAAAGTTCATTTCGGATTGCTATCATTGCTGACAGATACTTCTTTCCATTAGGCATACAACACAGTGCTAGTCCATCCCACCCTTGGGTACTGTTATTGTCACTGAAGGTCAGTTATTGCTGTGAAAGTAAGGTCAAAGCATCTAAGTCTGCGAGGTCAGCTATGATGTTTGTAAAGTGCGTGCGTTCTTCTTCTAGTTTGTCTGCTTTGATGGAAGAAACTCCCAAATTTTTAAGAGAAAACTCTGGGACTTTTAAACGCGCTAATTTATCCAAAGTTGAGAATAAAAAAAAAACGCTTATTGACGTTGAACAATACTGGACGAGGCATTTCTAACTGAAGGGCATTTTCATTGCCAAATAAGCTTCGAGTTTGATTTGTAACCAGATATTATTAATATTTAGCTCAAACTTCGTTAAAAGCTTACGCATTTCGTTATTTAGAGAGAGTTTACACAGTTCATTTGGTATTGGCAATATTCTTTGTTTGGAATGACTTGGGTTCAAATGGCATCTACGAATTAAAAAACCTTTAGAACGAATTCCCAAGGCTGAATGTGAGTTTAGCTGGTCTCATATAGAAGTTGGCAAGTTTTCCTTCCTAGAAACGCTAGAGTAACATGTGACAAAATCAGCAAACCTACCCGAAGAGTACACTCAATTAACAAACATAATAACAGGTCTCATAACCTTAATATCTTCGATCGTAATTCAAATCAATCTAACCTTTTTAACTATCAGATATACGACGGTGGTCTGAAAGGTTATCGTCCTGGACCATAGATGGCAACACTATCGTCACGATTTTTTTTCTAGGTTCAGCAGTACAGACCATAAATAGCATTATCCATGCGTATTCTAAGCTCTAAATTTAAACTGCGGTTACACAGTGTTGATTTCATCAAGAGAAAATGTTTTCTTGCCATTTCAATTCTAATTTTTATTTCCATTTCTGGATTGCAATCTTCATTTAACCAGCATCCGAGATATTTAAACTTTGCCACTCTTTCTATTTGTTTTCCATTTAAAGAAAGTGCTGAATTAAGAATTCGTTTTTTGCTTATGACCATGAATTTAGTTTTGGTGATATTTATTCTTAATCCCATTTTTTAACTCTCTGCATTCACTAGTTCCAGAGGATTTTGAAGATCTTGAATATTGTCATCCAGGAGAGCTGTGTCATCAGCATATCAGATGTTACTGATGATGCCACTATTTACACTAATCCCTTCCTTTCTTCCTTCCAAGACTTTTTGAAATATGGCTTCTGAGCATATGTTAAAAAGAAGAGGTGACAGCACACATCCTTGCCTTACTCCTCGTTTGATGTTAATGGAGTCTGTAATAATGTCATCAACTTGAACAGATGCCTTTTGGTTCCAATATAGGTTTTAGATGATCCTGATGTCTTTACCATCTAATCCAATTCTTTTTAATAGTACAATCATTTTAGCATGTTGGACTGTCAAATACTTTCTCGAAGTTGATGAAGCAAATGAGTATTTCCTTGTTTTGGTCAATAAATTTTAGGAATACGATCTGATAACAGAAAAGAGCCTCTCTTGTTCCCAATCCGTTTCTAAAGCCAAATTGGGTATCACTGATGGTGTCTTCACATTTTATTTATATTCTTTTTTGAATTATCTTTAGAAACAGTTTGAGAACGTGACTCATAAGGCTGATCATTCTATAGTCATTACAAGTTTTCGCATTTGCTTTTTTAGGTAGCATGATAAAGGTCATTAACGAGTTTAATGAAATGTAACTCAAATTCCCCTGACGATGCAAGTCGGGGGAAGTAGCAAACGTTGTACAGAAAAGAGACTTTAAATGAGCTGAATGAAATACATATTTTGTATTTCATTCAACATATTTTGGATTGATTAATTAATTACATATTTTGGATGTTACCCGAACGTCATAATTCGTACGTATAAACATCCGGAAAAAAACAGTTAAACTTATCACTTTATTCGTCTTAGAACACTGCTGGTAGTTGGTGTTACGTTCCGTGCTCTGCCGCGGGTCATATCCAAGGCCTTCGGAAGTTCGATTTTTAATGAAAGCAAACCAAACTTGGTTTAAGATTAAGCCTCGATTTTCAATGCACTGCACGGAGATCGTTAAATTTGCGAGGCTTCCTTGAAGTTTCTTGTAAAACAATTATGATGAGGCATTTGGTCTTGTTGGCCAACTACTTGATGGCTTGTGGCAGCTGTACAGGATACAAATCCTGATTCATACTGTCTTCCTCTTCCGACGACGTGTTCAGACATGCGGATCTCCTACGAACTTCCTGTGCGTCTTCCACGGCAAATAACACCAGAGCAATGAATGTGAACCACGCCTGGTTTATTCATGGGATGATAAGGAGGTTTAGGCGGTGTACGAATCTCGAGATTTTATGCAAAGGTTAAAAAGCCACTTTGATGTGGTAGTCACTGAACAAGGAAGCCACTTGGCCGTAACACAATTCCTGTAAGGTAAACTTAAACTGTTGTTTTAAGTACTGGAGTTTTATGAAGCATTTTGTTGATTGTTTTCGGTTCTTATCCATTGAGGGCGTAGTTATGCCTCAGGTAGTGTAATTCTAATTCTAATTGTAATTCTAACTGACGCACCCGACATCTTGTCTGGTCTGCCTCGCAATGTTTTCATCTTTTGGAATTAATTAAGGCATGAAAAGACGTAAAAGTCTTCCAGTCGCGGTAGGATTTCCGTATCTTCGTTTACTTCTACGAGGAACAAGTATTTTTTGCGATCTTCCTGTTCAACAACTCAGTCCTACACACGACTGTAAATCTTTGTAGTCTTTTTTTTTTCTTATTGCGTTCATTTTCCAAAAATATCTTTACGGCGAAGCAAGAAATTTATCTTCAACTTATCTCGATGTACACGTATGTACACGCTGGTCTTTTTTGATCGAAGTGCTCGATTTGCTAAACAAGAAACGCATGCAGCACAATTTGTTGTTTATACGAAGGTGGTCTGAAACGTTTTCAGCCTCGACCATAGACGGCAACATTGTTGGCAAGATTTTCTTTTCCTGCGTTGGTACATCTGTCGTAAGCATCGATGTGAAATTGCAAGTCGCTCTATGAAGTAGTTGTTTTATACAGCTGTCTGAAGCAAAAGAGTTGCCTGTATCCCTTGAAATGGATAAAATTGAGTCTCGTGCGGTTATAAAATTATTTGCAAAAGAAGGTTTAACTGCAAAAGAAATTCATTCAAACTTCATACAGGTTTATGGAAACTCTTCTCCTTTGTTTTCGGCAATTAAGAAATCGGTTGCAGAGTTTAAACATGGCCGGACCTGCCTTGAAAATGATCCACGTGAAGGACGTCCAAAACGTGTAACACCAGAAATCATTTCTGAGACTATAGCCATTTCAAAAGAACGTGTAGGATATATTTTGCATGAAGAATTGCAAATGAAAAAGCTTTGTGCAAGATGGGTGCCACGCTTGCTCACGGAGCATCAAAAAGGCAATCGCATGAAAATCTCTGGACAGTGCTTGAAGCATTTTAACAAGAATAAAACTGATTTTGTGCGTCGATTTATTATTATGGATGAGACTTGGATTCTCCATTACACAAGAGAATCCAAACAGCAGTAAAAGCAGTCCACAGAAGCCGGTTGTTCAGCGCCAAAGAAGACAAAGTCGGTTCCATCAGCGGGAAAGGTCATGGCATGGTGTTTTGGGATGCTAAAGGCATTTTGTTTATTAATTATTTTGAAAAGAGAAAAACAGTAACCCGAGGAATATTATCCCGATCTTTTAACCAGGCAAAACAAAATAATTTATGAGAAAAGATCCGGTCTGCAGAAGAAAAAACTCCACAAAGGTGTTTTGACAATGGGAAAATTAAGGGATCTGCGGTATGAATTGTTGGAACATTCACCCTCTTCCCCAGATTTGGGTCCATCTGAATTATTTCTCTTTCCTGAACTAAAACTCTTCCTCGCTGGTCAGCATTTTTCTTCGAATCAAGAGGTGATTGCAGCTGTAGAGGGGTATTTTGCAGATCTGACTGAGAACCACTCCAGGGACGGGATAATGGTGCTGGAGCATCGCTGGAATAAATGTGTTAGTCTTAAGGGAGATTTTATTGAAAAATAAAAATAATTTTGAAATTATAAATTCGTTTTTTCACTGTTAGGCCTAAAACCTTCCAGACTACCCTCGCACAACAAGATATATAAATGAAGGACGAATCGTCCAAGATTAGCAAAACGAGGAATCTTTTCATTGAACGTGCTTTTGAAAAAGTCGTAACACAATTTCTTGAATTAAGGTCCATTCGGTATTAGGAGAAAAGATGAAAATGATGAAACTCCGAAATTTTATACGAAACGTCCAAAGATCCTACCTTTCCTGCTCCTTTTGCGTACAAGTATTGAGGAAATTAAGAAGGTTATTAAAGTTGTAGAATCAGTGACTTCCCATCCACTAGAACTTGCAGATGATCTCTTTTTGCTGGTAAAGCGATACTTCCAACTATGAAGTCGATCCTATTACTCTGACAGTGAGGAATCCTGGACCCAATCCTTATTTGGAATAGAGATTTGAAAGAAAAAGGGAGGAAGTCACTGATTCTACAATTCTAAGACTTGACAGAATTATAATGGGAGAAAAAAAAAGCTATTTATGACAACGAGATAACCCTTTTTTTACTTCATTTAAACAACTGGCGCCAAAAACTACAGAAAATTTGCGTATTCTCAAAAATATGTGTCATTTTATTTGTCATAAAATGACATACATTAGTTGATAGAACACATGGGAAAGTCCGAAATAGTCATATCTGCTTCTGAATATTTGTATTAAGAGTCCTTTTAAGAAACTGGAAATGTAACATCGTTCCATAAGTTAGTGTAGAAGCTCCAATACTGGAGCTGTCTACACTAACTTACGGAACGATGCAATCCTGCCGGAACCGATCCCCAGGCAATCTCCGGATCCAAACACGCCGTCAGAATGAATTGCGAACTGTGATTCGTCGCTCCACTGAACCCTTTTCTAGTCATTTACAGTCCAGGAACGGTGTGAATGACACCAGGCCGAACGTCGTTTACCGTTGAGGTTGTAGTGGTGATGTGTAGCTTGTTCGTAGCAGCTCTGTCGTGGCAACCTAAGGCATGCAACATTATGCAGACAGTTCTACTGCTGACAGTTGACCCCGCAGCATTTTCGAGGGTGACTGTAAGATCCGCGGTTGGTGGGATGCTTGAACATTCCGAGACAGGGCTCATCGATCTCGGTCAGTGAGTGTTGGCAGCTTCCAAGGGCGTTTTCCTGCTGTGGTAGCAAATCAATTTTCCATCTACGAATGACATACGCAACGGTGATTTAGTCATACTGATTGGTGACACCCAACTACCATCGCACGTCCGAAGTCTCATTTCAGCTGAATGTAGCATCTTGGCATCGAGTACAGTGCAAACAAGCAACACATTCTACCTTTCATTGATAGAACATTTGCACGGTAGGATCCGAAATTTGCATGGCACGTAAGGTGCACAAATGCTTTTGTCAACTGAGTGTACGTGCAGCGATGTCAAGTACAGATGCTGTAGCAGGATGATAATGATAAAACTTTGTCAATTTACTCCAACATCTGTTAATTTTTGTGAATTTGGGTTCAAGAATTCTTGAAATCCAGCTACCTCTTTCTGCCATTTCGTAATATTTTCCCATAATTTTCTTTATTTGGAGATATTGCGAGCTCCCTTTCAATTTTCACTATGGCAGCGTTCAGAATTCAGAAAGCTTTTTTTGGGGGGCGGGGGGGATGAAGGAAAGTGGATGCATTGAAACTTGTTCATCTGAAAGATCGACTGAATTCACGGGAATATTTCTCAAATGAATTTCAGTGTCAAAGAAATGGCTTCAGTTATAAACGTAATAGAAGTTTCATTTTGTATATTTTTCTTTTATGGCTTCATACGAGTGCTGATATTAGAAAAAAATAGTACGAAACAAAAATGTAAGTTATCATTAAGGAGATGCCTTAATGATAACAGAGGAAAACGAACAACTTTCTGTTTTCACGTGGTTCGAGACCTGTGGATAGTTATTGTTCAGTCCGTTCTCCAAGTAACTTCGCAACTTCATTAATATGTTTATATTTCCTGAAACTTTATATCCTGCATTACATGTTTGTCTTCTGCTTATGCTTATGATCAGAGAAATCCTCTCTCTCTCATCTTCACGAATCCCCCCGCGTTCCAATAGAAGAAAAAGTGTTAATTGAACTCACTCATGAATAATTTTTATCCCTAACTCGACTGCGATCTTCTTCAATTAAAAACGTTCGTTCTTTCGTGTTCTAAACCCAAACGAGCTTCGCATATTTTGAAGAAGAGGATGAGGGAATTCATAAGAGTTCAACTGCCGGAATGTTTTGCTTTTAAACGTACACCACAAGAACAGAAGGAACCATTGCAAATAATTATAAGAAATAAATATCGAAGAGTAATCTGAGAATAATATGAACTCAAAAATGTATTCGTTTTCAGAGATTTATTTAGCAATTTTCAACTTGGCAGCATTTCTTCCACTGTTCCTTAACCTTCTCCTTAATCATGAATTGCCCTTCAAATTCATCTTATTAAAAACAAAACAAAACTAGCTAACGCCTCTTTATTCATGCATAGGGAGTAGGCGAGGCCGTTTTAGCCCTATCTAACTTTTCGAGACTGAGTGGGCAATTCAATCTCCACTGGTAGCCAATCAGAGATAGCTTGCCCAAGGCTATCACCAATTAAGCAGCACCCAGCGAAGAGAGACGGCTCAACAAGTGCCGCCATCTCGGGGTCCCTAATCCTAACACTTTTATTTAATGTCTGAAATAATGTGGGTCATCTATCTCTGATTGGTACCAGTGGAGATTGAACTGCCCACTCAGTCTCCAAAAGTTAGATAGGGCTAAATGGCCTCGCCTACTCCCCATATACGGGGAATAAAAAGGCGTTAGATGATTTTTTAAATTAAAAAAAGAGCCTGTGTAGCTCAGTGGATGTGGCGTTTGCCAACCACCGCACTTGGCCGCACGAAGGAAGACTTGGTTTCGAGTCTAGTCGGCGACTAGAGGAAATTTTTCTAAGCCTTTTTTCGACCGGTTCCCGAGTTAGTCGATCTCTGGCACGGGCGAGAAGGTTTTTCCTCCCGGAAACTCGGGTTTTTCGTCCTGTAAACTCAAGAAAATCGACCGTAGAACCCACATTATTTCAGACATTAAATATATTGTGTTAGGGTTAGGGACCACGAGATGGCGGCACATTTGAGTTGTCTCTCTTCACTGAGTACCGCTTAATTAGTGATAGCCTTGGGCCATCTATCTGTGATTGGTACCAGTGGAGATTGAACTGCCCACTCAGTCTCCAAAAGTTAGATAGGGCTAAATGGCCTCGCCTACTCCCCATATACGGGGAATAAAAAGGCGTTAGATGATTTTTTTTTTTTTTTTTAATAATGTGGGTTCTACGGTCGATTTTCTTGAGTTTACGGACGAAAAACTCGAGTTTCTGGGAGAAAAAACCCGCTTGCCAGTGCAGAGATCGACAAAGTCGCGAACCGGTCGAAAAAAGGCTTAGAAAAATTTCCTCTGGTCGCCGACTAGATTCGAAACCAAGTCTTCCTTCGTGAGGACAAGCACTGAGGTGTGCAAACGCAACATCCACTGAGCTCAACAGGCTTCTTCTTATTATTATTATTATATTATAATGAGAATATAATATAATATAATATAATAAATTTATCAATTTATTAATTGATATAATATAATAATTATTATTATTATTATATTATATTATTATACTGTCCACGTGGTTAGCCTAGTGGCTATGCGCTTCGCAACCATATGCCTGGGAAAGGAGTGTCCTGGGTTCGATTCCCGTCGCTGACGTGAGGAGCCGAAGAATCTTTCTCAGCCATAACCAAGTTAGCCGGTTGTGCGTGGACCGCAAGGTTTTTTCCCCAGTTTTATCCTGGGGTTGTTCATCCCGCAAAACTGGCCTTGAGAACTCAACACTACGGACATAGGATACACCGGGGCGTAGGGCTGACCACCTTATCCTGTGAACGGTTTAGGTCCGTTGAATAATAAACCCCCCCCCCACCTCAACACCGCAAGGTAAAAGAGGGAGAAAGGAAAATGAGGATGATTATAATGTTATAATGACGCTGAGAAAGGCAGTCTGTAACTGCCTTTCTCCTCCTCATAATGCTCTCTGCGAATAAAGAGCTTTTGATGCGATCATATTTACGTTAATCGGATGATGTCTCGAGATCTTCGTGGCTGTTCACAATTCAGTATTTCTATCTTCTGTCAAGTAATTACCTGCTACCTCTCTAATTACTTTAATAGTAGGTAGAATTTCTATGCCGCTTTGCTTTTCTAGAGTCATCTCTCTCTCTCTCTCTCTCTCTCTCTCTTTCACACACACCCTACTCTTGCATATCTCAATTTCTTTATACCGATACATATTTTATACCGGTACTTTATACCGATATTACACAAGCAGCAAATCGGCTATACATTCTCTGAAGAAGTAAACCAAACAGGTGACCTATTTAGTTTCCCAAAAGTACTTCTCGTTTGTTCATAATAAAACGTGGGTGTTTGAAATAAATTCTCGATTGCTGTTCGAAATTTTCCATAATAACCAAAACGCAGATCTTTCTAATCACGTGGTTTTCATATTTAAATCTGATGTTTGAATTTAGAAAAAAATTTACAATAACGAAACTGGAGTGATTTTTTTTTTTCAAAAATTATTTGAAAATTTTAAAACAAAAAGGCTCCAATTTCCGGCTGGATTGGCCTGGTGGTTAGTGTACCGATTCTCCAACCACCAGTTCGTGGATTCGAATCTAACTGTGAACGCGGATGTTGTGATTATCTTTAGCTAAGAAATAGATTTCTTCGCCCGGTGTGGGTCCCCTGACCCGCTTCTTAAACGCCTGAAGTGGCTTCGAAAAATTTATATTCACATGAAAAACAACGAGCTGGTATGTGGAACACAACATGCGATGTCCAGCAGATTCCACTCCTCACATCAGAAGAAAACGCTTTCTTGCAAGACCCTCCTCGTGTTATCTGAAAAAGCTGATTAAGATGAATTATGTGAAGCACAGTTTAATCGAAAATTAAGAAATTCGTGATTCTCTTGCTAATCTGGTTGAGGATATCCAAGCGTTCTCTGATTTTCCTGGAAAATTCTGTTGCGCATTTCGCTGATTGTTATCTTCCGAAAGAAGCATCCTACGAAATAAAAAAATTCGATCAAGGTCGTGGAGGCGACCCACTATAAGATTTGTTCATCGCTGGGAGAAAAAAATTGTCTCTTCCTGTCATGAGGTTTACTGCATATTTTCAGTCATCCTTCAAAGGGACAAACATATGGATGACGAGGGGGAAGAGTGGGGTTCAGCTGTTAAAAGAATAACGTTCTGGATACAGGGAGCCTTTGGATGCATGACGATTTTTTTTTTTTCATAGAGTGGAATCTGTGGGTATCCATAACTACAGATAGCATGTACTGCACAATAAATAACTTTTTTATTCTGTAAATATTTCGTCTTACGTATCAAAACACATCATCAGTACAATTTTCGAATTGAATTAAAAAATCAGTAGCACGCATGCTTACATTGGAATCCTACATATAGAGTCTCGTGTCTCAAAAGTAATGGGCAGGAATTAAAACTAATTAAATTAAAATTAAAATATAACAGCTAAATTTATTTAATGCAACTGAGGATAACGATTTCCCAAACTTTTGGAATAGTGAGATAATCATTTCGCTTAAGTGTATGAAGTAAGGCTTCAGCAGTTTCTTGACATGAACGTTCATGTTTACATGTGGATCTGTGTAGCAGCTTAGCGTTATCCTATTGGATCACGTGGTTAACAATTTAAATTCAATGCCGCAAGGCCAGATTTATGAAGTTGGATGATACGAACTTGATGTTGAGAAATACTTTTATTTATAGATCTTCCTCTTTGCCCATAGTAAGACAAGTTACAAGAACATGGCACTTCGTATAAGAAATGTAGACGTCATTGGAGAAAGTTTGTCTTTTGGAGCAGGCAGCAAGTCATGAATTCGATTGTGAATTCGACTGAAGGGTTGGTAGGTAGAAGTGAGCGTCTTTCCTCATACTTTTTCCCACACTTTCTGATGGGCCATTAAAATATGAAATAGGTGTCCTATGGGATTCTTATTGTGGGGTTGATATGTTGGAGAGTAGAGAGGGAAGAGGTGTCAGAGACAGAGAGAAGGGGTTGTGTGTGTGTGTGAGAGAGAGAGAGAGAGAGAAAAGGGGAGTGAGTAAAATAGACATACATGTGCACTCCCCCGTCACTCTCTCACACTCCCCCCCTCTCTCACGCATACTTCCCCCTTCTCTCACTGTCACACACTCCCCTCTCTCTCTCTCTCACGCATACTTCCTCCCCTCTTTCGCACACACTCTCTCTCAAAGACACCGCTCTCTCTCTCTCCTAAATATTTTAAAAGAATTTCAATATCTTACCCTATGGATCTTTGTAGCTACGTAGAGAGGTCAAAGGTCATTCACTTTCAATAATTTGCCTGTCGACAGCATTTAATTTGTTGGATATCCTTCACCACGAATACATGTTTACATGTGTAAATCTGTGCGAACCCACTTCACCATGGGTTCGCAACCCAGGTTGCGAACTCTTTCGGTAAAAGAGTCAGAAACGGAATTACAGCAATCCCTCATTACTTTCACGACTTCCTCCACGACATTCCTTTCGAAATGTAAAAATAATTTATCTTTATTTTTAACTGCTTTGTAAACGTCATTCCGATTTCTTTTCTTATCCTCTTCGTTCCATTTTGCAGCCTTCACGATCGACATCTCTCTGATAGAACTTAACTCCCATTTCAGACGTCGATGTGGTCACACTTCTTTGCAATTTAAACGTCAATAAAGAAATGCCCTCACTCACGTACATCCGAACGCAAATCTCCCCAAAATCTTTTATAAAGTTTTAAACCTCTAACTTCTAACCATTCCTAAAAATTTAGGAAATAACGAAGAGGACAATTTCAGACTTGCTTACTGGATTGTCTTCAATTTTTCATATCTACGATATTTTTTGTGATGTTCCGTCTTTTTAATTATTCTTTCCGCTTCAACATTCTCTGCACGTTTATAAAATAAACTTTTATTTTCGTGATCTTATAGAAAAAGAAAGAAAGAAAATATTTGCTATCTGACTACTTACAGGAAGCCAACGGATGTTACCGTTGAATCTGTCTTTCTATTATGCCTTTTTCTCTCCCTTAACATTTCCTTTTATTATTGATGGGATATTTCTCCAGAAATTAAAAACGACGATTGTGCAGTGGACTCTCAGATGCCTTCCTCAACCGAAATATGGAATCGCAAATGATTTCAATGTCAAATCGTATGGGCGAGTATCATCCGGACAAAGTTTGATTACAAAAATGGCTTCAAAAGCCGGTGGGATTCTTCTCTAATTCAACTGATGTTGAAACTGTCACTCTCCTTCCTCTCCAATGATTTCACTTTGATCCGCCATTGATTTCCAGATAATAAGCCCAATCCCCCTTTTCCAATCAACTGAGCTTCCCTGAAATTTAACGATCAGAAAATATTCTGATATTTTCTTCATTCGTTCCACTGATTGATGTGCATCAACCGCCGTGAGATACTGTTCATAGAAATCGATGGATAATAAGCTTAAGAAAGCAGAAGAAGACGAAGAATGGATGGAAATTAGAAACTCACTTGCAAACATTCTTCTCTCTTCCATCTCTTCAGGAATTCAAATCCATTGGATAAATAGTAGGAGTTGCTTGACTCATACTAATTCCATTAGACTTTTCATAATTATATATTAGCATATCAACAACCCCCACCACGTTTAACAGACCTGACAAAATTGGTCGTAGCCACAGTGCCTCAACACTTCCCCTTAATTGCAAGTGATTCATCACTCCATCCCACACATTTCCAAGAGTCCATTGATCAGTTTCGCAGTGCGTTGCACAACACCACTCTTACCATCCACGTGCTACGAGTGGTCACATGCAACAGCGGCGTGAACTGAAGACAATCCGAGATTCACGACATGAAAATGATAAAGATTTAAACGGTCTTCTATCTTTTCCAAGTGAAAATGTGATGGTGGTGTCTGTAAGAGATTTTTAAGATTCCTTTCACAATCTACTTTCACCTTTTATTTTTTATTCTACAACTGAAAGAACTAATCGATGAATAATATTGCATCCAATGGCACTTTGAGGTAAGTTGGTTATCTCCAAATTTACGCATTCCTGCTGAGGAATTTGGAAATCGGGGAGGGGGGGGGGGGATATTTAATGTGAAATGCATCCCATACCTTGAAATAAAATTGCGTTTTGTTTTAAAGATAGAAATGTATCGAATTATTTAAAGCAAATTTATTAGGGTTAATCGTAAGAATTCATATTTTTTAAAAATATATAAATTAATTTTAAATACAATTAACTGAAGAAAATGTTTGTGGTCACAAATCAGTCATCATAATTCTGAAGCGTATTTGCACGAAATTTCTACTTTTGTTGATATTGTTTGCAAGGAGAGCATAACTTCACATTCTGTTAAACCAAACATTTATTTAACGCAATTTCTTTACAGCCCTTCATTATACATCGATTCCGATTTGTTATGACTGCCAATGTTTGGCTGTTGTTTGTATGTTTTATAAGTCCGGAAACGTCTGAAGAAATCTTGTTAATGTCACTGAAGCGCTTCTCCCACACTAACACTTTCAAATATTCGGCTACAAAATATCTTCTTGGATTAAGCTGCAGTTACATTCAGATCATACGGGCACTCTGTCCTTATAACCAATTATCATTGTTAACCTAGCCTTTCATTTTTTTCAGTTTCAAATCGCACATCCACAATTTTGTCCACTTTCAATTTAAAGTGCAAGAGAACTAAAGCAAAGTAAAATTGCCCTTATAAGGGACTGGCTTAAAGGGCGAAGCAAGAATGCTTTTCATCTTCGCGTTATCTGTAGAGGACAGTGTAGGTATAAGGTTTTATTGAGCTATTAAAGCTCTGATCATGGCAGGAGGGTGACAGCAATAGCCGAGCCTCAGTTAGAACTTCATTGGCTACAGCATTGCCATATGTAAATGTAAAGGTAAAGCCGTCTCTCAAAATTCGGTCGATCCCTAAGCCACTCAATTGTGGGCGAAGGACCGTCCATCTCCACTCAGTGATGGCCTTCCACCCTCCACCGAGCAGAACCGCTCAAATTCCGAAGAAAAACATTCACCGACAAAGCTCCTCACCGGAGAACACTTTCCCCGGAGACTCAAATTGCTCCCTTAAGGCAAAAACCCTAAGAGAGCGAACTCAAAACTCTCGAATCTCAGCGCCCCTGGGGGTAATAGCAACAGCTGAACCTCATTTAAACTTCATTGGCTACAGCATTGCCATCCATTACCTTCTCTGGATATCAATCACCGCATCTCACGGTCAATCTTATGCTCAAAAACTGTAACTAGTAACATTACTGGCTTAACGGGTGAAGCAAAAGCTTTTCATATTCCCGGCTATCTTAATAGAGACTGTGAGTAGAAAGAGTTTATGAGCTAATTGCTCGCCCTCAGCAGGCTAGGAGATTAATCCTCAGTGAGGGGTTTGAGGATGGCTTTAGGTCTTTTGTGCTTCGAGTAGTCCATAGCATCATAGTCAGCAGCCAGTTGGATCAGTCTGTTAGGGTGCACAGTTGCCTTTGAAAAGAATTTGGTTGCTATAGTCTGCATGAAGGTGTAGATATAGGGGACCTCCGTGTCCCGGTGCAGTCGGACAGTTCGGACGAACCATGGAGCGCCCAGGATCATTCTGAGACACTTGTTCTGAATGCGTTGTAATTTAATGATATTTGAGTTTGAAGTATGGCTCCAGGCCGGTGAGGCATAGGTGAGTATTGGACGAACCATCAGTTTATATATGAGAAGTTTGATTCTGGTGCTCAGCTTACTGTTTCTGTTTATTAGCGGATAGAGCTGGGCTATGGTTTTTGACGTGTTTACACAGAGAGTCTTGATATGGGAGTTGAAAGTCAGTTTTCTGTCCATTACTACACCAAGATATTTGATCTCTGTTTTCCACTGAATTTTTGTGTTAAACAGGAGAATATCTTCATTAGGAAGCACTGATCTTCTAGAGAATAAGACGGCTACGCTCTTCTGAGGGTTCACCTGGAGTCGCCATTTGGCAAAATATTGTTCTATTTGTAGTAGGTTTTCTTGCAGTTTCTTGATAGCTAAATGAGGCTTTAATGATCTGGCCAATATCGCCGTGTCATCAGCGTAAAGAGCTTTAATTGAAGATAATGGGTTGTGTGGGATATCATGCAAGTATAAGGAGAATAAGATCGGTGCTAATAAGGATCCTTGTGGAACTCCAGCCAAGATGTGTTTCTGTGCAGACACTACTCCACTTAATCTCACTTGCATGCGCCTATCGCAGAGGTATGTCTTGATGAGTTGAATGATTCCGATTGGAACACCGGATGATATAAGCTTGTATAGCAAACCATAATGCCAAACCTTGTCAAATGCACTGGCTAAGTCTAGGAAAACAGCCCCAGTGCATTGACGCCAGTTAAAACCTGTAATGATATGTTCCACCAATCTGTGTATTTGTTGAGTGGTGCTATGCAACTGTCTGAAGCCAAACTGCTCCTCAGGCAGGATGTTTAAGTGGAGTACTGAATCTTGAAGCCTAGTAAGAATCACCTTCTCAGCAATTTTTCCGAGATTAGAGATGAGACTGATTGGTCTGTAATTTTGTGGCAGAGTGGGATCCTTTCCAGATTTATGAATTGGTATTATGTACGCCAGTTTCCAGTAGGAAGGGAAATACTTGTAGTGAAGTATGGAGTTGATTATGTTTGCTAAATGAACAATAGCTTTGCGAGGTAGAAGTTTTATAACTTTGTTGGAGATACCATCGGGTCCAGGAGCCTTTTTATTTTTGAATTTCTGAACAATAGCATATATTTCAGCAGGCGAGGTGGGTGTGATTTGAGTGGATTGTGTGGGAGCAGAATTGAGCGAATATCTGACATTACGGTGTATCTTGTAAATATGACTAATGTCAAGGTGGTCGTAGGCAGGTTTGCACTGTTTTTCAAGATGATTCGCTATTGCCTCGGCTTTTTCAGCATCAGTGTGGATGAGGCCTAAATCTGTTTGTAGAGGGGGAAGAGGTTTGTTTTTGTTCTTGATCTTACGGATAAGATTCCATACAGAGTGGTTATCAGTGGAGATGGAGGTCAGTTTTTCTTCCCAGAGTTGAGATCTATGAGTTGCGAGTGCATCTCTCACTGCAGAATTTAACCTATTTAAGATCCGCTTGTCTTGTGGTGCCCTAGTGTTGTGGTATCTTTTCCTAGCCCTGTTTTTTTCCCTAATCAGATTCATAATATCTTCGGGCAGATGGTTGGGTTTGTGGGTAGTTACAGGGGTAGTAACTGCTGCACAGGCTGCTGTGATCTGTTCTGTTAGATTTTTGACAGCTATCTCAATTTCCTCTTTTGATTTAATGATGGGAACAGGACCAATATATTTTGGAAGCATCTTGGAGAGCCTTTCCCAGGGAATAAATGAGTGAGGGGGTGGAGATAATTTTTCAAGATTTCCTAATTTTAATCGTATTGGGTTATGATCTGATGATAAATCATTGATTGTCATTAAATTGTATTGGAGTCTAATGTGCTGTAGTATGGCAATGTCCAATACATCAGCCCTACCATAAGTGTTGTGATGGGTGGGATCAGCAGGGCCTATTACGTGAAGGTTGTTGAAATCAGCATAGTTCTGTAGTATCTGTCCATTTTTGTTAGTGGAGTGGCTATTCCAGGTAGGATGTTTGGCATTTAGATCCCCTGCCACAATGGTAGGCTCTCCAGTATCAAATATGGCATTCAAGTCAGAAGATAGTAATGATTTTTGTGGTGGATGGTATGCTGCAAAAATTTTTAATTTGCCTACTGAGCTCGTGAGAATCTCAATGCCAGTGACCTCAAGAGTGGAGGTAGGAGGAAGGTTTATGGAGTGATGTGAGATAAAGTTCTTGATGAAAATTGCTGTGCCTCCACCTCTGTGGGTTGATCTGTCAGTTCTATATGATTGATATCCGTAGATTTTGGGATTGTCTGCTGGTCTTAGATGTGTTTCGTTTAGTAATAGAACATCTGGCCGATGTCTATGGACAAAATTTTTAAGTTCTAGGATCTTATTTCTTAAGCCGTTGGCATTCCAGGCTATTATCTCTAAGGATTCTGGTTTTAATTTTTTACTGTTCATTAGTGAGCGCTGAAATGATGACTTGGGTGTCTTTGAGGAATCTGTTAGTAGAACTTTGTGAAGGATTAGATCTGCTGAAATCTAATAGCATATTTGCCAGGGACGCGGTGATGATAGCTGTCAAATTTGGGCGTGAAGCTGGCTGTTCTAGGGATGTCTGTTTAGGGCGAGTTACATCCGCATATGACCTGGACTGCCTTTTTAGAGTTGTTTTTTGAGGGAACTCAGTTTTCGGCAGATGGGCTTCTGAATCTTTATTCTGAACTTTAGGAGACTGTGAAGTAGCTGCAGATGTAGGTGAGCTAATGGAAGGAGAGAATGTTCCCTCTTCTGACCTCCTATTACGTGGATTATATAAACATCCTTTGTAGTTGGATGTGTGAGGGCCGCCGCAATTGGCACATTTAGCCGGGGTAGATTTTGGTTTAGAGCAGGTGTTCGTTGGGTGACCAACCCCACACTTCAGACACTTGAACTCTGCCCTGCACATTTTCTGGGCATGCCCAAATTTTTGACATCTGTGGCATTGCCCAGTAGAAGCTCTCTTCCTTAGCGGTTCTACCGAGATTTTCAATCCACAGATGGTTGTCAAGTCATATATGTGTTTGTGGGCTTGACTGATTTCGATCAGCACCAGTGGCATTGGAGTCTTGTCCCTCCTGGTCATTCTGCTGACCTTGATTGGTGGTAAATCATTCGAGTGCAGATCCGCAATGATTTCATCTATGGAGACATCCTCAGGTACGCCTCTAATTACGATCTTAAGATTTTTTTCGGAGCCGAGCGAATAAGTATGGTACTGGACCCCTCTAGAATTCAGTTCTGCTGTCAACCTACGGTAATCTGAGACAGTGTTGGGGTGGATTTTGACACCATCTGTGATATTCTTTGCATTATTGTACGAAATCTTTAGGTTGTACATCATGTTCTTTATTGTCATCCATTTTTTCTTCTCACGCAGAATAATCGGGGGGATCTTTTCCCTTGCGGAGGTAGGAGAGTCTGCAGCAGAGCCATCTTCTACTACAACATCCATTATTGGTGATTCAGAGGTCGCGGTTTTTCGCTTTTTGCTTGCGCGAACCTCCTGAAAATCAGCATCAGCATGGTCAGTGCGGGAATGATCATCAGCCGCCGCTGATTCCTCAGCAGCGCCGCCCTGAAGCAGTTCAAGAAGCTGAGCATCGTCAGCATCAACCTCTTGAATTTCATGAACTACTACCTTGCCAGGCCATTTTGTGTGGAGCAGATTTCCAATGTGCTTGAAAATGGCCAGGAGCTGTTTAAAGGTGAGGTCCTCGTACGGTACATCTGTGGTTGGATCCGCAAGTTGTTCTGCGGAGCAGTACATGCTGTCCATTTCCACCGCACTATGGTAATAGACAGTTTCTATAACACAATGGCGATGCTGATGGCAGTAAGCCTAGCGTATCGCCGTTGTTTTAGAAAGAAAAGGTTAACTTACCTACTAGATAAAGCACTGAGGAAAATATGTGACTAATTATGGTAGCAAGCAATTAACTACTAACCCTAATGATTAAGCATAACTATAACTCGCTAAAAACATATCAAACCCGGTTGTAATCCACTATCAATAATACACGACACTAAACACTACAACACGAGCCGCCATCTTTTTTCCTCAAAAACTGTTATGTTGTACAGGATATAAGTATACAATATATCTATTAGTTAATATGGTGTTTTACAACTAAGTATGGGAAAAATAGTTTTATGCAAAATTAAACTTAATAACATGCAATATAATATATATATATTTATTCACAATTAAAAATTTACATTTTACTTATTGAATACAATTTTGTGAGGTGCAGTTATTTAAGTTATTCATTTAAATAAGGTATTTCTTTCTCAAGCTATGCAGCTTGCTAAAATGACATTCAACAAAATCAGTCCGAAAAATCGCAGGCAAAATGAAAGAAAAAATGAAAAATCAACGATTGATTCCGTGGAATTAAAAGCCTTTCTGCAAAATATTTTGCGATTGGTTGGTTACTGCTGAGAAGCTGATTTGTTACGGATATTATTTTAATAATTACATAAATTTTCTTTTCTAAGTTGGTACATCTGTCATAAGCATACATGTGAAATTGCAAGTCATTCTATCAAGAAGTTTGTTTTGTACAGCTGTTGGAAGCAAAAGGGTTGTCCCTTGAAATGGAGAAAACTGAGCATCGTGCGGTTGTAAAATTCTTCGTAAAAGAAGGTTTAACGGCAAAAGAAATTCATTCGAAGTTCATAAAAGTTTATGGGCACTCTTCTCCTTTGTTTGCGACAATTAAAAAATGGGCTGCCTAGTTTAAACTTGGTCAGACCAGCCTTGAAGATGAACCACGTGAAGGACGTCCAAAAAGTGTAACAACATACCTCAGTACAAATATTATCAAACTGCAACGTGTAAAACGAGTGCTTGCGAATGATACTGAACGCCCCGTGGTTCGTCAGAAACAATCAACTTCATTCCGGCGATGTAACATTATTTAAATTTAGGGGATATTAAATCATACATTGTTTCAAAACCGAAAACCTATTTTCAAAACTGTTTCTTATTCGGTTTTGAAACAATGTGCGATTTAATGTCCCCTAAATTTAAACAAATATTCCTTATATCTTCTCTTTCCTACAATCTTTAGAAACAAAGTTCTTCCTAAAGACGTCCATGCATCCCAGTGATCTAGTTCAGCAATCTGTAGCCTACGAGGCAACGGATTTATTCAAATATAAAATAAAAGACATTTTAACTTCCTGTAGCGATGCATAATCTCCATGCCCATCCAGGGTGAGCAAACTGCTCATAACATTCTACCCTCACAATTCTAACTATCCAAAGGAGAGCTTCTATGAAGTCGTAGACTGCAATGAGGGACATCCCATCCAGATTCCAATGAATCCTCCGATGTAACTCAGCAGTTCGATTGGCTGGAAAGAAACGCAAAGTCTATTAGATGACAATTACGATATATTTAATTGTGGAATATATTTTTTAAAAGTGTAATAAGAAGGGACTGCTGAAATACCAAATGGCTGATTATGCAGTTTTAGTTGAGAAGCCAAAAGCTGTAAAATTCAATTTCGCTGACCTTTAGAATACTTTTTCTCGTTGAGCCGGAACTGCTTGAAAACTTGAAAATTCCGGATGCTGTCCGAAAGAGGACAGCTCGACTAATTGATGATCTCTCTCTCTCTCTCTCTCTCTCTCTCTCTCTCTCTCTCTCTCTCTCTCTCTCTCTCTCCATCTGTTTGTCTCTCAGTTAGCTAAAAATAATTTGTTTCGACATTCAGAATAACGCAGGTGAATCTCGCGGCTTCTTTAAATGCCTTTGTAGTAATGAATGTGATGTGTTTCTCTCATGAATGTAGCTGGGTGGGGAAAGCGTTCTTTTTTTATTTTTTATCATCCCCCCCCACCACACTGTAAACTGCACGTCTCTCTATTTTTGATCCACAGAAGATATTGAAGTTATTTGCAATGGTATGAAAACAAGAATCCAATTATTCACTGAGCCATCGTATTATTTTCCCTTTCTTTCTTTTCGTTAGGCTTTGTGTGTGTGCGTGCGTGCGTGCGTGCGTGTGTGTGTGTGTGTGTGTGTGTGTGTCATCGAACTACAGAGCAAATCTTTGCTAAGACTTGCTCAATAAAAGATTTTATTGAAAATCTTTGCAATAAAATCTTGATGAATTCTGGTGTTCCCAAATAGTTGAATACCCAGTTTTGGCAAGTATCGCTCTTTTGGCCTTAATCCCATTTGCTACCACCTCTCCTTGCGAATCCGGATTTTTAATAGGGTTCTTTGCGTAGAATAGGTTAGACCGAAGCCTTCTAAACGCAGTCCAGTTGGAAATGTTTTCATCTCTGGTCACAGCTACCTGAAGAGATAGTTGGTGGCAGGACCTCATGTGGACAGCAGATTAGATGTGCACCTCTTCTGCTGTAGGATTGTGTTGATTATGAATTACACAATCCTTGTTTTAGTGTTCTCTACTTGATTCGAATTTTAGAATAAGTAGTAGGTTGTTGAGCACTGTAAGAGGCTATCTTTAGCTGTTTCACTTAGTTTTTTCTGTAGCGCCTGGTTTTATGGTAATTTCTTAATAATATTGCGCAGTGGCTTATTCTTCTTCTTAAACTTTCACGAACCATTAAGGTTCTTAGCTGTGGACTTCACAACCGCGACCATCTCGAGGATAAGGGGTTGGCCTTATGACTCCCGGTGTATCCTATGTTTGTAGAGGAGTGTGTTCAGTGGGACCGTTTGTCTGTTCTGAGGGCGGAAAACCCGAGTTTCAGGGTGAAAAAGCACTCTCTCTCGGTATGAGACCGGCTAACTCACCTTTCTTCGAAAGAGACCAAATAAGAGTTCCTCACGTCACTGAAGGGAATCGAACCCAGGTCTTTCTGACCAAAGGGTTTCCTCTACAACGACTGAGCTACGGAGGCTCAGCGTGGTGGCTTAATTTTTTTTTTAAGAGGAGGACTGTGCTGGCATTGATGGGATTGAAATATTAACTTAAAAATTTTACTAAAGTGTAAAGAACCCCGTGTCATTACAAGAAAAGTATACGACTGGAAGGAAACCTTGAGACGTGGAAGAACAAATAATAAATGAAAGTCCCACCGTCAAATGTACACTTTTGCATCGTGAGAATACTGGATCTCTTCAGCAGATAAATCCATTGATTCAACTGAAGAATTCAAATTTGAATATTTTTCTCGCACATCCTCCAGTCCACCTGTCAAGTGAAAATACAGCAGTCACTCCCCTCCCCCTCTCTTATCCGCGTGGGATACGTTTCAAGATGACCCGCGGATAGTAGCCAACCCTATATATATATATAGGGTTGGCTACTGTTAACAAGAGATTAACAACAATAACTACATATAAAATAAAACAATTCTAACAACATACTGTAATAAAGGCATCTGAATGTGAATGGGATGTTAGCAACCTCAGTAAGTGTGTAGCTTTCTCCACCTTTTCAGCGAGTTGCCCTGGTGTTGAACTACCTCCGGGATCAGCCGAATTGTCTATTGCTAAAAGAAAGAGCTACGGCTTCATTTCGGAGAAGTGAAATTACAAAAACAATGTGTATATTAGATCCAACATTATTTTAAAGCGACGACGGATAAGGGCGGACTGCTGTGCCTGTTTATTCCTCTTAGAAAGCGCCACCTGGACTGTAAACATAGCTGAGTCTGTTCGTTATCCTTTCTACATTGCATGAAAAAATTGTCTTGGATCATCAGATTTGGTTCCAATACAAAAAGCATCGAATTACAAATATTCATTCATCCCTAATTCTTCCGAAAACAAGAACAATTGTTGGGATGCTTTATTTATTAAAGACGCGTTTCTTGGACCCACATTGAACCCGAATGGTCTTGTAATATATTTGGTTGCCAGAATGTTAAAAATCTTCTTCGATGGCCAGAAATGAAAATTTTAGGACCACAATACAAAAATCAAGGAGTTTTTTTTTTGTAATTTTGTAGATTTGGTTATTTATCGTGGTTTACAAGCGTCTGAGGCAAACATAGTTTACTTTCGCTGTTGAGAAAGTGATGGTCAAATTTACGACCCAAGATACCAGCTAAATCGGTGAAAAAAAAAATCATATTGTGAATAGTTTAATTTAGAAGAATTTAAAAGGTGTAGGATTCCTAGCAGTATAAATGATTCGATTAAAGTTGTTTTTTTTTGTCCTTTGACGAAACTTATCAAAAAAGAATGAATGCTGCGCCACAACAAACAAATAAAAAACAGAGAATATCAAAATATTCTCTAATGTTCCGCGGAAAGTGAATAAGTGTTCCATGAAGTGACCAAGCCGCGTATTTTTAAACCTCGAAGTATTTCGGGAAAAGGAATACCGCTGATTATGACGATTCATAAAAATTGCCTGCAAGCCGATTACATCAATGGGAGGCGTATCCTCTGTTCTCAAATCTGAATGAAATAACATCTGTGTTGCAAATATCAGTGACCAATCAGAAAGGAAGCATAAAGAAATTTTTCCACTGAAATTGAAGATCGAGGTAGTCTGTATCGTTCTCAAATCTATTACTACTGAACACTTTCTTCGCAAGTTCTTATTGTCGGGTGAAAGTGCTTGTTTCGAAACCGTAGTGTCGTGATTTTATAAAAGTAATAGGCCTACAGATATAAATTTTAATATGAATAAGAGACAGGGGACTTTGTTTAATTTGGTTATTAAGAAATCTCTTACTGAAGGTGTTTGTGACGCAACAGATAGTGAGTCATCCACCATGAGCCTACAAAGCGATTGCCAGGATCTACAAAAGGAGGGGAAAACTACCAACACACCGGAGAAAAAAGACTGCATTCACTCGTAAGTACTTACAATAATATTATAAATATATTTGGTGATCAGAATGGGATATGTCAATGAAAATCAGAACAAATTAATTTAATGATGTTGGCCTCAGGAAACTACAACATGCTACAAGATTTCATTAGTCCAGTGATTGATAACTTATTTAAATGTAATTTAAATCAGTTATCAATCACTGATAATTGATTATTTAATATTTAACAGATTAAAAGAAAGTCAAATACCAAAATGTTAGAAGAGTTGAAAATGAAAAAGATATAAACATAAAATTTGCAAAATATTTAAAAATAACAGGAGTAATTAACTCTATATTTAAACCAAACCTAGTTCAAAAAAAAACAAACCAGACTGAAAGTATACAATACATTAGCCCAACCAGTCTTAATGTATGGAAGCAATATCGACAATAAAACAAAAAGACAAACAAAGATTAACAACAGCAGAAATGAAGTTTATGAGAAAAACTGCAAAGCATACTCTATATTCTAGAGTGGCCTGTTCTATATGAGGCTGGAATAGGCCACTCTAGGCCTAAATCCTTGATAGGCACGATAATGAATAATGTTCATTGTTGAGGCAAGCGAAACTGAGAGCACTGCTTATTTCAAATTAATGAAAATATAAACGTTGTTTTAGATCTTTGTCATTTTAGTCAAAGTCAGACAGCTGAAGCCGTACGCCACGTTGGAATGCCAATCGTTACAAGAAACATTAAGGAATTTAATACAACTTAATTGAATTAAATATATTAGGAAGAATTTATCTGATATTTTCTATATTTTAGAAGATTTACTTACAATAATTTAAGATCGTTAAAACACCTACGAAATGAATATATAATTGAGCTACAACAATACATCACTGAACCATTCATTTATTTATATTTGGTATTGGGGTGAGTGCGGTGATTGATTCATTCAATCCAATACCCTTGGAGGGTAATGGTATGGCAATGCTTAGCTAATAGCTAATGAAGTTCTAACTGAGGCTCGGCTATTGCTGTTACCCTCCTGCCATGATCAGAGCTTTAATTGCTCAATAACACCTTAAACACCTTATCCCTACACTGTCCTCTACAGATAACGGGGAATATGAAAAGCATTCTTGCTTCGCCCCTTTAAGCCAGTCCTTATATAAGGATATATAAGGATTTATTTATTTATATTTATTATTCATAAATAAAGATTCGGTTTTTTTTTTCGAAGCTTCTCCTTTTAATGCCAGGGTTGATATTTCAAAACGTCAGCCATCCTGCATACACTACTTATAGATGGTCACAATTTATCCTTTTCAGATATTTTCCGGCTGATTAATGATTAGTGTGATAATCTCAGTCAATATTTTTGAATATAATGATAACATTTATAAACATATTTTCGGTTGTCCGATGAGCCATAACATCAGCAGCCAACTGGCCAACTTTTTCTGACACACGGAATGACAATTTCTATTCCTTTCCCTCCCCATTAGTATCTCCTACTATGGTAGATGTCCATGAAGTCTCATGTATTGACAAAAATGAATCCCACTTAGCTTAATTCCCTCAACAACTAACAAACTGTGCTCTCGAGTCTGTCCAAAATCTTGCTCCGCTCCTTCCTGAAACAAATGATCAAGAATGTGTACAGTCTTAAAAATTCTAGAAAGCCATTGTATTCGTCTTAATTTTAAAACTGTCTTCACCACTAGCAATAAACAACAAGCTTTAGTAACACGTCAAACCACAACACCACCGTCCGAAATATCGCAACGTAAAATACCATCGAAGCATCTCCCTGAAATGAGGTCACCATTATTTCCAAGCGTTTGCTCTGCATACATAAGAAGCGACCAATATGCCCAAAGCAAAAAAAGACGCTCTCTAATCTTGTCCTTATGGCAGTTAGATAAGACGAATTAATCACGTTGCTTTCAAACCAACTAAATTCCATTTAAAAGCGTTTTCACTTTCTACAATCGGATGACGATTTTTCCTGAACGCCAGCACACCGTCATACCGCTGGCTTGTTACGTATTACTAAAGTTCTTTTTTTTTTAATTTTTCAGTCATCTTTTTTAAATTCATTTTTTATTTATTGCGTTTTATCTTTTTTATTTATTGATTCGTTCTAGTTATAAAATCTCGTTTACTGGCTCCATATCTTCATGTTATTCCTAAAGTAGTACTGTTTGGGCGCCATATTCAAATCATTACCATATTTTTATCACTTTGAAATATTCAGATATGTTCTTTAAGAAACAAGTATTCAGCAACAGGATATAAGCACGTAGCCTTACTTTGAATACACAAGGATAGTTTCGGCAGCATTTGAATTCACATTATTGAGATTGAGATTGAGATTACTCTCATTTTTATTGAGGAATGAGTCCACTTTCAGACTAGGTCTTAGTTTCTACAATAAGTATACTTATCGTATTCCGAAACAGTAGAGGGATCAACTTCCTCGAGTAAATCTTGATGCTGTAAGAGAAGCGTAAATCTCAATTTTACCAGCAAACATACGGAAATAATTATATACAAGGATTAGACTTTGTGTTCACTCGAAGAACAAAAATTTCTATTAAAAAAAAAAGATTAATATGTTCTCTAAATAAACATTATCGAGAGGGAAGAAGTCTGCAGATCAAGAATGCAAATAATGAAACAGCCATTCAGACACGTGGAAGTGCATTCTTTGTCAGCCCTAAAACATCAATCGAATCAGGTGAAAACGTATTAAAAATCCACTGTATATATATATATATATATATATATATATATATATATATCTGTATATATATATATATATATATATATACATGTTAAGAATCATGGCTTCGCGTGATTCTTAAAATTAAACAAATATAGTAATGCTTCACGAAGCGGACACTGTTCGACGCGTAAACATTGCATCACAGTCGCATTAATAACCAGGGTGTGTGATCACAAATACAGACCCCCCCCCACCCCTCTGAGACCTTTAAACAGACGTGCAGATGGCGAAGGGGGTCAAATTCTTAGCGTTCCAGTGGCTTTAAGCCGCCCAGAAGGCAGGGTGTGGGAAGGCAGGGAGACAAGAGCACCCAGAAATCAGTGGCTGTAATTGGTTAATGTGTCAATCAATCCAACTGAACGCTGTCATTTGTCATCAATATTTTTGTTTTGTTTTCTGAGTTTCATCTATTTTGCTTGCGCAAAGTGTGAACTGGTGTGTTTAGGACACCGATATGGAGAAGTAATTTTCTATAAAGGATTTATAACTTTTTTGCCCATATTTACCACGGGAAGGGAAGCAGTGTCGACGAATGTCCCGTTTTCTGCCACAGCTTTCGCGGATTGTGTGATTGATTACATTCGAAGGAGGTTGGAACTTGCGTAGAAAAAAAACATACTGAAGAAGACAAAGCTGGAGAATTCCTAGCAGTATAAATAGTTCAATTAAAGTTTTTGCGCTGTCCTTTGATCAAGCTTATCAAAATGAATGTTGCACCACAACAACAAACAAACAAAAAACAGGGAATATCGAGATTCTCTTATGTCACGTAGTGCAGAAACCTCAGCGTCTTACTCTTACTTAAAAAAACTGTGCAGATTATATGAGAGAGGAATGCGTTCGTTAGCCTTGAAAGGCTACTTGAGAGTGTGTCGCGATATCGTAAACTGCCTTATCTCGTACGTAGGTTTGTAAGAATATTCCACGACGTTTATCTCCATTATGAAGAAAACGGCGATACATCTTGGGCACTGAAAAGAAAAAAAAGAGACAATCATTTGGAAAGAGATGAGTTCGGCATTCAGAATATTTTTCGATCTTGGATTATTCACGATATTAGAGGATCCTCAAGATTTTCAACTATTCAAAGGATCTTTAAGCCCCCTGAGGACAGAGGTCGTTAATAAAAACGGAAAGTTCACTACAAAAAGGGATGAAACTCGAGATCCTGACTCCTAGGACAATAACTATTTTTTGAAATCCTGCATCAGGATTTCGAGCAGGATCATAAGGATACTGTACGAAAAAGTGGGTGGAGTCATTCGATCTGTGATTAAAGAGTCTCTTATTTGATAGTTTTTTGGGAGGGTTTCACCACTCAGGAGGATGTACCACTCAGAAAGTATACTCCGAAGTAGACTGAATTGGGATTCAGATAGTGTTAGGAGTTGTTCGGGGCAGAAACAAAGTCTTGAACAGAAAATTCCAAATATTTCGGTGGCTGAGGATGTTAGTGCCGGAAAGGCTCAATTTTGTTGATAAATTAGAATTTAAATAATTTCTTTCTTATTTTAGCATGGATACATTTAACTCGGAAGAGCAAACCTAATCGCTGCTGCACAATAACAACAAGAATCACAAGAAGAGAATTGCAGCCAATCGTATTAAATGAGTGTTTCTGATTACAACAGATGCCAGACCCACGGCTGGCAATGTGCCAAGAAGAATTAATTTATGTTGACGGAGAGAAAGGAATAAGGCGATGTACGAATTCGTCACTAACAGGTGAAATCACTTGCTAAAAAAATCAGCTAATGCCTTTTTGTTTTTTTATAGGGAGTAGGCAAGGCCGTTTAGCCCTATCTGACTTTTGGAGACTGAGTGGGCAGTTCAGTCTCCACTGGTACCAATCAGAGATAGATGGCCCAAGGCTATCACTAATTAAACGTCACACAATGAAGTGGCGTCTCAACAAGTGTCGTTCTCTCGTGGTCCCTGACCCTAACACAATATTTTTAATGACTAAAAATAGTGTTGGTTGTACGATCGATTTTCTTGAGTTTACGGGACGAAAAACCCAAGTTTCCGGAGGAAAAAAACCTTCTCACCCATGCCAGAGATCGACTACCTCTCGGAACCGGTCGAAAAAAGGCTTTCAAAAATTTCCTCTCATCGCCGACTAGATTCGAAAGCAAGTCTTCCTTCGTGCGGTCAAGCGCCGTGGAGTGCAAACGCCACATCCACTGAGCTACACAGGCTCTAAATCACGTGCTTTATACGTAAAAGATTCCAACTATTGTACGAGCAAAATAGTTCCGAATTGGAAAACTTGAATTTTCATAAACGAAAAGTCAATTTCCCGGCGTTTAACAATAAACACTCATCCCACGAAACGCATTGATTACCCTTTTATCGGATTTGATTCGCCTTCTTCTGCCATGCACAGAAATGTCGAGCGATCTTGCATCTGTGGTCGCACTGCACCGTACTAATTGTTAGAACAGTTGAATGTAGAGCCTTCTTGTAATACGTTCTTCAAGTACAATTTAATGTGTGTAGCATCGGCTGCCTGTAGATATAACTTAATGCCATTGTCTACTTTTCTCATTTAAATGGTGAAGCTCAACCCCCCAAATTTAATAGTGATTTTCAGTATCAAATTGCATTGGATCCCATCAAACCAGAGAGGAATCGGAAAGGAATTAGAAGGGGAAACCCCATTTTCCCCTTCCAAGTGAACCCTTCCAATTATTGGTAGATGACGAAAGAAAATATATCATCAAGGAGTGTTGAATCTAAGAATGGAAGTCAGCGAGAGAAAAAAAAAAAAAAAAAACAGTTGAAGTTTTAAAACTCTAAAAATAAAAAAAACAAAAAAAGAAAGAAAGAAAAAGTGAAATATTTGAAGGCGATTTAACAAAGTTAGTTTCCGCCATGACGGATGTGTCTTCGCCCTCGAGTGGTTATTTGGATTTTTCTTTCAGTCATCAGCAGGTGCCTGCATTGAACCGCAGAAACGATATTAGCTTCCACAGTACGCCGCTGCCCGGGAAACAACCAGATTCGATTCCAGTAGCAGAGTAGAGGAATTTTTTCTAAGCTTTTATTCGGCCGGTTCTCGAGAGTTAATCTATCTCTGGTACGGAAAAGATTTTTTCATTTCTATTTTTCTTCTCTCCAAAAAACATGGGCTTTAAACTTTCATCTCTCAAAAAAAAAAAAATAAAAAATCGATCGTACAACTAACACCATAACCGAGAATAATAGTGAGAGGGCTTATGGCCACGATTACATAACCCTCTGCTCAAGCCACTATGAGATTAAAAGTCCAACGTGCTCACTGAGAGTTTTAATACCAATTTTTCTAAGAAGAAGGAAAGAAGATTCGATTGAATTATAGTTCGGACATATCTATAACAGGGATGGGAGACATCTCCTGAACGTGGATGTAGAAATCCACTTTACGTTTGGAGGAGATTTTTTTTAAATTCTAATGAAAATCGTGCACATTTTAAGATCGGTTAGTATATTGTGCATCTGCTTGTAGTGCTCGAAACTACAGTGTTACTCAACAACTATTTCGCTGATTTTTTCTTTTTTTTATGTTGAGCCCATACACCAGTGGTTGGTTAATCAACATATAGTGCTTTAGTGCCGTGTGTGGATTTAACAACTGACTCGATAACAATTGATTTTCACATGGCTGATACTTTTAACTGATTATTTGATTTCCGTTCTAAAAATGCAAATATTCGGTTTGATTTCATTTATTTTCAGTTTCCGTTTTCCCTTTGTGCTGAGAAAAGTTGCCTTCATAGTAAAATCGGTTATAAACAAGTTATTTTAAGAATTATTTTCTTCAAGTCACTTTTCATTCAAAAGGGGAAAAGAAGAGGAGGATTTTGGCAAAGAAAGAAAAAAAAAGAGCTGTGTTCAATCGAAGTGCTATTTTTAGACGATTCTCTGAATTTTCCAGCTAAAATAAAACATAATCGGTAAAGAAAATTCAATAAAAAATGTTATAAATCAAGTTGGAGGTAAAAAATACATAAAAAATCCGGTGTTAAATTTAACACAAAATTTTAGAAGTTAAAAAAAAAGAGTTAACGAACTACACAAGTCGGTAGGCTATAAGAAGCAACCGCACACTCCAGGACTTCCCCAGCGAGAGGCGACTCACCCTCTTGGGTTATCTGAATTGCTTTCACGTCTCAACTAAAGAAAGACAGAACGGATTGTTAGTGTAAAGGTCATGACTCAGGAAATCCAGAACTGGGTGGAGAATTAAATGAACTTGTTACAAATATAACTCTAATAATAGAACAACAACAAAAAAAAGCAATTAGCCAAATCTGTCATGTTCGCGGATGTCACATGTTTATGATACAAAAACAATCAAACAAAATGTAAAACTGTTGGAGTAAAAAGCTGACATTACCACCTCGAATTTTGATATCATGTTTAATACCACTTTCCTTCATAATGTGATCCATGTGGATAATGAATAACAGAGGGGATAATGTACATCCTTGTCTCACATCAGATTTAACATTAAAGCATCTTCCTGTACTTCCTTCAATTCTAACTGCTGACTCACAACTCAAATAAGACTACGTATTGCTTGATATAATGCCCCATTGACACCATATAACTGAAGCGTATTGAATAGCTTCTCTCTGGGCACCTTGTCATATGCCTTTTCCAGATGGACAAAACTTAAATACAGATCTTTGTTATATTCCCATGCTTTCTCGACTATTTGTCGTAAAGTGAAAATCTGATTCTTAGCCATCTACAGGACGCCCTGACATTGTGTTTTTGTGTGCAGCAGTTTCTGAATTACATTTTCACAGACAGGTGGATCGGTAGAGGAGGACTGCGTTCTTGGGCTCTGGTCGAAGTTCACCGAACTTGCTAATGGAGCCGCGTCATTACGTTAACCGTATATATTTTGGTTGATCTGACTGTTAAGATTACGAATACAACCCATTTAGTCCCCGAGCAGCTGGCTGATGAGTGCTTTCGCAGAGTCGAGTCCTAAAACCGACTTGAACATTTTACTATTGTGGAACTATCGAAAAGATTTTCATATACCCCGTCATGACAATTGGCAATTGACATGTATGACTTTAGGGGTGAAGCAAGATGCTTTTCATATTCATCGCTATCTGTTGTGGTTACAGTGAGGGTAAAATTTATGAGCAGATTGCTCGCCCTGAAAGGGTATGGAAATTATCATCGCTAGAGGAGGCCAATATAGCTTTTGGTCTTCTATATTTGAATATGTCCGTTGGATCGTATGCTGTAGCTTGTTGAACCAAATCGTTGGGATGTGTGGACGTCTTTAGGAAAAACTTGGATGCTAAGGATTGCAGAAAAGAGAAAATATAGGGAATATTTGTGTCTCTGTGGAGTTGATTGTTTCTAACTTACCACGGGGCGTTCAGAATCATTCTCAAGCACTTGTTCTGCACTAGCTGTATTTTGATGATGTTAGCATTAGAGGTGTGGCTCCAGGCCGGAGAGACATAGGTGATTATAGTACGAATCGTCAGCTGGTATAGCTGCAATTTGATTCTGTTGCTGAGCTTGCTATTTCTATTAATTAGCGGATAGATCTGAGCTATGGCTTTAGATGCCTTTGTGCACGCAGACTTAGTGTGCTGATTGAAAGATAGCTTTTTGTCGAAATTCACATCCAGGTAATTTGTTTCTGTCTGCCAGGGAATTCTAGTATTGAATAATAACACATTTACTACAGGAGACATTAGCCTTTTTGAGAAAAGAACGGCTGAGATTTTCTGGGGATTGACTTCCAATCTCCACTTAGAGAACCAACCCTCCAGCTTTAGAATGTTTTCTTGAAGCTTTCTGGTAATTAAATGGGGTTTGAGAGATCTGGTTGGTATTGCTGTATCGTCCGCATACAGGGCCAAAATGGAAGTCATCGGATTGTGTGGGATGTCTGACATGTATATAGATAACAGCAATGGAGCCAGTAGAGATCTCTGCGGCACTCCAGCGAAGATGTGGCGCTAGGAGGATGTAGAACCGTTGATTTTTACTTGCATTGTTCTATTCTGAAGATATGAATGGATTAAGTGAACCATTTTTAGTGAGGTACCGGCTGAGATAAGTTTGTGCTGGAGTCCAAAATGCCAGATTTTGTCAAATGCTTTGGATAAGTCTAGGAAAACAGCGCCTGTGCATTGGTGCCAGTTGTAGCTGGTGGTGGTGATGTATTCCACAATTCTGTAGATTTGCTGGGTAGTACTATGGTGTTGCCTGAAACGAAACTGTTCTTTAGGGAGGATGTTTATGTCATTTACTGAGGTTTGGAGTCGTGATAGGATGACCTTCTCTGCAACCTTACCCAGATTTGAGGTAAGACTGATTGGACGATAATTTTGCGGTAGGTGTGGGTCTTTGCCTGGCTTATGTATAGGAATTACGTCAGCCCGTTTCCAGGTGGAAGGAAAATAGTGAAATCTTAAAATTGCATTTATTATACTGGTCAGGTGCACTACTGCTTTTCGGGGCAGAAGCTTAATCACCCGATTATTAATGCCGTCTGGCCCAGGAGCTTTTTTTTTCTTTAATTTTTTAATAATGTCATATAACTCAGCAGGTGATGTTGGTGCAATATGGTCAGTGCTGGAGATAGGAAGTTTGAGTGAGTGTCTGACCTTGCTGTGAATCTTATATATGTAGTCAAAGTCAAGGTTCCATACGAAGGCCTGCATTGCTCCTCTAAGTTGTGTGCTATAACTTCTGCTTTGTCTACATCTGTGTGAGCAAGGCCCTGGTCAGAGAATATTGGGAGAAGGGATCTGTCTTTGTTTTTGATATTTTTCAGTAGTCCCCAGATGGAGTGATCAGTAGGTGAAATGGAGGATAACTTTTCATCCCATACTTGGTCTCTATGGGCTTTGAGTGCATCTCTTACTGCCCCATTTAATTTGTTTAGATTTATTTTATCTTGTGGTGCACACACGTGTTACGGTATCTTTTCCTAGCTCTGTTTTTGTCTCTGATCAAGTTCATGATGCCTTCAGGCAAACAATCTGGCTTGCGGGCAGATTTGTAGGAGGAAGCTACCTTTATAGCAGAATTAATTTGTTGTGTGAGATTTGTAACTGCAGTTTCTACTTCTTCTTTTGTGCGTATGTGAGAAACAGGTCCAATATAATCCTTCAGTGCTGCTTATAGTCTTTTCCATGCAATGTAGGAGTGAGGAGGACCTAGGTATTCTTGATTTCCCAGCTATAGTAGAATTGGATTGTGAACGGATGATAGTTCATCCATAGATATGATGCTGAATTGAAGTTTAATATCCTGAAGGATAGCTATATCCAGGATGTCAGCAGTGCCGAACGTACTGAGATGAGTTGGTTCGGTGGGGCCTGCCACAATAGCGTTGCTTGATCCTAAGTAATTAGAAAGGATGCAACCATTCTTGTTTGTGGCTGTACAATTCCACGCAGGATGCTTGAAATTCAGATCCCCGGCAATAATGGTGGGCTCTCTGGTGCATAAGATGGCATTTAGATCAGAGTGAAGTAGAGATTTTGGGGAGGGTTGTAAGCTGAGTAGATTTTCAGTTTGCCAGTGGTGCTGGTGACTACTTCCACTCCAGTGATCTCAACGTTAGTGGTTGAAGGGTTGCTCACAGAGTGGTGCTTAATGTAATTTTTAATGAAGATGGCAGTGCCGCCGCCTCTGTAGAGTAGTCTAACATTTCTGTATAGGTGATAGCCCCTTATTGTAGGATTGTCTGAGGATGTGTCTCAGACGTTGTCGCTGAAGATCCTTTAGAATCGGTGCCTTCTACTCCTTCAGACTTTGTAGGAGTGCGTGCACGAAAAAAACGAAGAACAACAGATGAACCACACAATGACAATACTGAAATGTAACAGGATTCTCAGGGTTCGGACGCCGCTATTTCTCCCAAAGAAAAGGTGCCTCCGATCATCCTTAGAGAGAAGTATAAGTGGGCAGCTTTAAGATCCACAATGTCCAATTTGCATATTGGCTTCATTAAGGCCAAAAACATGGATGAAGGCATAAAGATCCAGCCAGCAACAGTGACAGACTATACAAGGTTGACCAAAGAACTGGACGACAGAGGCATCCAGTATCATACCTTTGCGCTCAGCTCTGAAAAAAACTTAAAAGTAGTCCTTCGTGGTTTCTGTGAAGACATTGACACAGCAGAAATAGCTGCTGACCTAAATTCTCAGGATCTGCCTCCAGTCAAAGTGAGTAGAATGTACAAAGCAGACAAGACTCCCATGCCATTAGTCCTTGTTGAAATTCATAAAATATACAAGAATATTTACAACTTAAAAAAAAAATGTGGTCTCATCGTCACACCGGAACCACTCCGTAAAAGATCATCTTCTGGGCAGTGCCACAGGTGCCAGAAGTTTGGCCATGCCCAGAATCTATGCAGAGCGGAATATAGATGCTTAAAATGTGGAGACAGTCACCCAACCAATACCTGCACAAAGCCGAGGACTACCTCGGCCAATGCCAACTGCAGTGGCCCTCATCCTGCGAACTACAAAGGATGTACTCAGCACTAAAAGAACAGACGGATGGAGGCAATCAATCAGCCCTCCTCCTTCAGTACAAGAACACCACAGGCGCAGACATCAAAACCGGAGACTCAGCGACCACAGTCGGAGACCTCCAATAATTGAGACACCCGAAAGCAAACAAGAAGCTATGCCGATGTTACCCTTACAATTAGACCAATTCCAGAACAAAATCAACCAACAGCAACTAAAAACCTAACAGTTGTTATTACGGCCTCACTAGCAAACATGCTACGAAATTTCAGCCTATCAAACCCTACTGAAACCTCCACTAAAAGACTTCTTCGTGAAACACAGGTCATCCTCACAGCTCTCATAAATGAATAGGAACAAACTCATTCCAGCATCTCTTCAGCTAGTTACTTGGAACGCAAATAGCCTTAAAAACACTGGAACTCCGACACTTCACATCTAGGTATCAACCAGGTGTTATTTTAATCAGTGAAACTCATGACAATAAACATTCACTGCATAAAAGATTTCAATATTTGAGCTGATGAAAGGTGTTTAAAATAATCTCGTCACATTACTAAAAATCTTAAATTATTAAAATTTAAAATTAAATACTCACTTTTAAGACATCTATTGCGAGGATTTTATTGAAGAGATCGAGAAAAAGTAATGAAACTGATTGGTCGTTAATACGTTTTTTGAAGTACGTAATTTTTGTTGGTGAATGATGTGTAATTAATTCTTGCTTGGTAAGTAATATTATAATAAGTCTAATATTAAATTGTTAAACAATTATTAATATTGTGCTATCACACAATGAACTGGACCAAGCGATTTCCATAGTTTGGTCCAGTTCTTAAACTCTCCACTGATTAAGATTATGAATTGGGCGTACATCACGATTTCGATCTTATCGTCCTGAATGTAACGCATCGAGCATTTATATATAAAAAGACGAGACACGTGTGAAGAAGGAATGCTGCTAGTAAGTATTTTATATTTAAAAAAAAACTGAAAGCAATGTCGATTCTGGAAGGTAATCCTTATCCCAGACTAAAAGGTCCTTCTCTTCACTGTCAACGCGTTTAGCAGCAGCACAAGTGGACCTTTTCTAGTCTGATGTTTCGAAAGAAAAAAGGGGATGATGTCTTCTCTATTTTTTCGAGCGCGTGAAAATACAGACTATTAAACCGATCTTAAGCGAGTCTTGCTTGCCACAATTTTTAGATCAAGCTGATTTCATGTAACTAAAAACGGTTAATTTTCCCCCTCACTGGAACAATAGTGTGTGTTATACGAGTAAATGATTCTTTTCGAGGTGCAGAAAATCAGAATTCTATTCTACTGCTCTTGAGAAATACTTGCAAATTATCATAGCAGGTGACATAAGTTTATTTGTTTTATTTTTTAATCATTCTGTAGGCACAATTTAAGAACTAGCACTGCTCTTGTTGGAAATTGATTATCTTCATAATGTCAAAATATAAAACTGTTGTCAAGCTATGAGAAGATCAATCACGGCAACAGGTTTTCTGTAACTTGCGCTCACTGTAATAGCAGAACACGGTTAACCACGTGCTCATATTTATTTATTTAATTAATTAATTTAACGAAAGAGCTGTTTATTCAAGCAAAATAATAATTTGTGAGTTCAACAAATCTTCATCATCGGCCTGTAGAGTAAGATAGACTGAGAGTCAGCGGATAGTGGGAGAGGAAATAAAGATAGAGTGCATAGTAGTAGGGTAGGTAAAAGAGGCCTCAGTTGACCTGTTTTAGCTGTTTGTCCCCCAGGGGCGATTCTAAAACGGTCGTTGATTTTTCACTTTAGAAGAAAAAGGAAAAATCCTAAAAATGAAACATGGAACAAAAACAAAAACATGAAGTACAGAGAAAATAAAACTATATAGAAAGAACTGGAAACCAAAAAAGATGGGGGGGAAGGGTCTGGCCTAAGTGATGCAGCTCTCAAGAAGCTGCACCGCCTCGCTGTAGGCCTTCGCCGCTCAGGTTCTCAGGCCCTCCCCCACCTGTTGGAACTAGAGAGCTATTGCTGTGGACAGGAAACCATGGGATGGTTATTGTGACTGTCGCTTTTTGTGGGCAGTCATTATTCTTTTAGCCACCTCACTTCCCTTGGCCATGTCTAATTTGGAGAGAGCTATGAAGAACGCCGATGCCGCCTCCTCGTCTATGTCCATGGCTAGCTGTACTTGCTCAGGGGTGATTTGGCTGATGTCTTCAACAAATAAGTCACCCCATTTTGCACTAACTACGTTTGGACCATATTTCCCAGTGAGGAGGAGCTCAGGTTCCCCTATTCTCACTATTGCTTCTTGAAATTTTCCTGCCACCCCAGGGACATATTTCCCAGTGAGGAGGAGCTCAGGTTCCCCTATTCTCACTATTGCGTCTTGAAATTTTCCTGCCACCCCAGGGATACCTTTAATTTAACTAGATGCCTTAGAATCTCCAATTCTTCTGTTTCAGCTGGTTTTATACTTAACAACTTCTTTTGTAATGAAGTCAAACAACACTCAATCTCCTCATTATTTAAATAAAAGGAATATAAAAGTAATATGGTGTATTAAATTAAAAATAATTTCGAACTTATTTTTTTAAAGTATATATGTAATATTTATACTATATTAGTTATATAATAATTATTAGCTGCTTAGTTATAGAAAAAACATCATTATCATGTATTGTTTAAGTAAAAAATAACATTTTATTCTTATCATAAGTCTAGGCCATGTGTGCAAAACGCCGTGTGCAAACCACGGCGCTTGGCCGCATGAAGACTTGGTTTCGAGTCTAGTCAGCGGCTAGAGGAAATTTTTCTAAGCCTTTTTTCGACCGGTTCCCGAGTTTGTCGATCTCTGGAAGGGGTATGCGGGTTTTTTCTCTTGGAAACTCGGGTTTTTCGTCCCGCAAACCCACATTATTTCAGACATTAAATACAAGTGTTAGGGTTATGGACCACGAGATGGCAGCACCTATAGAGCCGTCTCTCTTCACATAAACATCCACTGAGCCACACAGGCTAAGTAATACAGATGTTTAAGTAATACAGAGCTTATAAATATTTTACCAAAACAAGTTACCATAAGGTACTTCGACCTTATTAAATAAAAATTTCAGGATGAGAGAGAAATGTAGTATTTAATATACGTTAAAGATATCAAGCTACTTTATATGTATATAAATATAAACTTGGTTTTAATCCATTTCCCAAGTATATAAAATCGCTTGGTATCTTTAACGTATATTATAACTCAAGGTAAAAAAACTTTATATATATATATATATATATATATATATATATATATATATATATATATATATATATATATATATATATATATGTGTGTGTGTGTAGAAATTATTTTTACCTTGGGTATAATAATGTTAAAGATACCAAGCAATTTTAGGTTGAAAATTGCTTGGTATCTTTAACATTATTATACCCAAGGTAAAAATAGTTTCTACATTTATATCTCCTCCTGAGATTTTTATTTAATAAGGTTAAAACACCTTATGGTAACTTGCTCTGGTAAAATACTTATAAGCTCTGTATTACTAAATCTTGGTATTTCTAGCCTGGCTCCCACTGATGAGACCTCAATAAAGGTCGAAACTGGTCTGGGTAGTGGCCCCTTGCCTTTAATACAAAACATCACACATCTCCTCTAGGAGATGTGTTTTGGCATTAAGGGTAAATGTTAAGATTAGTGATTAAGTTATCAGAATGCGAATGGAATGTTAGCAACCTCAGTAAGTGTGTAGCTTTCTCCACCTTTTCAGCGAGTTGCCCTGGTGTTGAACTACCTCGGGGATCAGCCGAATTGTCTATTGCTAAAAGAAACAACCATACGGCTTCATTTCAACGAAATGAAATTACACAAGCAATGTGAATATTAGATCCAACATTATTTTATAGCTAACGGCGGATAAGGGGGGAACTACTGTGCCTGTTTATTCTTCTTAGAAAGCGCCACCTTTCTACATTGCATGAAAAAATTGCCTTTGATCGTCAGATTATTCTGTTTGGTTCCAATACAAAAAGCATCTAATTATAAATATTCATTTATCCCTAATTCTTTTATAGCTTACAAGTACGTAGTTATCTGAGGTAAACATTTCGTTGAGAAAGCGATGGAAAGGATTTTTTTTTTTTTTGCTGTCCTTTGACGAAACTTATCTGTTGTACGAGCAACACTCATCCCACGAAACGCATTGATGACCGGTTATAGGAATGGATTCGCCTTCTTCTGCCATGCGCAGAAATCTTAAGGGGGTGGGGGGGGGATGCTCGCATCTATGGTCGCACTATACCATTATTACAACTCATTGTTAGAACAGCTGAATGTAGAGCCGTTTTGTAATACGTTCTGCAAGTACAATTTAATGCGTAAAGCATTTTGTAGACATCGTCTACTTTTCTCATTTAAATGGCGAAGCTCAAACACCAAATTTCATGGTGATTTTCGGTATCAAATTACATTGAAATCGATCAACCAGAGAGGAAATGTTCCCTGTTTTCCCTCCCCAGTGGAAGAGTCCGATTATTGGGGGATGGCGAAAGAAAATATATCAACGAGTGTTGAACCTAAGAATGGGTGAGGAAAAATCTAAAATAAAACAACCAGTTCCGAACCTATCGGTGAATATACATCAAATATCTATCTCGAATTAAAAAAAAAAAGAAAGAAAAAGTGAATTTGAGCCAAGTTAGTTTCCTCCAATTTTGCTCGTGACGGATGGTGTGATTTCTGTCACGTGATAATTTATATTTTTCTTTCAGACAATAGCAGGGGTCTGTATTGGACCGCAGAAACGATATTAGCCTCCACAGTACGTCGCTGCCCGAAAAACAACCAGTTTCGATTCCAGTAGCAGAATAGAGGAACTTTTTCTAAGCCTTTCTTCGGCCGTTTCCCGAGTTAATCTATCTTTGGCACGGGAAAGTATTTTTGTTTTTCCTCTCTCCAAAAAACATGTCAAAAAAAAAAGAATAAAAAATCGCCCATACAACTAATATGGTCGGTAAATGAGTTTCAAACAGAGAGCTGCGATTAACTTTTGTGTCAAACTTGGTAAAAGTTTTACCGAAACGCATCAAATGCTTGAAAAAGCATACGGTGATGAATGCTTATCCCGTACTCAAGTTTACGACTTGTTTAAGCGATTTCAAAGTGGTCGTGAGACGCTTGAGGACGACGAAAAGCCGGGCCGTCCTAAAACTGGACATAGCGAAGTTAATATAGACAACGTTCGTGATTTCTTCAAAGAAAACCCGAAATCGTCCGTGAGATTGATTGAAGATGAATCGGGGATTCCAAAATCAGCCGTGCACAACATTTTGTCTGAATGTTTCGTCTTCTTAAATTGATTTCGCGATTTGTTCCCCAAAAATTGATTGACAACCAGAAAATGTATCGAATTGAATACTGCAACGACCTCATTAAAACCGCTCGTAAGGACTCAAACTTCCTTGAAACGATCGTTACTGATGACGAAACGTGATGTTTTGAGTATGAGCCCGAAACAGAGTGCTGAGTGGAGACCACCAGAAGAGGGTCATCCGAAAAAAAGTCGCCTGGAGAAGTCAAAAGTAAAAACAGTGATGATTTGTTCCTACGATTCCAAGAGCATCGTCCACAGAGAATTCGTTCCACCTGGCCAAACGGTCAATGGTAAGTTTTATGTCGACGTTTTGAAGCGATTAATAGCGAGTATTCGTCGCGTACGGCATGAATATCGTGACGACCGACCGTTCGTCAAAACACATTGTCATTCTTGGCACTATAACTCTGTTTCTAATGAAACAAATGTCACAAACAGTTGACACAACACTAATGAAGGTTGTCGCTTTCGACAACAAAAAAGATAAAACAGGTGGCGCCACTAGTTTCTCATATTTTCGAAACGTTCGGTTTCTTTTTCGACAGAGGGTGTATATATGAAAAGTATATATTTTGGCAATTAATCAGAGTTTCTTCTGATTAATTTAGGAGGTGAATTAATCAGAGTTTCTTCTCAGCCCAACTGCTACGAACCCCTTATCTTTGCGTTCCGAAGGGGGGTAACCTAAGAATAAAATGGACGACGTTGGACAGAATTCAGCGCTGAAAGCGAAAGGAACATTTTTTGATTTCAGAACTATTATCTAGGACAAGAACGAATAATGTGGATTAAGAAATCATTTGGTTGGACCACACGAATTTGTTTTCTTATGTGATTATAATGCGGTCCGTGTGGTAACAGGAGAATCAGCAGTGCAGCGAACTTCGAGTTTCTATTGGACTGCTGCCACCATCAAGTGATGATCAGACGTTTTGGTCCTAAATTTCAAGCCACATTCACCTTGAGAAGCAAATCACACGCTTCCCGAAAATCACTGCAGATTTTCTCTAGTGTTATTGGGGCGGCCAAGATTATCTGCATAAATAATAAAGACCAAATTTCTTGATGTATTTTTAATTTCTGAAGAACGTTCAGTAGTGCAGAGAACTTCAGTAGTGAAGTTCCTAAAACGCATTTGACAAAGTTAAAAAGAAGCGATTTATTTAACACATTAAAAGAAAGACAAATAGCAATTAATATCCTGAAAGCTATCACTAGTATATATGAAAATAATCAAATACAAATAAGATTAAATTATGAGTTATCATATATGAGAGAGATAAACCAAGGGGTCCGAGAGGGATGTCACCTCTGAGCAACTCTTTTTAATTTAACCTAAAATTTAACCTAAATTAAATAATAATAAAATGGAATGAAAATTTCCATGACGGTATTAACTTTCTTTCTTCTACTTCTAAACACTCTCCTTTTTTGCCGACGAACAAATAATAATTACAAATCCTGAAGATAACTTACAGAAAGCTATTTTAAATCTAATTGAGATAGCCAAGGATTATGGTATGATAATATCAATGGAAAAATCAAAAACTATGGCCTTTAAAGGACAAGATCCAGCAAGAACTAAAATAGTATTAGATAACAAGATCTTAGAATAGGTGAATTCATTTAACTACCTAGGATGTATGATCACATATGAAAATTAAAAAGATATAAACGTAAAAATTGCAAAATATTTAAAAATAACAGGAGTAATTAACTCTATATTTAAACCAAACCTAGTTCAAAAACAAACCAGGCTAAAAGTATACAATACATTAGCCCTACCGGTCTTAATGTATGGAAGCGAAATCTGGACAATAAAACAAAAAGACAAACAAAGATTAACAACAGCAGAAATGAAGTTTATGAGAAAAACTGCAAAGTATACCCTATTTGATCACGAAAGAAACGAAGATATTATGAAAGAATTAAACCGAGAATCAGTAATAGAAAAAATTAAAAAATATAAACATAAATGGATGGAACACGTTCAAAGAATGAAAACAGAAAGATTACCAAAACAAGCCTTAAAGTACAAACCATTAGGAAAACGAAAACCAGGACGTTCTCTTAAACGATGACTTGTAAGGCCGGAACAGGCCACTCTGGCCTAAATCATTGGCAATCATGATGATGTGAAGTACGTAAGACTTGCTTGCTAAATTTTTTTTGTTTGTTTTTGTTTTTGTAGATCAAAGTGATTTCATGTCGCTAGGAACGTTTAATTTGCACCCTCACTGGTACGACAGCGCGTGTTACCAGACACGAGGTGTAGAAAATCATCTATTCTCGTACTCCTGAGAAGTACTTGGAAATTATTATTCAACGTAATAATTTTTTAACAATTCAACGTAAAGTTTTTTGTTTTGTTTTTTTATCATCCTCCAGGCACACGTTAAGAACTACCACTGGTCTTGTTTGAATTTAGTTACCTTTATAAGGTAAAAATGATCCCAAGTCAAAATACAAAAACTGTTGTCAATGAGATCAATCACAACAACAAGTTTCCTGTAACTTGCTCTCACTGTAATAGCAGAACACAATCAGACACCTGCTCGTATTTCATGAAAAAAACTTCGAGCAAATTTTAAATTAATTTATTGCAGATTAAAACCATTGCCATTCTTCAAAGATTTCCTCCATATTTTAACTATCCATTGCATAGCTTCTTTTATAAAACCTTTAGGTAGTCCTTATAAGGACTGGCTTAAAGGGGCGAAGCAAGAATGCTTTTCATCTTCCCGTTATCTGTAGAGGACAGTGTAGGGATAAGGTGTTATTGAGCTATTAAAGCTCTGATCATGGCAGGATGGTAACAGCAATAGCAGAGCCTCAGTTAGAACTTCATTGGCTACAGCAGTGCCATCCATTACTCTCCAGGTTATTAATCACCGCATCTCACGGTCGATTCTCAAACCGATATCATTCAATATCATTCCCATAAACCTTAAGGTATTTCAATCTCCTAATCATTTAAACAAAGAGAATGTAAAAATAATATGGTGCATTAAATTAAAGAGAATTTCAAATGCATTTTGAAGTATATATAAAATATTAATATTATTTTCGTTGTGTAATAATTTTTAGCTTCTTGTTTTATAAAAAAAAACATTTAAGTTTACTTGATTTAAGTAAAGAAAAAAAACTTTTTCTTTCCGTATCATAAGTTTGGGCCAAGTTGCTAATTTTTATTATATACATTCAGTACTGCAGACGGAGTTTCAATTATATCACTTATATATATATAAAGTGTTAGAAGGTCTCCTATAGTTCTTATTCCTGCTTGGTACGGAGGAGAGGATCTGTAAGGGCAGCTGACTGGGATGCTGCAGGCAACGTGTATGAGCTGCACGCTTTTCCTGGATTGCATAGCATCACAGGGGGTGGAAGGAAGGCAATTTCTGAAGTGGAGGTGCGTTGACCATTCGGAGATTGTGGACAACGTGGGTCCTCTGGATTTCTTCAAAATGTGTTCAAGGGTTGTGGCACAGTTCTAATAAATCTGAAATGCCTCCAGGAGGTTCTGAAATACGACTCCACGGATGGTTGCATACTGTGGGTGGGTTAAGAGAGTTTCCTGTAATTAACATACTTCATCTATGTTTTCAAAATATCCCAAACTCTGCTCTAAAGAACAACCACTGACCTTTTTCGGACCACTTCGAATATCGAATAAATGGGACCGATGGTGATAACCTGTGTAGAATTATGATTTTTTAAATCGATACCTGCGCCCATTATTGTGCACGTTGTGCGTGTTCGGGCTTAGTTTGGGATATTTTGAAAAAATAAATAAGATATGTTAATTACAGGAAACTCTTTTAACCTACCCACAGTATGCAACCATCCGTGGGATCGTATTTCACGAAGCATATTTATATAAAAATGGATGAAGTTATCCATTTAAGTACCAATACAACAAATAAGGCTAACTTGAAAGTGGTGAGCATAAATGTATGGTATACGTGGAACGATACCCTTAGAGGAAGATATTTTATCATGGTTTGGGGCCAAGCGTCAATAAAGAGCAATTTATTAGAGTTTAAATTAAACCATAATTTCTAAGCATTTACAGACTGATCAAAATTGAGGTATCCCTGTTTAAGGCCTAGTGGAGCGCCACCCAGTGATCCAAATGCTGCGAAACGTTGCAGGAATACTTTGGGCATCATGCGGAAGCGAAATATAAGGGGGAAAGGTAGTTCCAAAATTCACCACCAGGGGCGTTGATAAAACACAAAATGCATGGAATTTGCATATCGCAGAAATCGGCAGGTGCCGGGAGGGTTTAAGAAGATGCACGCGGGATTTTCCCTTCAATCTGGTTGTTAATACAGTCCACAGCGATGGCACTACCCTTGCCCCAACGGGCTTTGCACGTGAAGCTATACTACGTAAACAACTGCAACGCTGTTGCTGTACTCTTTGAATTTCGTCGCCTGAACAAATCTCGACGAGGTCCACAATCTCCATGGGCTCTGCGACGAATGCTTAGTCGTTTTGAAGAGACGGAACCGTTGGCAGTTAGACCTGGCGGAGGTCGCCAACCAATCAGATTCAAAAGTGAATGAAGTTGCGAATGCCGCTGTTGAGCATGCCATGAATGACAGCGTTCGTTCCTGCAGTGCACGTACTGCACCAAGACACGCGGATGTGCATTACACAATTGTCTGGGCAATTCTACGGAAGATTCTGCCTTTCTACCCATTCGAGATAGCCCTGCCACAGGAGTTGCACCTGCATGACTTGGAAAGTCGACTGACATTCGCCTTCAATTTTCGTGCTCGAGTGGAGTTGGATGCTGTGTGACCGTGGAAGATTTTGTGGAGAGATGCGGTTCACTTTCACCCGAAGGAGTTGTTAATACCCAGAATTGCCGGTATGGGCTGCCAAAATCCACATGCCATCCAACAAATTCCTTGGCATTCATCCAAAGTGAGTGTCTGGTACGGGTTTACATCGGACCATCCTTCTTTGAGGATATTCGCCAGTCGGTTCTGGTGATTTCTCAGTCATTGCAGAGAGGTATCGCGATATAATAAACAGTTTCGTTGTGCCACAGCTACAGCAGCGCCTGTGCACGGATCCAACCATTTTCGTGTTGGATGGGCGTCCCCCCCTCCACACATCGATTGATTCCAACAGGAGGTTTTTCGAGAACATTTGACGGAAGCCAGAGTGATCAGCCGTGCGTTTCTAATTGCATGACCGCCTTGTTCACCTGATCTGACCCCTTGCGATTCTGACTCTCGGGATTTCTCAAAGACAGGGTATATCGGGATCATCCTGATAGCTTATTTGCGTTAAAAGACAGCATAACGCAGTACGTGCGCAACATTAGTCCCGACCAGCTGCGTTCAGTCGTCGAACACACGGTGCAAAGGACGTAGTTTGTGACATACCAGGAAAGGCAGCACATTGAACAGTACAGCCTGTGAACGCATAATGGAAGTGAATAAAAATGTGTCATTTATGTTATTTATTTATTTATTTTAGTTATATATATATATATATATAGTTATTTATTTATGCTTATGTTGCTTTTCTCCTTCTTACACGCAAAGAAAATTTACTATATCCACATTCCGTACACCTTGCAGCGCCTCTGTTGGTGAATTTTAGAACGTATTCCTCAAATATCGCATCTGCAAAATGTATTTTGGCAAAGAGTCGCAGATTTGGATCACTGGTTGACACTCCTCAAGACCTTAAACAGGGATAATTTCATTGTGATCACAGTGTGCAATAAACATCGAAAAATTACTGAACAATTATGATTTCGATTACCGGCAGTTCCACTATAGACATAAATCCATCTAGTGTGGCAAATGCAGGAACTCCGCTAATTACGGAGATCCATGTTTAAAAATTATTTATATCTGAATATGCACGTGACTTACTAAGGAAAGTTCCAAGTCGTTATGTTTGCGAGGGAAAACCCGGACACCCATAGGGAAACCAATCCAAAACCCAAAGTCAGGCTAACTCAGTTATATGTATTATAATATACGTCGTATATGACTGTGACATATATTTGTATATAATAGGTGTTAAATTTTAAGATATCATTGCGAAACGGAGTCATAGTCGAAACAGCTCCGTCCCAGAACAACCCTCCGTCCCACCCCTCTTAACAGACCACACAACGTTGGTTATAGCCGCAGTGCAAAACACTTCAGTGTGTGTACCGTGATTCATCACTCCGTGCCGCACGTTTCCAAGAGTTCATTGACTAGTTTAGCTGTGCGTTGCACAACACCACTCGTACCATCCGCGTGCTACGAGTGGTCACGTGCAGGCAGCTCTTCCATGGTAACCGATGGCTTTAGAGTTGGTATGTGGATGGCCTGAACTTAAGACAATCCGTGATGCACGGCAGTAAAATGACAAAGATTTTAAAGCTCATCCATCCTTTCTCAGTGGGAATGCGATGTCTGTAAGAAAATTTTAAGGTTCCTTTCATAATCTACTTTCTTTCATCTTTTATTTTTTTATTCTGTATCGGTGCGCTGCAACTGAAAGAACTGATGATTTAAATTACCAGTTCTGATCATTTTCTTCGGTTAATTTAAAAATCATTAACCGAACTAAATGCCTGTGGGTCACCAGTCAGTCATCGTAATTCTGAACTACATTTGTACGAAATGTCTACCTTTTCTAATATTGTTTGGAAAGTGAGCCTAACTGCACACTGTGTTAAAACAACCACGTATTTAACACAATTCCTTTACAAATCTTCTTTATAACCTTCATTCTGATTTATTATGACTGCCAACGTTCCGATATTGTTTCATAAGTCCGGAAACTTGTGAAGAAATCTTGTTAATGTCAGTGAAGCGCTTCTCCCACACTATCCCTTTCAAATATTCGGGTACAAAATATCTTCCAGAAACTTGTTGGATTACGCTGCACTTACACTCATATATATATATATATATATATATATATATATATATATATATATATATATATATATAATGAATGTAGACAGCGTGCCTATACCTATATGGTATATATATATATATATATATATATATATATATATATATATATATATATATATATATATACCATATAGGTATAGGCACGCTGTCTACATTCATTTTGTAAGCCATTATCATTGTCAACCTAACCGTAGATTTTTTTTTTCAGATTCAAATCACACATCCAAGTTTTGTCTGCTCTGATTTTCAAAGAGCTCTGTCAATGCTATCCAAGAGAAATGGGAAATAAGTATATAGTGTATCTATTACATAGTGTGGTATTTTACAATTAAAAATGTAAAAAAATAGTTTTATGTAAAATCGAACTCAATAACAAGCAACGATGTATATAAATATTTATTTTCAATTAAGAATTTATACTGTGCTTAATGAATATAATATTACGAGGTGCAGTTATCTAAGTTATTCATTTAAATAGGGTATTTCATTTTCAAACATTGCAGGCTCCCAAAGTAATATTCAACAAAGCTAGTCCAAAAAATCGTACGGAAAATGAAAGGTTAACTATCGGAACAACTGAAAATCAACAATTGATTCCCTGGAATTAAAAGCCTTTCTACAAAATAGTTTGCGATAGGTTGGCTACAGCTGAGAGGCTGCTTCGTTACGAATATTAGTTTTAATACTTACTGTTAAGGATTATGTAGTAATCATTAGCATTAATTATTAAACATAATTAAGTAAATAATGATCTGGCGTTTTTCGTATTTTCAAGGTAATTATTTATTTTTCGAATATCATTTTATAAACGTATCAAGAAGTGTTTTTTTTTTTTTTTTTTGGATTTCGGTCGAACCAAAATGGCGACTGAAAATATTTCACTTAAAAGCCAAGTTCAAGCAAATCACAAATTGGTCACCCAGTGAATCTTGTGATGGAAGGATGAAGGGTCACTTCTGTGACGTTTCGTACTTTAATATTTGTCTTGAGATTTCTTTCTTAGGTGGATCAAGATTTACTTTCATCGCCTGCAACCATCGAAAGTGTTTGCACGAGACGATTACTATCAAAAGGAGAGTTTCTATGAAGTCGTAGACTGCAATGAGGGACGCTCCCATCCAGATTCCAATGAACCTTCGGATGTAACTCAGCAGTTCGATTGGCTGGAAAGAAACGCAAAATCTATTAGAAGATAACAATAATACGATATATTTAATTGTGGAATATAATTTAAAACTCTGAAAAGAAGGGACTGCTGAAATACATACGACAAGTGTATGTGGGTGGGTGTGGTAAAGTTTAATTTACCAAGTGTGGTAAACGGTAAAGTTCAATTTCGCTGACCTTTAGAATACTTTCTCGCAGTGAACCAAAACTGCTTGAAAATTCCAGATGTTGTCCGAAAGAGGACAGCTCGACTATTGATGATTTCTCTCTCTCTCTCTCTCTCAGATAGGTAAAAATCAGTTGTTTCAGCATTCAGCATAACGCAGCTGCTTTTTTAAATAGCTGCTTACCACCATAATCGTGATGTGTTTCTCATCGGTGGGGAAAGCGTTTTAGCTTTATTTTTTTATTGTTTTCCCCAATGTAAAAGTGCACACGTCTCTTCATTTTTGATCCACAGAGGTTATTATAAATTTTTTTTTTCAATTGTATGAAAACAAGAATCTAATTATCCATTTAATCCATAATATTTTCCCTTTCTTTCTTTCTTTTTGTTATTTTCTTGTGTATGTGTGCGCGCATGCACATTGTTTGTTTGTCATACGAGCACAATACCCACGCATACATTAACAATAAATTGTAAATTTCGAGTGTAATAAATTTACCTAACCTAACCTACAAATCAAATCTGTTTAGATTTGATGGATTACGCTGATAAGAAGAAGGATGATTTCATCGAACTACGGAGCACATCTTTGCTAAGGCAGTCAAAATCTTGATGAATTCTGGTTTTCATCCAAATGGCTGAATACCCAGTTTTGGCAAACAACGCACTTTTGGCCTTAATCCCATTTGCAACCACCTCCTCTCCATGGGAATCTTGTTTTAGACGAAGTTTAAAAATCGACCGGATGCCAGACACGATATTCGCTTACTGATATTCGATTTTCTGTCCTACCTGGTGGAAAGCATCCATCTCATTAAAGCGGTTATGAAGAATCAGAAAATTTTATAATTTCATAATAAATATAGTTTAACCCATTATTGAAGTGTAGGCAAACAAAGTTTGCGCCTGAAAATATCTTCAGGACTGAGGCAAGGTGATAATCTCTTGGCAACTCGCAGCAAAGGTGGACCAAGCTCTCATCTCTCCTTGTTTGACGAGACCTCAATAAAGGTCGAAACCGATCCGGGTAGTGGCCCCTCCCTTAATGCATAGCAGTATACATGTCCGCAAGGAGATGTGCTTTGCATTATGGGCGATACTAAGACAAGGAGAGATGAGAGCTTGGTCCACCTTTGCTGCGAGTTGCCAAGGGATTATCACCTTGCCTCAGTCCTGAAGATATTTTCAGGCGCAAACTTTGTTTACTTACACATGGATAAAGGATTAAACTAAATTTATTATAGTCTAACCAAGTGAAAAATAAACTTTCAACATTATTTTATAATTGTTTAGGATAAACAGTTTCATTTGAACATTTGTATTTTTTTAATCTTTATTAAAAAAGAAAGTATATTACAAGAATGATATTGTAATATACTTGCTTGAGAGATTGTTGAAAAATCTTCGTCGATGGCCAAAAATGAAAATTTTCGGACAATAAAAAAGGGATTTTTATTATAATTTTGGTAGATTTAGTTATTTATCGTGACCTACAATTATCTGAGGCAAACATAGTTTACTTTCGCTGTTGAGAAAGGATGCTCATATTTATGATCAAAGAGATAAAACACAAGCTAAATTAGTGGAAAAAATAACTTGCGCTGTCCTTTGATCAAGCTTATCAAAATGAATGGCGCACCACAACAACAACCGAACAAAAAACAGGGAATATCAAGATTCTCTAATGTGACGTAGTGCAGAAACCTCAGCGTCTTACTCTTAAAAACTCTGCGCAGATCATATAAGAGAGGAATTCGCTCGTTAGCCTTGAAAGGCTACTTGAAAGTGTGTCGCGATTTCGTATGGGAAGCACGTGCAACTAAAACTACCTTACCTCGTACGTGGGTTTGTAGGAATATTCCACGACGTTTCTCTCCATTATGAAGAAAACGGCGATACATCTTCGGCACTGAAAAGAAAAAAAGAAAGAATCATTTGCGATGAGATGAGTTCGGCATTCAGAATATTTTTCGATCTGGAATTATTCCTGATTTCATAGGATCCTCAAGATTTTCAACTATTCAAAGGATCTCTAAGCCCCCTAAAGATAGAAGTCGTTAATAAAAATGGAAATTTCACTAAAAAAAAAGGATGAAACTCGAGATCCTGACTCATAGGACAATAACTACTGTTTGAAATCCTTCATCAGGATTTCTCACACAGGATCATTAGGAAACTGTTACGTAAAAGTGAGTGGAGTTATTCAATCTGTGAGTCTCTTATTTGATAGTATTTTGGGGAAGGATTCCAAGTGTACCACTCAGAAACTATACTCCGAAGTGGACTGAATTGGGATTCGGATAGTGCTGGGGGCTGTTCGGGGAAGAAATAATGTCTTGAACGGAAAAGCCCAAATCTTTCGGAGGCTGAGGATGTTGCACGTTAGTGTCGGAAAGGTTGAATTTTGATGTTAAATTAGAATTTAGATAATTTCTTTCTTTTTTTAGCATGGATATTTAACTCGGAAACAACAAACTTAATCACTGCTATACAGTGACAACAAGAATCACAAGAAGAGAATTGTAGCCAATCGCATTAAAAGAGCGTTTCAGAATACTGTCCGCCCACAGATGCGAGACCCTCGGCTGGCAATGAGCCAAGAATATTCAATTCATGTTGAAGGAGAGAAAGGAATAAGGCGATGTACGAATTCGTTACAACAACACGCGAAATCACATGCTTTAAGGTGAGAGTTTTTCCAACTGTTGTACGAGCAAAATAGTTCCCACTTTGAAAACTACTATTTTCGTAAAAGAAAGGCTAGTATTCCGACGTATAACAGTAACCACTCATCCCACGACACGCATTGATTACCCTTTTATCGGAATGGATTCGCCTTCTTCTGCCATGCGCAGAAGTGTCGAGGGGTCTCAACACTTCTGCACTGCACCACACTCATTGTTAGAACAGCTGAATGTAGAGCCGTTTTGTAACACATTCTTATAGCATTGACTGTTAGTGCCATTGTCTACTTTTCTCATTTAAATGCTGAAGCTCAAACCACCCAATTTCTTAGTGATTTTCAGTATCAAATTACATTGAATTCCATCAAACCAGAGAGGAATCGTTCCCTGTTTTCCCTCCACACTGGAACAGTCAAATTATTGGGGTTGGGGGAGAAAGAAAATATCTATGAACGAGTGTTGAACCTAAGAATGGGAATTGGTGAGGAAAAAACTAAAATGAAACAACCAGTTCCGAACCTAAAGGTGAATATGCATTGAATATCTATCTCGAATAAAAAGAAAGAAAGAAAAAATGAAATATTGAAGGCGATTTAGCAAAGTTAGTTTCCGCCAACTTTGCTCGTGACGGATGGTGTGTCTTCGAGTGATTATTTGGATTTTTCTTTCAATCAACAGAAGGTGCCTGCAATAAACTGCGGAAACAATATTAACTTCCGTAGTACGTCGCTGCCCGAAAAACCAGTTTCGATTCCAGTCGCAGAGGAGAGGGAGTTTCTCTAAGCATTTCGTCGGGCGGTTCCCGAGTTAGTCTACCACGGCCATTTTTTTTTTCCTCTCTCCAAAAAACATGGAATTTAAACCAGCATCTCTGAAAAAAAAAAATCGACCGTACATCTAACCCCCTTACCGACAACGATAGTAATAGGGCTTATGGCCACGATCTGGCGAGGTTTTACTCTCTTTTTCTCTTCGGAAAAGCCTTGATTTCTTGAGCTCACTGAAGGTCTCCAAGGAGAGAGTGGCTACCAATCTCCTTCAAACCTTAGGGAGAAAGCAGCTCTGCTCATTCCCTTAGGGGTATAAAAATGCATCAGAGAATGAGCTTTATTTATTTTTAAATTCAGACAGCAGAGCCAGTGAACATCTTTGCACTATTCAATGCATTTTCCATCAAGATGTCATTTTGGCTTAAGGAATATAACTTAAAAAGTGTGATAAAAGACATGATTGGCATTGACAATTAATTCGGTGGTAGAGTTGTAAATCATCTTTGGTTCTGAAGTTGTAAAAAAAATGAGGAACCATAGGATGATGCAAAGTGCATCTTCAAGAAACGCGATCTCACTAAAACTATGCAGCAGCCGACTCGTCTGCTGCATCCCCTAAAGGCGACATCAATGACTGTATTCGGTGTGTGTGTGTGTGTGTGTGTGTGTGTGTGTGTGTGTGTGTGTGTGTGTGTGTGTGTGTGTGTGTGTGTGTGTGTGTGTGTGTGTGTGTGTGTGTGTTCACGAGGCCGGTTTGTCTGCTTGCGGGATGAAAACCCACAGACAAAATGGAGGAAAAACCCTGCTGTCCGCGCCCAAGACGGGCTAACTTGGCTATGGCTGAGGAAGATCCTTAAGCTCCTCGCGTCATGGACAGGAATCGAAATAAGGACACTCCTTTCCCAGGAATATGGTTGCGAAGCGCATTCCCGCTAGGCTAACTCCGCGAGCTATGATCGAATCATCTGCAACAAATGATTTTGTTTACGCAAAACAGGAATGCTCGGACCAAACACTCTGATAGTGAAGGTTAAATGTGACAAACTGACTTTTTTATTTTTAATAAAACACACGCAAACGCACACAGAACAACTCACACACACACACGCACATCAAAAATATAAAACAAAGAAACATTGGATTCTATTCTAATTAGCCATGAGAAAAGGGTTAGATAATCCGGGAGTTCTTTACTATAGATCACGTCAATCAATACACAAGTCATTTGAGGACTCTATTAAACTACGTCAGAATCTCGCACCAGACAATGAAGATCATCTACTACAAAACAGTCATGCAATTCGATCGCAGGGCTTCTGGGGTGATTGGTTGACTTGGATTGAAGAATCACGTGATGAGGAGAGTGTTGTGTCTGTTCATTTCTGGTGTTCTGATGGTCCTGTTAAGTGGGAGGAAAAATCCTTCCGCCAGGGAATGAGATCGGCTTACTGTCCTTCAGTCGAAAACAACCGAAAAATGTTCTTCACGTGCTAGACAGGATTCGAACCCAGGTCTTTCTATCCTTTGGATTCGAATTCCATCGTCAAAACTGACTGAGCCTCTGGGATGAAAAATGAAGACGATGTCCATTCATGCTATCCTAGCCAGCAAAAACGAAACTACACATTTAGGCAGTAAATACATTCACAAGTTAATCAGAGTTTCTTCTGGTTAATTTATGAGTGAATTAATCAGCTTTTCTTCTCAGCTCAACTGCTGCGAATTCCTTATCTTTGCTTTCGGAATGGTGGTAACCTAAGAATAAAATGGACGATGTTGGACAGAATTCAATACTGAAAACGAATGGAACATTTTCAATTTCAGAACGATGATCTAGAACAAGATCGAATAATATGCATTAAGAAATCATTTGGTTGAACCACGTGAATTTGCCTTCTTATGGGATTACCTAAGATTATAATTTTAGGTAATCACATCAGAAGGATAATGGTATGATAAGTGTGGTCCGTGTGGTAACAGGAGAATCAGCAGTGCCGCGAACTTCGAGTTTCTATTGGACTGCTGCCGCCATCAAGTGATGATCAGACGTTTTGGTCCTAAATTTCAAACCACATTCACCTTGAGAAGCAAATCACACGCTTCCCGAAAGTCACTGCAGACGTTCTCTAGTGTTATTGGGGATGGCCAAGGATATCTGCATAAACAACGAAGACCAAATTTTTTGATGTATTTTTAATTTCTGAAGAACGTTCAGTAGTGAAGTTCTGCAAAGCATTTGACAAAGTTAAAAGAAGCGATTAAAAATAACACATTAATAGAAAGACAAATAGCAACTAATATCCTAAAACTATCACAAGTATATATGAAAATATTCAAATACAAATAAAATTAAATCATGAACTATTTTATACTAGAGAGATAAATCAAGAAGTCCGACAGGATGTCCCCTCTCAGCAACTCTTTTTAATATCCACTTAAATGAAATAATAATAAAATGGAATAAAAATTTCCATCAAGGGATTAAACTTTCTCTTAGTTAATAATTACAAATTCTGAGCATAATTTGCAGAAAGGTTTTTTTAATATAAATGAGATAGCCAAAGATTATGGAATGATAATATCAACAGAAAAAATAAATAAAATAAAAAATAAAAATGACGTTTAAAGGACAGGATCCAATAAGTACTAAAAGAGTAATTGAAAACAAAATGTTAGAAGAGTTGAATTCATTTAACTACCTAGTTTGTATGATCACATATGAAAATGAAAAAGATATAAATGTCTTAATGTATTTGAAGTTTATGAGAAAAACTGCAAAGTATACCCTATTCGATCACAAAAGATACGACGAAATTATGAAAGAATTAAACCAAGAACCGGTAATTGAAAAAAATAAAAAATATAAACATAAATGGATGGAACACGTTCAAAGAATGAAAACAAAAATATTACTAAAACAAGCCTTAAAGTACAAGCCATTAGGAAAAAGAAAACCAGGACGTTCTCTTAAACAATTCAACGATGACTTCTAAGGCTGGAACAGGCCATGCTAGGCCTAAATTCTTGATACGCATGATCATGAATAATGTTCATTGTTGAGGCAAGCGAAACTGAGAGCACTGCTTATTTCAAATTAATGAAAATATAAAGGTTGTTTTAGAAGATCTTTGCTCATTTTAGCCAACGTCAGCTAAAGCCGCACAGCACGACAAAATGCAATCGTTACTTACAAGAAGCATTTAGCAATTTAATATAATTTAACTAAATTAAATATATTAGTAAGAATTTGACTAATATTTTCTGAATTTCAGAAGATCTGCTTATAACAATTTAAGATCGCTGAAACACCTATAAAATGAATACATAATTGAGCTAGAAAAATATATCACTGAACGACGTATCGACCGTGAGATGCGGTGATTGATTTTCAATCCAATACACTTGGAGGGTAATGGATAGCAATGCTGTAGCCAATGAAGTTCTAACTGAGGCTCGGCTATTGCTGTTACCCTCCTGCCATGATCAGAGCTTTAATTAATAGCTCAATAACACCTTATCCCTACACTGTCCTCTACAGATAACGGGGAATATGAAAAGCATTCTTGCTTCGCCCCTTTAAGCCAGTCCTTATATAAGGACGTATTTTAATTGTTATTCATACTAAAGATTCGTAAATTGTTCATCCTTCTTTCGAAGCTTCATCTTTTAAAGCCAGAGTTAATATTTCAAAACGTCAAGCCATCCCGCATACACTACTTATGTTATCTTTTTCAGATATTCTCGCGCTGATTAATATTATAATCTCAGTCAATATTTTTGAATATAATGATAACATATATAAACATATTTTCGGTTGTCCGATGAGCCATAACATCAGCAGCCAACTGGCCAACTTTTTCTGACACACGGAATGACAATTTCTATTCCTTTCCCTCCCCATTAGTATCTCCTACTATGGTAGATGTCCATGAAGTCTCATGTATTGACAAAAATGAATCCCACTTAGCTTAATTCCCTCAACAACTAACAAACTGTGCTCTCGAGTCTGTCCAAAATCTTGCTCCGCTCCTTCCCGAAACAAGTGATCAAGAATGTGTACAGTCTTAAAAATTCTAGAAAGCCATTGTATTCGTCTTAATTATAAAACTGTCTTCACCACTAGTAATAAACAACAAGCTCTAATAACACGTAAAACCACAACACCACCGTCCGACATATTATTGTGAAATATCGCAACGTAAAATACCATCGAAGAAGCTCCCTGAAATGAGGTCACCGTTATTTCCAAGTGAACTACATTGCTCTGGATGCACAAGAAGCGACCGATATGCTATAAGCACAAAGAGACCCTCTCTAGTCTTGTCCTTATAGCAATTAAATAAGATGAATTACACACGTTGTCGTCAAACGAACTAAATTCCATTTAAAAGCGTTTTCGCTTTCTACAATCGGATGACGATTTTTCCTAAACGCCAGCACACCGTCGTACCTATGGCCAGTTACGTATTACTACAAGTTTTTTTTTTTTTTCAGTCATCTTTTTTAATTCCATTTTTTATTTATTGTTTTATCCTCTTTATTTATTTGATTCCTTCTAGTTATAAAATCTCGTTTACTGACTCCATATCTTCATGTTATTCCAGTTTCAGACTAGGTCTTAGTTTCTACAATAAGTGTATTTACCGCATTCCGAAACAATACATGCATGAACCTCCTCGAGTAAATCTTGATGCTGTAAGAGAAGCATAAATCTCAATTTTACCAGCAAATATGCGGAAATAATTATATACAAGGAAACTCGAAGACCAAAAATTGCTATTGAAAAAAAAAAAAAGATCAATATGTTCTCTAAATAAATATTATCGAGAGGGAAGAAAACCGCAGATCGAGAATGCAAATAATGCAACAGCCATTCAGACACGTGGGGATGCATTCTTTGTCAGTCCTAAAATGTTAATCTCATCAGGTGTAAACGTATTAAAAATGAATCCACTGCACGTCCAAATAGAGAGAACGGATGATAAAAATAAACACATGAAAAAAGTAACATAAAAATACTGGATTTTTGAAATCTAATGTCAATAAGTAAAATTTAGTTGTTCATGTGGAAAAAAAAACACGAAGATGAATGAGAATAAAAATTAAGGCTACGACCATGAACAATGCATAGCATTATGGGACGTTCACCTTTTTTATTACTTGTACATGGGAAATATATGACTCCTATCTTATTCCAACCTTCCAATCTCTTCTGGATCTGCTACCACCGAATATATTTATGTGTTCATCTGGGAACTTCTTTGGGGAAAGGGGAGGCCATCGTCCGTTTTCTTGGTGAGCGACAGGCTTTCGAGCGGTTCGACCCTGTTTATTGACTTGCAGAGCTGATGCTTGGTACTTAGTGGGGTTTGCTGTGTACAGCTGAGACTTGGAGTGGCGGCAGGCTTGCCTGTGACTGTGTGGGACTGAGGTTAGTGTTTCCGGAGGAGCTACGAGATGTTTGAGCTAGGTGAGAGAGAGAGAGAGAGAGAGAGGCCTTTTTATGACACTCAGATGTTTTAGTAATCCTAAGGATATTGAACAAAGAAATCCTCCATAAAGGTTGAAACTGGTCTAGTAGTGACCCTTCCTTTATAATGCGTAGCTTTATAGACGTCCCTAAGGATGTGTACTTGCATTGTGGAATAAAAAATCGATTAATGGGAAGCCAACAGATTCCGTATACGAATGGCCTCGTCATGAAAATACTTCAGCACTGCGTTTGCATACACTTGAATCATACAATCATATAATTTATTGGAATGTTTGATTTATTTAGAAAATGTGGGGATCTCGTGCAGCTCGCGATGACGAGTAGAACGTTTGGTGTGATGATGTCCAATGCAGTTACGATGGAATGAGGACTCAGGAGGAAACGAAGGGAACACCCCTATGAGGGACATCACGCAAGGAATCACATGAGAATCACCAAAGCAATTCTTGTGTAATTACCAACACACATATCATCAGTAGAACATATGATCCTCTCTAACTTAACAGGCTTGAAAGAGACGGACCAGCTTGTATACACCGCAGTCCCGAGCTCATTTGGTCATTTAAGTACGCCGACCACATTGTACAAAGCTCATGTACAAGAAAACGTAGACTTTCTTTACCATACAGTTTCTATATCGTGCATAAAACCGCTAATGTTAAAGCAGTACAATTTGAATGTTGCCTTCGTGCAAGTGTTAAAATCTCCGAGATGCTGAGATCACCAAAACTATCTCATTCAGATTAGGCGAATATAAAATTTCAGGAGAGTGCAGTATAATATTATATAATATTATACTGCACTATACTATATAATATAATATAATACTATATTATATTATATAGTATTATAATATAATACATCAGATGAATGGGATGATCGGGAGAGTTTCACATGAAAGAACAGATTAAAGATGTAAAGGCGAGTGCAGAAATGTATTCTAGCTTGTCATGCCACCTGTGAAAAACACAAAAGGTGCTTTGGCAAGAACGTTATACTTTGACTTCATCAACTATGTTTGCAAAGAAGCTGAAATTGCATGCTGTTGAACAGAGTGTATCAACCTCAAGGCCTTACTTTAAACCATGTATGGTCATTCATCATACAAACAGTAAAATGCCCAAGAAATTGGGATCAAGGTTACGATTGACATAACTGTAAGTCACGTGTTTGAAATATTTCACGACGTGTGCCATTAGTTTAGTGACAATTCTATATATGCAGTTTGCTTAAGAATCATCAAATGATGTAAGTTTTTCAAATTAAAATATTTTATTCCTAATGTACGACGCCACAGAGTACAGAAAATCGTTTAGTTGTACAATATTTACGTGGTGTTTTCTCACCAAAGAATACCATTTTTGCATTTTCTTTTCTCTCCTTTAAAAAGACACGATCCGTTGATGTGGTCCATGGGGGAGGAGGTGTGTGTGTGTGTGTGTGTGCTGCGTGGTTCGGCGCACACCCACGGAATAGCAATATCACCGATATTGTATATTTCGGCATTTATTATTTGTTTCCTGGCTTGGCGTGATTCTTAAAATTCATCTTCATCATCATCTTCCTTATACCCTCTTTTACCTTGCGGTGTCGAGGATTCATTGATCATCGGACCTCACTCCGTTTACAGGATAAGGTGGTCAGCCTTATGCCTCGGTGTATCCTATGGCCTGTAGTGTTAAGTTCTCAAGGCCTTGCCTGCTTTGCGGGATGAAAAACCCAAGAATAAACTGGGGAAAAAACCCTGCTGTCCACTCCCAAGACTGGCTAACTTGGCTATGGCTGAGGAAGATCCTTCAGCTCCTCACTTCACTGACGGGAATCGAACCTAGGGCACTCCTTCCTCAGGCATGTGGTTGCGAAGCGCATAGCCACTAGGCTAACCGCGCGGTCTCCATTCTTAAAATTAAACAAACATAGTAATGCTTCATTAAGAGAACACTTTTTCACGCGTAAACATCGTATCACATTCGCATTAATAACGAGAATGTGCGGTCACAAATACAGGTACCTTTGAGCTCTTTGAACAGATGTACAGATGGCGCACAAATTCTTAGCATTCCAGTGGTTTTAAACCGCCCAGAAAGCGAGCCAGAGTGTGCGCTTAGACGATAGTACCCAGAAATCAATGGTTATAATTGGTTATTGTGTCAGTCAATCAAATTGAGCGTTGCCATTTGTCATACATTTTTTTTTGTGTGTTTTTTTTTTTGTTTGTTTTCTCGTTTTCATCTATTTTGCGTGCGCGAAGTGTGAAGTGATGTGTTTAGGACACCGATATGGAGAAGTAATTTTCTATAAATGATTTATAACTTTTTGCCCATATTTACCACGGGAAGGGAAGCAGTGTCGACGAATGTCCCGTTTTCTGCCAGAGCTTTCGCGGATTGTTTGATTGATTACAGTCGAAGGAGGTTGGAACTTGCGTAGAAATAAGAAAGTGAAACGAGTTATTTCATCCTTTCTTTGGTTCAATCCGGAAAAATAATAATTTCCCGAGTGATTATTTTCCGATTTCTGTGCGTATTATTTAAAATTCGTATCAAAATTCAAATTATCAATTGTTACAAATTGTTATTCATTTCGGTGATTCTCTATGGAGTGGCCATAGTTGAAAAAAAATAATTAAGCAATCGTCCCAAATTATATTGGTTATTAAAAGGAAAATCTTTTATTTGCGATTACAACGTACAGAGTCATTGAAAAATAACCTAAACAAAAAGGGAACAACTTACTCGCACGGTGGTCTGCACGCCGACTGGCAGTGGTTGTGATGCTTCTCCTTTCCTTTGCACTCTCCTGCGCCTAACATGAAGGGAATTAAACCCGAATATTTCCTTATATTCGTAAAACAAATTTGCTCGATAGTTGGAGAATTCGTTAAAACTGGTGTGAGCGACCTCATGCAGAAACACGTAATTTGACTATCATGACTTACATAATAATAAACAAAAACTACGCCAACTGGTTTCGTTTTTTAATACGTACTTTCATACTCATGTTTTTGTTACCTCAATGAAATTTCTTCGCGTTTCGAATGTTTTTTCACAGAGATTTCAAAACAGTCTAACCCTTATAAGGACTGGCTTAAAAGGGCGAATCAATAATGCGTTTCATCTTCCCAGTTGTCTGTAGAGGACAGTGTAGGGATAAGATGTTATTGAGCTATTAAAGCTCTGATCATGGCAGGAAGGTAACAGCAATAGCCGAGCCTCAGTTAGAACTTCATTGGCTACAGCATTGCCATCCATTACCCTCCACGGGTATTCGGTTTCTTCACCACCGCTGGCTTAAGAAACGAAAACAGTCTAAATGCATTTAAAGTTCTTATAAGAACTGGGCGATGGACTGAGTGAGTCCTTGACTCTTTATCCCGTCATCTGAATGAAGAAAATCTGTGTGGATGGAGTGTTATTGAGCTAAAAAGCTCTAGTCATGGCTGGGTAACGGCAATTGCCGAGCCTCAGTTAAAACTTCATTGGCTACGGCATTGCCATTTGTTACCCTGAAAGTCCTAAAAAGGACTTTTGGCTTGTCCTTAGGTTCCTTTACAACAACAACAACGTTACTGGCTTGCTGGGTGAAGCATAAAATGCTTTTTATTTTCCCCTTTATCTGTGTTGAGAAGCTTGATGGGGGAGGTTGTGAGACTTATGCTCGCACTTTGTGAACTATGGAGTTAGCTCTGTTCTGCTGAAAGAAGGATTGCCTTGGGTCTTTTGTGTTTTTGATAGTCATGTTCACTATAACTGTAAGCTTGTCTGATTAGTGGATTGGGATGAGAATGTGCCTTGCTGAAGAACTTTTCCGCATGGTCATGAAGGAGAGAACGGATGTCAGGGGTTCCGGTTTCTCTGTGGATCTGCGTGTTTCTGACGAACCATGGGGCGTCTAATTGTATCCTCTGTAGTTTCTGGATGTTAGATTTGGATGTGTGACTCCATGCTGGGGATGCATATGTGATTACTGGTCGAATTACCATCTTATATAATAACAGCTTGTTATTATATAAGATTGTTATATTATATAATAACAGGTATTCCTGCCAGGATTTTGCGCCTAGTTAAGATGGTGCCATTTATTTTTATCTGCATGGATCTGTCAGTGAGGTATGATTTTATTAGACAGTTAAGGTTTGTTGGAATGTTGGCCTGAATGAGTTTATAGAGTAATCCTTGATGCCATACCTTATCAAAGGCCTTGGCAATATCCAGAAAAACTGCAGCTGTGTGAAGGTTCCAGTTGTATCCTTGAGTGATATGCTCCACTAGTCGGTGTATTTGTTGCACTGTGCTTTGCATACGGTGGAAGCCGAATTGTTCGTTTGGAATTATTCCTATTTGGTCTGATTTTTCTTGTAGTCTTGAAAGGATAATGTTTTCAGCAATCTTTCCCAGGTTGGAAAGCAGGCTTATTGGACGGTAGCTTTGCGGGAGTTGCGGATTGTTTCCTGGCTTTTTTATTGGTATGATGTCTGCTGTTTTCCATGCAGAGGGGAAGTGTTGTATCCTCAATATTGCATTGGTTATGTTAACCAGGTGCATAATAGCCTTTCTAGGAAGTAATTTGATGATTCTGTTAGTAATTCCATCTGGCCCTGGAGCTTTTTTGTTGTTTAGATGTTTTATGATGTTGGTTATTTCAACTGGAGTAGTGGGGGTGATGCTGGCTGGTTTGTCTTCGGACTGACTTAAGGTACGCTTGATATGCTGGTGGACTTTATATATGTGGGTGATGTTTATATTATCATATGACGGGCTGCATTGTTTTTCTAGGTTTTCTGCTATTGCTTCTGCTTTTTCTTTATCAGTGTGCGCCGTTCCATAAGCAGTTTGCATGGGCGGTAGGGGATTGTGTTTAGTGCGCAGAATCTTCAGAAATTTCCATATTGTGTGATCTTCTGGGTTGAGTGATGATAGTTTATTGTCCCAATCCTGGTTCCTGTGGATTTGAAGTGCTTTTCTGACTTGGTTGTTTAACTTGTTCAGAGTTTTCTTGTCCTGTGGGGCTCGTGTGTTGTGGTATCTTTTCCTGGCTTTGTTTTTTGTTCTGATGAGGTCCATTATGTTTTATGGGAGCAGACCGGATGGGTGGTTGGTTGTGGTTTTGGTGACTGCTTCTAGTGCTTTTTTAATTTGGCTTGTTAAATTGCTTATTGCTTCATCTATTTCTTCTTTTTTGTGGATGATTGGTACAGGACCAATGTATTCTGGTAGGATTTTAGCTAGCCTATCCCACGATATGAAGGTGTGCTGGTGGGCCAGTTGGTCTTGCGTGCCAAATTTGATCAGGATTGGGTTGTGGTCGGATGATAGTTCACTGAGCGTCTCTAGTTTGTATTGATAACTGATGTTTCTAAGGATAGCTATGTCAAGTACATCTGATCTGCCATGAGGGCTATAATGAGTGTGCTCAGTAGGTCCTGCTACCACAACTGAGTTAAGTGTTGAATAGTTGTGTAGTATGCGACCACTTCTGTTCTTGGTGGTGCTGAACCATGCTGTGTGTTTGGCGTTCAAGTCACCTACTATGATGGTGGGGTCTGTGGTGCCGAGGACTGCATCCAGGTCTGTTGTCAGTAGAGGATTGCTTGGTGAGTTGTAGGCAGCAAATATCTTGAGGCTTCCAGCATTGTTTGTGTGGACTTGTATTCCTGTGGTTTCCAGGTTTGTAGTCTGTGGGTTGGATATGGCATTGTGGTGGAGGTATGGTTTGATGTAGATGGCAGTGCCTCCCCCTCTGGAGCTGAGTCTATCCGTTCGGTATATTGTGTATCCTCTCACTTTTGGGTTGTTGGCAGGTCTTAGGTGGGTCTCGTTGATCAGCATTATGTCCGGGTTGTGTCTTTGTGCGAATTCCTGTAGTTCTAATGTTTTGTTGGTGAGGCCATTGGCATTCCAAGAAGAACTTACTGTTTGGATCAGTACGTCCTTTGGCGTACATTGAATATTTCTTGCTCAGCAAACAGTCGTCGTCAGCCAATATTTCGTTTATTAAACAACCGACATAGCAATCCTGGAAGAAGAAAATAGACGCACGCTAACTTTAAATGAATAGTAATACTAACTATACAGCTGCATACACGCACATTTGCTGATTAAATCTCTTTTTTGAGCGATAATAACAATAATATTTTTTTTATTGATCTCTCAAATATCTACATATATACTACGATCATTTTGATTGACATTTATTATATTATTTTACAAGGTTCAGCACTTTGTGCTACATATAATGAGATTTCAACAATGGTGATAATAACATATTTTTTTGCTATCTTTTAAAATAACAATCAGTAATAATTTAGAATTATATAGTTCAGAGTTACACAAGTTATATAATATTACATGTTGTAGTTCACTTTTTTTATATATATGTAATATTACATATATATATATATATATATATATATATATATTTGTTTATTTATTTATTTATTTTAAATATGTTTTAAATAATAATAATAATTTACAAAATATGATACAACATTACATACATTTGTTTACATGCATTACAATGATGCGTACATTACATGCACCTGATTACATGTGATACATTTATTTATTTATTTTATTTATTTTTTATCTTGGATGAGATGAGATGTATTTTCTCAGCTTTCATCTTCGAAGCTTATTTGTGAGCTTATCTGAGGATGACATCAGTTATTATTTATTGGTTTATTTGCTGTGCTAGGAAGCTATGAAATCAAATCTATGTTTAATTGGCTTGATTACCACTGCAGCCGTTGATTGAGAAATTCCACACACACACACACATGACAACTTGGAATGTTTTGATGCGTCGCTGAACTGGAAGCCTGAACGAATATATAGTGTTTCATTAAATTTATATGGTATTTTGGGTGCGTGTTTTTGTTGTTCGTAGTATGTCCTTAGAGCTCTTTTCAGGCTATTGTAGTTTGTAAGGTTTCTGTATTCAAAAGGTAATTTGTTTATCATGTCTGGGAAGTAGAAGTTTCGCGTGCCCTTTCCGTAGTGATTATTGTATTTAGATGTGATATAATTAGTAGTCTGAGGTCTTGTTATACGGTATGTATTTCTAACTGTCCTGTAGTTGGCATCGAAATAATGTTTTAGCAAAGCTGCATAGTGACATAAATGTTTTGCTGTCAGTATTTTGTGTTCTGACATTGCAATGTTTATAAGGTGGTTATTTTCTCTTTGTTCCCAAAAGATCAGTTTTGTCATTTTGTACTGTAGCGACATTAAAATATTTAGTTTGCAGGGTGCACAGAAAGCATACGTTGTTATAGCGTATATTAGTACATTTTGGCATAGTGCGTTGCATATTAGTGTTTTTAGGCGTATGGGAACTATATCTTTTAACCTGTAGAGTTTGCCACTTATTGTTCGGAGTTTGTTGTGTAGATGGTTTATGTGGCTATTCCAGTTCATATCTGCATCGAGGTAAATTCCAAGGTATCGCATTTTTTCAACCTGAGTGATTGTAGTGGTTTTGCTGTTCTGTGTGTTTTTCAGGTTGGAAAGTGGATGTTGGATGGTTATATATTTGTTATCAACTGGTCGAGTCAGTGGATTTCTGAATATCATTAATTTTGTCTTTTCTGAGTTTAGGTGTAAGTAGTTTTTCGTGAGCCAGTCTGTCATCAGATTTATGTCATGTTGCATATTTTTTTGGGCTATGCTTGGGCTATGGATGGATATTATAGCTGTATGGTCTGCGTATTGGAATATCTTACCTTTGAGTGGTAACTGATTAATATCGTGCGTGTAAATGTTGAATAGAGTTGGGGAGAGTACAGCTCCCTGTGGCACTCCACAGGTTACTGGTAGCTCTCTGCTTCTGTTTGACCCGATGCGTGTAATATGCTTTCTATTTTGAAGGTAGTTTGTAAACCACCTGTGAAGAGGCCCTTCTATTCCAACATGCCTCAGCTTTTCTAACAAGGTTTGATGTGTGAGTGTATCGAATGCTTTAGTTAGATCAATAAAGACTACCATGGAAATTTTATATTTGTCTAAGGCGATATTAATTACGTCTCTAAAGTCTTCCAAGAGAGATGTTGTTCCCTTATTTTTCTGAAAACCATATTGTGTTTTCAGAAAGATCTCAGTGTATGCTGTGAGTTTCTTCAGTATGATCCGCTCCATAATTTGAATGATAATTGGTAATGTTGCTATGGATACGTAATTGCTGATTAAATTTCTTTTTCCATGTTTGTATATGGGTGTGATTATGGCAGTCTTTAGCACACTTGGTATCCGTCCTGTTTTAAATATTTTATTAATTTTAGTGGGATAGGACTTAAGCTAGTTGCATGTTGCTTTATATCTTTAGGTCTTATACCATCAATTCCTGGGCCTTTGTTTGGTTTGATTTGATGTATTGCAGAGAGAAGTTCTGCTTCTTTTATGGTTGGGAATCATAATGTCTGTTTTGATTGTGGTCCAAGTGGAGGGTCACGTTTTGTGATTGGGGGAATATTTCTGTGCAGTTCTTGGATGGAGTCTGCGAAGTATTCGTTAAAGGCATTTGTTAGTTGTTGGTTAGGTTTTGCGTCTTTCATGAAGCTGTGTTTTATGGTTTCGGAGACGGTGGTGTTGGGAACAAAATGTAGCATCTCATTGATCAGATGCCAGGTTTGTTTCATGTTACTTTTGTGCAGACGTTAGTTTGTCCCTGTAGTAGCTTCTTTTTGCATTTCTGATTTGTGTTGTAAGGCGATTCCTTGTTATCTTATATTCAGTTTTTAAAGCTGTGTTATTTGGATATCGCTTTAATTCATTCCATAAAGCGTCCTTTCTGTGTATTTATAGGATTAAGGTTTGTGTTATCCAAGGATTTTGTATTGTTTTTGATCGAATTTGGACTTTCTTTGTGGCTTTCTTATATTTCCTTCAGTGTGAGTTTAATGTTGTTGTATAAGATATCTGCTGAATCTGATGCCAGGTGTTCCCAGTCTGATTTTCTTATTTCGTGGTTGACTATTTCTTCATGTATTATTGTTTTCTGTCGTTTTTCTTGTGTGGGACATTTCATGGATATTGTCTTGGTGTGCAGGTTTAGAGCGGTGAAATAATGGTCTGCTACTTTGCACTTTATGACTGATGCAGTGTAACTATTTGGTGGTGCTCGGACGTTTATATGATCTAGACAGGAGGCAGTGATAGTATTTCCGAATATTTCTTCTCTAGTACATGATGTTATTGTTGGTATTAGATTATACATGAATTGCGTGTCTAGGTGTTGTACAGTGTTGTTCTGGTTTTCGTTTGCAATATTTATGTTTGTCGCCAATTATCATTAGGTGTTCGGTTGAGCATATTGCTTGGCGTGAAAGCCAGCAATTGAGTTCGTGCAAGAATTTTATCATGTTTAGGTTTGGTGGCCTGTAAATAGCATTTAGTATTATTGAGTATATCACCAATACCACCAATGTCTATTGGTGGTATTAGTGATTTCGAGGGAAAGAGTTTCAGCATGCTCAAACTGATAGGCCGTTTCTTTTGCTATTAATTTTTGTTCGATAAATATTAATATTCCACCCCTCTTTTTGTTTGGCGGCATGATCTATGTTATTGGAAGCCTGGAATTTGGAAAGCAGTCACTTCGTCATTAGTTATGGATACTTCTGTAAGAATCAATATATCAATAATATCAGGGTAATTCCTCAGATAAGCCTGTAACAATAACCAATGTTTTCGGATGCTTCTAATGTTAATATGCAAGATTGAGAGACCTCTCGCTTGTACTCTGTGTTGTTAAGCGATTCGAAAGTAAAGTACAATTACTGAAATAATAATAATATTATTATTAATAATTTTAGACCTAAAAATAGACCTATTTATTACTTTTTTTGCTTGACTGTATAAGACATTAAATTTGCGAAATATGTTTAATGGTTTACCTGATATGTTACAGTCGCGAATCCTCCACTGTCGCTACTGAAAGCAGAGTAATCGTTTCATAGGGTGCAGGAAGGAGTTTCCTTGTCGTCTGTAAAAAAAAAAAAAGGTGAGAGCTACGTCGCTATTCGCGATGCAAAAAATAATGTTCATTATTAATAAACTGGACTGGTTGTAAAAATGCCACACTCACTCACTTTTTTAAAAAGGACGTTTGTAAGTCTGACGGAGATAAAGAAAGTCTGAGAGAACAAACGGATTGGGTAAGGCGTGTCGAAGAGTGAATCTCCAAACGAATGCTCTCGTGATTCCACGAGTGTTCCTCTTGAAGGTGTTGAAATTCCATTCGGGAGAAGTCACTATTTTCTGGAACAGTTTAAAGTAACTCATTTATGAAAACATTATTGTGGTGTAGCTTCTTCATGATTAAGATTAATTTTAAATAATCATCCGAGAAAAAGAATAAAAGAGAAAATGTTTTATATTTGCACTAAAATTGCCTTTCTTGAACCTCTTATTTTATAAAGTAAAAAAGATTCTTAAAAAATATGATTGTTCTCAGAATAGACAACGGAATCTAAAAATTAAATGTATATTATTGGAAATAAAAATTAAACCATTTATGTAAAGTAGAATAACAACTTTATATATACAGATAAATTTTGATAAATACTAGAAGGTAATAGTTATTTAATAATAAGACTAGTTTTCTTTAGTAAACTTCGGGAGTTTTTGGAAACTCTCGGCAGTTTCTTTGATATACCGGAATTGCATCTTATGTAAATTAAGGAAATACATCTTAATTCGATCGCTGAGAGTAGATTTGCGAGAATCAGCTTACCAAAACAAACCAAATATAAGTCCTTAAAAGGACTGGCTTAAAGGGGCGAAGCAAGAATGCTTTTCATCTTCCCCGTTATCTGTATAGGACAGTGTGTGGATAAGGTGTTATTGAGCTATTAAAGCTCTTACCATGGCAGGAGGGTAACAGCAATAGCCGAACCTCAGTGAGAACTTCAATGGCTACAGCACTGCCATCCATTACCCGCCAAGGGTATTAATCACCGCCTCCCCAAACCAAATATACTCAGGACGCAGGACATATATGGCGCAGAGGGCGAAGTTGAAGCTGTTCATATTCCTGTTGTCTGTTTCGGGAGCAGTGATGGGAGAGATTTGTGAGCTATTTTAGCTCGCCCTGAGAGGGCAGAAGTGGTTATTCGTCGTTGGGTGTTAGGAAGGTTTTCGGTCTTTTATGTTTCCAGTGGTCATTACCGTCATAGTTTCCGGCTTGTTGTATTAGTTGGTTTGGATGCGTAGATGTCTTCATAAAGAATTTTTCTGCTAGGGAGCGTAGTAGTGGAGAGATGTAGGGGATATTTATGTCCCGGTGGATCTGGGCGTTCCTGATGAACCACGGGGCGTCCAGAATCATTCGCAGGCATTTGTTCTGTAGTCTTTGTAGCTTGAGGATGTTTGTCTTGGAGGTATGGCTCCAGGCTGGCGAGGCGTATATAAATGTGGGACGGATCACTGTCTTGTACAGTAGTATTTTATTGCTTGAGCTTAGTTTGTTGTGTCTGTTGATCAAGGGGTATAGCTGGGCGATAACTTTTGAAGCTTTGGTGCATGTGCTCTTGATGTGGCTGTTGAAGCATAATCGTTTATCCACAAGTATTCCGAGGTATTTTGCTTCAGTTTTCCATGGACTTTTACAGTTGAACAGGGCGATGTCTCCTTTGTGGGATGCTCGTCTTCTTGTGAAGAGAATCGTTGTGCTTTTCTGGGGGTTTAATTTTAGTCGCCAGTCTGTAAACCATTTTTCTAGATTCAGGATGGTGTCTTGTAGTGTTCTGGTTACGAGATGTGGTTGGCGGGATCTGGCTAGTATAGCCGTGTCATCTGCATAAAGGGCGATGGTGGATGTGAGAGGATTTTGAGGGATGTCTACCATATAGATGCTGAACAGGATCGGGGCTAGCAGTGATCTTTGAGGAACTCCAGCGAGGATTTTCCATTGGGTTGAGACTGTTTCATTGATTGTGTCTTGCATCCTCCTGTTTGAGAGATATGATTTGATCAGGTGTATCATGTTTGGTGGAAGGTTTGTGATGATAAGTTTGTAGAGGAGGCCTTGCTGCCAGATCATATTGAAAGCCTTTGAGATGTATAGGAAGACGGCTCCAGTGTGCTGATTCCAATTAACTCCTGTGGTGATGTATGCCACCAGTCTATGGATCTGTCGGGTGGTGCTGTGATTTCGACGGAAGCCAAATTGTTCTTGTGGAATGATATTTAGTTGGTTGACATGAACTTGGAGTCTGATGAGGATGATTTTCTCTGCTGTTTTCCCTAAGTTAGATAGCAGGCTGATGGGACGGTAATTTTCAGGTAGGTGTGGGGTTTTGCCTGGTTTGTGAATTGGAATGATGTCAGCTTTTTTCCATGACTGGGAGAAGTGCTGCCATTTGAGGATGGAGTTTATGATGTTTGCCAGATGTGCTATGGCTTTGCGTGGTAGCGCCTTGATGACTTTGTTAGGGATGCCGTCGGTCCTGTGGCTTTTTTGATCTTGAGATGGTAAACCAAATAAACCAAATATAGACCTTATAAGGACTGGCTTAAAGGGGCGAAGCAAGAATGCTTTTCATCTTCCCCATTATCTGTAGAGGACAGTGTAGGGATAAGGTGTTATTGAGCTATTAAAGCTCTGATCATGGCAAGAGGGTAACAGCTATAGCCACGCCTCAGACAGAACTTCATTGGATACAGCTTTGCCATCAATTACCCTCCAAGGGTATTAATAACTCATCTCACAGTCGATTCCTAAACAAACCAAATATAAATATAAATAAAGTTCTGATCATGGCAACAGGGTAATAGCAATAGCCCAGCCATAGTTAGAACTTCATTGGCTACAGCATTACCATCCATTACCCTCTCTGGGTACCTATTTTAGTCGCCTCGTAGGACATGCATTAGCTACGTTGGAGCTATTCTTATTCCGGCAACCACAAGGGGACAAACCAAACTAAATATAGTCCTTATAAGGACTGGCTTAAAGGAGCGAAGCAAGAATGCTTTTCATCTTCCCCGTTATCTTTAGAGGAAAATGTAGGGATAAGGGGTTATTGAGCTATTAAAGCTCTGATTGTGGCAGGAAGGTAACAGCAATAGCCGAGCCTCAGTTAGAACTTCATTGGCTACAGCATTGCCATCCATTACCCTCCAAGGGTATTAGTTCTTAAAGTTCTTAAAAGAACTGGGCGATGGACTGAGTCCTTGACTCTTTATCCCGTCATCTGAATGAAGAAAATCTGTGTGGATGGAGTGTTATTGAGCTAAAAAGCTCTAGTGATGGCTGGGTAACGGCAATAGCCGAGCCCTCAGTTGAAAATTCATTGGCTACAGCATTACCATTTGTTACCCTGGAAGCCCTAAAAAGGACCGCATGCTCATATTTCTAATTTCTTTATTGATTTCTGAAATCGGTGTGATTGTTAATTTTGTATTTATAGAGAAATTACTTGTCGTAGTTTAACTAACTTTCTAAATATTTACTTCTTAAATAAATAAAGATTTTTTATTTATTTAATGTATGGATGTAGAGAAGAAAAAAAAAAAGATTTTGTGAGTACACCACAGACCCATCGAGGCATTCCTGTGTATGTTCTGGAATAAAATTGTACCTCGCAGACCAATTTGTACGCGTGACAGATTAATAACGAATATTTAATAATACACAAAATGTAAATAATTTTAGTAGAACTTTATGCAGTTTTGTTCGAAAAAAATGGCTGCTGACAAATAAACAAAGCACGAAATAAATAACATTAATAGAAGGCTTGAAAAATGCAAAATTTTTACGATGTGTATCATTATGGCAAGTCATTGGCTTATCCAAGAACTGGAGAAAGAAATTTAGCAAGTTTAGTTAAAACTGAGAGTGATAGAAAGTTTAAATTTATCTAATTGATTATCCGTAAATATTTCCAATCGAATATTAGCAGCGACGTCCTTTTACCTCCTTCGAACTTTATAGTAAACTCTTTCTCTGGTTTCGGGCTTCGTCGGGAAAAAAAGGTCACGCACTTCTTCGGAATGGTCGCCATAGTACAGGATGGATTCCGTTGCGTGTTTTCTAACAAACAAACAAACAACAAAAAAAAAACATGTAAAGTAGATTAGGTTCTAAGCAAAATAAGGAAATCGCGTTATTCGTGGCTTATGAGATATCTCTGCCCAAAATACGGTTGCAGAATTCTCTAATAAGCAAGCCACCATCAGATTAAAAGTGCAACGTGCTCACTAAGAGTTTTAATTCCAATTTTTCTAAGAAGAAGGACAGAAGATTCGATTGAATTATAGTTCAGGACAAATCTATAACAGGGATAGGAGACGTCTGTTGAACGTGGATGAAAAGACTATCCAAAAAAAAAAAAAAAAAAACGCTACAAAAAATAATTAAATAAATAATAATAATAAGAAGAAGATGAGGAAATGACAGAAGTTCAAAGGTTAAAAATATTAAGCAATTCATGGTCAGTATTGGAAAGATATCGAAGCGAAAATTGACAACGCCAAAGCTGAATTGAAAATGGCTTCGGCAGAGAAGCATCAAGAAAGAGACAGAAGGTCTGATACTTGCTGCTCAAGAACAAGCACTAGAAATTAATGTAATGAAGGCGAAGATCGAAAGGTTCTGCAATGATAGCAAATGTGCAGAGATAAAGAAGGGGCAGTGGACCCTCTAATTACTTCTCGCAGTAAGATCGTCCATACACATTTATAAGCAAAGGCATGTTCGGGTGCCAAAAGCTGCACACCGGAGCTTGTGCAGGAAATATGGCTTCCCAACTTGAAAAATCCCAACTTGGGAACACAGTTGAAAAACATATTGAAAATTAAAATGTTTAGAATTCAAACAGAAGACATCTTGAACGCAATATTCCAGACATCGCTGTATTCGACCAACAAGTGTGGTTTATTGATGGACAATATCATGCGATAGTAGAGTCGAAGAAAACGTGTATGAAAAACTGACCAGGAATAGGGATTTCGAGATTGAAATTCAACGAGTTTGGAGCACGAAAGCAACAACAGTTCCAATTGTCATGGGAGCCCAAGGAGTAATACCAAGAAACCATCTGGAAGAGTTGAGTCTCCCAGACATAACACCATCTCAACTCCAGAAAACTGCACTTTTAGGGAAATCTCACATTTTATGATGATATCCAGTCGATTCCTAAGCTTTGGATAAGGCCTGAATTGGACTCGTTTGCCAGTCAAAGATTTTACTTTGCTATTTCATATTTCTTGGTACTCTTTCTGTGTGAATTCTGTTAATTGAATATAATATTGATGATGAGATTTGTCATGTCGCTTATTGGAAATTTTTCTCTAAAGACCAAACATTTTTCATGCCACTCCAGGCCTCCCATAAGCGCCACAATGGCTCGAAACTGAGCGATGAAATCATCCGCCACCTACATACATTCATAAACCACCCGGATTTGAGCCCACTCGTTGGAGAGATGTGGTGCAGCTAACTTAACCAATCAAATTGGAGAATTAGATTCCTCCGAATTGGATGACCCTAATTGGTAAAGTGTAGAGCCGAAAGGCTTCCTTTTAGCATAAGGAAGATATCAGATATTATAGGTAAATATAGGAAGAAACTTAAAAGAGTTTTGAAATTTACCACACAGCATGTGAGAAGAAAATTCTGGACTCTGATGAGCACCAACAGGGCGAAACAGCTGTCAGGCCAGTGAGACCTAATTTAAACACTAATAAATGGTGAGTATACGAGCTCCTGGTTATAGTTCGCGCAGACCAAATCAACTTCGATTGCCTTTACGTTTTTATGTTTTGTCGAACCAGCCTTCCAGTATTATCAGCGTTCATATTTCGATGACATTTCGACTGCACCCCACCACACCCCTTTTTAGGTGAATATGAAACATCATAAGACGTTAGCATATAGTAATCTGTTAGTTCTATAGCAAGGATAAGGACTAGATACATCGAAAACGGTTCTCAATAGACCAAACCTTTTTCAAAGCCCCTTAAAGTCTCCAATAACCAAGATGGTGGTCTGACAGCTGCGATAACATTCATCTATCTCCTTAAGCCATACACAGTCATTCATGCTGAAGGTGGATTATAACGCACGGCTTTTATAAGAATATTTCGTTCTGTTTAAAGCAATTTTGTCCGTTAGAATCTAACGAGCGCTTGAGTATAACCCTTCCAGCTTCTTGAACTGAGCTCACTGTGCTTTCAAGTGCTACATCAAAAACGACTTGAATTCTTTTATAATTAAGCTTAAACTTAAACAAGTTTACGCAATAGGCGTTTAGCGCTCGTTAATATCTGCAGATATCGAAAATGAGGAAAATAATCAATGAAATTATAATTAAATTACCAAACTTCCATAATTCTGTTACTAGGCAATGAAGGTTCAAGAATAATTTTACGACGATGATCATTGAAGTAATGTCCTAAGAATTTCATTTCCTCTCATTGGGTAATCTTTCATGCGCGTGGGTTTTGAATCCTCTCGTATGCAGCTGACCTCATCATTCTTCTTAGCAACCACACCTCTAGAGGCATCAACTTTTTTCCGTTTCTTTTCCAATAGTCCACGTTTCTGAGGTGTGCGTTAATGTAGAATATCCACAGCAAGTCATCAGCCCTATTTTTATCATTAACTTTCTATTGATGAAGTATTTGCTTAATGTTAAGAAAGACTTTTTGTCTTCATCGTTTTACTTCTTTTTCCCAATTGCGATCGTCGGTGATGAGATTTTCCAAATATGGAAATCTGTCGACATGTGCTATTAAGGAGGCCTTTTAACGTTAGGTTTAGGTTTTATTCATCATTTTAAATAAAAAAGGATTAGAAGAATAAGATAACACAGAAGTAGAAATGTTGGAGTCCTGATTTCGAAATTTCTCTGCACGGAAACTCTTCCATTCAAAGGAAATTCTTTCATTTCCATTCTCTGTTTTACTCATTAATTACACCTCTACACTAATCACACTTCTACATTAACTACCTCTTTATCACGCATGCCGTGTGCTATTTAATAATAATAGTAATAGTAATAATAATCATGCGTATGAAGTATTTAGGCCTGTTCCAGCCTCATATAGAACAGGCCACTAGAATATAGAGTATACTTTGCAGTTTTTCTCATAAACTTCATTTCTGCTGTTGTTAATCTTTGTTTGTCTTTTTGTTTTATTGTCCAGATTTCGCTTCCATACATTAAGACTGGTAGGGCTAGTGTACTGTATACTTTCAGTCTGGTTTTTTTTTTTTTTAACTAGGTTTGGTTTAAATATAGAGTTAATTACTCCTGTTATTTTTAAATATTTTGCAATTTTTACGTTTATATCTTTTTCATTTCATATGCGATCGTACATCCTAGGTAGTTAAATGAATTCACCTGTTCTAAGATCTTGTTATCTAATACTATTTTAGTTCTTGCTGGATCTTGTCCTTTAAAGGCCATAGTTTTTGATTTTTCCGTTGATATTATCATACCATAATCTTTGGATATCTCATTTAGATCTAAAATAGCTTTCAGTAAGTTATCTTCAGAATTTGTAATTATTATTTGGTCGTCTGCAAAGAGGAGAGTGTTTAAGTTCACTGTAGGAGAAAGTTTAATTCCTTGATGTAAATTTTTACTCCATTTTATTATTATTTCATTTAAGTAGATATTAAAAAGAGTTGCTGAGAGGGGACATCCTGTCGGATCCCTTGGTTTATCTATATTGTATATGACAGCTCATGATTTAATCTTAGTAATAATAATAATAGTTATAAATAGTAATAATTAGCACATACCTCATTTCGGTGTAATTTTACGGGACTTCGTTGAGACGAAATGTAGTGAATTCCAGATACGAAGGTGAAAATTTTTCTACATCTTCTTCTGTGAAATTCAAAGACGGTAAAGGAAACTGGAAGAAGAAGAAAAACACAAAAAATTATTAAAAGCTTTCCCTTCATTGAGACAAACTTTTGCTCACAGACTATGCGTCTGCAGAAGTTTTGTGAAAGATGATGACGGATATTTTCTTTTGTCATTGATCTTCTTCAGAAGAATACATTTCGAGTAATGAATCAAAGCTTTTACGGAATTGTCGAAGGATCCCTTTTGTAAGTGAACACCCTCACTAAATACTGTAAATACATCAATACTGGAGTTGTTCTAATTCTAGGATGAAACGTTTGTAGAAGTTCATTGAAGTTTGATTGGCGAACATTCCGAAGACTTTCTCTCCAACATACATTGGAATCATTTTGATTTTGCCGAAGAATTTTTCTGGATATCGCAATCGAATTTCAAAAAAATCGGATTGTTCATTCAACATTGTGAAAGCGATTTGACAATAAATTTATTTAGAACCGAATCTGACAGCCACATGTTGAGTTCTGTTGGAATGATCTTGTATGAGACTGCGTGCTCTGGTTGAGAACTTTTCCTAACTTAATCCTATTGAAAGGACTTTTGTTTTCTTCTCGTGAGATGAATGGGCAAAGTACTTTGGCTAACAGCAATAAAAACCAGAGATTTTTGCTTTTAAAAAAATCTCCTTCGCTTTGAAGAGAGTAATCATCACTGACCTCAAAACGAAGAAGTTCTAACTGAAAGAAAGTGCGAGCGTGTGTGTGTGTGTGTGTGTGTGTGTGTGTGTGTGTGTGTGTGTGTGTGTGTGTGTGTGTGTGTGTGTGTGTGTGTGTGTGTGTGTGTGTGTGTGTGTGTGTGTGTGTGTGTGTGTGTGTGTGTGTGTGTGTGTGTGTGTTAGAGTGTCGCAACATTTAAAATGGACTATTTTATTAATCGGGCACTTTTTTGTTTGTTACATTTTAAATGTTCAACTGCGCTTGCATTTCCATGGACCATCAAGCATCTCCTAATGGCTGTGAAAGGTCTTTCAGCAGGTTGTGTGGAAAAATATTTTCATATTAGAGTTTAACATTCTTCAACGCAGATCAGGAATTGTTTTTATTATATTTGAATTTTGGTCCAGATAGAACACGTAAAAGAGCGCACGCACACACACACAATAAACAAGAGAGAGAGAGAGAGAGATGAGGAGTACAAAGGATGCTGAAACATTTTCCGCGAATGAAAATTGTACCATGACTACTCGCCAATGATGGAGAAAAGAACGGTGTCTTAAAAAGAACGGTGTTTTTTAAAAACCCTTCACAATGGATTTGGAACATTTTTGCAACAGTGATCAGCCCTTGGTCCACTGTTATTCAATCTGTACATTAATGACATTGGGGATCTGATAGGGAGGATAATCAGGAATGCTGCTGCTGCATTGCAATACTTGCAGAATGATTTGAATAAGCTGGAATTGTGAACATGTCAGCTGAATTTCAGTAAATGTAAAGCATGCAATTTGGTGTGATGAGTTATCCAATGGCAGGATATCTCGTCATGCTAAACTGGTGGGATTATTCTAGAGGAAACCGATCAGCCTAGGGATCTTGAAGTTTTTGTAGATAGTACGTTGAAATTCAAAGGCCATGTGGCAAAGATTGCGAATGAAGCTTAGCGAATAATGTAATACTAAAACGAACATCGTGTTGTGTAAAAATAATGAAGTCATTTTGCCTCTGCACAAGGCCTTCCTAACACCTTCCTACTGTGAGCAGGTCTGGTTTTCTAGTGTCCGTGATGTCGACTGGTGTCCGATGCAGTGAAGAGAGTGCGAAGAGTGTTGGAAATGATATCAGGGTTGTGGAATACTGATTACGAAGAGACACTTGGAGAATCTGCACACTGCAGACACCAGCAGACAGGAGAAAGAGGGGTGATAGGATTGAATTTTTGAAAGGGTCATACAGGATTTCAATTGATGGAATTTTTCAATTTACGGAAGATAGGGAGAACGCGAGAGGGAATCCATGGAAGTTGAGAATGAATGCAGTGAAAGGATGAGAGCGTGAGTATTGCTTTCATAGGGCGGTGCTTGATTGGAACGGATTGCCACTGGATGTTGTCAGTGCGAGCAGCGTGAATGAATTCAAGAATAACTATGATAGCTGGTGTTGCGTAGTAGGTGGCGTCCCTTGATGAGTCTCTGACTCCCTGGAGGTCTCTCTTAATAATAATAATAATAATAATAATAATAATAATAATAATAATAATAATAATAATAATAATAATAACAATAATAATAATATTTTTAACTGAATAATTTATTGATCTCTCAAATATTTGCATATATACAACGATCATCTTGACTAACATTCAGTATATTATTTTACAAGGTTCAGCACTTTGTGCTACATATAGTGAGATTTCAACAATGGTGATAATAACATATTTTTTTGCTATCTTTTAAAATAACAATCAGTAATAATTTAGAATTATATAGTTCAGAGTTACACAAGTTATATAATATTACATGTTGTAATTTACTGTTTTGTTTTGTTTTTTCAAAGTTTGAGAAAGTATGATTATACAACAGTATTTACACCTATGCAATTAAAATATTATATTTCCTAATTCTCACAAACATACAATGTAAACTCATTATTTGCATAATTTTTTTAATAATGAGGATTACGTGTAGATGAGTGAGGCAGGCTAATCAAACCCACTTCGAAGCTTGGGTTAGCTTTTATGAAGAGAGTGGGATTTAGCCTTCACTATTTATGCATGGGATGTAGGCATTGAATGCTGGTGATTTGTGATGTGTATATTAGTGTTAATGGTTTCTTAACTTTGTTGGTATATTTTCCAGAGTTCGTGTTTTAATGTTCTGTAGTTATCTATATGTTTTAAGTTTCTTGGTAGGTTGTTGAGTTGCGTGGGTATCTGATGTGATCTTACAAAAGAACCGTATGAGTTGTTGAAGGGTGTAGGGATGTAGAGAGTTGTTGTAGTCGTGTTATACGATATGTGTGTTGTTTCGATAGGTGATGTTGAAGTAATTCCTTGTTAATGTCATGTAGTGTTTCAGGTTTTTAATGCTCAGAATTCTGTGTATCGCTATGTGCTAGTCGGATATTGGTTGTTGGGTGTAAGGTGTCCAAATCACTGTTGACACGATTTTCCTGTGTAATGTTTATAATTTTGTTAGGTGGCTGTTTGATGTGTTTGCATAGACTGTTATTCCGTATCTGAGTAGGGATTCGCAGATACCATGATATAGGAGTTTTTTTATGTTGGAGGGAATAATGTCTTCAACTTGGAAGAGTTTTGCTGCGATGATCCGGAGAGCGGTGTGTAGGTATTCTATATGTTTTGTCCATTTAAGGTGGAATCTATATTGAGACCAAGATATTTTGCGTGTGTTACAGGTTTGATTTCGGGACATTGGCAGGTAATTTTGTTGTTAATGCAATGTTAATAATAATAATAATAATAATAATAATAACAACAACAGCAACAACAAGAATATCCGTTTTGCTATCGCTGGCTTCGTCAGAACTATCATGATGTTTGTGACACACCAACTTGTTCAAACAACTCAGTGCAAGAGTAGTATTTTTGTAGAAAAAACGACGAGTATATCAAAAGAAAGACAGAGTTTTTTTATTATTATTATTTTGTTTTAGATGCATACTTCTCTATTAGATTCATTTCCTCCGCCCGTCGTAAAGCAAGCAATGGTTTTATTCCGGCTCGAGAGATTTTACTGAAATGTATTTGAAATCAGTGCTTAAGATTTGTGAGGCGATCCACCTTCCTGTCCCTTTTGGCACGTGCTCAGTGCACACAGGAAGGCAGATGAACGAAATATTTCGGATATCTCTAATGGACGCAGAAGCGACTCGATACACATTAATTTTACAGATGTGCTTCCACGAATATGCTAAAAGAATTAAATTCCATCACGAAAGAACCTTCTTTGAGCTAAAGAAAATGTTTACCAATAAACTTTAAAATGATTCGAGTTAATTCTTTGAATGGTCGCAAATGGATAATAGGATGGACACATACTTGCCATCTCATTTTCATGCTTTGGAAACGCACATCGCTCTGGGTAGTGTTCACAACATAACTAACTGCCTTGAAACTCTGGGGAAAAAAAGTTCAGTTGGTTTTAAAACATTTCTATAACAAGTAAATTATTCTAATAAATAAAGGTTTTAATTTGTATCGAATTTCTATTTGTAAACGAGAGATTGGACGCAGTATTTGTGTATGAATATCAGCTGCAGTATCCGTAAATCACAGGCATTTAAACATAAAAAAAAAAAAAAAAAAAATCAGCTAACGCCTTTTTATTCCCGTATATACGGGAGTAGGCGAGGCCATTTAGCCCTATCTAACTTTTGGAGACTGAGTGGGCAGTTCAATCTCCACTGGTACCCAATCAGAGACAGATGGCCCAAGGCTATCACTAATTAAGCGGTACGCAGTGAAGAGAGACGGCTCAAATGTGCCGCCATCTCGTGGTCTCTAACCCTAACACAATATATTTAATGTCTGAAATAATGTGGGTTCTACGGTCGATTTTCTTGAGTTTACAGGACGAAAAACCCGAGTTTCCGGGAGGAAAAACCTGCTTGCCCGTGCCAGAGATCGACTAACTCGGGAACCGGTCGAAAAAAGGCTTAGAAAAATTTCCTCTAGTCGCCGACTAGACTCGAAACCAAGACTTCCTTCGTGCGGCCTAGCGCGGTGGTGTGCAAACGCCACATCCATTGAGCTACACAGGCTCTCACAGACATTTAAACATAAATTATTTAATTTTAAGTTTTTGATTTTTAATTTAACATTTAATTTTTTATTGCTACAAAGCATCATACCTCCCGAGAGAGGAAAACGAATAATTTTAAATCATTTGCGAATTTTAAAGAGGCTCTTGTTACAGTTTTTGTCATAACGCAAGTTAATAACATACAAATAAACGACAAATAATTCCGTACCTTTTATGTACATTACTTCTCTTAGCCAAGGATATCTGTATTATTTCTACAATGCCATCTAGCGGCCAATCCTTCCAATCACGCGTCGTATTTTACATTGATGTAAATAAATTGTTATATAAATTGTTATAACCGCTATTTAAACTGGTGAATGCGATCAAGTCATTACATATATTATATTACACTAGAATGCATTCAAGGCATGGTTCAAGTATATCATTGGAGAAAGCAAGTGACATTAATCACAAATTTGATCAAGTGACAATTGACAATTGACATTTATTCTTTAAGGGTGAAGCAAAATGCTTTTCATATTCCCCGCTATCTGTCGTGGATTACAGTGAGGGTAAAATTTACGAGCAGTTTGCTCGCCCTGAATGGGCATGGAGATTATGTATCGCTATAGGAGGCTAATATAGTTTTTGGTCTTCTATATTTGAATATGTCCGTTGGCTCGTATGCTGCAGCTTGTTGAACCAAATCGTTGGGATGTGTGGACGTCTTTAGAAAAAATTTGGAAGCTAAGGATTGTAGATAAGAGAAAATATAGGGAATATTTGTGTCTCTGTGGAGTTGGCTGTTTCTAACATACCACGGGGCATTCAAAATCATTCTCAAGCACTTGTTCTGCACTCGCTGTATCTTAATAATGTTAGTATTAGAGGTGTGGCTCCAGGCTGGAGAGGCATAGGTGATTATAGGACGAATCGTCATCTGGTATAGCTGCAATTTGATTCTGTTGCTGGGTTTGCTATTTCTATTAATTAGCGGGTAGATCTGAGCTATGGCTTTAGATGCTTTTGCACATGCAGACTTGATATGTTGGTTGAAAGATAGCTTTTTGTCGAGAATCATACCCAGGTAATTTGTTTCTTTCTGCCAGGGAATTTTAGTATTGAATAGTAACACATCTCCTGCAGGAGACATTGGCCTTTTTGAGAAAAGAACCGCTGAGCTTTTCAGGGGGTTGACTTCCAATCTCCACTTGGAGAACCAACCCTCCAGCTGTAGAAGATTTTCTTGAAGCTTTCTGGTAACGAAGTGGGGTCTGAGAGATCTGGTTAGTATTGCCGTATCGTCCGCATACAGTGCTAAAATGGAAGTCATCGGATTGTGTGGGATGTCTGACATGTATACAGAAAACAGCAATGGAGCCAGTAGAGATCCCTGCGGCACTCCAGCAAAGATATGGCGCTGGGACGATGTAGAACCATTAATTTTAACTTGCATTGATCTATTCTGAAGATATGAACGGATTAGATGAACCATTTTTAGTGAGATACCGGCTGAGATAAGTTTGTGCAGGAGTCCAAAATGCCAGATTTTGTCAAATGCTTTAGATAGGTCTAGGAATACAGCTCCTGTGCACTGGCGCCAGTTATAGCTGGTGGTGATATATTCCACAATTCTGTGGATTTGCTGGGTAGTACTATGGTGTTGTCAAAAACCAAACTGTTCTTTAGGGAGGATGTTTAGGTCATTTACTGAGGTTTGGAGTCGTGAGAGGATGACCTTCTCTACAACCTTACCCAGATTGGAGATGAGACTGATTGGACGATAATTCTGCGGTAAGTGTGGGTCTTTGCCTGGCTTATGTATAAGAATCACATCAGCCATTTTCCAGGTGGAAGGAAAATAGTGAAGTCTTAAGATTGCATTTATTATACTGGTCAGATGCACTATAGCTTTTCGAGGCAGCAGCTTGATCACCCTGTTTGAGATGCTGTCTGGTCCAGGAGCTTTATTGTTCTGAAGTTTTTTAATAATATCATATAATTCAACAGGTGATGCGGGTGCAATATGATCAGCACTGGTATCCGGGAGGTTTGCGTATTCCTTTCATTAAATATAATTAACTTACACATTTAGAAAAGGTGTATTAATAAATTTTAAAAAAATGAAATTATCGAGATAATTTATTCTAGGTTTAAGAATTTTAAATAACCATGTAGACGCATATATGATGATATACAGAAAATTTAGATAAATGCCATATTTCGCGCAAGTAATAATAATAATTATTATGATAATATAGTAAAATTATTTCGTTCAGGTTTATCGATTGCTATTTCTGGTTCACTGATGATCTCCAGCCAAAAACGATTATAATTTCGCTTAGTGGAAGTCTTTATTTTCAGTCGGTATTTAGTTTGCGACTTAGTTAATCTTTGGCGCGTTGCACATATTTTTATTATTATTATTATTTATATATAAATCATAAATATCAACCGTAGAAGTAGAACGAGAATTATTCTATATGAAGTTATCAGTTAGGTTTTAGGAGCAAGAGATGGCGCCAGTTGTTTGCAGTATTCGGTCGAAATTTCAGAAAGTATGAACATAAATTCATATTACATCATTTTCAATAAATATTGAGATGATCCGGAGTTCCCTGCCAGCTATTGAAGAGAATCTACGAAACATCAAGAATCATTTCTAGAGTGATTTTAAATATAAAACTTTATTTCATGCAGTGCCGATGCCGCGAATGTGTATGGAATAGGGTCTCTGAACAATTCGACGGCAATAATTACAATGGTGATTAACTGGAGATGCCTCGTGGTCTGGTAACGTAGTCTAGCTCTCTAAAACATAAATTATGTTTCATTTTAATAAATATAAATTTTAAAAAAAATCAGCTAACGCCTTTCTACTTCCCTATACGGGGAATAGGCGAGGCATTTAGCCCTATCTAACTTTTGGAGACTGAGTGGACAGTTCAATCTCCACTGGTACCAATCAAATCAGAGATATCAGAGATAGATGGCCCAAGGTTATCACTAATAATAAAGCGATACATATTGAAAACATACGGCTCAAATGTGCCGCCATCTCGGGGTCCCTAACCCTACTATAAATATAAATTTGATATTAATAAATAAAAGGTGTATTAATATCTTTATAAAAAATGTTTTTTTAATAAAAAAGGAATAAATTTTTTGAGAGAATTACACTACAACATTTAAATGCATATATAATATAATAAAGGTTTAAGAAAATAACCTAGCATCTTATTAGGTCATGTAGATGAAGTTTTACCAGCTTAAGACTTCATCCACATGACCTAATAAGACGCTAGGGTATTTTACTTGGTGATGATTGCTTACTGTACAAACCTCTTTCGAGTTAAATAAAATTATCAATTGAAATAATTCGTATTGTTCAGCGAAAAAAGATTGGAGCTTGGAAACAAAGTTGCAAAAGTCAACTGTGAATAACATTTTGATATCGAAATGTTGTTCACAGCTGACTGGGAATATTTTGTGTTCTTCGCAAAATGTTGTTCACAACTGACATGTTTGTTCATGTCACATACATGAACGAGTGTGCGAATTAGTTAGTATTCGCACTCTAATTAGTTTAGTATTAGCTTAATATGTTACCGAAGATTGAAGTGTGTCTCGAGTGGCAAACAGCATGAACTTCGTAAATGTACCCATTTTTTTATTATTTATACATCAAGATGTACATGGAACTACTATCAAACGTGTTCAAGGTCGGATTTATGTTTTGATGGGAAAACCGGAGCACCCGGAGGTAAACTAATCCGACAGTCGGAGCTCGGTATTGAAAGAAAGAGAAGAAAAATAAAAAGCGGGCAAATCATATTAGAGAAGAAAACCTGAGCACCTGGAGGTAAACTAGTCTTACAGCCGCAGTCTGAGCCCAACTATCTCGATGCTGAAAAAGAAAAAGCAAGGAACAGCAGGTGATATCATATACTGACAACCCACCATTGCCGTCAAGCCGGTAATTGAGAGTGGGCGTGTGTGTAAGATCACTTGTGTAAATTCATTCAGCTATTTTATGATTCTTTATTTCTTCTCTCATCTTTATTGCTTATTTTGTTTTACTGACGATTCTTCGTACATATTCCTACACAAACCCAGTACAGCATCCACATATTAGCAGGATGAGAGGAGACAATTATTAATTTTGAACTTTAGATCATAACTCAAATAGTTCATAAAAGCGTACAGAGCTCTCAGGGATGAGAGTTCAAGAAAAAAAAAATTAAGCGAGCAAACAGATTACATCAATGGTAGGACCACATTAAATAGAATATTAGAAAGAACTTGAGATGGTAGGATTGAAGAATGTGTGAGTGTAGCCTTCAGTGATGTGGAAACTTAAACAGAATGGGAGACAAAAGATTAGCCAAACAGATGATTGAGGCCAGAATGACAGGGAAAAACGGATGTAAAGGAAGAAAAAGATACAGGCGAAAAATAAAGAAAAAGAATATTATAATTTGCGTGAATGCATATCCAAATGAACAACTACATAATATTTTTGTTGTTTATCTCGTAAAATGGTTTATTTTTGAACATTTGGTAACTTCTCTTCCTAAAATTAAGATTTAATACTGCGCAGTCTTTCCCCTTTACAGCTGCTTTATCTCTGTACCATTCAGGATGCGATATGCTCATAAAAAATATTTTGTTTTGCTTTAATTCACTTAAGGAATCAGTTCTACCATTTCTTAGACTACTTCTTAGGGCAACGTGAATTCGCGTACATGGGAATTTACTTACGGGTTGCTGTTACAGATTGTTATAGCTGGAGGCTCGATCTCATTTACAAAAATCTCTCTTCTGTCCTCGTAATGGTAAAAGAACAAGAACCCATTCACTTGATACACGAAACCGATCACACAAGCGCACAGAACGAAGAACTTCACGATCTTCCTTACTGAATTCTCCGCCGACACAATCTCAGACACACACACCAGTCACTAAAGAGGTTTTCATGAGTTCGACGGCATGCTCTTTCAAATACCCCATTGGCGAATGCCAGCCGAATGACTTGATCTGAAAAAGAAATGGACAGAGCTGAACTCAAAGGAGAACTTCCATGAACAATTTATGTGTTAAGTTGAAACATCCATACTGAATGGGCAATGCAAGTGTCACTGACTTGTGCTGAGAGATGAGAGGGATTTGTGGAGCAAAACAGACGCGTGTTTCGGAGTAGTTGGTGTTGTAAACAAATCTGATAACCTAATATCATCAATTTTTTTAAAGAAAATCCGAATCGCCATGTTGTGTTCCTAACCCTAACACTATATTTATTGCATGGATAGGTCCTACGGTCGATTTTCTTCAGTTAACAGCACACGGGTTTCTGAGAGAGAAAGGAAGAGCTTGCCCATGCAAGAGATCGGTTAACTCACGAACACCGTCGGAGAAACGCTTAGAAAAAGTTCCTCTACTCGGCGAATAAAAGAAATCAAACTTAAGTCATTCTTCAGGTGGACTAGTGCAGAAGATGAAAGCGTCACCTCCACTGAGCCAAACATGCCTGGATAATCTACTAATATAATAAATTTGATCATCGTAACAATATGATAATTCGTAAATAAATTTGATTAATCCTGTAAAACGGAGTAGGCAAGCTTACTTAACCCGAACTAACTTTCTGAAGACGGATGGTCATCCTTCTGCATCCTTTAATCTTCACTGATAGGGATTCCAATCTCTCAGTGAATCAAGATTTTCCAGGGAGGGGAGTATGGCACACACCTATGGCCATGTACGAAAGCCTAACACTCGTAATATCATCTGTAATAGTATGCGTTTTCCAGTCGATTATGATATTAGAGATTAAAAGCTAAGTTTCCAAAGGAAAAAATCCCTATTTGTCCATGCCGAACTCGGGAACCAGACTAAGAAAGGTTTACGAAAAGATCCTCTAGTCAGCAACTACAATAAAACGTAGAACGATCTTTCCTTGGACGGTCTAGCGCTATGAATGCAAACGCCATTTCTATAGGACTACACGTGCAACCGATGGTGTACATTTCGAATCGCATTTAGGCAGATATTGAATGGCCCACAACGACGCTCATGGATCAAGACCAGAGCGGTAAATGACGGTTATGCGGCTGATTACAAGCACGATGTAGATTCAGTCGTACGAAAATGGGATAAACTCGATACCAAAACCACTTCGCTAATGCTGGTGGTGTACTAATGCACGTGAGAAATGTTTCTTCTTTAGGATGTGTGTTTTGCCTGGTAAGAAGTAGCGCGAATTGCAAGTCGTGGAGGGGAAGGGTACTGGCTGGAAAGGAGTTGTTCTTGACCACTGAAGGATGCGTCACTAAGCCACTATTGAGGATTCTTATAAACCTTTATGTACTTTGTAGTAGGTTATTCAACAAATAAAACCAAATAAGAATGGCAAAATAAATAAATAAATAAAAAGTATTGGTTTGGAATGCGTTACGACTTTTTCCCGACTGCTGGATTCCTCAGATCTTTCGACAAAAGCGATCCACGGGATTTCTTTCAGAAGAAACTCTTTTTAACCCTCAAATCTGAAAAATCCACCCTGGAACAACATTTACGATTACACAGATGACACTATTTAGCATTAGGAACACGAGATACTGACAGTTTCCTCCCGTATTCTTGTCCCTTAAGCCAGCAGGTCCCATAAATATTTTTGGGAGGCGGAATCGAAAATTGCGAAAATATAAAGCGCGCTTTTTGTTTGAGCACAGAAACGATATTTGAATTTGTTTCAATAAATAAAACATTATTTTTATTTATTTATTTCACTTTCTAGAAGAACATAATCGTTCTCTTTTTAATTTCTATTTATTTTAAAGAAACTCTTTAAGGATTGTGAAAGTAATTTTCTTTTCCAAAGCAGTTATTTATGATTATGAAAGGGACATCGCTAACATACTTGATAGCATACAAGATTTTAAGTGTCTCCGTAGCGCAATGGGAACAAAAACGGGATATTGCGCCCTTGAATTGGAAAAGAACTGAGTTCGATTCTCGTCGTGACGAGAGGAATCTTCATGTGGGGTTTTTCTATTGAAAAGTGGGAGGTAGCAGGCTTCTCATCTTGCTTACAGGCAAATCGGCCATGAGAACACACGCAATTTACAGACAAAATTATAGTTGATGATAACGATAATACGGGCTGTGATGGTAGAAGTGCCACCACGGTATTAGTAGTTAAAAGGAGTTGTGTGTAGCTGAGTAGAGTGTTCTCCTACGATGAGCCCTTGGACATCTTGGAGGTGTCACGTGATACTACTACTAATAATAATAATATTATAACATTAATTAAAAAGTATTATGTTAAACGTCAGTAAGAGTGATGTGCAATTTAAACAAAATAGCTTAATACAGAACTTTAAATATAAATTCATTCGAAATTTGTTTTTAAAAGCTTTATTAAAATAATAAACTTTATAATAATCATTAATTATATTATTATGTTATCTAATTATTTCATAATTAGAAATAATTATAAATATTAGAAATAATTAGGTAATGAATTCTAAAACAAATATATATATATATGTATATTTTTATTTATTTATTATTTTTTTTTTTTTGAGATTTGCATATACAACTTTTAGAATATGAAATAACACATAATATTTTAAATTAAGGGGATATTAAATCCCACATTATTTCAAAACCGAATAAGAAACTCAAAGATAGGAATCAAAGAGTTTCGTGTCGAATATAGTAAACTATAAAAGTATCGGCGAATGGCAATGCTGTAGCCAATGAAGTTTTAACTGCGGCTCAGATATTGCTGTTACTCTCCTGCCGTGATCAGAGCTTTAATAGCTCAATAATGCCTTATACCTACACTGTCCTCTACACATAATGGGGAAGATGAAAAGCATTCTTGCTTCGCCCCTTTAAGCCAGTCCTTATAAGGAATAAGGCGTAAGCCAAAGTAGGGCAACTCGTAGCAAAGGTGGGTAAAGCTCTGATCACTATTCTTAGTATTTCCCATAATCAAAAACACATCTCACTAAGAGATGTATACTGTTATACATTATGGTGGGAGGTCACTACCCAGACCGTTTTCAACATTTTTTATAGGTCGACCTTTATTAAGGTCTCATCAGTGAGTAGCTAGATCAAATTAATACCAAGGGTATAGCGAAAAGAACTTATATACTCTGCTGTACGAGTTGTCAAAAAGGTGCACCTATTAAATCACTTATATATAAAGAGCCAATAGGTTCATTGCGGCCGAAATGAGGCCTATTGGCTCTTTATATTTAAGTAACATATAATATATTTTATGATATAACATATGAATTATTTTATGCTTAGATATGTTTAAACAAACAAACAAAAAAAAGTAAGAAAGGAACTTCAGGCGAGTGATGAGATTTGTCCGATATATTTAAATATGCTTAATTTAACATCGAAGGAAGAAATTTTGTGTCTTTCTGTATTATTATTATTATTATTATTATTATTATTATTATTATTATTATTATTATTATTATTATTATTATTATTCAATGGAGTATTATTTGCTTGTGTTTGGAATTTCAAACGAAATTAGAATCACAGCTTAAAAAATATTAAGACCTTTTCAACCAAATTGATTTATCCAATCACACGATGCCAGGGATTTTACTTCTCTCTCTCTCTCTCTCTCTCTCTCTCTCTCTCTCAAAGCTGGAAACCGACTGGCGTCATTTATTTTTGTTTGCTTAATAACATTTAAAATACAGAAGTATTCGATAACGTCATTCTGTTTCTGGAAAACAAATTTCCTGATCTTTCCTCTCATTAATGTCTTGTTTACTTTTATTTTTTTCCACAATATTCCAAAATAAAATACGATAGATTTATTTACTAAATTGAAGCGCCAAAAGGCTTCATTTCGCATTGCAAAAGTATATAAATCAAGTGGATATTAAATCCAGCATTATTTCGAAGCCGAATATAGAAACTATGAAAGTTTCGTACGAAATTTGACCAGAGAGCTTACGGAAATACAATGGCCGGCACTTACGAGTTGCCCTATCGCCGACCTTATAGTAAACACGATCGCTTGCCCAAGCGTCCATACATATTCGCCTCCTATTGGTCCATTTTGATAAGGTTTCATCGGACAGCTGTTTCGAACTGGTTGGTTCTCCTCAGAGACCAGGCAGAAACTTGTTTAGTACTAAGGAAAACGAAATGTCCGAGAGACGTTTCGTTTTCCTTAGTACTGAACAAGACCTTCCCAAAAGACTGAAGACCTTCCTAACCTTCCCAAAAATCTCGCCTAGTCAGCTTTCTTTTTTGCCTAAGAAAAACAGCCAAGAGGATAATACTAATAAGATTGCAGATTAAAGAATTCTTTAGCGATTTCAGTATTTTAAGGGTTGTTCTGCTGGAAGAAGCCCCCCACAAGGGCTATCTTCCTGGACACTGCCAAAGCGTTCGACGAAATGTGACACAACGGGCTTCGTTTCAAATTCCTGCTGTCCAAATTCTCAATAGGAGTGTCAAATTTACCAAATCGCACCTCAGCGATTGTAAACTCCGAGATAGGGAATTAGATCGTACGAACTCAACTTCAACAGCCTTGAATGCGCGAGCCACGTGCTCAACAATCATTCTTTTTAAACGAAGTAATTTAGTTGCAAATCAACAGTTAACAGGAACACGTAGAAAAGATGTGTTAGATTTTACCTCTTGTTAGACTTTAGGCTTAACCTTCCAATCTGTCAATCTTGGGGTTTGCGTAACCCACACAGATAGCCTGAAGAAAAGAGTGAGGGAGTTTTATGAAAAACAAATCTTGGACTTCTTTCCAAAGAGAGATGTTTTCTTCGTTCTACAAGACTTCGATGCAAAACTAGGAAAAAGTGTGGCATGCCTATGTGCGGCAGGTTTCGCCTGAGAGAACATTTATAAGGCCGTGGTGAAAGGCTCGGAATTTGTCCAATAGTCATTCACCACGGGCGTTGTCAATGTTCTCTCAGATACATTGTGGGTCCTACCTTCCGGAAGGACCCACAACGTACTTATAATTGGATATCAAACGTTAATATCCTGGCACTCTAACAGTGGGAGACAATCACTTTTAATAGGTGCTCTTGTCCTGGGGCAGAGGGGCGACACAAACCATCAAGCAACGACAGCCAAGGTAAGACGGAAACGCTGAAACATTCCAAGTAAGTAATATTCAGCTGTTAATGGATATTTGAATAATCCTCCAGAGGGTTCACAAAAAGGTTGCATATCTATTGAAGACCGAAGAGGAGGACACACCGGAAATACTGGGAAGGAAGTCAAGGTCATCAGACAGGATATAACCAAGAAACCTCTAGGTCCATTAGAAGACAAAGTGATTTTTGGGAAAACAAAGAGAGTTCCAGGGACTAAAGACCTTAAGAGATTACATAGAAAAATTAGAAAGCATTTGAAGTAGTACAAGGAGGACTGATATTATGATAAGAAATATGAAAGGGAGAGAAAGTTTCAGATGAAGAGGCACAATCACAAAAGAATGTTTGGGTGAAAGTTCGCGACCATAACCAACAGTTCCCACGAATTAAATTAAGTAATGTTAATTAATTAATTAATTAATTAATTAATTAATTAATCAAATTAATGTTGTTAAGGATGGCAATGGATAAGAACTAACAGAAGAATTGGAAATCAAAAAGCAGATCAACAACAGATGAAAAAAAAATCCCAATAAGTTCTGTAAGGAAGTGTAAAATCACAGAAGATGAGGAAATTGTGAACGAGCTCCTTTCCCACAACAATTTTGAGTTAGGAACAGCTTCGTTTAGGCATGAGAATGAAAGAACAGTGTATAAACTTAATAACGTTAAGGCCACAGGCGCCGATGGAATCAGAGTTAATTATGACCACCTGTCTAGGAATGTTTCAGATTGATCACAGGGATGTGGGAGACAGGAACATGACCTAAATGCTAGAAGTTAGGTTTCATACCCTGCACAAGAAGGTAAATATGAACTGCTGCTGTTTCCTCGACACATCCGGCTGGTAACTAACTTGTACAGTGAGCAAAAAGCCACGGTAAGAACAGAGGGTGGACGAACTAGTTGGCTTCAGACAAACAAGGGAGTTTGACAAAGATGCCTGCTTGCAGTATGAATGCTGAGAACGTCATGCTTGTTGTAACGGATCAGATGCAAACTGGAATTAGGATTGGCGGCAGATGAGTCAGCAATCTGAGGTACAAAAGGATTCTCGGTGCGATTGTTCTTCGATAGCTAGTTATGATGCAAATCGTAGAACCCAAATGAGCCTGATAACAAAAGGATAGCTTCTTTGGAGATTTCGCGTTACAAGAAACTGTTGAGGTTCTCATACTCTTAAAGGTGGATAAATGGATGGGTTCTAGAATGGACGGGGAAAACTTTATGACTCCTAAGAACAGTTTCAGAAGAAAGAAATTCTTTGGAAGTAATGAAAGGTGAACAACAGAAATCGGTAATAGAGAGAAAAGATCGTGGCTAAAGAGGGAAGTGGTATCTCTCAGTGAGATGCGTGGCTAATCTTCGAAGAGTTGAGGCCTAAAAATATGCCCCGCCCCCCCCGGTGAAAATTCGTGTGGCACGTTACCGAGGTGCGGACTAACCACGTGCTGATGTCCAATAGGTATGTGGAAATACCAAATTATGCACTTACATAAATATAAAGGTTAAATATATATATAACGAACACCGAAAAGGTGCAGAATAATTATCCAGTTTAAGAAGGGTGTTTACATTTTCGTGTCATAATACTTGAACAGAGACTGGCAACGTTTTTAGCCTCACTGCTTTGACAATCCTGTTAAATTAATCACCGCTCCTCTTAATTTACAAGTTTAGTTAGGAAAGACCTGAAATACCTCCAGCCAAATATTTATCCATAACAGGAGGGGCAGGTGCTAATTAATAATTTCTAGGAGAGAATAAATTCGTTGAAAATTAAAATAGAACTTACTGGAGGACTGAAGTGGCTTGAAAAAGTTCCATGTTTGGTCTCTAGAGCAGGGCTTCAGGACGATGCCAATAATTAGAAATGCAAAAGATAAATAAAAGTAGAAAAAAAATCCTTATCCTGACCACGGTACGAATGCGCTATTTAGCTTTATATATGGACTTTTCGTGGGACCCGGGAGCAACATAAATAAATTAAATTAAATAATAATAATTTTTTTTTTTCGATACCTCCGATATAGTCAGTCTTAATGTTTGCAGGTTTAGTCTGGAAATTGGGAATGAAAGAAAAAAAATTGTTGAGTTATTGGAAAAACATGTTTTTTCTCTGTATGTAGGGGGAAGGTTCGTTTACTGCATAGAAATAAAAAATGAGGGGGGGCGGGAGTTGACATTATGGACCTTCGCTGCACATAATGACAGACCACTGTCAAGTGATTGGATTATGACACACTAAAACAGTTTGTTATTTATCATCAGTTAAGCGTTTCTATTTCATATAAAACATCGTTTACTCTCTCTCTCTCTCTCTCTCTCTCTCTCTCTCTCTCTCTATCCTCCGTAATGCGAACCCAGCATCAAATGTCCAACATTTAGTTGACTCATTTTCTCTCCATAAATCGATCGCCCACTTCCTGCTCATCACTTCGGAACTGCAACATGCAAAGAAGAAACAACGCGTGAGGATCAAGGCACTGTTTGGGTGTTAATTCGTAAGCAACCCTCCCAACCAGAATATATGCACTGGAATAGGCTCGTGAAGTGTCATATTTTGGTTTCCATTCAAACGTTCTTATAAAAGTCACCGCGAAAGCTGAATTCATTTTCCTATGTAAAGAATAAAAACTTACTTGAGTTATCCGCTGACTATCTTACAGTGCAAGTCGCTCCTGCCCCTGGACGAATGGGTCGCATCTAGAAGAGACGAGAAGGTTGGCTGATGAATATCCGCCAAACAACACGAATTAAGAGAAAAATAGGGAGTTTCTTACACCACACGAATGGGAACTCTGTTATGGAACTTTGTATTCGAATCAGGTCTGTCCCTACCAAATGCGCAAGCTTCAAATTTCATAATATTATTTCCATCTCTTCGTTGCTTTCGTCATTATCGTGAAGTAATTCACTCCAATGGGATTAATAAATCTGTCTGTTACACTAACCCTTGTATCCAGATTAAATCATAAATTTCTGAGTGTGCCAGGATATTTGAGGGCGCACACACACACACAATATTTATTGTTTTCGCTCAACGAACCAACTCACGGTGGCCTGCACGGAGTTAGATCGTGATGTGCATGGAATGGAGTGGAATGCAGAGTTTCGACACGCCCAGATGATCCTCTTCGTCTGTACGTAGTTCACAGGTACAGTGAAGTAGTTAATGAGGTCAAAAGAACAACAAACAACACGCGATTAATTGCACAAATAAACATATCTTTTTTTGGAAATTGTTACAATCGCCAATATTTACATAATAAGAAGCCCTGCTGAAGGAAACGGATAATAATAAAAACGTCAAAGACATTAAGGAATTTCAATTTTTTAAATGTTTCCCTAAAAAAGCGGGTTAGGAACCCTTGCATGCCAAGCAATGAAAGTTCAAAGAAAAAACCAAAAGAAAGAAAGTCCAATCACCAATACCTAGAGTAGAACCAGTTCAGCACTTCGAGTATATATTGTTGATTTTGTTGCTATGGTAGATGTGATGTTATTCATGAGGAACGACACACTCGAATAACAATAACATCAATAATAACATCGTCAAAATAATGCAGTTTGTGTTTAGAATTGGTGAATTTGCATTTAGTAATCGCAAACAGAACATTTTTCACGCATACACAAAAACATAAAAGGGTGAAATCGATTATTTTTCCAAGCAGATAGCAAATGCTGCCAAAGTGAAAATAATTCCAACAATAAAATTAAAAACTATAAAAAGATGATAAAACTAGATATTTCATATAGAATATATATGAAGTATATATATTAATTTGAAAAATTTAATATATTTTTATTAATTTTTTAATTATGAAGAATATATAGCAAGTTTATAAAAACACCATTTCTATTTTATTAATACGAACTTTAATATAGGGAGGAAGTACATGTGAAAAGATTACAAGTTGGTAGGGAAGATGATGTGAGTCCTTTTTAGGACTTCCAGGGTAACAAATGGCAACGCTGTAGCCAATGAAGTTTTAACTGAGGTTCGGCTATTGCCGTTACCCAGCCATGACTAGAGCTTTTTAGCTTAACAACACCCCATCCACACAGATTTTCTTCATTCAGATGACGGGATAAAGAGTCAAGGACTCAGTCCATCGCCCAGTTCTTTTAAGAAATTTAAGATGAATACAAGTTCTGACATTTCTTAGAAAGCAGTTTTCTTGTGTATTTTTGAGTGGAGTCGTACGGTAATCCTCGAAACCTTCGCAGGTGCTTAAACAAATTTAAGCTAAATAGAGGTGGTTCCAGTACAAGAGCACGATAAATTCAATCAGCTTAGTCGTAGCAGAGTCCACGACGGCCGCGTGAGTTAAAACCGGAAGATATCAGCCTACCGATTGGGTGATACGATTAAAACAGCTACAGCTTACTGATTTACTTTTTTTTTTTTTTCGGCATCGAAAGTTTCCTATTGGAATGACTGGTGGTATTCAGTTTGAGAGCAGATACTCCGATAAATGCATTTCTTCCTTGTTATTGTTATTATTATTAATTTTTTTTTGAAAAGTTCGCATGAATATCAATTTCATAATTTAAAGGTACTGAAACCCTCAGCTGCCACACCCAAATGCTTAATCTGTTTTGGGCGTAGTAAGGTTACACCAAATGGAGTTGAAATTTTAATCAGAGATACGGAAGTTAATGCATTATGGGCACGTGTGACTGGAAACTGGAGCATCCTAAATAAATGTGTGTTGATATCAAGCGAACTGCTGTGTGCGTGTGTGCTGTCATCTGCATTTGGAGGAGGTCATCTAAATTAAAACCCGCAATAATAATATTTACATCCCACTCGGAGACAACATTAGCGGCATCGTACAGCTCTGACAACTGCTAAATCCTCTGGAAACCGAAGTTAGAAATCTACTCGTGGAAGGAATTTGTGGACGAGTGTATCCGATCTGCTTATTCATTTATCATTTTGTAGCAAGCGGCCTGGTTAGCCGAGTGGTTAATATTTTCTCTACTAATAACATTTACTTAATTCATTCTGTACTTTCAGACTCACGGAAGTAAAAAAAAAAAAAAAAAAAACAACTAAGGAATACCCTAAAACGCGATAAAACACCAAGTGAAAACAGGACGAAACAGTTCGATTAGTTTATTTTATGCTGAATAATTCTGCTAACATTTGCCCCCACGAACCTCCTGTTAGAACTTCGGTGATGTTGCAGAATCCCTGATTTTAGATTATTTACGTAGTAATATAGATAATACAAAGTAGCTTTACGGCTTACATGGGTAGCAAAAAATTATAGGAGTTTATTTAAAATCTCCAGTATATTTCTTCCAATGCAACGTGGTATTCAGCAGGTAGGGAGAAGAAAGTCCGTTAATTACATCCAAAAGATTAATCAGTCATAAGTTATACTCGTATTAGCTCGTTTCACGGTCGAAGCTGAAGTACATGATTTGAACTATTGACGTTCAAAGTAGATAAAAAATAAAAAATAATAAAAAAAAACACTTGTGAACACTACCCAAAAATCGGATATCGGGTTGAAGTCTGATCGCTTCAGGTTCGGACAGCCTGAACCATTCAGGCTATATTTGCTTGAAAAACTTATCCACTTAAAATAGCCTGCTGCGATGGTGAATTTAAGTAGGTTAGTAACATCCTCTGGGAAATCAAATTCTAAAAACGGAGGTCCCTTGCAGTGGTATGTTGGTGAAAATTGAGACCACATCAAAAGGAACCCCAATCTCGTTCTTAGACAGATGAAGATGTTTTATTTTGTCTTTCAAGTCGAGACTGGTTCTGATACGAGAGCTGGTGCGGCCAGTGAATTCCGGAGATGACGAGAGAGATGTTTTAAGTGGGAGATCCAATAATACAGGGAGAAGAGGGTTATAGTGGAGTGTGATCCATCACCCACTCCACTATAGGGCGGAGTGGAGTGCGCTGATAATTTGTTTATTTTACTGATTGACTTTTTGTCGGATCCCTGCTGATAACGCTTGTTTTATTTCTTGGTAAGACATTAATTCAAGCAAGAAACAGCGATGGGCAGCCCTACCTTCATCTGAGGCTCCGCAAATACTTTAAAAACGTTTTGTAAAATTCATAACCTGACTATTATTCCATTTAAAATTTGGCTTCATTGATTGCTTACTGAATTTTAATAAAAGTAAAAGCGAGCAGATGTTGGACTAGAAGTGCATTCCCTCCTCGCGCTGAACCAAAGGACCATCGCGTTGTGTTGCCAAACATTTCCTAATCACGACATTCGACATACACGAACTTATACAAATTAAACGCCATAATATTAAGAAAGACATGTGCAGAGCATTTCAGCATATTCAAAGAGAAAAGGTGCTGCATGTTTATAATAACGTAATATTAATCCTCTGTAGAAAGATTATATTCTTATATTTCATGTTGATATTCCAGTTTTAAACTCCAAATAAAACAGCAACTGATAAAAAAGTTATAAATAAAAAACTTTATTCTCTTATGATTTCTGTAAAGTATCTGCAGAGTATAGATATTAAGATTATTCTTAATCTGGGAAAACCCTGAGATGCAGACTCTTAGAGTTTTCAGAGATGTAACCTCTTGAAATTTTGAACTGAGATTAGCATTGAAGTCACTCCCTGGAATGTTGTGCCTAAAATCATATTTCGAAGGCAACTTATATTGCAAGAGCGATCAGGTTGGTGTAACCTTAGCGGAAATATATGCTGCGATGTGAGGATGGCGACAAAAATGAGAATGTAAGTATCCTGAAATTATTCTCGTCGATTTTCAAGTTTTAGCGCTTTTAAGCTTACAATGTTAGCGCAGCAACGTTCGTTTCTTTAACAGCGCTTGAACATTTCGCAATTTATTTCGATATTTAAAATAATTATAAAATGATATCAATCCCAAGGAGGGGCCGAAAAACCTGTGGAAAGTCAATACTCTGTGCAGGCAAGGCTCAGTAGTAAAGTGATCTGTTTATATTCTTATTGAGGAGACTGGGAGTGAGTTGTTCTCCGTGGGGAATACGTCATAAGGAAGGTTTACAAGGAATTGAGAGAGATGCAATTTAAGATGAATGGAAGTAGCTTCGACGAGTCAGTGGCTCAACTGTAAAGGGATGAAAGAGGGAGAAATATGGATGCTAATTCACTGAACACTTCCATGTCCATAGAAGAAACACAATGCAGAAAATAACCCTCTGTGAGACAGTGGCTGGAGAGAGAGAGAGAGAGAGAGAGAGAGAGAGAGAGAGAGAGAGAGAAGGCATTGATCAACGGTACTACTCATAAAATTTCTCAACATCTGAAAGCATTCTCCCCTAAAGTGTTGGTCCTTTTATATTTTTAAAGCACTGCCGAGCCAGGGAATATTACGAAGTGTGTAAGAATGATTTCTTTAAAAGAAAATATTTGTTTCTTACAGTTTCCCTTTATCTGGTTTAAACGTTTTGGAAATGCCGAAGAAAATCACTTGCGAGGAATCGTACGCATCGTTTGGGTCTCACATTCACCACTGAACGCTAAGGCATATCACGAAGCTTTTCGGTGATTCTCATGTGAGAAAATCTTGGCACACGAGGCCACCGACACTGAAAGAGCCCCTTTCGTCTACTCACCATGAGAATATCTTGGACAGTCTTGAGGTATTACAACAAATGACAAAAGCTTAGTTTGAGACATCAATCACTTTGCCGAAACTTGGATTTGCTCGCGTGTAAAACTTCGCTTAGATGCGTATCATAAGATCTCATTTTGTATGGCAAAAAAATACACAGAGACTTGTCGAGCCTCTTGCCATGGGAATGGTTCGCGATTGGATGAGAAACAGCCTCTGTATCTCAGTACTGGCAATTGTTTACTAAATTAAAGGGCCAAAACGCTTCAGTTCGGCGGTATAAAAATTATGAAAATCAAGTGGATATTAGATCCAGCATTATTTCAAAGCCGAATATAGAAATCATGAAAGTTTCGTAAAATAAGTTGACCAGAGAGCTTACGGGAATACGCTCGCCCGCATTTACGAGTCATGTTAGCACGGACCACTTTACAAAACATGCACGCTATCCAGGCGTCTATATATTTGGTTTCTGATTTGGTCCATTTTGTTTAAGGTTTCACTGGCCTGACAGCTGTTTCGAACTGGTTTGTTTTCATCAGAGCCAGGCAGATATTTAAGTAAAGCCCTCTCTAAAAATTAGGCGATCCCCAGGACCACTCCCTACGAGTGACTGAAATATCGTCCAACACAGCGTTGGTTCCACTCAGTGACAGGCTCTCTCCACCACTGAGCAGAACCTCATATGCCAGGGAAAAGCATCCACAGACTCAAAATGCTCTCTCAAGTCAAATCCTCCAAAATCTTATACTCCCCCACCCACCCACCGTAAGAGAAATTCCGTGAGAACCTAAAAGAGCAAAACTCTCTTTCAATACTAAGGAACTTGAAACGTCGCAGAGGTGTATTTTTCGTAAGCGAACAGTCGGTCGGTGCGTAAAAGTACTTACTAAAGTGAAGAGCAAAAAAGGCTTCAGTTCGGCGGTGCAAATTTATATAATTCAAGTGGATATTAGATCCAGCATTACTTCAAAGCCGAATGCAGAAATTATGAAAGTTTCTGCAGTCAAATCAAAATGAACCAATTACCAGTGAGATGAGAAGAGGGATTTCTCTTTTGCGAATCTATTCCAACATTTTCTGTAGATACAATACACATTAGATTCAAATGCGCATTTTCTGATCCTTTCGGGCTTTATTTAACCGAGGTTCCTCACCTCACTTAATTCCTATGTCGAATACTGGAATAGTCCTCCCCTTCTCGCTTCCAACAGACGTTCTTCACCCGGCTACTCTTTCTTTAGATGTTCTTTCCATTTCTCTCTCTATTCCTTCATTTATGTTATAAGTACTAATTCTTTTCTGATGTCCTCATTCCTTACACGGTCCAATTTTGTGCATCCTTTGATTGATCTTAAAAATCTCATCTCTCCAGCTTGTAAAATATTCCTGATGCTTCCATCAGGAATATTCCAGCTTGTAAAATATCCCTGATGCTATATTTCCTGATGCTTCCAGTAGGAATGTTCAGTTATATTGAAGGCAATGCTGGCTGGAAGTGTCCTTGATTGGAATATGCAACTTTTCAGAAATTTAATTATTTTGATTCTGTGTGTGTGTGTGTGTGTGTGTGTGTGTGTGTGTGTGTGTGTGTGTGTGTGTGTGTGTGTGTGTGTGTGTGTGTGTGTGTGTGTGTGTGTGTGTGTGTGTGTGTGTGTGTTTTCTTGGCTCCATTGTTGATTTTGTGGTAGTAGCGAGCAGGGGGAACAAAACCATACTTGCTGAGCTGAGAGGACAAACCTTCTCTGTATATTAGTCCTACTAACTGATCTTTTGAAAATGTTCCTTCCTGTAGACAGGATTTGAACTTAGGCCTTTTCAACTCAGTAGTATGGTAGGTGCTTTTGACAAGATCAAGACAAGATAAGGAATCGTGACGTGATTGGTTGTTGAGAAGATGACGTCATTGTGTGTGTGTGTGACGTCATGAGTTTGGAATTTCCATGGGGCATATGTGTCAACGGCTTCAGTTCTTGTGTTTTGGTTCGCGTATGGAATTGAAAGTAGTGTAGGCGCTTTTGACAAGATCAAGATAAGATAAGGAATCGTGTCGTGGGTGTGTGTTGTTATGAGATGTAGATAAGTGACGTTATTGTTTGAATGGAAAGGAAGATATATTAGTGGATAAGGATTTGTGTTGTGACTGGTGGGATACTTCTGACCAGATCAAAATCAAGATACGATAAGGAATCTTGACGTGGATGTGTGTTGTTTGCAGATGAAGATAGAGTTTGGAATGGAATTTCGCTGGGGCCCTCCCTTCTGTCAGGGACATCGTGCAGTGTGTTTGGTTCGCATAAAGCATTGCGGATGAATTTTTAGAGATAAGGTATCCTGACTTTATGTGTTTGGAAATTTCTGGCGAACATGTCTCTGTGACATCACGTGGTGTTTTGGTTTGCCTATGGAATTTTGGGCGATGTTTTTGAGATAAGATATCTTGGAATTTTCCCAGGGTGACAAACATCCGTCATTGTCATCAAGTTTTGTGTTTGGTTGTCTATAGATGGCAGTACTAATTTTCCAATACAGTTTCTGGGTATTTGTTTCCTGTTAAAGGTTATGGGAATTCTTAGAGTAAAGTACAGTCGATATGGCGGCAGCATTTCGAGCTTTTCAGAATAATTTATTTATATGCTGATGTCACTCGACCCCAAACATTAGACATGAAGAGTTGCTAATGTATCCAATGGTACCCGATGATAATTCTTATGAAAAAAAAACAAAACCATTCAGTAATAAAATTAGAATTGCGCTTACCAAACACATGATCACTGGCTATTGAAATTACAAATATCAGATGGTATGTTTATGTTAAATAAAAAAAGATTAACTTACGTTTCAGAATGGGGCATCTTGGAACTAGCTAGCTAGCTTCTGAAAACAATATTTATTCCAAATTGTTGATTTTAACATATATCCACAGCACAACACACACAAAACACAATCTTGAAAGAACGAAATTTCTGTAATAACCTGTAAAGCTATTTGACTTTTGTTCCCTTAGCTTTTCTGTCCATTTGGGACACCATTAATTCCTTTGCATTGGGCCATACTATGTGTTTTTTTCCACGGTGGTGAGTGTAAGCTCAAACTATCTTTTCCTGACTGATATTCACAAGCTATCGGTTATTTCGTATCTCTCAATGCGGATTTTTTTTTATATGGTTATTTTTTTTTCAAATGATTGGGTGTTTTTCTATTTTACTTTTAAAATTCTGGTCATATTATAACCAGAATAACCGAGTAAAATAAATAAATAAACTGTGTGTGAATTATTTTCCCACACTTTTAATTTTTATTAGACTTGTTTGTAGATAACTGGATGACTCATATCCAGTCATTTGTTTTCAGTCCTCGTTCAGATTGTGGGAACATTAGTTTAGACATTTGTAATAAATAATCACTTCCTTTCATAGACATATCGCAGTTTCTTCAAAGGTAAAACTTTCCCAGGTTGTGCATTACTCATGATTTCTGATGTGACTAATTGTTTTCGAGGTGATACAGGAATTGATTACACACTTTGTTAATTTCATGTTATCTTTTATTTGACTGTAATATTATTAAAAAATTGTATTTACTGAATCTAACATACAGAAATTAAATAAAGTGAAAAAGACTGTATTTTTTCCCTTATTCTTCTGATTTAACGTTTGTACTGATGTTCATAGTGTATGATTTCCCACTGGTGCTTACGTATAATTCACGTGATTTGGCTCGATGTGACATTTCAAAACAAATTGAACTAGGGTTTTTACATAGTTCAACTATGTAAAACTCATTTCCGTTAGTCCCAATTGACTTTGTCCTCTCAGCGCGACATTTATTTCACAGGAGGGATATTTATATATATATATATATCTTAACACAATTATTATATTAGATATTCTTTCCAATACAAATAAATAATTGTTTATTCTTATTTCAAATCAAAATTAGCTCAGAAGGAAAGAAAGAAAGAAAGAAAGAAAAATGTTTACCCTCCAATAAATATTTATGATCACAGCAAACAAGAAATTCATCAGCTTTTCAAAGTTTTGAAATTCATGCAAATATTGTTTTCATCATTTGGTATCATTTAAATAAAGAACGGGTCTCGCTATTAAGTTCGTTAATGTTTTTTTTCTTTTCCAATGATGAGTATTATTTGATATATCCATGTTGATTCACTTGATTTTATTAAGTTTAATTTATTAAGTTTTAATTTATTAAGTTTTAATAAATTTTTAACTTGGGTATCCTCCAGAGATTTTTATTAAAACTTAATACACCTTGTTGCAACTTATATAGGTAAAGTTCATAAGGCTTTGTGTTACTAAAACCTTGGTATTTAGGGTTTAGCTACTCACTGAGGAGACCTCAAAAAAGGTTGAAACCGGTCTGGGTAGTGACCCCACCCATAATGCATTGCAGTATACATCTTCTTGTGAGATGTGCTTTACATTATGGGAAAATACTAAGAATAGTGATCAGAGCTTTACCCACCTTTACAATGAGTTGCCCTGGTGTTGTACCATCTTTAGACTTGAACTTTGTTTCAGGCGCAAACTTAATTGTTTGCATACTTGGGATTAGGAGTTAAAATAACCAAGCATATAAAATTGCTTGGTTATCCTAATCCTAATATACAATATACCCAAGTTAAAAATTTATTCCCATCAATATCTCCTCCATAGATTTTTATTAAAACTTAATATTTATTCCCATCAATATCTCCTCCATAGATTTTTATTAAAACTTAATACACCTTGTTGCAACTTATATAGGTAAAGTTGATAAGGCTTTGTATTACTAAAACCTTGATATTGGAAGTTGAGAAGTCCTTTTTAGGATTTCCAGGGTAACAAATGGCAATGCTGTAGTCAATGAAGCTTTAACTGAGGCTCAGCTATTGCCGTTACCCAGTCATGACTGGAGCTTTTTAGCTCAATCCACATCCACACAGATTTTCTTCATTCAGATGACAGGATAAAGAGTCAAGGACTCAGTCCATCGTCCAGTTCTTATAAGAACTATATAAGAACCTTGGTATTTAGGGTCTAGCTACTCACTGAGTAGACCTCAAAAAAAGGTTGAAACCGGTCTGGGTAGTGACCCCACCCATAATGCATTGCAGTATACATCTTCTTGTGAGATGTGCTTTACATTATGGGAAAATACTAAGAATAGTGATCAGAGCTTTACCCACCTTTGCAATGAGTTGCCCTGGTGTTGTACCATCTTTAGACTTGAACTTTGTTTCAGGCACAAACTTTATATATATATATATATATATATATATATATATATATATATATATATATATATTTATATATATATTAAGGGTCACATTTTTATTTTTTTGAAACCAGTACATATATTATGTTTATATTTTTTATATTATTTGCTATGTTTCCAAAAGCATTTAAAGGTGTTATGTTTTCACGTTTCGGGCATCCAATTTCATTTCAATCAAGAACAGCCCTCCCTATTAACCTCGTTAATGTTTTTGATTTTTCTCTTCCATTGGCGAGCAAAATTTGATATTTGCATGTTGATTCTATCATCCAATTTCTTAGTTTGCCCAGAGGTAGTGAACCAATTTCCCTCTTCAGCCGATGGTTATATTTTATTAACCAAGAATTCTGTTTTTTAACTCTTTCAGGTAATTCTTTCCAACTACAAGCTGATTTTGTCAATGCATATCTTAAATTAATTCCATCAGAAATAAAAATTTCTTTAGAAAATAAATTTGAAGTCGTATTAAAAAGAAATTGATCACTTATACCAATAATAACTGAAAATTCGTAGTTTTCACCCGCTGTCGATTTTTCATAATTTTTCCTTCATTCTCCTTCTTGGATTACTTCATATGGCACTGCAAATAAATAGTTATTTAATTATTATTATTATTATTATTTCACTGATTATTATCTCTGATCTTATATTTTATGTTAACTTTCTCTTACAAAATTTTAAACAATTAGAACTTTTCACAAAGAAACTTTCAAAGAATTTTGTGGCTCAACCATTATTTTTACATTACCAAACACAAAACACCACAACACAAAACAGCAGCTGCAGTGGATGAATGATTACCTTAAGTCCAAAGTCACTCGACTCTATGGTATTTTCTTATAGTACTGTTTACCCTTACCATCCCCTACCCTGACCGTTCATTCAAAAATGAACCTTTTGCGCAGATGCCTCAACGACATGTTTTCACATGCTGCTGGTTATACTGTTGGTGTGTTTTTATCTTACTTTGTGTGGGGGAAAGGTAAAATTTGTACTGGTGTTAACTGGGGAGTACAAATATTTTTTCTATACCAAACTTTAAGAGTTTAAGTCATGTTTTGAGATTAAATTATCTGCTCTCCCTCTGTAAAACCACCAAATTCTAGCAGTTCTGATTTTTGATTATGTTAATGAAATGTTTTTAGATAACTCAAAAATGTCAATAGGTAGCATTAGACAATTTCAAAATAATCAATTACAATTTTTCACCACTTTTTCCCCATTAATTCACAGTAGCGATTTTTTTACAATAATTAAACAGAATTGCATTAAGGTATAAAGTTTTGGATTTAAATATCAAATTCTAATCAGAATAACTGAGTAAAAAATTCACTGCGGAAGAACACAACAAAATCATATATCTTTGTTCATTTAATTTTATAAATGCATAATTTATTTTGCTGAAATACTATTTACAAGTATATTCACAGAGAAAAATTCGAAACATGTAATTACCTAAAAATATTTCACAATATTTAGTTTGTATTCTTAACATTTTCCAAAGAGTTCAATGAATAAAATTTTCATTACTCACTGTTTCTTAGTTACATTACATCAAAATAGCTGGTCATGCGAAAGATTTTTTAGATCCAGTACCATGGTAAGCACAGCTCCATATATTTGATATTGTGTCAGGCTGGAAATGACACCATGCCTCCCTAAATATTCTGTGTGTTCTTTTGTCACCAAATATACACAAACAATTTTCGTAAAAAGTCCTTAAATGTCTCAAAATTAAGAATCTTTATTGAATTGGATAAAATCTTGAAAGTCTAATTTTACCATTGAAGAATTTAAATGATTAGCAATAATTTTCCCCATGATACGAATAGCTGGTAATTCAATTTCCAAAAATAGTAAATGATTATGAATGTCATACATTTTTGGTGAAAATCTCTCAGCTTCTTCACAACTAATAGAAAAAACTTTACTTCCATCAGCTCCTGTATCATTAAGTATTAGTTCCCCACCTTGCCATTTCATAATATAACACTCTCCAAGGTCCATTTCGTAGTCAACTCTTCTTTGCAAGTAGCTGAGGATATCAGACCACTTCCTGCATTGCTTTTCCCAAGTGTTCCTGGATAAATACACCACAATGCACGTGTCTTCTAAAATAATAATCGGTTTCCATCCTTTTAGAGCTAGGTGAAGAGTTTTGTCTCGTGCTATTTTCCTGAAGAAAGAAAATTTCGATGACATTTGTTGCACACCCATTATTTTATTTTACTTTACTGGACACAAAACACCACAACACAATATGATAGTTGCACTGGTTGAATGAATTGCCATAACTGCAAAGACACTTGACTTGATAAGCAAGTTTGTTTTGTTTTTCATAGTACTGTTACCTGACCCTGAACCCTGACCATTCCTTCCAAAATGATAAACTTTTACACAGATGATTCCCGGACATGGTTCTACATGCTGTTGGATATGATGTTGATGTGAGATTATCTTACTTTGAGACATCATAGAGAAAATCTTATCTCTGTGGCTTGAAGGGTATTCTATATTATTTGTCCTTATTATATTAAGTATTTTATCCTCAAATAGCGTTTTTGATGTTAGACCATGTGACTAGTTCTCTCTCATATGTCCAAAATTGTTGGGATGGGAAAAAAATAGTATTTGGTGGTGGAAGTGAAAGGGTAGTCAAGAGGGTGACAGGGGTCTTCCCTGCAATGCTCCCCACACCATCCCAACCCCCCCATCTCCCTCTTCTTCCCCTCTCCTCCAAAATATGTCTGCTCAGGCTAGTGGAGATGAGCGAGCTCATCATTTGCAGATATCTTTTAGTGATGTCACCTCCAACTGATACTGATAATTTTGTAGGGGAAAAAAAGTGTTTTTTTTACATTGAGATGTTGAGATGACATATCATCTCGACAACCAATCATGTCCCGATTCCTTATCTTATCTTGATCTTCATCTTGTCAAAAGCATTTACCATACTACTTATGTCATTTGTTTTAGCAAAGGAGTTGCTTATCTGCAAATGTGCACTCAAATTCGCCACATCCATTTAGTGCAGTATCATTCACAACTCTCTTCAGGTAAAGTCCATTATTGTTATTATTATGATGATGATGATGATGACGATGATGATGATAATGATGATGATGATTATGTGACATGTCCAGGGTGTCCAAAGATTCATCAAGGAAGAGCGTGCCAACAGCATCGAACGATTAAATCCCGTCCAACTACTAACCGCGCTCAAACCTGCTTAACTTTTTGCATGAGCGATTAGTAGCAGAGGCGCTAACAATCCACCAACCTTATTATTATTATCTCATCCCATCTTCCTTTTACCCTCTTTTGCCTTGCGATGTTGAGGGTTTGCTAATCATCAGACCTCAAACCGTTCACAGGATAAGGTGGTCAGCCCTACTCCCCGGTGTATCCTATGTCCTGTAGTGTTGAGTTCTCAAACGATATTGATATCTTGAACTAATTCAAGACCTAACCCATTCACAACAATTATTATTATTGTTGTGAATATCCAGAGATCTATCCCTAAATGGCTAGCCTACAAGAATCATCAACAAGATTCTCTTTAGTGACATTCAGCAAAGACAACGAAATGAAACCCAATACATCAGCTCTATAACAATTCCATTTGTTCGAACCATATCCAAAAAAAGTAGCTCTTCTTCTAAAACCATTACATCAGACAGACATCTAGGAGTTTTGAAACAAGAAAGAAAGAACACATAGGCTATGTAAGGAATAATAGACAAGATATATCAGGCATTTCTTCCCACTTCGCCTCTACCAACCATAATATTGAATGGGATATGAGTCACATGTCCTACATGGAAGAGAACTACCATTCCAGAACATTCAAAGAAGCTGCTACAGTCGCCCGTTCAACAGGTAACTTAAATAAGAATCAAGGCCTAATCCTACCAGATATATGGAAAACTCGAATCAGATCATTTAACCAAAAAGAAATGAACTTTCATGAAAATTACAACACATATCTCAACAAATAAAACGTTGTACTTGCGAAACGACTATTGTATCACGCACAGTGGTAACTTGATATAATTTTTAGAATTTTCGGGTAGTTTCCTAGTTTTTGTTACTTTCTATCACCCATCAGTGTATCCTTGAAAATGCTGACAGATATTAGTCAGTGAAACGTCGGATATTGCGGGGAGGGCACCCTACTCTCGTTCTTTGGAAAATTATCACAGAAATGCTTTTGGCAACATCCGGTTGACAAAGTGGTCCTCACTCCACAGGAAAACGACATCTAGATTAGTACTAAAGGCTTTAATATGGAGGACTTTGTCCCGTGAGATATACGAGCATCGTCAAATGAAAATCACCAACTGCATGTGCTCATCATCATCATCATCATTAGTGGCTCAAACAAGCACTTAACAGCGGGCGACCTTCCGACTATCCTTGGATCTCCTAACCACAGCTTTAGGATAAGGCATTAGCCCCATGCCATAAGCATATGGCTAATGTGTCTGCGAATCGCGTATGTTGTACTGATCAGTTTTCCTAGTTGCAGGACGAAAAATCCGAGTTTTCGGGAGGGAAAAGCTCCCTAACTGAGTATGAGACCGACTTACCCAACTTCAGTCGAAAAACTTTGATAAACATTCTTCGCATGCTGTACGGAACTCGAACCCAGTTTATTCCAACCAAAGGGTTGCCTGTATATCGACGGAGCTACGGATGCACTCTAAACTTATGCACTGAAAAAAAAAAAAAAAAAAAAAAAAAAAAAAAAAAAAAATTCGCATTTGACGTCCATAGACCAGAGCTGCCACTCACATTTTTCGAAATTCCCCAGATTAGGCCTCAAAAATTCCCCAGATTATGGAAAAATTCCCGAGGTAGTAATAACTAGCGCTCGGATTTTTAGGTCGTAAAACAAAGTGCAATATATGCGTCCACTAAAAACATTTAAAACATCCGAAATATGCTCATAAATATGCAAAAAATTCAAACTATGCACTTCAATATGCCTTTATTAATTTATAATTCTGCATGGTTTAATTAAAACATTACACATGAATTAAAAACATAATATAAAATACGAAAAAATTGACATTTAAATAGTGATCTACTAACTGACCAGAAAAATGACTTAAAAATTTGCTCATTTTTTAAATTTTTTTATTAATTCTCTCTTTCTCTTTTCCTGTAACAAAGTATACTTTCATTTAAAAAAAATTATAAGTTTATTTATACGAAGAATACATGCTTAACTTACTTTAATTGACATTTCCTCCCTCTTCCTCTTCGCCAATATCTTCTGGTAATTGATCACATTTGCTTTTTGCGATATTAAGTCGATTTTTATATCTATTATGAACTGTGTGACTTTCCAACACCGTGATTAATGTTTTCCGTCGCTCCCAAGAAGTACACGTTGCATTTTGTCTCGCTAAGCACTGCTTTGCTAGGATTCTGTCTCTCACAGTTTCTGTTTTTAACGAATTAGCTAATTTTGTTTTCATACAATTCACTTGTGAGAAAATTCGCTCCACGCATGCAGATGAATGCGGCAGAATAGTAAGATTTGTCATAAAATATGACAGTAAACCATATTTATTATTATTCATGCCATCTTTTATGTCAGTCAATGAATGCCAATATCTTTAGATCTGATGCTACGAGACGATAGCTTTTCCACTCATCATCTATTTGATTTAACCTAATATCATCAACCAGTGAGGGGAACTGAGCAACAAGAAGAGGAATAATGGTAGATGGTGACTGACTAGGGTCACTAGCAACTTTTGGGTCCAAGATTCGTAATTTTGCAACAATGCTGTCTTCTTCGAAGACAAATCTTTTCTTCATTTGCGAACTAAGTTCCACAAGAACCTTTAAACAGTCATTTTTAAATCTCAACAAAATAGAGTTATCTTCGAAAGGGTTTCTAATTAAGTGCGCCATTTCGGTAAGTTGAGCCTTTTCATGGAATGATATTCCATTCTGAATAACATAAGAAAGTTTCGGTTTCTTCATTGCCAACTTTCCAGCAATTTAGCTATCCGGAAATGCGCGTTTACACATGAAAGTTACAAAATGATCAACATGAGAAAATGGGACGTTATGCTCAGAAAAGAAGCTAGCAATTATTAACGCACTCCTAGCTAATTGTTTATCCTCTGTTGACGCTTTCTTATTAAGAAATTGAGTAATAACAGCTGTCGACTTAGCAGACTGATAATTACTTTTATGTTTGACTGAATCTTTATGCTTTATTAGAGCAGATTTGTTTGCGTTTTTAAATGTAATATTACAACACTTACAGTAACCGGTATCTTTGCTGTTCACGTCTTGCTGCAGCCAATCTTTTAATTCAGGATATTTTAACTAATATTCTTTAAAGGCTTGAGAATACCACTTCTGTCTTTTCTTTGATGGCTCCATACGGTTGGATTGGAAGTACCATAAATATGAAAATAAGTAAAAATATTGATAATTTAAACAATTTGTCAAACACTGCACAAGCACAAGGATCTCTACAATAACACTGCAAGAGATTGCGCTATATGTATGTAACGTTGTAAAACCTGTGGGATAAGAAAGGGAAAATGAAACCAGAACAGAGCAAAAACGGTTTATTTACCAGATTTATCAAAAAAAAAAAAAAAATCGTGAATATAATAGTAAAATATGACAAAAATAATACAATTCAAACTTTTGTTCAAATTTCCCAAGATTTCGGGAGTTTTTTTATTAAAAATCCCTAGATCCCTAGGTAGCGGCTGAATTCCCTAGATCTTGGGAAAAATCCCAAGGAGTGGCAGCCCTGCTGTAGACTCCGTATGGTCACTGCCTATCTCACATGGTTTTGGCAATGATGTCTTCTGCTAGAATAAGTGGGAGGGGCGCAGATTCCCTTTCCCCCACAAAGTTTGTTTGTGTGGAAAGAGAATGTTATGATTGTAGGACAGTCACAAACATCCATGCCCACGGCGGGATTCGAACCCGCAGCCTCTTGGCTGGAGAGCAGATACGCTATCCACTCGGCCAACCAGGCCGGGATTATGCACTGCCATTGGCAAACCAGCTGAGTCGATGTGAGGAGAAGTCGTTTCTATTAGATTGAGGTGAAAGATAAAATTTAACGACTATGAGACCAGAACGGATTATTCGAAGCCACAAGCGACAAAAATTTACTTATTTGTCCCCTAGTACAGGGGGGGGGGGGGCTCTTGGATTATGGGACCGAGTAATTCCAAATATGTTCAAATTAAAAATGAAATTAATTAAAATTAAAATATTAAAAATCCACTCCTAGTACTAATGTAGATATACGTTTGTAGCCTTTCAAGGGTGAGAGTCCTTTTTTAAAAACACTCCGGAGTGTGAGTCGAGGGACCATCTCAGTGTCTGAGTATTTGAATTGCAGGAAATGAAAATACCGAAATATTGGGAATTTTGATTAAACAAAATCGAAAGAAGGGAGGAGAATCAAAATCTGTAGAACGATAATGAATGAGCAGAATACATCTTGGCAAGTGCTATTCGTTTTATGCAGAAAATTAAGACTTTGGAAGAATGTAGGGAGAGTTCGATGCAGGGCGGATTTCGTGCGCTTTGCATGATCCTACACCCGAGGCTACTTTTGTCACGTGAAGTATCTGATTTTGAAGAAAGTATAGTTGGCACGTTCTTCCCTCCCTACACAGATGTAAATCTTACACATTTATGCTGTTCCTTACAGTGTGTTGCATATTCCTGATGTAAGAATCAAACAGTTATATGAATTTCTTTTGGCTATGCAGAAACTAAACATTTTTTTTTTCACTAAATTGGGATGCAAAGCCAAAACCAGTAATTACGTTATCTTAAAGAATGGCCGATATTTCAGAGAAAAGTTAGTTTTATTTTTTATGAGACTTCCACTCGTGAAAGATTATCAACTCCTACATTACTAAAGTGAGTTCACTAAGGTTTTGTTTTCTTCTTTTATGTTTATATTTTCTTTTTTATTTATTTTTATATAAGAGTGAAAACTGTGATGAATAAACTCCTTGCATGTTGATTTAATTCCCTCGCGATGAATTTCGAGCAGTAAAAAGTTGTAGTTTAAGGCAATGAACAAGGGTGGCCAAAGATTTATCTGTTTGAGCACCACGTTTACAGGCCTTGCCGACAGAAGAATAAAACGCGACATGCTAGAAAAAGAACAGAAAAATATTAGCTGAAATATAAGTTTTATCGTACTATCTATTATGACAGTTGTCGCATGTGGTGCCACCTGGAAGTATGTAAAGCTACTAAAAATAATAAAACTCATATTCTGATTATATAGAAATAGTGGACACGAACATCCAGCATTTTTCCTAAGCCGAATAACTTCGAAAGTTTCTCACTTTTAACAGAGAACTCACGAGAATACCATCCTTGGCATCGGAGTTGCCTTAAAAGACGCGAGCTCTGCCCAAGCGTCCATATATTCGCCTTTTATTAGTGAATTTTTTCAAGATTTCACTTAGCTTCTCTAAACCAATTATCAGAAACTAACTAAAAGTTTCATTTATCAACGAAATACAAGATTTAAAATAATGCGACTATGACGTAGTTTAGTTATATTATATATATATATATATATATATATATATATATATATATATATATATATATATATATATATATATATATATATATTTTAGAACAATTTTAGAACAAAGGAAAAAAAAGGTTTATATTGCCAAATCTAAAGAATCTCCGGGAAACTGCAGGTAAAAGTGTACGTTGATTGCGCAAGCCCACCAGAACTGGATCACATTTCAAGTTGTTCAATGCCGAAAGGTTCTGAAAATTTGGGCTGCACTTTTATGTACGATTAGAGGACTACATACCCGCCCCCCCTTGCTTTACTGAAAATTATGTTCTATATATTCCACAAAACTATTTTCTTGTTAATATCATTACATTTCACTTGTAGCTTCCAAGTATTAAAAAAAATAATAAAAAATTCAATACCCCCCCCCCACACACACACACTCACGGAATATTGTACATTCGCCATCTGCGCCAAGCAGGCATGCGCAACTTTTATTTAAATATAGTGAATGGCAACTGCACGTTCTGTTTTTTGCCTTTTCTAACTTTCATGCAATAAAATATTCCCAGGATAGGGGGGGGGATAATTATCCGTTCGCTCTAATTCTCCTGTGCATAGTGAATTGATGAACTTTAGCAGCGGTAGCTTTTTTTGGATCATCTAATTAATTCACAAAATACGTTGTATGTGTATATTTAATCAATGGCACAAATGATCGTAGTGGCGTGTCTGCGATTCTGAGCGTGTGGGTGTGTGTGTGTGTGTTGCTACATGTTCACAGTTCTACAAGCATCATCGCCAAACTCGACTATTAGGACACATTACTTTAAAACCTCCTATAAATTTGGACACCCTGCATGGGCATAAGAAAGGCTACGATTTTTTAATCAAAATAATTCCAATGCAATAAAAAACTGCAATAATTTAAGATAATATTGCATATCTAAATTATTTTTATTTATTGGTTTATTTTTGTTGTTGCATCACTGCTGGCATGTCTTTTATGGGAGAGATTCTCCACCCGAGGTGAGACCACTTCGGACCTCGCGGTGTTTTCTCTCTAGAACGGAGTTTCTGAACTGCGTATAGATAAATTCAAAATACACAAATATATCTAATTAATAATAAAAAGATAAAAATATTCTCAGCCCGCTCTTGAGACTAATGGACTTTGGGTTTGCAGAAAACCTTTGGTGGACTGAAGTCACACAATTATTTATAAAAAAAATAATAATTAACTTGTTTTGTACATCAGCAGATTTCGAAATGGTTAAAGCACTGCGATTTTGTATTTTTATCTTTTTTAAAACGTTGATAACTTTGAAAAACAGATGCACAAGGATTCATAGAAAGGTCAACGGTTACAACGTTCATGGGATTAGAAGACGTTGGCAGAAGTGCCCTCTGCGATTGGCGATGGTTGGAGACGACCAGCCCCAAGGTGATTTTACTTTCCCTTTAAGACAGATAGTTCAGAAATCACAAGAATGTAACAAGCATCTGTACTTGTGTTTTTTGCATGCGACAAGGCGCATCTTCGAGACGCTCAGTTGATGTCACCGGAGCCCTTTGGTCGGAAAGAGCTATCCCGTCCAGAACCTTTTTCGGGAATTTTCAATTAAAGGTCAATTAGCGAAGTCTCATACGGGATGGGAGTTTACTCCCGGAAACTCAGGTTTTTCCTACCTCTAAACAGGCAACTCATCCACCTGAACACATTTCCTCACACATAAAATACGCCCTTAGGGGACTCAACCTGTCTTAGACGGACGAGAATTGGATGGAAATAAAACATCATACAAAACACTGTACACACACTGTGTTTGAGTTGTAAGTCAGCAGCTGAAATTCAAGGAGAAAACCAAAAGATGGTTTCATGTTAAATCAGCTGTAAGACTAAGGTGTATATATTATCCCTACTGTTATGTATAACAGTGGAGATATATGTATATGGATCGCATTATGAAAGAAAGTAGCATTAAACCTGATACTAAACCGGAGCTATCGAGTTTAGCAGATGATGCCCCACTCCTAAACGCATCCAGCGCAAGTCTGCGGGATTATCTAAATAAATTTAACGGTTTTCTTTTTATGAGAAATTTGGCAGAAACAACAGCAATGGACCGACGAAGATTATACAACTGGAGAAAACACCTTGGAAAATATCACCTTCATACTAAATGGTGAACCTGTAGAATAAGTAAAACATTTCGGCTATTTAGACACAATTTTAGTGAAGATGACAAATTAAATTTGGGATTTGAGAACAGAATTAGCTGGGTTAGAAATAAACCAGGGGGAGCGAACGGATGACATCAGTGGACGAATCATATTAAAATTGAAGTTATTATGAAAAACTTGACATGTTAGCAGTCGGGAAAGTGTGAGTAGAGTCTCTCTAAGGTAGTATTGACAAAATTATTATTATCAGAACACTAGAACATTTTTTTTTGCTTTGCCAAGATGGCAGGAAAAAGACTCAAAGAAAGTCCGAGATTGAGATTGATTTGGATTGATACAGTAAGAGGTGCCTTAGAAGACCGAATATAAGTGGTGACGATAAGTGTGTTGACTGACTGCAAATTAATATTGTCAAAGATAATAATAATGTCAACAGGAAATTAGTAGTCGTGAACATTTATGTCGCACTTTCGGTGTATCCGGTGCATCCCCCTGAGGGTTCCTATCTGGAATTTAAGTATGATTTTAGGAAATAAATCTTAGTTTGTGAAGAACCGATCAGGAGTTTTGAAAGTGGAAGTCGTTTTAGGAGTTACTTCAGGCTTTGAAATGATATCTCCTTACAAGCAGACATTTTTAAAATCCTCTCTCTCTCTCTCTCTCTCTCTCTCTTCTCTCTCTCCGACCAAGATCACATCCCGCCTTAAACTTTAATTTGAACAGCATTTTTCGCAATTAGGTTTCCAATCAACGCACTTTTGCTCTCACCCTAACGTAAAGATGCTTGCGATTCAACAGACCGAGCATGATGGTGCACACTAACAAAATCAGCGAAACACGTGGTTGAAAAGGCATTTATTGATTCTGTTATGATGTGCAGAAAGTACTTTCTTCAGAAGTCGGAGTTTTCTTGCCTCAAAACAGATGCAGAATACACAGCAAATATCTCACTTCACTTATCTTGGCAGCAGACAACTGATATTAGTGAAGTGAGGGATGAAGTGGGTACACGATTAGAAACAGCTTCAGGAGTGTTCAAAAATGAGAGAAAGATAGGCGAATATCAATACCGGGGTGGTCTGGAAAGTTCTCGGCCTCGACCATAGATGGTAACACAATCGGCAAGATTTTGTTTTCTAAGTTGTACATCTGTCATAAGCATCCATGTGAAATTGCAAGTCATTCTATGAAGTAGTTTGCTTTATACAGCAAAAGTGTTGTCTGTCCCTTGAAATGGATAAAATTGAGAATCGTACTGTTATAAAATTCTTTGTAAAAGAAGGTTTAGCGCCAAAAGAAATTCATTCGAAGTTCATAAAAGTTTATGGGCACTCTTCACCTTCGTTTTCAACAATTACGAAATGGGATGGGCTGCCGAGTTTAAACTTGGCGGTACCAGCCTTGAAGATGAACCACGTGAAGGACGTCCAAAAAGTGTAACAACATTAGAAATCATTGATCAAGTGTATGATATGGTCTTGGATGACCAGCGAGTCAAAGTGCGTGAAATTGCTGAGACTGTAGCATTTCAAAAGAATGTGTAGGATATATTTTGCATGAAGAATTGCAAATGAAAAAGCTTTGCGCAAGATGGGTGCCGCGCTTGCTCACAGCAGATCAAAAACGCACTCGCATGAAAATCCCTGAACAGTGCTTGGAGCATTTTAACAAGAATGAAACTGATTTTGTACGTCGATTTATTACTATGGATAAGATGTGGATTCAACGTTACACACCAGAATCCAAACAACAGTTAAAACAGTGGACAGAAGCCGGTTGTTCAGCACCAAAGAAGACAAAGTCGGTTCCATCAGCAGGAAAGGTCATGGCATTGGTGTTTTGGGATGATAAAGGCATTTTATTTATTAATTATCTTGAAAAGGGTAAAGCAATAACCGGGGAATATTATTCCGATCTTTTAACCAGACTAGACGAAAACATTCTTGAGAAAAGACCCGCTTTGCAGAAGAAAAAAATCATCTTTCATCAGGACAATGCACCTGCCCATAAAAGTGTTTTGGCAATGGGAAAATTAAGGGATCTGCACTATGAATTGTTGGAACATCCACCCTATTCCCCATATTTGGCTCCCTCTGACTTCTGTCTTTTCCCAAAACTAAACCTCTTCCTCGCTGGTCAGCGTTTTTCTTTGAATCAAGAGGTGATTGCAGCTGTAGACGGGTATCTGGCAGATCTTAACTGAGAACCACTACAGGGACGGGAAAATGGCGCTGGCGCATCGCTGGAATAAAAGTATTAGTCTTAAGGGAGATTATGTTGAAAAATAAAAATAATTTTGAAATTACAAATTCGTTTTTTTCATTGTTAGGCCGAGAACTTTTCAGACCACCCTCGTAAAAACACTAAGAATGATAATGGCATGATTTTATGTAAGGATGACTACCCTAGTGAGGTCGTTGTCAGAATGCATTGGTTGGTCAACAACATTATGTGAGTGATCCATGTGTTAGAAAAATTAGGTGGATTGACAGTATCGAATAAGACCTAAATAGAACAGGCATTCAGTAGTACGAAACAACAACGTACGTTCAGTGCAGTCACATCTAGAGTAGGAATATAATTCAATCTAGTGTAATTTGCGTCACGTATTGTATTAATCTGAGTGAATTAATTTCTTTGGACCTGCATTCCAGCCATAAAAAACAATAAATTATTATTACACACACAAAAAGAATTCCCATCTTCCTGTTCATGTTTAAATGACAACTAGAACAATTCCCTTCATTAACAACTATACTGATTTAAAAACGGTGTTCGAGTAAATTCTCTTAATACACATGAAATATGTTCGAAATTTTAAAATATTTTTATTTTTAATAAAGATATATTTATATTTCCTAAAATTTAAGATCCATATTTAAAATTCTTGATATAATATTAGCCCGAGTATTAACTGAAATGATTTCTTTGACATTGTGTTATCAGATATACTACACTGGCCCTAAAGCTTTAGCTGCTTTTGGCTAATTTCGAAATGACCAATCAGGACTATTTTGTTGGTTTTACCAATTAAGAAGCACGTTTAGATTAAGGTGGACTTGCGCAATACCAACTCTTCGCGTTAGTACGTAGACATGACGTCGTAGTGTTTCTGTGGTTGGAACATGAAAATAACGTCACGTGTGTCTTGATTACAAATGAAAATGGTTTATTGTAGATATTTATTTCTAATGAATCGATTATATTTGTTAAAATAACGTTTTTTGTTTTGGTCTGAACAATACAAATATTTCGTTATTGAAAATAGCGAATTTCCAGATAAAAAGTGTTTTTTCTCTCTATTTATGTAACGAACGTCACATAAACGATAGACACATAAGCAACAAATTTAATGCAATTCAACAAATTGGCAGCATCCTTTGCGTGCAAGCACATCAGCTACGAAATGTAAAAACATCGTGAATGATTTATCGAAAATTCCAAATAGCACAACCAGATATGAACCAGTTGGGAGTTGGCGTCATTATAATGGACATTAGCCGCATGAAAATTTCATATTGTTTGAATCGAAAAGTGGATGGGACAGGGGCTACACCTGAGTAGAAATAAACAAGGGTGTCAGAGAAGTGTCACATTTATTCAGTGGATGGGTGAGTGATCAGTTTTCACGGCTCCAGTGCTGTGTTCTGTAATGCAGGTAAGTCTCTTTATGACAGTCTCTGCGGAATGAAAGTTTCTTCCGTGGCCTTTCACAGATGAATTGGTTTAATTTGTCAGTTTGTATTATGAACAATTTTAGCGTCTCCTACTTTAATACAAAAGAATGGAAATGTGTCTTTTTTTCCTTATTTTTATTTTATATTTTTAATGCTTTAATCCTAAACAGCTTATTGTTATTGACAGACCGAGTGCTGTCATGTCGTATATATATTTTCCTTTTTTTTTTTTTTCAGCAATACTTGGACTTCTCGGTGTCTGCATTTCCAAAATGTCTTCTGTCAAAGAATATGCGAAGATGCTGCTGGGATCTTCTCTGGTCACCGGCGTGTCAGGCATCGTGGCAACTCGTAGCGTAATCAGACGACTGATAAAGATAAGTGTGCTGATCGCATGCGTCGTTGGATTTGTTTTCCAAGCCAACGGTTTTCTCTCATTATATCTGGGATATCCTTGCATTCAAGATAGGAGAGACATATTCGCTCGCGAAATAGAGGTGCCGGCAATAACCATGTGCGTTAATAATCCGTAAGTAATATTCAGTTGTGTTTAACCACGTGCTTGGCCTTGCCTGGAAGCTGTCTAGCTATCGCACCAATCCTGATATTCCCGAGATGCTTCTGCACGCGCTCATTTTATCAGGGCAAAAAAATTTCCAAATACTCTTGCCTGCCTGCCCTATCGTGTCCTTTCGAAGATATTCGGGTGATGACTTCAAAAGGACACACACACACACACACACACACACACACACACACACACACACACACACACACACACACACACACACACACACACACACACACTTCAAAGGCGAGATAATGCACTCAGTTATAAGGCTCTCCCTGTATATGCACACAGCCCATTAATGTATATTAAATTCATGTGTATTTATATATATATATATATATATTAAAGATACCAAGTAATTTTATAAACTTGGTTTTTTTACTCCTTCTCCCAAGTAAGAAAAACAGTTAAGTTTGCGCCTGAACGTAGTTCAAGTCTAAAGGTAGTGCAAAACCAGGGAAATTCGTTGTAAAGGTGGGTAAAGCTCTGATCACTATTCTTAGTATTTCCCATAATGTAAAACACATCGCACTAAGAGATGTATACTGTTATACATTATGGATGGGGGGTCACTACCTAGACCGGTTTCAACCTTTTTTGAGGTCTCCTCAGTGAGTAGCTAGACCCCGAAATACCAAGGTTTATTTATATAGTCCTTATAAGGACTGGCTTAAAGAGGCGAAGCAAGAATGCTTTTCATCTTCCCTGTTATCTGTAGCGGACAGTGTAGGGATAAGGTATTATTGAGCTATTAAAGCTCTGATCATGGCAGGAGGGTAACAGCAACAGCCGAGCCTCAGTTAGAACTTCATTGGCTACAGCATTGCCATCCATTACCCTCCAAGGGTATTGGATTGAATGAATTAATCACCGCACCTCACGGTCGATTGGTTCCATCAATAACCAATAACATTACTGACAGGATGGGTGAAGCACTAGTGCTTTTCATATTCCCCTTTATCTGTAATGAGAGTTGTTTGGGAGTGGGAGATTTGTGAGCAATTAAGCTCGCCCTCTGAGGGCAGTTGTGTTAGCTATGATCGGTTGAAAGAAGAATAGCCTTCGGTATTTTGTGTTTGTAGTAAGTTTGTAGTCTCGTTGTAATTGACAGCTTGTACGATTAGTGGGTTTGAATATGAACTTGACTTCATGAAGAATTTTTCTGCAAGATCACGAAGAATGGAGGAGATGCATGGAGTGCCGGTTTCTCGGGTGAATCTGTGAATTTCTGACGAACCACAGTGCATCCAGGATCATCCTAAGGCATTTATTTTGGATTCTCTGTAATTTTGAAATGTTTGATCTTGATTGGTTCGATACCTCCATATTGTTTTAAATAATTACGTATACAAAATACAAAATGGAGTATAATATTGTTTTATTATTTTATTTTTAGTATATAGTTTATTTTTATAAATAAAAATAATGTTTAATTTGCAATTTAACTCTTAAAACGTTTTATATAAAAATAATACCTAGTTTAGAAATAAACACTATAAAATTTTTTATAAAAAGTAATATATAACTTATAGTTACAAGCTATAAAAGTTTTAGCCAATTGTATGTTTGCTGTTTGATCAAGCAGCAGTAACTGATTTTTCCATTTAAAATATATATTATAGAATATATAATATATAATATAAATATAGTGGTATATAATATAGTATGTCATGAGTAATAAACCTAATCTAAATGTAATACGCCTTTCAGAAAACTGAGTTATACTTTCAGGTAAATATTATTACATTATGCAAATTATTACAAGGGATCAGCTATAAACGTGAAAAGCTACACCTAACGTGGGAATACTCACTGAAGTACGAATCAAAGAAGACATTTTTGTAAGAGAAGCCAAACACTACACAGCACATATTTTCGAAGTAAAAAAATAGCAGGATGCATCAATGTTTATAAAGTAATAATTTATGAATTATTTAAAAAGGAATGTATTATAAAGTATATATACAACTTAATTTTAAAGTAATGGCCGCATTTAATCTTAAGATTCGTGAGCTGCAAGCCATATTGGAAACTTCAAAGAGCGAAGACCACCGTCGTCTTAATGGGGTGCAGTAGAGTTCGTTCCTCTTCCATCATCAATACTCCAACAGAAAGTACCAGAACGATCAAAGCCATCCTTATTTTTTTTTAATTCTCATATTCTTTCTTGGGAAACACTGCTCCATCGTTTTTCATTTCTTTTTATTTCTTTATATTTTTAAAATCTTTTCTAATATGGTTTCTTCACTTTTCAGTGGTTGGTCTTTTTAATCTTTCCTCCTTAATTTTCGTTTCTTTACGGTATTCTTTCTGAATTCATTCTTCTTATGTGTCCAAACCACATGAAGAGCGAGCTCACATTTCCACAACATTTTCCACTTCCAAAATATTACTAATGTCCAGAATTCTTATTCTGTATTTCTTTGTTTTTGCCAAAATTGTCCTCAACTTTCGCTTCAATTGCTCATATTCTACTTATGTCTCCTTTATTCAGTTCTCGTGTTTCTAGTGCAGAAGCCAAAATAGCAAAAAGTAACTTCTATTAGCTTACACTTCGGGCGAGGGGGGGGGGGGGGGGCACTGTCCCAGAGTGGATTGCTGCTGTTAGTAAAGATCTATTCCAGCGAAACCTTCTCGACATCTCCTGATCAATACTTCGATAACTAGGAAGTACACCCACCATGTTTGGAATGTTCACTCTCTTTCAAGACTTGTCCATCATTTACTCTACCACCATTCGCTTGTAATATTACTCTACCGTTTGAAACCTATACTCACTTTTCTTACTATTGCTATGCAATCAATGTTTCCTATCACACTGCTCCATTTTTCCAAATTTTTCTCTGTACGTCTTCTGGCTCCATCCAGATTGCCACATCATATGCAAATATAGATGTTGTTCTTTTCTGGTTGTTAACAGCATCTAGGGCACTGTTCATCACCACAAAAAACAACAGTAACCACCCGTAAGTTAACCAAGTTTAGTTCTTAGACGGCTGTTTATTTCCTCTTTTCCTATTCCCATTTTTGAAACTTTCTCAGATTTTTTTTTACTTATACCAAATTAAAGTTGGCAGAAATTATACCAAATCGAGGGATGCCATAAACAACTTTTGTTTCCAAATGCGCAGCGTCTCTCCATAATTTCCTTACAACAAAGAAGCCAACAGTGAACTTCCCTTTTCTGAAATCAAATGGCTCTTCTGTGACCTTCCTCTGTTTCATTCCTTATTCTGCTTGTATTATCATTTCGTAAATGTTTGCACAGCGGAACAGTAATGTTCTTCCTCTGTAATTACAACATCCCCTTCTTGAGTCTCCTTTATACATTGGAACAGAATTCGCTTCATCCAACCATCAGGTATCGTCTTCTTTCTTCACATCATTCCAAAGATGCAGTTTAATCCTGTTCTGCCTTGATTTTTAACAGGTTTCTTTTCTTCATCTTCCTTAATGCTTCCGTAACCTCTGTCAGACTTATTTCCTTTATCCCTTTCTCTCCTCTTTCTCATTCTTTCCACTTTATTTCATTCCTTTTATCTTCTTTGGTTCACAGATGAAAAGTATTCTTGCCACATCATTCTAATCTCTCTTCCAGTAGTCACGAGATATTCTTCTCCGTTGATTATATCAAAATTCAACCAGCATGTTTAATTTTATTCTTTACTTATCGTTTTTCGCATGGTCCTTTCTCTGATTATGAAAAATTCCATTTATTATTTGACCATTTATCATTTCTCTTTTACTTCCACTTGCGCGCGCGCACACACACACACACACACACGCACGCACAATCATCACATCTCGAAATGTCTCCAATTCATCATTTAGGTTACTAGATTACTAAGCCAATGCGCATTGGGCCTTATACGAGATTCAAATAATTATTTCTTTATCCGAGTATGTTTCACCATTCCCTTAAGCTTTTATCTCTTTTATTTTCCTTTGCCACATTCATTTTCAATCCACGCCTTCAATGTAGCAATAAGAATTTATGGTCACCACTTAAAGCAACACAGACGGCAAAACGTTGATGCGCGTGACCACCCTACTCCATTCTTTATCAACATTCGGTATCGAGGATAACACATTTTCAGTGGCGAATTCTCCATGCTTGCTATGCTTGCTATGCAAGCTCATTAATCGAGAAAGAAATAATATTTATTTGTTAATAAATGCATGCATTTATAAGCATTTCATTTAGGCTTTTATTTTTGTAGACAGAAAACGTTTTAAGCTCGCGCGGCAATAATTGAGCTTTGCGTCGTGTATCGAAGACCGATGCTTGCTCGTCTAGTGAAAGCGACCTTGGCTTGCTCGGTTGCAGGAGCTTCCAGGTCCTCGCTGCAGCACTGTGATTTCATGTGTGCACGCAGAGCCATTTCCACTCTCTTCATATCGTCTTAAACACAAGGCCATATGCAGTCAAAGTAGCTCTAGCCAGTGAGCTTCAGCAGCCTTTACAAGTGTGCGTGTTGCTTGGGAAAATTAAGTTTCAACCAACTTTTTATGATGATGTTATTGACCAGTTCATAAAGAACCACAGGGTAGAATATTATTTTTTTTAACTAGTAAAATTGATTTGTAAGCTTCGTATTATAGTACAAAATGTTGAACAATCCTATGTGTAACCTGAGAGCAACAGCTCATCCAGGTTACGATATGCATAAAGTTACAAACATTTATGTAATGCATTTTCATTATATACACATATGTACATTCATATAATATACATATTACATATTATTATAATATAATTACATGATAAAATCACAAGAAAGATGCTAATATGTACAGAGAAAGTTGCATAACAATTAATTAGGAACAAAATAAAGCAGTTAAATAGCATTAGATTTTTACGTTTTCTTTGAATACAAATATGCTAAAAACCAATCATTTATACAGTTATTTTGAACAGAGCTCCCTCATTCCTGTGGGAAAATAAATACTCTTTGATTAGAGTTTTGTATTTGTTTGGGTTAGTTTCATTTCTTATTGTTTGTGTTGAATATTTTGGCGCTAAATAAGTATAATATTTGTGAGTTGTTTCTTTATTTGCTTTCGGAACTAAATATTTTAGGCCCTTACTAAGGAAAGCATCTTGTTTGATATTTACGTATTCGTTGTCGTTTTTTATGAATAATCCTTATCCTTATAAGGACTGGCTTAAAGGGGCGAAGCAAGAATGCTTTCATATTCCCCGTTATCTGTAGAGGACAGTGTAGGGATAAGGTGTTATTGAGCTATTAAAGCTCTGATCATGGCAGGAGGGTAACAGCAATAGCCGAGCCTCAGTTAGAACTTCATTGGCTACAGCATTGCCATCCGTTTCCCTCCAAGGGAATTGGATTGAATGAATCAATCACCGCATCTCACGGTCGATTGATTCTTATCTGAATTTTCATTTTTTCTTTTATGAATAATAGTACCCTATAGGCGTATAAATATGTAAGGGATGGTATGTTTAGTATGGTGTATTTATTACACATTGCAGTATCCTTATATTTGTTTCCAGTTAAGATTTCAGTTACTTTATTCTGACTCGAGACTAAAGGTTTCAGCGTAGTGCGATAGATTCCTCCCCAACTTAATGTACCATACTGTAGTGTGCTTTGAATCCAGGCAGAATATAATATTTTTAGCATATTTAAATTTAAGAATCTGTTTAGGTAGCAAAGTCTGTTTAACATAATCCTTACTTTATTTACGACATCGGTGATATGCAGTTTCCAGCTTAAATTACAATCAATTTTTAATCCCAAGTAAGTTATTACACTGACTTTTCTATTTTCTCGCAGGTGCAATTTGAAATTGTCCTGCAATTCCAATCACGCAATTTTGCCAGTTGTATTTCGCAAGTTAAAATGTTTCGTATTTAGTTTTTGAGACATTCAGACTGAATTTGTTTGACTGGAACCAATTTGTTACTTTCAAAAGATCAGCATTCACGATGGTTTTCATTTGTTTGGCTGTGTCCGTAGAGAACATGAGTACTGTGTCATCTGCAAAAGTATTTATTTTACTGTTTAGTTTAAGATCGGAGAAGTCATTGATATAAATATTAAATAAAATTGGTCCCAAGACAGATCCTTGTGGTACACCGCGGTCTACTGTTTTGGAGCTGCTGTAGCTGTTGCTTATTTTTACAATTTTTGATCTGGCATTTAAGTAATTTTTTGAACCAGTTTAGGGCAGTACCTCGTATTCCTATGACTTCTAATTTTTTTTTATTAAACTTTCATGTGAAACAGAGTCAAAAGCTTTGGGTATATCTAGAAATAGTAAATTTGTATTAAAGTAACTAAATTGAAAAATATATAATATCATTTGTAAAATAAATGTTGTTTTTGTATGATTAAATGTACATAAATTTCTAAATATATAGTTTTAAATGGTCAGTGTAGGTAACCCTCGTATAACGCGGTACTTATACAACGCGGTTTTCACAAAAACACAGTCTAGAAATTATAGTAACCCTTTATCTTTTTCATGTATTTTTCTCCCCGGATTTATAAATCAAATTTTATCTTCGTTAAATTTCTGTCTGCCTTTATCGCGCAGGTCGTTATAAGTAGCGAATTTATATTAGAGGAAACACCCTTCAGCACGCATGTACGTCAATTGTATACCGTATAAAGTGTTTATTGTTGAAAATTGTCTTCGTTTTCTGCAAGGAAAGAGCATTAAAAATCATAAGTATGTTATCTCAAGCAGAGCACTTTATTTTCTGGTGAGTTACATACATAATTAATATGTAATGCTTTTTTTATGTAAAAAAAACATATTTTTATAGTAATGGCAACAAAAGCGAAAAACCAACATTGAAAAGAAAATTTATTTCTCTCGAAGAAAAAATTAAAATCTTGGATCAGTTGAAAAATTGAGAAAACCAAGAGCTGTTGCAAGGACTTTGAATTGAAACGAATCAACAATTCGAACAATCCAACAAAATGAACATAAAATCCGAGAAAGTGTTTATTGCTGGGTCAACGGTAAGTGCAAAGCACGTTGCTCTTGTACGCGATATTCTAATGGGAAAAATGGAGAAATCTCTATTGATATGGATAGAAGATTGCACTCGAAAGAAAATTCCTCTGGATGGAAATCTTATTAAACAAAAAGCTGTCACAGTTTATAAACATCCATGATGCAGACCAGGTGTTCGATGCGGATGAATCCGGGTTATATTGGGAAAAAAGTGCAAAAACGCACTGTATTTCGAAAAATGAAAGATCAGCTGCTGGATTCAAAATTTCTAAAGCAAGAATTACTCTACTGTTTTGTAGTAATGCATCAGGTGATTACATGACAAAACCAGTGTTTATTAACCAATCCTCAAATCTTCGTGCTATGAAAGATTAAAATATGCACTATTTTATTTTGCCTAAAATATTTATGCATTGTGTGCAATGAAGCTCAATTACAATTTTTATAATTTTACACTATGTATTTGTGTCGTAGTTTATGTTTTCTTAACTTACATGAATTACCTGAATTAAATAAAAAAATATTTTTGTTGGATATGCCATTGTTGTTTATATAATTTTTTTTAAAAAAATCGATTTCGGAACCTAACCCTGCTTTTTGTATGTGATCTGAGTCTCGCAAAACGCGATTTATATAACGCGGCATTTCTATGGAACCTAACGTCCGCGTTATACGAGGGTTACCTGTACCTTTTAAATGGTCAGTAATTCATTATTCCGCTAATCAGACTTGAATCAGACCTCTCATTCCCTGAATGATAACAAGAGCAAGCGTGAATTTCGAGACCAGCATTCGCCCCTGCACATTTTGCTCCCCATCCCAACTATAGCTTATCATTCTGTGGATTTTTCTCTTTTCTGAAACCAGCTGTTTCAAATCCCGAGATCATTTCTTACGCAAAATTCTAATTTCTCTATTTTTATTTTAAATTGCCAACAAAATAATTCTCTCCGGGGTGTTTCTGTTCATCCCTCGAAAAGGAGGAATTCGATGCTGAATATACCCTTAATAGCTAATCGCTTGATCGAGAAAGTATAACGCAGGTCAAGGAGGCGACTGATATTGAAGGCTTCGGACTTTTCTTATTTCAGGTTCTTTTCGGATAGTAAGTGCCTAAAACTTTGGGAAAACGCTTGTAATTATTCCTAACGGGATCCGAAGAAACGTTTTCTCTCATCTGATATTTAGTCTCCTCTTAATAAATGGTTGTTTTATTTTTTAATAATAAATATTTTCTTTTAATCTAGTTAAGATACCTCAACTCTCACAAAAGATCGAACGCGTAATACTAATGTGCTGTGCAGGACTGCACAGTAAGCTGATACCGTGGGTAGGCCAAGCGATCGATAATATAGTAGCCGATAAGTCTGGTTTTTAGACTACCCTAAACAGAGAAACTTTGTACACCATTTCAAGCATTCTAGTTATAAGACTACAATCGAACATCCGAAGATTGAAATCATCTTCCACCTAAATACTTTCATGCCGTTACTAATCTCCCAACCTTTCAAGTAGATTTGCGGTGACATCTACGCATCCAAAAATGCAAACCGCCCGGTTTAAATCATGATCCCCCCCCCCACCATTTGCAATACTTTTAGATTTCGAGTAGCATGAAATTCATTCCAAATAGAACAAGAAATGAAGTTATTATTCTACTTTCTTTAGAGTTTCAAGACAGTTATATTGCAAAGAATATCCGACTCGATGCCGTAAAGGTAAAGACGCCCATCATGAGTTGGTAAGTATTCTAAATTAAGTACGTTGGCTAATTTGTGACATCAACTTTCACTGTTTGCAATTTTATTTCGGACGTGATGGCTTTCATACAGACGATCGATATCAATTAGGCATAATTAGCGAAACTTTTAATAGATAATAATAATAATAATAATAAAATAATTCACACATTTCTTGATGAGTATAGTTTACTCAACAAAGTATTTCATGCACAGAATAATACTTCAATAAACAGCTTTTCCTGAGGTGTTATTCTGTACATGAAATGCTTTGTTGAGTAAACTATATTCATCGAAATAACGTACGAAAGGATTTCTTTTACTCGCTAGAAGTTTGTTTTTCAAAACGTTTGGCTTTGACATTGAAGCACTTACACAAACACAATTGAAAAAAAGAAAATAACTCATCCAAAAATGCAAGTTGCCCGGTTTGAATCATAATCCCCCCCCCTCCACCATTTGCAATACTGTTAGATTTCGATCAGTGTGAAATTCGTTCCAAACAGAACAAAAAATTGAGTGATTATTCTACTTTCTTTACAGTTTCAAGGCAGTTATATTGCAAAGAATATCCGACTCGATGCCGTAAAGATGATAAAGGTTATGGTCACCAATTAAAGCAACATAGATCGCAAAACTTTGATGCGCGTGACCACCTCACTCCATTCTTTATCAACATTCCCTATCAATGATAACCAATTTTGCTCAGCATCCTAACTATAGTCTATCATTCTGTGTCTTTTTCTCTTTTCTGGAACCAGTCCAATCCCGGGATCATTTCTTACGCAAAATTCAGTTCCATGAAAATTCATTGAAAAAACAGTTAATCGAAAGACAATCCATCGAAGGGAGAATTCATCGAACGATAATTCGTCGAAAAATAATTCACTGAAAATGTTAACTAAAATTTTATTAAATTGTTCAAGCCAAAGCGGAATTGCTAATATCATTGCGAAACTTTTCTTATGCAATGTTATGATAAAAGTGATCCATTTAGAACAAAAACTGAACCGTGCAGACGGCTTCTTGTACCGACAACTTCTACTAAGTCATTTAAGTCAGAGAGTTTTTGTAATACATAATTTGGACACTTCTTTGTCTCCCCGAATATAGCAGAACTGAAAACGGGTTCGACATTTTCTTGTAAAAGTTTCAAATAGAGAATCTGAATCAGATTCGCTATTTGAAACTTTTATTCATCCCATAATAATTCTATTTGAATTATTATGGGAGGAATAAAATTCATCCCATAAAAATTGCTGTATTGAAGTCGCATACTACTACTAGAAACAATAATAATAATGGGGCCTGCGTAGGCTGTGCTTTTCCTCCCAGAAACAGCAAACGCTCAACTCAACGCTACTGACTGGATGGGCGAAGCAAATATGCTTTTATATTCCCCTTTGTCTGGGTTGGTGTACAGGTGAATGGGGTAGTTTTGAGCTTTATGCTCTCCCTTTGTGGGCAGTGTAGTTAGTTGATATCAGCTGGGAGTAGAATTGTTTTCGGTCTTTTGTGCTTATTGTAGACTGTCTCATCGTATTCTGAAGCTTGACTGATCAGTGGGTTAGGATGAGTGATTGCTCTGGTGAAATACTTCTCTGCTAGGTCGTGTAGTAGGGGGGCTATGTATGGTATTTTGGTCTCCCGATGGATCTGTGCGTTTCTGACGTACCACGGTGCGTCCAAGATCATCCGAAGGCATTTATTTTGTATTCTCTGGAGTTTTAGGATATTAGACTGTGAGGTGTGGCTCCACGCTGGGGAGGCATACGTGATTACCGGGCGTAATACCATCTTGTATATTAGTAGTTTATTTTGTGTGTGAAGTTTACTTCGGCGGTTGATCATGGGGTATAGCTGTGCTATGGCTCTGGCTGTCTTGCTGCAGATGTGTTTAATGTGACTGTTGAATCTAAGTCTTTTGTCCAATCTAACTCCCAGATATGTGGTTTCTGCTTGCCATGGAATCTTTTTCCCATAGAGTTGGATGTCATCACTGATGAGTACTTTTCTTCTGGTGAAAAGCATCGCCGAGCTTTTGTGTGGATTGACCTGAATCCTCCAATCTGAGAACCACTTTGCAAGAGTGGAGATGCTATCCTGTAGTCTTTTGGTTGCCAGCTTGGGACTGAGAGATCTGGACAATATTGCCGTATCATCGGCATATAAGGCAGTGATGGTTGTTCTTGGGTTTTGTGGGATATCGGCTACATAGATTGAGAAGAGTAGGGGGGCCAGAAGAGAGCCTTGGGGTACGCCTGCCAGAATTTTTCTTCTGGATGATACAATTCCATTGATTTTTATTTGCATGTATCTGTCTGAGAGATAGGATTTGATCAGTCTGATGATGTTTATGGGTATGTTGGCTTTTATAAGCTTGTAGAGTAGGCCCTGGTGCCATACTTTGTCAAATGCCTTTGCTAGATCCAAGAAAACGGCTGCAGTGTGCTGGTTCCAATTAAAGCCAACTGTGATGTGTTCTACCAGGCGGTGTATTTGTTGAGTGGTACTGTGCTCCTTCCGGAAACCAAATTGTTCATTAGGGATGATTTTAAGTTTCTCTGTGGCGTCTTGTAGTCTGGTAAGGATAACTCTCTCTGCTATTTTGCCAAGGCTGGATATTAGACTAATGGGCCTGTAACTTTGGGGAAGATGTGGGTCATTTCCAGGCTTTTTTATCGGTGTTATATCAGCAATTTTCCAGGCTATGGGAAAATGTTGTAGTCTGATTATTGCATTTGTTATGTTGACTATATGGATTATGGCCTTTCTGGGAAGAATTTTTATGATTTTATTGGTGATTCCATCTGGTCCTGGGGCTTTTTTTGAATTTAAATGCTTGATGATGTTATATATTTCTGTTGGGGTGGTAGGAGTGATGTGGTCTGGGCAGTTCTCTGTTTGCTTTAAAGTATGCCTGACCTGCATATGAATATTATATATATGACTAATATTCAGGTTTTCATATGCAGGTCTGCACTGCTCCTCCAGACTGTCAGCCAGTGCATCAGCTTTGTCTCTATCCATGTGTGTTATTCCGTGCTTGGTCTGCATGGGGGGTAAGGGTTGATTTTTTCTACGGAGGATCTTCAAAAATTTCCATAAAGTATGATCAGCTTGGTTTAGGGATGTTAACTTCTTTTCCCATTCCTGGTTTCTATGATTTTGTAGTGCATCTCTTACTTTTCTGTTTAGGTTATTTAGGATAGTTTTGTCTTGTGGGGCTCTAGTGTTATGGTACCTCTTCCTGGCTTTATTTTTGGACTTGATTAAGTTGGTAATCTCCTCTGGGATTCTGCTGGTTGAATGGATGAGTGTAGTTCTGGTGACTGAAGCAATTGCTTTCTTGATTTGGTCTGTTAAGCTTTTTACTGCAGTGTCTATCTCTTCTTTTTTATGTATGATAGGTACTGGGCCGATGTGCTCTGGTAGGACATGGGACAGTTTGTCCCATGCTAAGAATGAGTGTAGTGGGGAGAATTGATCTAGTGTACCTAGTTTGAGTACTAGGGGATTATGATCTGATGACAATTCATTTACTGTTTCCAGCTGGTACTGATATTTGATATTCTTTAAAATAATGATGTCTAGCACGTCTGATCTGCCAATTGGGCTGTGATGGGTAGGCTCGACAGGTCCCACAACTGTGGCTGAGTTGGCTGCTGTGTAGTTGTGTAGAGTGTGGCCACTTGTATTAACTGTGGAGCTGTACCAGGCAGTGTGCTTCGCATTCAAATCTCCTGCCATAAGAATGGGGTCTGTGGAGCCTAGGATGGAATCTAGATCTGATATTAATAGGTGTTTGCTTGGTGGGTTGTAGGCTGCATATATCTTGAGAGAAACAGCAAATCAGTCCCATGAAACAGTTATCAGACAAGAAAGACAATAAGAAACCCTATTGTTCCCTAATTATTCCCTATTCAAGTAGCATTGCTTTCTCACTCTGCACAGTTCAGTTTTTTGTTCTAAATGGATCACTTTTATCATAACATTTTCGAAAAGTTAAAATTTTCGGCGAATTGTTCATTTGATGAACTGCCTTTTCAATGAACTCTCCGGATACCCAAAATTCTAATTTCTCTATTTTTAATTTTAAATTGTCAACAAAAAATTTTTCTCCCGGATATTTCTGCGATGTTATGCTTCTAATTCCAAATGAAGCAGCATTGTTTTGAACTCTGTGAATAACTTTTCTTCCAGAGCTTATATGAGTAATAAACTGCTCAGATCAGTCAACCCCATGGCTGAAAACCAAACCTCGAAAATCTCTTTCACGAGAAAAATGCAAAGAAGAAAATCCAACTTCTTCGACTAATTTTTCATTTCTATCCTTTCCTGAAACAAATACGTTGATTATTTTATTTATTTTTTTTTTGTGGGGAAGATGGACTGAGTCCTTGACTCTTCATCCCTTTATCTAATTGAAGATTGGAGAAAATCTGTGTGGATGGTGTGTTATTGAGCTAGAAGCTCTGTCATGGCTGGGTAACCTCAGTTAAAACATCATTGGCTACATAGTTCACTTAAATACCGATGCTGCAATATATACATTTACATTGAATTCATAGCTTTATTAGCTTGTATAAGTCACGTATATTTTAATATATTAAGTGTGCTTATTATATTGCATATATTTTTTTTTTATTTTTAATAAAACTATTATTAATTTTAATAAATTTAAATATAATATTTAAACATAAATTTTTATAAATAATTTATTAAGATTTCTGCAAGAGAATCGTTTATAAAGTTATAACAGTATTGAACACCAAAAAAATTAACGGCCATTTCCCTACTAGAGAGTGCGTTTTTCCTGCCTTCCCGATTATTAAAAATAATCTTTGAAATCGCCTCTTCAAAACTATCGCAGATATGCATTCATAACCCCACCAAAATAATAAATAAATAAACAAAATAATAATAATAATAATAATAATAATAATAATGTGCCCTTTCGCTGAGTCTCGATTATGCTAACACAACAATGTGCTCCGATGTTGGCAAAACTTGGAGTTGCGTCAACTCTCGTGAATGAATGAAAACACTTAAAATTGTCTTAATGGTTTAAGACTGAATTCTGCAAGTTTTTTTTGTTTTTGTTTGGTTATTTGTTTGTGTTGTTGTTCTTGTAATTGTATCAAAGTACAAAACATTCTTTCCGAAAATTATTATATAAAAGGAACAAAACACGTTTATTTATTTATTTATTTATTTTTATTTTTATTATTTTTTTTTTGCTTCTTTTAGGTCCCTTTCCAAGGTCCCTACAGCTATGAAAATGTAGAAAAGTTTGGACCAAGTCTTTCGGAAACGATTTCGTTCAGATTTGTTGACGAAAATGCATCTGAACTAAATGGCAGGTATGCTCGACTACTGGTTAATATCCTAAAATAGATAAAAATGATACAAATGAAGGAACTGATTAAGAAAAAAAGACTTTAACGGCTTACACTTGTGAATGAAAATCATTTTTAATAAAAAAAGATATCTATAAATATCTTTATTATTAAATATATTAAAGATATTAATAATATAATAAATTTATATTATATTTATGTAATAATAAATATAATAAATTTAATATTAAATTAAATATAAAAATAAATATCTATCATTATCGTTATTAAGCATGTTCAATTTTTGTAATAAACTAGTGATGGGTATGCAAATGCAATTGATAATTATTAATAAAAGATCATATTATATGATGAGAATAAAAATGAGATTTTTTCAACCAAGCAGAAATTCTAAACATTATAATGATAGAAAAATATTTTCAAAATTGGTGATATCAAAATTGGAGATGTTAATCTCAGCTCTTTGCTTTATGCGGATGATGTTATACTTCTAAATAAATCCGCTACAAGTCTGCAAGATTCCCTGACTAACTTGAATAGCGATTGTAACAGAAATGGTATGAAGGTCAGCAATAAAAAGACAAAGACAATGAAAATAGGCAGAATTGTTGAAAATGTCAACTGTGTTGTGAATGGAGAACCTGTGGAACAAGTAAAACATTTCAGCTACTTAGGCACGATTTTTACTGAAGATGGTAAATTCAATATAGAAATAGATAACAGATTCAGCAAAGCTGGTATGGTGGGAAGTCAATTGAATAAATTCATATGGAATAAGAGAGAAATTAGTCGGAACACTAAATTAGCTGTATACAAGACTGTGTTCAAACCAGTTTTAACCTATGGATCTGAAAGCTGGGTTAGAAGTAAAACCCTTGACCAAAGACTAGGGACCACAGATATGAGAGTCCTCTGAAAGATTAGAACCATGAATAGATGGCATCAATGGCAATATCATACTAAAAACGAGGATATTATGAAAGAACTTGCCAGTGTCAGCATCCAGAAATGCATTAGCAGAGCTAATCTCAGGTGGTGTGGTCACTTAAATAGAATGGGCAAGGAAAGATTAGCAAAACAAGTGTTCTCTGCCAGGTTGGCAGGAAAACCACCCAGAGGAAGACCAAGATATAGGTGGATTGATACGGTACAAAGTTCTTTAGGTGATAGAAATATAAGATCTGATAATGTTGGAGTCTTGACAAGTAACAGACTGATTTGGAGGAAAATTGGAGATAGGAAGTTAGTAACGATGTAAATCTTTCATGTAGTACTATCATAATATCCTGTACACCCCTTGAGGGTACATGGCAGGAATTTGATGATGATGATGATGATGAAATATTTTCAAGATATAAACCCCAAGCCATATTGTATTCTCATCGTAATGACACAAGAGGGAAAAATTGATTAGTGGTGTATCTTCTTTGCAGCGTGATTGGCTCGAGTGATTAATGTACATTTATCACTAACAAGAAATCCGGACATTTTCATGGATAGGGGAAGATTTACCCTCTGTGAGGCCTCCCCCCTATCTACTTACTGGAGGCTTGACGTTGCTTGAAAAAATCCGTTTAGGCCCTTGGGCTTAGTTTCCGATTATGTAGAAAATAAACACAAATACTGAAAGTAAGCCTACCCATGACTCTAATGGACGAAGATGGGATTACATATACCATATATTAGGCAGAGGCCTCAGTCGACAAGTTTTAGCTATTCACAACGCGCGTTTGAATTTTCACCCTTACAGGAAAAAGGAAATACTAAAACACGGAGGAGAAGAAACAGAATCAAATCAAGAAGGAAATTGCCATTAGAACATGCCCAGTAGAAAAGATATCAAGTACAACAAAAACTAGTGCGTTAAGGTAATGTGATGCAAAACAAAGCATTACAATAGAAAAGTACAAAATAATGAAAACAAATAACTAATATAATATAATGTGGAATTTTAATAATAGAAACACTTGAAATAGTATAAAAAGGAAACATATTAATCGCAGAACTTGATGGGTGAAGCATACATGCTTTTCATATTCCCCTTCGTCTGTGAGGGAGGTTCTATGAGTGGAGTGTTATTGAGTTCTAGGCTCGCCCTGTGAGGGCATTGGGATTAGCTGCGTTCTGTTGGGCATAAGATTGATTTAGGTCTTTTATATTTGTAGTATTCCGCTTCATTGTAGTCCGAAGCTTGTTTGATCAGCGGGTTTGGATGAGCCTGGATGAAGAACTTTTCTTCTAGATCATGGAAAAGGGAGGAGATATAAGGAATGTTGACTTCTATGTAAATCTGGGAGTTTTTTAGGAACTTTGGGGCATCCAGAATCATCCTCAAGTATTGTTTCTATATCCTATGCAGTTTTTGAATATTTGTATTCGAGGTATGGCTCCAAGCAGGAGATGCGTAAGTAATGACTGGGCGTATTTCCATCTTATATATATAAGCAGTTTGTTACGTACATCAAGCTTGCTTCTGCTGTTGATCATGGGGTAGAGTTGCGCGATTGCTTTAGAAACATATAAATTTATATTTTTTGACAATTAACATTAATGGCTTTATGGGTGAAGCAACATGCTTCTCATATTCCCCGCTTTCTGTTACGGCTACAGTGAGGATAAAATTTTATGAACAGTTTACTCGCCCTGAATGGGCATGACGATTATGCATCGCTACACGAAGTTAAAATGGCTTTTGGTCTTTTATATTTGAATAGATCCGTTGCCTCGTAGGCTACAGCTTGCTGCACAAGATCATTGGGGTGCATGGACGTTTTTAGGAAGAAATTTGTTGCTGAAGATTGTAGGAAAGAGAAGATATAATGAATATTTGTATCTCGATGAAGTTGATTGTTTCTGACGAACTATAGGGCGTTTAGAATCATTCGCAAGCACTTGTTTTGTACACGTTGCAGTTTGAGAATGTTAGTATTGGAGGTATGGCTCCAGGTTGGAGAAGCATACATGACTATGGGACGAATCATCAGCTGGTATAAAAGCAATTTGATTATGATATTTAACTTACTGTTCTTATTAATTAGGAGGGGTAGATCTGAGAGATGGCTTTACATGCCTTTGCACATGTAGTCTTGATGTGTTTGTTAAAAGTTATTTTTTTGTCGAGCACGACACCAAGTTATTTTGTTTCTGTCTGCAGGGACTTTAAGTATTGAATAGTAAAACGTCGCCTGCAGGAGATATCGATCTTTTTGTGAAGAAAATGGCTGAAATCTTTTGGGGATTTACTTGTAGTCTCCATTTGGAGAACCATTTCTCTAACTTTAGAAGATTTTCTTGACGCTTTTATTAATGAGGTGTGGCCGGAGAGATCTGGCTAATAATGCTGTATCATCCGCATATAGGGCCATGATGGATGGCATTGGGTTGTGCTGAATGTCTGATATGTATTTAGAGAATAGCAATGGAGCCAGCAGGGATCCCTGCGGTACTCCGGCCAAGATATGGCGCTAGGATGAGGTAGTACCATTTATCTTGGCTTGCATGCTTCTATTCTGTAAATATGATCCAACTAGATCATTTTCAGTGAGATACCGCTGAGATAGGTTTCTGTAGCAATCCGAAGTGCCATATTTTGACAAATGCTTTGATAGATCAAGAAAAACAGCTCCAGTGTATTGACGCCAGTTGTAGCTGGTGGCAATATATTCAACTGTTCTGAGGATTTGCTAGGTAGTACTATGATGTTGCTGAAAACCGAATTGCTCTTTAGGAAGGATGTTTAGTTGATTTACTGAAGCTTGAAGTCGTGAGAGGATGACCTTCTCTGCAATCTTACCCAATTTGGAAATGAGGCTGATAGGACGTAATTGTGAGGCAGGTGCAGGTCCTTGCCTGGCTTATGAATTGGGATTACATCAGCCTGTTTCCAGATGGGAGCAAAATAGTGAAACCTTAAGATTGCATTTATTATTATGGTCAGGTGCACTACAGCTTTTCGAAGCAGCAGCTTGATCACCCTGATGCCATCTGGACCAGGAGCTGTTTTGTTCTTTAAATTTTTTATGATATCATATATTTCAGCAGGTGATGTGGGTGCAATATGGTCAGCACCGGTATCAGGGAGTTTTAATGAGTGTCTGACCTGTCTGTGAATTTTATACACGTGATCGAAGTCTAAATTTTCATATGAAGGTTTGCACTGCTCTTAGTTTCTATTCATCTACGGCGTCTGCCTTTTCTACGTCTGTGTGAACAAGGCCCAGGTGAGAAAGTATGGGGGGAAGGGATCTTCCTTTGTTTCTGACAGTGGTCCCCAGATAGAGTGATCAGCAGGTGAGATAGAAGCTAACTTCTTCTCATAGTTGGTCTCTGTGAGCTTTGAGTGCATCTCTCACTGCCCCATTTAGTCTCTTAAGAACTGTTTTGTCTTGTGGCGCGCGGTGTTGTGAAATCTTTTCCTTGCTCTGTTTTTTTCTCTGATCAAATTCGTAATATCTTCGGGCAGACGACCAGGCTTGGGGACAGATTTGTAGGAGGTGGCTGCCATCATAGCGGAGTTAATTTGTTGGGTGAGGCTTGTGACTGCGGTTTCAACATCTTCTTTTGAACTCTTATGAGGAACAGGTCCAACGTAATCCCGGAGTACTTTTGACAATCTTTCCCAGGATATAAATAAGTGAGAGGGAGGAGACAGGTATTCTTGTTTTCCCAGCTGTAGTATAATTGGGTTGTGATCAAATGACAACTCGTTCAATGATTTTAGGCTGTACTAAAGTTTAATATCTTGCAGGATAGCTATAGCCAGGATGTCAGCGGTGCCAAACGTACTAAGATGAGTTGATTCGGTGGCGCCTGTCACAACAGCATAGTTTGATCCTATATAGTTGGAAAGGATGCAGCTATTCTTGTTGGTGGCTCTACAATTCCAGGAAGGGTGCTTGGAGTTTAAGTCTCGGGCAATAATGATGGACTCTCTAGCGCCTAAGATGGCATTTAGATCAGAATGCAGTAGAGGTTTTAAGGGTGGGTTAAAGCTGAGTAGATTTTCAGGTCTGCCAGCCGAGCTAGTATATATAATAGTATATACTAATACTTCCACGCCTGTGACCTCAAGGTTGGAGGATTGTTTAAAGAATGGTGTTTGATATAATGCCATCTTTTTAATGAAGATGCCAGTGCCTCCACTTCTGTAGTTTAACCTGTCGGTTCTGTATAGGAGATAACCCGTTGTTTTAGGGCTGTCCTAGGGTCTTAGATGTGTCTCGCTTATTAGAATAACATCTGGATGATTATGGGTAAAATCTTGGAGCTCTAAAATTTTGTTTCTGAGGCTATTTGCATTCCGTGCAACGATCTGAAGAGAGGCTGAAATTAGTTTGTTTCTATTCATCTATAAGTGTTGTAAGGATGGCCTGTGTTTCACGTAGGAATCTTTCAGCGGACGTTGCTGAAGGGTTTGACAGGCTGAAGTCTTGTAGCATATTTGCTAGAGAGGCCGTAATAACAGCTGTCAAGTTTGTAGGTGCTGTTGGCTGATTCTGTTCTGGTGTTGACTTGTTTGTACGGGTCACATCTGCATAACTTCTTGTTTGCCTTTGGCACCCTCTATCTTTGAAGGCCTCCGATTGTGGCAGCCGAGCCTCCGGCTTGGTGCAGGGGCCATTGGTTTTCTTGCACTAGAGGAGGAGTGGCACCGCTGTTGGCACATTTAGCCGAGGTGGATTTCGGCTTTATACAGATATTGGTTGGGTGGCTATCCCCACATTTTAGACACTTAAACTCAGCTTTACGCAGTTTCTGGGCGTGGCCAAACTTTTGGCACCTGTGACATTGCCCAGAAGATGCCCTTTTCTGGAGTGGCTCTGTGTGATGATGAGTCCGCAGATTGATTTTAAATTGTAAATATTTTTGTATATGTTGTGGATCTCTACGAGGACTAACGGCATGGGAGTCTTGTCAGATCTATACTGACCTTAATAGCAGGCAGATCCTGTAAGTTAAGATCAGCAGCTATCTCTTCTGGATCAATGTCTTCACAGACGCCAAGAAGGACCACTTTTAATTTTTTTTTTCTGAACTGAGTGAGAAGGTATGGTACTGAATACCTCTGACGTCCATTTCCTTTGTTAATTTTCTATAATCTGACACCGTGGTGAGTTGTATCTTGATACCCTCATCCTCATTTTTGGCCTTTGTGTAATCAATTTGTAAACTGGACATTGTAGATCTTAGAGTTGACGATCGGTGTTTTTCTCTTAGTATGATCGGAGGCACCTTTTCTTTGGGAGAAGCAGTGGAGTCCCAAACTGGACTGTCTTGTTCCATTTCTTTATCTTTGGGTGGTTCTACGGTTGTTTTGCGCTTCTTGCGTGCGCAGACCTCTTCAAAATCTGAGGGAGTAGAGATCACCGATTCCAACTATTCCTCCATTTTAGCGGCGTCGTCATAAGCCCGTGATGCTTGCAAGGGGGGGGGGGGGGGACGTGTCATAAAGTTTCACCTTTCCCGGCCAATTGTTATTAAGCAGCTCGCCTAGTCTGATGAATTCACGATATACTTCCTCAAATATCGTCTCATTTATATGTTTTTCCATGTCTATCAATGTGAAGTGTCAGAAGCCAAAAAAAAAAAAAAAAACCGCTTACCGTGCAGTTGTAGCCTGGTCAGCACTTCTGCAAAACCCCGAATTTTTTGGATTTTGGATAAAAGCACTGGCATAAAATGACGAGATCTTCAGAACTCATCTGCAATAAAATGACGAGATCTTCAGAACTCATCTGCAATAAGTATCGCTTACAAAAGTCATTCTCCGACTCAAATGATTCAATTGACTCGGCTCACACCTCATTAATTCTTCAGAAGCATATTAAATTAAAATTCTTCAAGAGAATATTAATATTGATTAATAATATTAATAATGTCCATTATCAATGTTCATTACGGTTGAATGTTAAACATTTTTAAGGAAACTTTTTATTGGTGTATAAACATTAATTATTAAAACAAAAAGAAATTAAAAATTATTTGAAATAAGTTTCCTTTACTAAAATGTAATATTAAAGATACCTAATAATTTAATAATTATTAATAATTTTTTTTTTGAAAACTAAAATCCATAAACACAGACTTAATAAAAGCAATCACACAGGCTCCTGTTAATGGTCATGAGAGTTTGTATTTTGAAAATCACTTTTGTTAAATTCTCGATCACTTTTTAGAAGCAAATGGTTCTGGATGGAATCCGTTCTTTTAGTAAAAAGTAGTTAATTTACTCGAGAATGTAATTCTAAATAAAGGAACTCTTTCAAGTCAATCCAGATCTCCGTTAAATTGTGTGGTGGTCTCACACCGGGTAGTGAAACTCATCGGCCACCTAAACACATTCGCAAACATACGTGTCAAAGTAACCACTTATTGCTTGGAGAGCAGCGATCCCGTGCACGCTGCTAACTAGACCGGCGACAACCACTTCGAAATACCGCAACAGCAACCACAAACCACTGAGATTCGCTACAACAGCCAATGATCATCTGTTACAGCTTAAATACTTGTATGAAGCCTTTACATACATGCATCATAAACAATTCTTACCTATTCTTTGTTGGTGTTATTAAGTTCGCAACACCAAAATATCTCTTTCTTTCTTTGTAGCAAGTTCTTCAGAGAACACGTGCAATTGATCGGCAACTACCCAAGAAAGTGCATCACCTTCTTTTCCAAAAGAAATTCGAAAGGCCACGATAAAATTCTTGTGAAGCTTCGAGAAGGTAAAAATTAATTTACGCAGTCATTAAGTAATATTAATTAACAGATATCTTCTTCATCAAAATATCCTACACTTGTATTCTGTACAGTGTTTCTAAGAACTTAACAATATTTTCCTTAATTCGTAACAATCGGATAGGAAACGACATTAATAACCCATTCTGAAGAAATTGAAGCAAGTTGCTTTTATTTATACCTTTTACAGAACCACGTTTCTTGTGTAAACGAATTTTAATTAGACGAACAAAGTTGGTCAGCTACGTTTATCACCAATGATGAAACGATTATTTTTACCCCAAGAACTATAGGAAAGATAGACTTCTATTTGGGTTTGTAGGTCAGATTTATTTCAAAATAAGTTATACCAACTAGTTTCACCAACGATAGCTGGTGGCTTCTTCAGGGTAAAAGATATATAGATGCGAGACCACTTAAACGCTAAAACTGTTACAATAAAACTGTAAATGAAGCAAATATAATTGCATTTTTACAAAAAAACAGAAGAACGTGTACATCACACGCATGGAGCGTGTATGATTTCACTTGTTGTTATGTAGGAACGTTCTATAATTTGTAGCAAAATTTAATTCTGGCAAGTTTAAAGATCTAATGAGGGTCTTCCAGATCTTAGGCCGAATTACTCCTTGGTTTCTATTTAGGTTTTGTTTTGAACGAATAACTGTTGTGGCTTCTTTCATCATTCGGGAGCGGAAATCCTCCTCTAAGTGGGGCAGGGAGCTTTTGTCCCATTCTCTGGTATGGTTTGTCCCAGAGAAATGAAAGGCTAACCCCGATTTGTTTTCTCTATTATTGTTTACGTCTCATGTGTTCGTTTTTCCTGATTTCAAAACTTCTAGAAGTCTGGCCAATGTAGTTCAAGCCGCACGAGCAGTGGATATTGTAGACTTCGCCATATTCGTGAAAAGAATGACTGTCTTTTGGAGATCTTAAGAATTGGCGGATGGTCTTTGAAGGTTTACGTAAGCGAATACAAAACATTCGATCTGAATTAAGCCAAATAGATACACAATGCTATCAGATTTACGAAGATATTTCCAGCAGTTTAGACCAAAACCTACGGTCACGTTTAGATAGAATGATACATAATAGCTATGACAAGGTCTTTTCAATAAGCAAACCAAGCCAAATTTAAAATTTTAACGTTCTTTACGAAACGCATTTTCAATCAAAACCTAGTCTTTCGGATAACACAGTCATCTTTAATTTCTCCGATCACATTTTAACTAAACCAGAAGTGAGCATACTTAGAAAAGGTTTCAACTTGGCTATTACCCCTGATCAAATTCCTAAATCGACATCATCCGCAATATAGAAAAGGCAGTTTCGTTGCTACCGGAGCCCATAGCTAATGATCTCAAACTAAAAAGCAGTATCATTCTCTCTTCTTCAAGAGCTCCCAACAAAAACCTCTAGAGAAAAGAGCTATTTTTAAGTTAAGGAAAATTAAAGAAATCATCATCTTAAAAGCCGATAAAGGTAACTCTACAGTGATCCTAAACACCAGTGATTACATAGAAAAGATAACTAACTTACTGTCTGATACATCTACCTACCGGGTTTTAGATTCAGACCTTCCATTAAAGAATCACAATTATACCAACGATTTATTACGCAATATGGATAGCTGGCAAACACACTTAAAATTTAGATTAAAGTCTATGCATCCACTAACGCCGAGACTATATGGCTCTCCCGAAGTCCACAAAAATGAAATACCGTTACGCCCCATTGATGATGGAATTAATTCGCTTACTTTTTTATTATCAAAACACCTTGCAGGTCTCCTTAATGCACACTTCCGCAATTCAGATACTTACGTAACTCACAACATTTCGTGGAGAAATTAAGCAACATCTCAATCTCCAATACAGATCTTCTGGCAAGCCTGGATGTTACATCTTTATTCACCAACATTTCAGTAGAGGAAGTAATCGACATTTTAAGAAGCCTCTTCCCCCAAGACATTACTTCTCTGTTCCATCGTTGTTTAAAATCCAACTTTTTCCTATGGAATAAAACTATTTATCAACAATTATCGGGCCTTGCAATGGGAAACCCTTTTTCACCACCTTGTGCGGATCTCATTATCATCATCATCATCATCATCAAATTCCTGTATAGCTGCCATGTACCCTTAAGGGGTGTACAGGATATGACAGTACTACATGAAAAAATTACATCATTACTAACTTCCTATCTACAATTTTCCTCCAAATCAGTCTGTTACTTGTCAAGACTCCAACATTATCAGATCTTATATTTCTATCGTCTAAGGCACTTTGTACCGTATCAATCCACCTATATCTTGGTCTTCCTCTCGGTCTTTTTCCTGCCAACCTGGCAGTGAACACTTGTTTTACTAATCTCTCCTCTCCCATTCTGTTTAAGTGACCATACCACCTGAGATTAGCTCTGCTAAAGCATTCCTGGATGCTGACAATGTCAAGTTCTTTCTTAATATCCTCGTTTTTAATATGATATTACCATTGATGCTATCTGTTCATACCTCTAATCTTTCTCAGGACTCTCATATCTGCGGTCTCTAGTCTTTGGTCAAGTGTTTTACTTCTGACCCAGCTCTCAGATCCATAAGTTAAAACTGGTTTGAGCACTGTCTTGTATACAGCTAATTTAGTGTTCCGACTAATTTCTCTCTTATTCCATAGGAATTTATTCAATCGACTTCCCACCATACCAGCTTTTCTGATTTTGTTGTCTATTTCCATATGTAATTTACCATCTTCACTAAAAATCGTGCCTAAGTAGCTGAAATGTTTTACTTGTTCCATAGGTTCTCCATTCACAATACAGTTGACATTTTCAACGATTCTGCCTATTTTCATTTTCTTTCCATTGTTATTGCTGACCTTCATACCATATCTATTACCACAGCTATTCAATTTAGTCAGGGAATCTTGCAGACTTGTAGCAGATTTATTTAGCAGTATAAAATCGTCTGCATAAAGCAAAGAGCTGACAGTAACAGCTCCAATTTTGATGACAGATGATAAAAAACCTCAAAGATGAACTATCCCTAATATCAAATAACCTTACAAAGAATTGTTATCCTAGAAAATTGATCCACGAGATACTCTTCTGTGATCCCCCACAAAGACAACCTGAAGATATACATTCTAATTTCACTATCGTAATTCTGTATACGGGGACAGTTTCCAATAAGATTGCCAGACTCCTCAAGCCACATGGAATACGAGTAGCTTTGAAACAGCTCCTTATACACAGAAGATGAGACCATCCGACAATTCTTAAGCTCTCCAAAAGACAGTCATCCTTTTTACAAATATGCTGGAGTTTACAATATCCCCTGCTCGTGCGGCTTGAACTACATTCATCAGACTTCTAGAAGTTTTGAAATCAGGAAAAAGGAACACATGAGACGTAAAGAATAATAGAGAAAAGAAATCGGGTTAGCCTTTCATTTCTCTGGGACAAACCATACCAGAGAATGGGACAAAAGCTCCCTGCCCCACTTAGAGGAGGATTTCCGCTCCCGAATGATGAAAGAAGCCACAACAGTTTGTTTCGTTCAAAACAAAACCTAAATAGAAACCAAGGATTAATTCTGCCTAAGATCTGGAAGACCCTCATTAGATCTTCAAACTTGCCAGAATTAAATTTTGCCACAAATTATAGAACGTTCCTACATTACAACAAGTGAGATCATACACTCTCCATACGTATGATGTACGCGTTCTGTAGAAATACAATTATATTTGCTTCATTTACAGTTTTATTGTAACAGTTTTAGCGTTTAAGTGGTCTTTCATCTATATATCGTTTACCCTGACGAAGCCAACAGCTATAGTTGGCGAAACTAGTTGGTATAACTTATTTTGAAATAAATCTGACCTACAAATCCAAATAGAAATCTATCTTTCCTACGTTTATCACCATCTGTGTCTAGTCTAACACGTGACATACCTACTCTCTAGCTATCGGGTTTAAAATTAAAAGAATATACACTCACAATTTAAACTATACGAATTCACATACTTTTAAAGTATTATTGCAATGTTTTTCCCTAAAAATGACAAAACGATAATATAATTATTATATACTTTAATATAATTCTTAATTTAATAAAGTATTTCCTAATTTTCTAATTTTAAAATTTAATTTCGATAATAAATTAAACAAACCACATAAATTTTCAGATACGAAATATAGTAAGACGTGATCTGTATCACGTTGTCGTTTGAAAGCTAGTGCTTACTAGAATGTCGTTTAGAAGCTCGTACTCTTACTTTAAAGATATTTTTTTATGTCGGGGTGAAAAATAATTCATATCAGAAAATCATGATGGTGTTCAATGGAAGTGCTTGAATTCATCTCATTAGAATTGTTGCATGAAAATGGAGAGAAAAGAAGCGATCGATGCAGCAACACAGGAAGCGTGTTGGATAACTCCTTATACACAGAAGATGAACGAAGTATGTGAAACCTAGAAAGGCTTCACATACTTCGTTTCACACCCTGTAAAAGAACGATTCAAGATGGTTACATTGGTATCCTGAAAATATGTTTATATCTTTTATAATTAAGCAGTTCGATGCATTTGAAAACTAAAACTGTATTTCAGCCTGATTCTGCACCATATCCTCTAGCTATAATGGTGAGCAGTGCTTTATAATTACACTTCCAGTAATAACTGGAAGTACAAGAATTTTCGCATTTCCATAGCCGGATCTTTTCCTTTTACTAGATGCATGAATAAGCTACAAGAATAAGTGCAATAAGTTGCCAGTTTAATCATACATAACCTTTCGAAAGGAAGGTTATTTCTTCAGCAACTATCAGTATGATTCTCTAAGTTTTCATCCACTCAGCCTTCTAACTCACATCATCAAAATTAGCCATAAAAGATGAAAAACTTGTAGAGTTGATGTTGGCACTTCCAAACAATTTCTAATATATATATATATATTTCTAATATTCTAATATATATATATATAAAGTTTTGAATAAAAAATTAGTTTGAATGATTATAATACCGACAATAAAAAGAATAAAGTTTAATGCAGAGATACTACTAGTTTCGTTGAACAAAATTCAACTCCTTCTGGTATCAAAGACAAAGAATTATGTAGAATAACTGAGACATAATAAAATTACATCAACCGAACTAATATAAAAGACCGAAGTACAGTTTAAAACAGGAATGCGTGCCGGAATTCCAATTAAAGTGTTGACTACATGCGAAGTTGTCACGAAAGCGCCAGTATTGGACAGTGGCAATGTGTTCGTCAGAAAGATTGTAGCTAAGGCTGTTGTTTAATATGGGATGAATCGAGGGATATTTCTTTAGATTCGATTATCTTTCTTTCGAGCTGATCATAACACCTATGTATATTAGAAGTTTGCGGTCAGTCTGCGAGGTGTTGAAGGCCTTCATCCGAGTTAATAGAGAAGAGGACGTGACTTGAGAGAGAGCGCTGACCCTGGTCCTATTGTAGGATATGTCTCTTCTGTGTTCCTCAATACGCAAAAGGATAGATTTAGCCGTCTGGCCGTAATATGGTTTGCCACATTCGCACAAGATCTTGTACACTCCTGGATACTGGAGAGGAAGATGTTTTATTTTAGGTCTACTTAGTATGGATCGAAGTTTTGGAAACGTAGTGAAACAAGTTCTAATGTTGAATATCCTAAGAATTTTTGCCAGTTTTGGGAGGGGGGAGAGAGAGCTGATGTATGGTAAAGATATGAATGCTCTTGGGGAAGAAGAATCTTCAATAGTAGGAGAACGACGGTGAGAGATAAATTTATCAATTTTCTTAAGAGAGAAACCATTGTTGGTAAAAGTCCATTTTAGTAAATTAACTTCATTTTCAATCTCTGTTTCATCTGTTAGTAAAGATCTGGGGCGATGTGCCAGGGTTGCTTTAATTCCAAATTTCTGCGGAGCGTAGTGATGGGAAGAAGCATGAAGGTATCTGTAGGGGTGTGTGTTGGTTTTCTAAAAATAGAGATTTTTATGTTATCAGCATTTGTTGTGTTTTTAGTCCAAAAAGGAAAGACAGTTGTTGGATATTCCAATTCGTAGGTGAAATTGATATATTCTCATGAAACTTGTTGAGATGGTCTAGAAAAATATTGATACCTTCACTACGCATCGCATACGACCTCTGACTGAGCATCTGCAATGATCGCTGATTCATAAGTAGTATAGAAACAGAAGACACGACACAACATAAATAAAAAAAAAAAAAATTTTAATTAGGAAAAGAATTTTGGAAATTTTTCTGGTGTTTTTTTTTTTTCCTTTTTCTTTGCGGGATGCCAGGGACCCCCCCCCCCTCTAGTGTTCTCTTTCGTTTAAGAGCCTATTTTACACCCAACCAACTCTCCACCATATACAAATCCCAAATTCGCCCATGTTTAGTATACTGCTCACATGTTTGGGGTGGTGTACCTGAAACTTCCTTTAAAATCTGAAAGTACTCACATGGTCGCGGATCCATGGAACTAGCAACTACCATTCTTGCACTTTCAGTTGCACCTGTTAATACAAGAGCACCAGCCGCAAATACACTGAACCTACTTTTCATTTTCCTGTTTTATTCCATCTACCTCTGCTCTCTGGAACAGCCTTCCTCAAGAAGTATTCCCAAACAACTACTACAACCTGCAAATCTTTAAAAAAATAAAACATATCTCAGTCCTCTTCTGCACCTCACACATAGCACTGATGTGTTATGTGTGAGGTGCAGAAGAGGACAGAAGAAGATAAGTCCCTAGACCACTCGTGTATAGGATCAATATATAAAAAAGCACCCACCATCAGCTGATGGTATCTCTTACACACACACACACACACACACACACACACACACACACACACACACACACACACACACACACACACAGAGAGAAATTCAGCGCAATGACTCTTTTTTCTTTTCTTTTTTTCAATTTCATTGCTTTTTTTCTATTTTCATGGAACAAATCAAACTGTTCAAAGTAAATAAATAAAATAAAATAAATAACAAATGAAATCAAAGATCAGTATGGACCTTCTTTACTTACACTGTTTTCCAAGCGCTGACTACAGCGTTTGCATTTTCTCGTGTGAGAGATTAGTTGGGTCAAGTAAGTGCTGATCATTTCTTCAAGCAGCAGGTACTGGTTTACCACAAGCAGTACAAGAGCTTTTGTGTCCAGCTCTGTCTCCCAAAAGGGATTATAAAATTTCTCTTACGACGCATGATATCGGCTAATATTTTGGGCTAATGTAAATTATTATTAGCAAAACGTTTGGCTTTAACGATACTAAAGGTTCACTATTTGTCATTTTTAGCTTTCGTCCTATAGATAAAACGGAATCCAGTCTCTTCTCCTTTTTCTGATTTATTTATTTTTTTAAGCTTCTGCAAACTGCACTCAAATTTCAGTGCAGTAAATCTCGTGTTTTTCTGTCTTTCTTTCAGAGAATGATGAATTCGTCCATATAAGCATAACTAAATTAAAAAGACAACATTCCTTCGTTAATAATGCCGCAATTCACCTCCAGGTCCATTCCCCTTATGCCCTGCGAGACCCGTATGGAGATATGCTGTATGTCGGAGCGGGCCATTGGCTCTATTACAGGATTAACGTGGTGAGTAGGACTCATGCTCGAGCTGAATAATTACCCACTATCATTTATGACTAGAAATTTTATTTTTTATACGTTCAACAACACTTGCGTTTTCAGGAAACGAAGACACTGCTCCCATTCCCATACGAAACCAACTGCACCGACTACTTAGCTTTGAGAAAGTTCAGCGAAGGCTTTGAGCCCATGACATTTCAGGTAAACTATTCAATTTGTCTAATTTAAGACGTTTTCTTTATTTAAATCACAACTGTGCAGCTCAAAATGCAATTACTAAAAAGCTGGATTGTTATAACAATTCCTCCAAATGATTAAAATATAATCAACTCAGATTAGGCTTATCCCGATCAATGGCCAAGGCCATCTTCTGATGTTATCTCCTCAAATATTAACTTAATATTACTGAATGTGCTTGAAGTCTTTTCGAATCCAGTATATCATTGTTTTTGTTTATTTAGGAATGTTATTATGGTTGTATATCAGATCGCATGCTGGCCGACTTCAAAGATTGCAAATTGCCACACAAATACTACCCCTATAACAATCGACGAGGCAACCTCAACTGTAAGTTATCTTTTCAAGAATATTTAATACGAAAATGGTATTCGGAATGTATCTCTAGTGAAATAGAAGAATTTCTTCATGTTGTATTACGCTAAGAAAATTAACTATTCAATTTCGGTGCTATATGTTTAAATGAAGTAAAGTTTACTTCTCTACCGACTAATGGAATATCAGATGGTTTTTAATCTAGTTTACTCCCCTGTCGATGTTAAACTTATAAAATACTGGGTATTTTTATTGTTGCAAATGTCATGTTTCTGACATATTTTCGCGTTTATTTTTTCTTAGCCACTAAAGAGTGTGAAGCAAAAGATGAATATTGGGATATCTGTGACGATAGGTGTAAACCTGCTTGCGAGTAAGTACAATCTCTTCGTACATCTCTTTATTAAGATTATGATAAGTTGCATTGGGTTAATGCAGAGCAGTGGAGAGAGGTGATTCTTATTCGCTTCTAATAAAATATTTTTTTTAAATTATTATTTAACAATTTTATGGGAATAATCCTGTAGAGACCAAATTGTTGTTGATATGTTCCATCGAGGCGTTTTCGACTCCTGGTGATCCCATGAACATACTTTCTCCATTCAGATCTGTCCCTGGCCATATCTTTTAGAATTTCCAAGCGCACTCCAGTTGCTTCTTTAATCTATCCACTCATCTAATTCTTCGTCTTCCTCTTCTCCTGCTTCCATCAACTTTAGCAAGCATCATCATCTTCTCCAGACTGTCATTTGCTCGCATATGTCCGAAGTATGACAATTTTCTGATGTATGACAATTCACTGATTTATTGGTTTGCTTTGCAGTCCATGGTATTCCACGGTAATAACTATCTTGATCAATTCGGTATCCTATGAGCATAAAATTGTTAACTGCTTCCATTTTCTCCCCATCTACTTCAAAATCATTACGTTCACGTGTTGCCATAACTTTTGTCTTTTTGAGGTTAAGTTTAAGACCATATTTAGCACTTTCTTCTTTAACTTTCATAACGAGTTCCTCCAAATCTTCTTTGCATTCTGCTAGCAAGGTGGTATCAAGAGATCAAATACAGACATTTTATTTCAAAATCATCAATTTCCTGATATGCACGCCCAATCCAATATTGTCTTATGTAACATTCGGTGCTTCTAAGGTAACTTACTTCTTATTGAATCAAACCATCTAGATTCTTAGTCTTCATCAGAGTCTCTTTCTTGCCATCTTGGAATCAAACATCTGTTTTGCTAATCTTTCCTCATCCAGTCTATTTTAGTGAACGTACCACTTTAGATTAGCTCTGCTAACACATTTTTGAATGCTAACAATGTCGCGCGGTTAGCCTAGTGGTTTTGCGTTTCGCAACCATATTCCTGGGGAAGGAATGTCCTAGGTTCGATTCCCGTCGACGACATGAGGAACTCAAGGATTTTCCTCAGTCATAGCCAAGTTAGCCGGTCTTGGGCGTGGACAGCACCCCCCCCCCAGTTTACCTTGGAATTTTCATCCCGCAAGCAGGCAAAGCGGCCGCGTGAACACACGCACACACACACACGAATTATAGTCATGAATATTTCCCTTAGGGGATGCAGCAGAGGAGTGGCAAACTGGTTGCATTAATACGCCAGTAACCCCTCATTAGGAGGGGGACTCAACCCATCCTAGGACGAACGAGAAGGAAAGGATAGTTGGAACAATGTCCAATTCCTTTCTAAAATCGCCAGTTTTAATATGATATTACCATTGATGCCATCTGTTCAGTCCCGTAATCTTTCTCTGGACTCTCATATCTGTGATCTCTAATCTTTGATCAAGCGCTTTATTTCTAACCCAACTGTCAGATTCATACTTTCTAACTGGTTTGAACACTGTCTTGTATATTGTTAGTTTGATGTTTTGGTTAATTTCCCTCTTATTCCATATAAATTTATCAGCTGGCTGACCACCTTGCCAGGTTTGCTTATTCTGTTCTCTATTTCCATATTTAATTTCCCATCTTCACTAAAAATTGTGCCTAAGTAGTTTTACTTGTTGTATAGGTTCTCCATTCACGATGCAGTGATATTTTCAATGCTTCTGCCTATGTTCATAGTTTTGGTCTTTTTATTGCTGATTTGATTTTCATACCAAATTTGTTGCAGCTGTTATTCAATTTAGTTAGCGAATTATAGAGATTTGCACTAGATATGTTTAGGAGTACATCATCATCATCATCATCTGCATAAAGCAGAGAGCTGAATTTGACATTCTCCAATTCTAATATCAGACCCGATGCCACTTTCTCCCATCCTATCCATGGTCCTAACAGGCACTTAAGAGCCCACGACCTTTCCAAGCATTCTTAGACTTCGCAACCAAGGATTAGGTGGTTAATCCTACGCCTCCTGGTGTGTGTGTGTGTGTGTGTGTGTGTGTGTGTGTGTGTGTGTGTGTGTGTGTGTGTGTGTGTGTGTGTGTGTGTGTGTGTGTGTGTGTGTGTGTGTGTGTGTGTGTGTGTGTGTGTGTTCTATGTCAGCAGATGCGTTGTTCACGGGGCCAGTTTACCTGTTCTTTCTTTCATAATGTGATCCTATAGATGATGAATAAGAGTGGAAATAATGTACATCCTTCCCTTAACCCCTGATTTTACATCAAATCATCTTCCTGTATTTCCTTCCATTCTAACTGCTGGCTGACAACTAAAATACAGACTGTGCACTGCTCTGTTTAATGCTCCATTTACCCCATATAATTGCAGTGTTTTGAAAAGCTTTTCTCTGAACACTTTGATCGACAAAACTAAAGTACAGATCTTTGTCATGTTCCCATGATTTCTTAACTATTTATCTTTAAGTGAAAATCTGATCCTGACAGCTTCTATTTGGCCTGAACCCAGCTCGTTCTTCTCCAAGTTTCTCTTCCACGATCTTTCTCAACCTCTTTTCAAGTAGGCTTGCATAAATCTTACCTAAGAACACTTAATAAAGAAATTTCTCTGTAATTTAATTCTGACATTCAATTCTGTGTAAATTAAGACACAATGAATAAATATGTGAGTGTCATCCATCTTTATTTGTTCATCCTCTCCGCGTATTATTAATACGCGAGGAAATAAAATATAATTAATCTTAACTAATATAACTGGCATTTATTTTATGCATAAAACCTATGCATACGATTTATTTAATGGAACTAAAGGTTCTAAGATAAAACGAATATTCGAAATAAAAACTGAATGTACAGCACGTGTAACGGATGAAAATATCTTCGAATCACCTCTTTCAGAGATCACTCGAAATTCATTGGAGATAAAGTAGTGAGCTTTAAAGAAGTGCAGGACGTTGGCTTCTTCCCATATTTCTGAGGAAGTTCAATAACTCCAGTTTTTTTTTTTAATACTACAACTGCTCCATCTTTCTGAGACATGATTTAATCAATAAATCTTTACTATTCTTATTTATGCGTGCTGTTTAGCTGAAATTGTAGCATCATTATTTTTCACGTCTTTCAGGACTCGACGGTATTACGTGCATCATGTTGGTGACGATTCACACAAGCTCAAGGTAAGGCACAATAAACTCTCTCACGCTCAACAAAGTACGTGTTTGCTATTGAAACATTTGCATATTATTAGCATAGTTTATTCTGAGATGGTAAAAAATTTGGGGTAGTTATTAATACATAACTCGATGAGTCTCCAGCTCCTTGGAGGTCTCTGGTAATAATAATAACAAGTAAACAAGTACGGTATTTAAAATCATTTAAAAATTTTATCAAATCAGAAGAGTATGAGTAATAAACACATTTTGCATTGATTTTGTTCACGGAAAGATTGGGTATTAAACAGAAGTTAGGACTTCTTGGCTGGGGACCATTGCAAGTACCATCATTTCCCCGAAATGCTCAGATCTGTGGGTGCCTGTTTTCGACGAATGAAACACTCAAGTTTCAGGGAGAATAAAACTCTCGACTTCCGACATTTCAATCTTTCCCTATGAGACCAATTAACTTACCTTTAGTCGAAAACACCTGAAAAAGGTTCTCCACCTCATAGACAGAAATCGAACCCGGGTCTTTCCACTCAAAAAGCTTCTTCTATACCGAGTGAGCTACGGAGATTCGAGAGAGAGAGAGAGAGAGAGAGAGAGAGAGAGAGGTGGAAATAAATAAAAACAGCAGATATTGAGCGAAATAACTTCGTCAAAATAATCAGAATGGATGAATCCAGTTTCATCACAATGCGTGTTTTCTGCACTTCGCTGGTTGAAATTTGAATTCAGATTTGTCGAAGTTTCATTGCTTTTTTTGGATCGCTTTACTCTTCAGTACAAACTGTGTGCGAATACTGAGATTTTATCTCAAGCCACATGTAATATGGTGAATAGATTTTACTGATTTTCTCCCGTTTCGAACACAAACTGCTGCGATAATAAAATGTCGACGATTTTGAGTTTTCTTTTTGTGATTCCTGCAATCCTACAGTACCGTGAGTGGACGATGGATTTTTTATTCTATTTTTATTGATTCTGTATAATTTTTGTATTTTTATCTGGTCCGGAACCCCTCCGCCCCTGTAGAGACAAAACATGGAACTTCTTTCAGGCTAATTTAGGCCTCCAGTAAGCCGGGCATCGAATGACACCTGCCGACGAAATTCATCTCTTATCTAAAGTGAAGACCTTCGTTCTGTAAATCGACCAGAGCCATCGTTTCTATGAAAACAGTTTCCTTTCTGTACGAAAGGTCATCTGATGTTCTCATGTCCTCCCGATAGATTCCTTTCAGGAAACTATCGGGAGGAAGGACATGGTCCGACTTATCAAGGCGACAGCTGAAATCGAGTAGACTTAGAAGGAGAGGCGCGTAAGACAACATCAAGAGTGTTGAGAGAGAGAGAGAGAGAGAGAGAGAGAGAGCAATATTTCTTATTTGCTGTTCTGGCGGTAAATGAACGATTATTCTTTGCTAGTTCTTTGCTTGCCAGAGACACTTTGGCATCCTTACGGGGCTTGGTGATTAGAATCGTGTAATGAAAGCACGTTGTCGCCATCGTCACCGGAAAAAACCGGAACTTAACTGTAGGTAGATACTAGAGATCAAGTTGCAGAAGCAAGACGTGTATCGAATAGGAATAGACTGAAAGTGAATGTGACAGAAGACGCAGAGAAATGTTGAGTCAGGAAAAAAAATTTCAAAACAGCAAGACTACAGATCAGTTTTTCTCTGGCTTGAAATGATGGATTGCATGAACCCAAATACCATCCTTCAGCTGAAAGAATCATGCACAATGTAAGTCGGCGATGCTGTAGCTGCAGCGATTACGCTAGAAAAATTTTAATGTAATTAATTTAGGTTAGAATGTTTCTTAGTTTCGATTATGTTAGAAACATTATCGAAAACTCCTTCTAACAAGAAATACTTCCTAGAAAGTTAACTTAACATTTTCTCAACTAGAAAGACTGTCTGGCGATGAAATTTTGTTTCGCACAGTCCCGTTTCTGGAAGCTTTGGGATGAGTGCTCATCCTGGTGAAAGCAGCGTCTCCCGAACTCATCCCAGTTTAGGATCAGCTCAAGAGGCGCTCATTTATCTGGCAGTCCGAGATAAATTGTGAGGTACGTGATGGAGCAATGAATGTTGAGGAAATGAAATATATTAGTTGGAAAAATGCAGTATCTATTCAACAATTCCATATTCATTTGATATAATTTCTGTTTTGAATATGTTAAGTAAATCTCCAAAAGCAACAACATTAACGTTCAATAGCGGAATATTTCTGTGCAAATTTACTGCAAAATAAAGGCAATGTTTGATTTATTTTCAGTGTAAGGACTGCATAAAACTGACAATTTCCTTAGACAGAAACGTAGTGGCTTATTCCTATACTCCCGAGTATCAGGTAAGGTATTTCACTTGCTAATCCTTCTCTACGAATAAACAAATCACAGAATAATATACATATTTGGATAACAAGACTCGACAAAATATTTCTTCTGTGATTTGTTTATTCCCACTGATCAACTCACTTATACCTTAATCTATTTTTTTATCAAAGCTTGAAATACACGAACAAACAAGAGAATAATTAAACCAATTCTCGAAATGTCATTTACCCGTGTAGTGGGCAAATGTGTAATAACCAGTGTCTTGAAATACCTCGAAAATTTAGACAAGTCTCGTTACTCTCCCCCCTCCCCAATGAATTTTCTTCATTGAATTGTTCTAATTTTTTTAAATGATTCTCTTGCCCGTGTGTCTCAAATAAGAACCGTTTTACCATTCTCATGATCGTTGCCGTGTTGTATACATACGAGGGAGGTCTGGAAAGTTCTGAAAAACACCTCGAAAAAATGATATTAAAGCAACATATAACCACAAGAAATAACTTACGATGATACAAGAATATAAGAACTTGAGTTACCTTCATAACTCTGCTACTAGTACGTTCTTTCTTTTGGTTACATCAGTTGCTTCAATATCATTATTATTATTATTCCTGATACCTCCAAGGAGTCCGAAGACTCATCGCGGGAGGACATCTTCATTTTGTTTATCAGAACTTTCCAGACACTCCTCGTAGCCTCTAAGCTCAGTCTAAATAAAACTTTGTTCTAATTTATATTGAAAATATCCTATAATTCCTTTCTGTCGTGGTTTTAATTTTCTGTTGGAGTATCTCACAGATCCTAGAGTGACTTCTTTCACAAGCTGAGTATGCACCAGAATCGTTATACAATGGAGAAAAAGTGAAAAGATAATAAAAAGCTTTTTTACTAAAATAAAGAGCCAAAAGACTTCCGTTAGGCGATGCAAAATTACATAAAGATAGTGGATATTAAATCCAGCATTATTTCAACACCGAATATAGAAACGATGAAAGTTTCGTACGAATGACCAGAGGAATACACTCGCCGGCATTTACGAGTTGCCCTAGCCGACCTTATAGAAAACATGATTGCTTGCCCAAGCGTCCATATATTCGTCTTCTATTGATTAATTTTGATAAGGCTTCACTGGCCTGACTGTTTTGAACTGGTTGGTTCTCTTCAGAGACCAGGCAGAAACCTTAAGAGAGCATAATAATGCTGGATTTAATCCAGCTTGACTATTTCAATAAATCCACTTGATTTATTGAAATAAAAAGCTATTCGGAAACTCATGTGGGTGATATTTTTTTGTGTGTAAATAAATTATTTAAATGATTTATTTTTCTTTTTAGTATTTAAATAAAATATTTTTGTTTCCAGTCATATCAAGTCAGTTTATTGATGCCTTTTTTTGTGTGTGTTTTGTTTCCAGCCAGTCGAACTGTTAAGTATCATTGGAGGCTACATTGGAATATGGATGGGCGTATCGTTAGTTGCCGTGTTCGACTTGGTAGAGACATTGTTCCTGATAGCTGTTGCCTCTTTCAACAAAGAGAAAAAAGCAATACAACTGGACAGCCATCTTCCTCATAATAATGAGGATGACAACATGAAAGGTGTAAGTTATGTCGGAGTCCAACCATAAGAAGCGACTTTAAATTACAAAGCAAACCATTCCCTGAATAGGAATATTAAGATATTCAAAAGCAGAATGGATGATTCTACAGCAAAATAATCATCTCCGCCGAAAGGTTACCATGTTGCAAGAGTTCATGTGATTGGCCTTTTACCATTTTCGTGGAGAATTAAGATTAAACAAATAAAGAAGAAAACAAAATTCTGTGCACTTCCTTACGGTTTTTGATTTTAAACATCACCAAAAACTGCTCCGTAATAAAAATATGATTAACCTCAAAACCTTGTCGTTTGAGAGGGTTTTTGAATCTGAGAGATTCCACTGAAGTCGTGAGCCATTAAATCAGCTGGAAATTAAAAACTGCAAGCAATTGAATGAATATTTCAATCGAAATAAACTGAGCTGTGTAAACGGCCTTTAACTTTATAGAAGGGCACACAGTTATACAATTTCTTCTTTGATTGCTATATTAAGTTTCAAAATAATAATAGTAATAATAATACATGTCTATTATCATATACATAGCTTTAACATAGCAATACATCATCACGTGATACTGCTTTGCCTTTTATGTAGAGAGAGAACACTACCCTTTTTTGCGCATGGAGAAATAAAAAAATCAGGAACTCTTCAAATATATAAAATGTTTCAAAGAATCAGTTAAACACATGAAACAATTAAAAAATTATCCACGCAATAAGTCAATATTTTTCATTATTGTCCTCACCGCTTACTTTCGCTAAATTATTCCATTTTGGTTTTAATAAATAAATAGCAACTGATTTATCATGTTTATTATTATCTCTGACATTCGAATAGAGATTTTGTATGCAAATAAATTTTTTATAAATCAAACTTGGATTGTTTCTTTCTTTAGTTTCAATTCTGATTGAGTTCCCTAATATAATTGAAACACAATCCGAAGGAAATATTTATTATTATTTTAAAACACATTTTATTATTTTTAAATGAAGAGTTGTAAACCAGTGTCTATCGTAATTTTTGCCGTTGGTACTTTTAGTTTTTATTTATTTATTTATTTTACAATACGCGGCGGAAACGTTTCTTGTGAATCCCCCCCCCCCCAATCATTAAAAACATTTATTTAAACTGCTTACGAAGTTGATAACATCGGAAATGCTAAATTGGCACTTGTGTATTCGTCCATTTAGAATTCAAAAATAAATAAATGCTCTGACACCATCAACGAAGCAATGGACACCGCGTTTTTTATATGGTAAAGTGGAAGGACTTTTCTAGAAAAGTATCAATCCATCCGATCCCCCTTTTCCTGTTGGCTTCTCAATGGCTTGTCACAGCCAACCAACTTGGTTACTTGGAAGCCCGATTGGAGCCTATAATAGCGCGGTTAATCCCATCTTCATTGCCTACTAAAAATGTCTGTAAACTGCGTGTGTTCTTCTGACCGATTGCCCTGCTGAGGGATGAAAAACCCTCCCCCCATATGTGACCTATTTGCTCATTTGGATTTACGACCAAAGAAACTCAGGCTCTGAGGCTAGAGTATTTTTCCAGGAGGAAAATCCTTCTGATATATCACCAGTTTCCAGGAGGGAAAACCATCCACCTCCGTATGAGACCGGATAGCACACCTTTACTTCAGAAGCTCTGATAAAGGTTTTTTGCATCTTACATAAGAGTCGAAGCCACTTCTTTCCACCCCAATGACATTGTAGACATCGAGTGAGATACTGAGGCTGCCGTTTTCAACATCTGTTAATTGCTTCTGATCATGTGATCCATTTTCCTCTTTTAGTGCGCAATCCGTATTATATAGAACCGTATTATATATCATGGATTCTCTAAAATTTAACTAAATCTTCTGCAACGATAGCATAAGTACTTAATTTCACCAGGTGATGTCTATAAGGATATTTAATTAATGAAAATGTGGTGCGTTTTTATAATCCTCGTTGAATTAAATCTTGAAGACGAAGGAAAAGTAATGTCTTTTTCAAATCCCATGATAAGTTCTTTCGAGGATAGGGGTGTACAGGAACTATGACAGTACACATACCGGCCACTTAATTTGAAACCTTTACCTAAACATCACTTAAGCAGAGTAAATGCAAAATACTTGGTCACGTGAGTCACCAGATGTTCTAGGCAACTATTTAAGAATGCTGCGGTTAGTACTGGTGGAGAGTGTTGATCCCAATGGGAAAAACAAAAAGCACCTTTAAGAGTTAGAAATCGTGACTCCTGGCTGAAGCCACAATTCTGAAAACAGAAGAGTTGGCTGGTTTCTCAAAAAGTGATATATCTTGAGTGTTTAATCAGTGAAAAAATAACCCACGTTGCTTGACTAAGAAGCATAAATGTGGTCCGAAAACAGTCTGTCAGGAACGCGGTTTCCGTCATCTCAGAAGGCTTGTACCGACAAACAGAACTTCCTGCGTTGCTGCAATTGACCGAAGCATTTAATGAGGGCTGTTCCTAACCCCCTATCTCGCCGAACTATGCGTTGAGAAGTGAAGAGTTTCGGTATTGGCAGTCGCATGCCTATACGGAAACTACTGATTTCTGTGAAGAACTGAAAAGTACTTCACAGGAACACTCTAACTGAACACGGGAAAACTGGAAAACGTCACGTGGTCCAATGAGTCACGGTACACCTTGTTCTATACCGATGGCAGGCAGAAAGTTTGGCGGGAGCCCCATGAAGCAATGAACCCAACTTCTCTTGTAAACGCAACTCAAGGTTTTGGAGGTGTCATGGGGCATGTTCTGTTGGTAAGGAACGAGTCCTCCGATATTATTGGAAGGTCGTCGGGTATCCTCCGAGGAATATCTTAACATTGTTGCCAAAGAAGTCCATCATGGAATGTTGGCTTTTTATACAGCAGTGATGACTGTTGCTTCATCGACAAAAAGCTGCTGTCTCGCACAAGAATTACTCAGCAGTCGATCAGCGAACGTGACAGCGACTTCCACCATCTCCCTGGCCACCACAAAGTCCGGATCTGAACTCCGTTGAGAATGTATGGGACATGTTGGAAAAGCAGATCTGGGAACAAAGTCCTCTTTCATCAAATCTGCACTAGTTAAAGGACTGTCTGGTGAAAGCCTAGTATGATGTAGACGTAGATTCAATCCAATACCGTGTGGAATCTATGCCAAACCGAATGTGCGCTGTAATTCAGGCTAAAGGAGGCCCAACAGGGTATTAAATAACAGTCTCTGATTCAGTGGCTGGCACGTGTACTACATAATCAAGTTCACATTATTATTATTAACTTCTTATCAGGACTCCAATATTGCTAGATCGTTTGTTTTTATCTTCTCAGACACTTTTCTAATGTATCAGTCCTCTAGATCTTCGTATTCCTCGATTTTGTTTCTGTCATCAAACACGTTTTGCTGACCTTTCATCTTCTCTGTAAATATCCAAATCCCTTTGGATTAACTGTAATCACACATCCCTAAATGCAATGGCAGGTTCCTCCCTAATATCTTCGTTTTTAATCTGATTCTGCCACTGCTGCCATTTCGCTCCATAAAGTTTTCTCTTATGTAAAGCCTTCAAACTTTGATCAGCAGTTTTATTTCTCACTTTCACATGACCATATCCAAAACTGATATACTTCTTGCCTGAGAAATGAATGAAGATCGAACTTCGTTCTTCGTTCATTTCATTTCTCACTCATACAAGTCAACCATCCTTTATCTAATATTAGAAATGCTGATTCACCTGCTGTAGTTGTACGAAACAAAATCTTCGACTACGCCATGTCTGCTCGAGTCTAAAAATGGTCGTTCCTTGACACGAGTATTTTAGTCAATTTTTATTAATAGCGCTGTTATTAACATTAATCAGACCACGCGGCGACAAAGGGAAGGACTTATGCAACCGGCCAAGTGATTTTTCTGACTATCCTGATTTAATTATCTGTTTTCTAGTAGCTGACAATGAAATTCTTTACACGTGCATTTTAAATATTGAAATTACTTAGCGTTTAGTTTTATAAATTTTATTGGTCGGATCAACTAGGTGTGATTAATTAACTGTGAATCCCTAAAAGTATACTAATATAAAATATAAAACGATGTATTTCTCATCTGGGAACACGGTATCAACAACCTCAACCTTTTTCTGGACCACCTCAACAAGTTTCATCAGAAAATCAACTTCACCTGTGAACTAGAATCCGACGAATGTCTTCCCTTTCTGCACTTAAAACTTACGAGATGCACTGAGAACATCAAAATCTCCATTTTTAGAAAACGCACTCACACAGACAGATACCTTCATGCTTCTTCCCATCACTACCCTCCACAAAAATTTGGTATCATTTCAACCCTGGCACATCGTGCCAGATCTTTATTAACAGATGAAACAGAAATTGAATATGAACTCAATTTTCTTAAAAAGTCTTTCATTAACAATGGATTCTCTCTTAAAAAGATTAATAAATTTCTCTCTGTCCACCACTCAACTGCTCTTGAAGATTCTTCTCCACCGAGAGGTTTTATTTCGTTACCATACATCAGCTCTCTCTCCCCGAAACTGGCAAAAATGCTTCAGAAATTCAACATTAGAACTTGCTTCACTACGTTCCCTAAATTTCGCTCCATACTAAGTAGACCTAAAACGAAACATCTTCCAACTCAGTATCCAGGAGTCTATAAAATTTTGTGTGATTGTGGCAAACCATATTACGGCCAAACTTCTAACATCAACGAGACATTTCTTACAGCAGAAGCAGAGCCAGCGCTCTCTCTAGCCACGTTCTCTTCTCCGTCAACGCAGATGATGGCCTCCAACACATTTGCAAAAAACCTGCAATATCCATGTGTGCTATGATGAACTAGAAAGAAGAATAATTGAATATAAATAAATATCACTTGATTCGTCTCATATTAATTACAGCCTTAGCTACAATATTTCTGATGCGCACATTGCCACTGTCCAATACTGGCGCACTAATACCAGTTCACGCACGTAGTCAACTTCAGTTGGAACACTAGCACGCATTCCTTTTAAATGTACTTGTTTTATACTAGATCTGTTAATGTATTTTTTCATGTGTCTGTTATTTTTATTTTACTCTTTGCCCATGACACCTGAAGAAGTTGTATTTCAACGAAACTAGTTGTATCTTAACAATAAATTTGTCATTCTCGGTATAAAGTCATTTAATTTCCTTTATATATATATATAAAACTTTAAAACACGCATGCATATAATATGCATTACATATGTGGCATGTTACTAGTGCAAAAAAAATGACAAAACTTTATCTCGACATGGTCGAAAAATCCGGGTTTTCAATGCTGTGGAAATTTTAAGGGAAAACGGTGTTTTATTGGACTAAAGGTCCTCCTTCGAATTGTTCCCAATGCGTAATGTAAAACACTCCGATGTTCCACATGCAGCCTTTCTCGCACAGCTGTGATGCCGGATGTCTCATTTACGCATAAAACTAATTTATGTACTTCGATATGATTTCAAAAGGAACTTTCTAGATATGTTTCGCATTAATATTATAGGAGCGCTTGTTTTTCTTTCTTTTCTTTTTCTTCAATCTCTCAAGAGTTAAACTGAAGGATTTGCATTTCTGGTTAGAAATATTTGTTTAATAAAAGAGACGTTGAAATAACACCAAAGAATCACAAAAAGACAGCAAATGTTTCTGAGATGGGTTTCGCTGTTGCTACCAACATATATTAATACGCTATCATTTTTGTGAAACGTGCTACTGATTAACAGACATCATACTGGCCTCACAGTGAAGTTACTTCAGCCAGGCTGCAAAATTACAACAAAGGAAACTGAAGAATCGGCAATGACGTTAATCGGCAGAGTTAACAAAGGCTAGTGATTGGCGGAAGCCTGTTCGTGGAGACAAGGTACCGACAGTTTCGCCATGGCAACCGCAGGTCTCTTACCAGTTATCCCTGTGTATAAGACGACCCCCACTTTTTGGTCTAAAATATTTAGGAAAAAAGTAGTCTTATATACGGGAAAATACGGTAAATGCTGTCCATAAAGAATCAAGAATTTACGAAAACACTCGAGTTGATGTCGTTTTAGATACATGCAAGCAGTAAAATGGAAATACGAAAAATAATACAAGCAAGAATCTGCATACTCTTCATTGAAGTCGATGTTATTTCTTACTATTTATTTCCACAACAAGTTAAGACATCGAAAAAAAAAATCCGTCAAACTTAAAAAGAATAAATAGTTTATTATAACACAGCAACTGTTATTATCTTTCGGTCTTTATTATTATTATTATTATTATTATTATTATTATTATTATTATTAATTATTATTATTAGTAGTAGTAGTAGTAGTAGTAGTAGTATAGACAAGCATATGAGGAAATAGCAGCTTCGCAACGGACCTTCTCTGTTTTTCAGAGACCCAGATAAAAATTCGGAAATTCCATTTGAAAATGTAACAATAAAACCTCAAGCTTTAGTGAACGCTTCGGACTTTCCACTCAAAGGGCATCGTCCCTACCGTCTCAACTACGGAGGCTCACTGCTGCGTTTAGAGTCGGTACTTTTATGTAGAATTTATTATCATTTTTCTTTAACACAGAGTTCTTGGAGACAGAGGGAACTAAGAATTAGATAAAGATTTTGTGCGGTGGGGGAGATGAAAGCTTCCATTCTAGGAAGAACTGTTTCCGAAGTGGTCGAAGAAGTGTTTGAATCAGATGAATGGAGTGTTATCCGAGGTTATCGCACAGCGCTATCGTGATGTCAAAGGGCACGTTATTTGGAGCAGCTATGGAAACGGCGTTCTGTTGAAAAGAATCTCGGGCTTGGGTTGTCAAGAGGAAAGATAATATCGTGGTGTGGTTGAAACCGGAAGCGCTTAAGAAATGATGAACGAAGAAGGTGAAGATGTCTGGTGGAAAAGAGGACGACTTACGTGAACACAAACAGCCATGAAATATGTGTTCTAAAATAAAAGTTTTTTTTTTTTAATTTTAATAGATGACTTCAAAAGCTATTATAGCAATACTGTAGTGTGAGGCACTTTACAGAATATATATATATATATATATATTCCAGTTCACAATATATATATATGTATATATATATATATATATATATACATGAAAAAGCTTTGATGACTGATACCGAGAGTAAAAAGATGACATGATATATTTGAAAAGATACTCCTAGTACACTAGTTTCGTTGAATTGATCAACATCTTCAGGTATCACAATCAAGGAAATATATAAAGAATTACAGAGACTTAAAATTGTAATAACAGAACAAGTACAAAAAGACAGTAGCGTGTTTGAAAATAAAAAGCGAGCTTGAGTTCCAAATAAACGTAGACTACGCGCTGTCGCGAGTGCGCCAATACTGAACAGAGGCAATGTGTGCTTCAGAGAGATTGAAACTTAGGCTGTTGTTGATATGAGAGGAATCTAGAGAAACTTCTCTCGATTCGACAATCTTTCTCTCGAGCTCATCATAGCACACATGGGTGTTAGAAGTTTGAGTCCAGTTCACGATGTGTTGGCGGTCTTCGTCTGAGTTAACTCAAAAGAGAACGTGGCTAGAGAGAGAGCGCTAGCTCTAGTCCTGTTATAGGAGATATCTCTACGGTGTTCATCCAAACGTAGAAGGATGGATTTAGCAGTCTGGCAATAGTATGGCTTTCCACAATCACATAAAATCTTGTACACTCCAGGAAACTGAGTTGGAAGATGTTTCTCTTTAGGCTTACTAAGTACTGGACGAAGTTTTGGGAGCGTAGTGAAGCAAGTTCTGAAGTTAAACTTCTTGAGAATTTTTTTCAGTTTTGGTGAAAGAGAGCTGATGTAAGGCAAAGAGATGAAGGCTCTGGGGGAAGAGGGATCTTCAGAAGTAGTTGAGGGAAAGAAATTTGTCAATTTTCTTAGGAGAGAAACCATTATTAATAAAAGGTTTTAAGAAAAAGGAGTTCATTTTCAATTTCTGTTTCTTCTGTAAGTAAAGATTTTGCTCGGTGAGCTAAGGTGGAAATAATACCACATTTTTGTGGGGGATAGTGAAGGGAGGAAGCATGAAGGTATCTCTCAGTATGAGTAGGCTTTCTAAAAATTGAGATTTTAATGCTCTCAGCACATCTGGTAGGTTTCAGGTCTAAAAAGGGAAAGTAGTCATCTGATTCCAGTTCGAAGGTGAAAGAGATTTTTTCATGGCACTTATTTAGGTGGTCTAAAAATAAATAGAAGTTGTTGACACCATCTTCCCAGATGAGGAAAATATTATCAATATAGCGATATTGATCATATATTTTCATCAATATCGCTATATTGATGAAAACATAACTTGAAAAAAAATCTGAAATCTACCAGATGTGCTGAGAGTATTAAAATCTCTGTTTTTAGAAAGCCTATTCATACTGATAGATAACTTCATGCTTCCTCCGATTATATAATAACTAAGGTTATTTATTGCTTATATGATGAGTTTTATCCGCTGGATCCATTGTTCTCTGATATTGTCTTCTTAATCTGTTTTTCTTCAGCCTACCTATGTTATCCTTTTATCTTCATTCTGATTTTGGGTCTTATAAAAGGGTGTGTGATTTGGATATTTACTAACGAACATCATTAAAGAGAACTCAAGAGGCCATTAAAAGTTAGATAAAATTACTGTTTTAATTTCCTAAGATATGTTTAAAGAAATATGCTTAAAAGCCTAAACACGGGATTGAGAAATGTCAAAATATTTTCCTTCTGGTTTCTTTCGTGAAATTCATCACCGAAGCAACTCGTAACAAAGGTGGATCAAGCTCTGCATTAAGTCTTCATATTTTATCAAAATGGTATTTTGCACTTTCAAAAGCTTAATTTAGTTTTGCAAATATCACTTTGGCATAGAAGATCATTTTATCCCAAAGGCGAGGCTAATTCAGTAATTAGTTGTCTCAATTATACATCCCTTTTCGTCTTTTTTTAAAGAAAAAGTAAAAAGAAAGGAAAAGAAAAGAAAAGAAAAGTAAAAGAAAAGAAAAACGGCGAATTCGTCATTTTCTTGGCGAAAATAAGGTCGCAATAAGATGGATTTAATTTATCCGATTTCTTTTTCTTAAATGTAATATTATTAACAAAGGTTTCCATATCACTTAAAATTAGCATGTTTAACAAAACAGTATAAATACACAGATTTCGGAAGCAAGCAGAAAGGAATTTGTAAGCTATAACGTGAACGACTTTTGGAAAGAGCAGCTTGTAAAACGAAGAATTTTGCAGCGTCCAAGGTCCCAAGTTACACGATGTTTTATGTGTGCCTTTGAAGTGTTTCTAGTACAAGTTTGACTTGCTTATAAATTCATTTAAGCTATTACAATGCCTTCCTTATAAATTCATTTAAGCGATTATAATGATAATTAACTGATAACAGAAATCCTATTTAAAATATTAAGGTAAGATTTGCAATAACTTAAATAATTTGATTAAAATATGATATAAAGAAAAAATATTTTTGTTAATTATTTTTTGCAAACACACCTTTTTTATATTAGTATAATTTTTATTGTAAACTACATAGACGACGTTTATGTGTGAGGAAAGTGGAAGTAGAAACAAAACGCCTATTTGTCAATCACAAATTATTATTATGTCAATCATCGCGATGCTTTGATACAGGAGAAGAAAATTTAATTTAATTTTAAATTATTTGTCAGATTTGAGGATATAATTATAATTAACGAATATAACGTACCACACCAAGATGGCGTAATCTAGCATTATGTCATTTTGTACGGTTTGTGATTCCCTAATGTCATGAATGTTTCAGTTTGTTGGAAATCGGTGTTATATTTCTAGAGGTTTTCGTAAATGTATTTCGTTTAGGCAAATGTGCGTGATGATTCTAATTTTCAATACATATTCCTTTTTATTCAGAAATTAAATTGATTTCCCATCCAATCTTAATTTACGTATTAGCAAGTGTTAAGGCAAATACATTTCTTTAAAAAATCTCAACTATTGGTAACAATATTACAGTTAATTTTATTTTCAGTGTAATGTCTTCCAAGCAGAGTATTGCATCTAGCTGTGTCGTATGTTTTACAGCGGAAGAAATACGAATTTCCTCGAGTAAAAATTCTGCCAAGTCGGTATGAGACTGACTAACTTCTCTAAATGCGTGTAATATGTACCTAAAATGGTGACTTCGATGGTTAATAATTTCCTTTATATTACCCAGCCGAATTTTGGATCTTTGTTTTTCCACTATTATATATTATATAATGATTGATTCAGTTTGCATAACAATTTCACAGTGGAGATTCTCGTATTTATTTTCACGATGGTGGTGGCGATTTTGGCATGTTTTATGCCATCGATTTAAACAAAATGCGTAACGATCACAAAGTATGATTAAGAATATTTATCTCGCTTTTAAAATCTACATATCGAACTCATTTAAAAATTTCATTCGACCTTGGAACGTATTCTCGCTACCAACTTCCTGCCAATCGTGGAATAACAAATTTTGCTGCGTTTACAATTTAGAAATGTTTTTTTTTTATTTTTTATAATAAACATCATTCTTTAATCCACAATAATTCTGTAAAACATACGAATTGTTTTCATGTATGAGCCGAAGAAATTCGACTTGCTCTTTTTTACCAGATTCTAATAAGACGGTCTTGTAAATATCTCTAAATGTCATGGAAATTATCCCTTATTAAGCTTTTTTTTTTAATTTTTTTAAAAATTTTAAAAATGTACTCGTTATACTTTATTGAATGTGTCATTTCGAAATGTATATAAAAATTAACTAGTAATGGTTTATACAATAACGTCACCAAATATTCCCCCATGCAATACGATTGCTTTTTCTTTCACCAAATTATTTTACAACAATATTAAAACATTAAGTTTTCAAAAAATAAAAAATAAAAATAAATAACGTTTAACATATTTTAATGACGTAAATACCCTCTTGCAGAATTTTTGTGCTCATAAGTCTGTCTCAAATGCTCTCATAGTAGTTCTTTATATATATATATATATATATGACGATCTGTAATATTAACTCGGATTTGAGATGTGTCTATATTATATATATATATATATATATATATATATATATATATATATATATATATATATATATATATATATATATATATATATATATATATATATATATATACTGACTTAAAACCGAGAACTAGAAAAAACAATTAAATTTATTCAAAACACAACATGTTTCATCGGACTGTCCGACTTCTTCAGGCGTGGGAACATAGAAAGCAAATAAAAAACACTATAAGAAACGTCATATCATTATAAAAACGACTATTATAAAATCAGTTAGCTTTGAACTGTAGCTCCAGTCCGTGTTGAAGTTCTATTGTTGGGCATCTGCGTGCGTCTGACTTGACGAGTGTGCCAATATCGGATAGCAGAGCTGAAAGAGTCCGCTAGATTATTGCTAAGGTTAGTATTTACGTGATGAGGGTCCATAACAATTTCCTTAGATTCGACTTTGTGGCGTTCTACCTCGTCATGGCATATTGAGAGAGATCCAACGAGGGAGAATACATAACAAAACAAACAACCTCTTACAAAAAGCAACGGAACTTCCACGAAACATACGCCTTGCCGCTCGCTCTTTACATCCACTCATCCCAAGGTTATATGGTCTCCCGAAAATGCACATGGAAAACTGCCCACTGAGACCAATCGTGGATAGTATTGACTCGCCTACCTACAGCTTATCTAAGTTTCTGGCTTCATCCTTAAAAGGTTTTATAAGAAATACTTCTTCATATATAAAAAACTCAACACATTTCGTCTCGAACATCAAAAATTTAAAACTCCAGCCAGATATCATGGTGAGCTTTGACGCTTCCAACTCAAGAGGTTCTCGATATTTTAAAGAACAAGATTTCAAAAAAGATGTTTACCTTGCTAACACATTGCGTTCACTCCGGCTACTTTCAATATGAGAAAAACGTCTACAAACAAAATAAGGGATTAGCAATGGGCATCCCCCTGTCTCCTGTATTAGCTAACATCTTTTTTGAAGATTTCGAACAAAAGGCAATCTCCTCAGCTACTCTTAAACCAAAAATCTGGCTGAGATTTGTAGATGACATATTTCTTATCTGGGAACAAGGCACCGATAACCTTCAGTCTTTTTTAAATCATTTAAACAACTTCCACCAAGATATCAAATTAACAATGGAGGCGGAAGAAAATGGATCTCTTCCCTTTCTGGACGTAAGACTTATTAAGAAATCTGATTCTATTAAAATCTCAATCTTTATAAAATCTACACACATAGATAGACAAACCTGCATGCGTTATCACATCACTATCGTGCACAGAAAGTGGGTATCATCTCAACCCTAGCACATCGTGCCAAATCTATACTGTCAGATGATGAAGAGCAAAAAAATGAACTACAACATCTACAAAGAACCTTCGCAAGTAATGGCTACTCGTCGAACACTATTAATAAGCATCTATACCACCATCATCAAACCAACTCAGAAACACAAGACAGCCCCAAAGGTTATATCTCCTTACCATACATCAGCTCACTCTCCACGAAACTAAGAAGAATTTTACGAAAGTTCAACATAAAAAACCTGCTTCTCTACTCTTACTAAAATCGATTTTAAGCAAATACAAACAAGCTCACAACCATCTACAATTTTCATTTTGGAAGGAATGGTCAGGGTTAAGTGTCAGGTAAACAGTACTATAAGGAAAAACAAATGAGTCAAGGGTCTTTGCAGTTACGACAATTCGTTCATTCCATGAAGCTATCATATTGTGTTGTGGTGTTTGGTATCCAGGAAAGTAAAGTAAAATAACTTACATTTCTTTCCAGAATGGGAACATCTTGGTACTATCTAGGTTTTCTGAATATTCCAAATTGTTGATTTTTAACATATATTCACAGCACAGAACACAAACACAAGTCTGAAAATACAGTTGGCTATTTCATTATAGGTTACTGGGGCTAACATATATTCACAACACAAAAAAGACTATGGAACTGTAGTTTAATCTGTTTGTATTAATCACATCCTGTTACGATATTGTTCAAAAGGTATCATTTTCCCACTGTTGGTTGTTTCTCAAACACACATATGACTAAGTGATTATCATTCACATGATTGTGATGACACATATCCTAAACTAATTCATCTGGGGGATTGGAATTCTTCTGGTCTTACCTGAGGGTTTGATAATACTTCACACACCACAATCCAATCGTCATCTTTTTCGTGACTCACATTCTCCCTTTGATGTTTTGCACAATATTATCAGTTCAAGGAAGTACAACTGTTTTTCTAGTGTAAAATCCTTATGACACATATCCTAAAATTATTCATTTCTGATTAAGTAAAACCAATATTGACTATTAATTTTACCTGCGATCCCTTGTGCTCTTATCCTATTTCTGTAACTGAAATTTATTTATCTTTATCGTTAGCATTAATAATTTTAAGCAACGGATATGCGACAAACAAGGTTTTGAACTCGCCGTCATGTTTTCTTTTAGAAATTTCATTTGCCAGCACAACAAATAAATAGTTATTTCTTATTATTTCAAATGAATATTAGCTCTGTAGTATTATCTTTGTTAATTTCTATGTTACCTTTTATTTGACTATAATATTATTAAAAAATTGCATTTACCGAATCTCACATACAGAAATTAAATAAAGTGAAACAGACAGGTATCTACATATATAATAAATAAAATGTCACTTTTCAGGTGAAATATTCTCTACTAAAATTCTGCCTATTAATTTAATACCCATATCCTTTTGCTTCCAAGAGTTGACACAGTTTCATTGAGTGGATTAAAAAAAATGGCCGTACTTAAATTTGAATAACATATCAATGACACCCAATTTGTTCATTTAAATTTACACATTTTATTTGAATGAAATATTATTTACAAATCTTATTTACTGAATCTAACATACAGAAATAAATAAAGTCAAAAATAGAATCTATTTTTTGTTGTTGTTCCTTAATCTTCTTGTTGTTAATTTTGCACTGTTGTTCAAAGTTTCTTCCCATTTTTGTGGAATTGCCATCATGTGGTTTTTGACAATGTGACTCTCATCTGAAATTTAATTTTCATCTAGTGATCATTGGGAATTTATTACTGTAGTAAAATTAAGGGTTGAATATTTATTTTTTGAAAACCAATACATATACTTCTGAGAATTATTAAAAGCACAGAATCTTTCATTATGTTTCCAAAAGCATTTAAAAGTACACATTATGTTTTCACGTTTTGGGCATCCAATTTCATTTAAATCAAGAACAGGCCTCCCTATTAACCTAGTTAATGTTTTTGATTTTTCTCTTCCTTTGGCGAGTAATATTTGATATTTGCATGTTGATTCTATCATCCAATTTCTTAGTTTGTCCAGAGATAGTGAACCAATTTCCCACTTCTGCTGATGGTTATATTTCATTAACCAAGAATTCTGTTTTTTAACTCTTTCAGGTGATTCTTTCCAGCTACAAGGAGATTTTGTCAATGCATATCTTACAATAATTCCATCAGAAATACAAATTTCTTTAGTAAATAAATTTGACCTCTTATTCAAAAGAAATTGGCAATCAAGTATCCCAATGATAACTGAAAATTCGTATTTTTCACCCACTGTCGATTTTTCGTAATCGTTTTCTTCATTCTTCTTCTTCTTAGATTACTTCATATGGCACCACAAATAACTATTTATTATTATTATTATTATTATTATTATTATTATTATTATTATTATTATTATTATTATTATTATATTAGCTCTGATCTTATATTTTATGTTAACTTTCTGTTACAAAATTCTAAACAATTAGAACTTTTCACAAAGAAACTTTCAAAGAATTTTGTGGCTCACCCATTATATTTACATTACCAAACACAAAACAACACAACACAAATCAGCAGCTGCAGTGGATGAACGATTACCTTATGTCCCAAGTCACTTGACTCTATGGTATTTTCTTATAGTACTGTTTACCCTTACTATGCCCTACCCTGACCGTTCCTTCAAAATGAACCTTTTGCACAGATGACTCAACGACATGTTTTCACATGCTGCTGGATATACTGTTGGTGTGTTTTTATCTTACTTTGTGTGGGGAAAGGTAAAATTTGTATTTGTGTTATCTGGAGAGTACAGACATTTTTTCTATACCAAACTTTAAGAGTTAAAGTTTTGGGTTAATTATCTGCTTTATCTCTGTAAAACAACCAAATTCTAACATTTTGGATTTTCGCTTATGTGAACGAATTGTTTTCAGATAACTCAAACAATCTCAATAGGTAGGATTAGACAATTTCTAAAATAATCAATACATGGATATCAGTTTTCAGCACTTTTTGTTTTTTCCCCGTTCCTGGAATCAATTTCACAGTAGTGATTTTTTTAATTAATCAAACAGAGTGCATTAACGTATAAAGTTGTGGATTTAAATATCAATTTCTAATCAGAATAACTGAGTAAAAAATTACTGTGGAAAAACACAACAACAAACGCACACATCTTTGTTCATTTAAGTTTACAAATGCACATTTTATTTTGCTTAAATACTATTTACAAGTATATTCATAGAGAAAAATTCAAAAGATGTAATTACTTTAAAAAATATTTCATAATATTTAGTTTACACTCTTAACATTTTTCAAAGAGTTCAATGAATAAAATTTTTGTTACTCACTGTTTCTTGGTTACATTACATCAAAATAGCTGGTCATGCAAAAGAGTTTTTAAAACAGATACCATGGTAACCACACTTCCATACATTTGATATTGTATCAGTCCAGAAATGACACCATGCCTCCCTAAACATTCTGTGTATTCATTTGTCAGCAAATATACACAAACAGTTTTCATAAAATGTTCATAAATGTCCCAAAATAAAGAATCTTTATCGAATTGGATAAAATCTTGAAAGCCTAATTTTACCATTGATGAATTTAAATGATTAGCGATAATTTTCCCAATGATACGAATACCTGGTAATTCACTTTCCAAAGTTAGTAAATGATTATCAATATCATACATTTTTGGTAAAAATTTCTCAGCTTCTTCACAACTAATAGAAAAAACTTTACTTCCATCAGCTCCTGTATCATCAAGTATTAGTTCCCCATCTTGGCATTTCAGAATATAACACTCACCAATGTCGATTTCGTTCTCAACTCTTCTTTGCAAGTAGCCAAGGATATCAGACCACTTCCTGCGTAACTTTTCCCAAGTGGTCCTGGATAAATACATCACAATGTACGTGTCTTCTAAAATAATAATTGGTTTCCATTCTTTTAGAGCTTAGTGAAGAGTTTTGTCTAATCCTATTTTCCTGAAAAAAGAAAATTTCAATGACTTTTGTGGCTCACCCATTATGTTACTTTACTTCCCTGTATACCAATGACCACAACACACATAGCTGCACTGGATGAACGAATTGCTGTAACTGCAAAGACACTTGACTCATTTGTTTTTCCTTATAGTACTGTTTACCTGACACTTAACCCTGACCGTTCCTTCCAAAATGAAACTTTTTTCGCACAGATGATTCATGGATATGGTTCTACATGCTGTTGGATATGATGTTGATGTGAGATTATCTTACTTTGAGACATCATAGAGAAAATCTTATCTCTGTGGCTCGAAGGGTATTCTATATTATCTGTCCTTATTATGTTAAATATTATATCCTCAAAAAATGTTTTTGATGTTAGACCATGTGACTAATTCTCTCACTCATATGGCCGAAATTGTTGGGTTGGGGAAAAAAATAGCATTAGGTGGAGGAAGTCAAAAGGTCGTCAAGAGGGTGACAGAGGTCTTCCCTGCAATGCTCCCGCACCCCACCCCACTAAATCCATCATTCACCTATTCTCCACACTCTCCTCCAGAAGATGTCTGCATAGGCTAGTGGAGATGAGAGAGCTCATCACTTGCAGATATCTTTTAGTGATGTCACCTCCAACTGATACTGATAACTTTTTAGGAAAAAAAATAAAAAAACGCGTTTTTCTAAGAATTCCCACCCTTTAACAGGAAGGAAATACCCCAAAATATATTGGAAAATTAGTACAGCCATCTATAGACAACCAAGCACAAAACATGATGACAATGACGGATGTGTCACCTCAGGAAAATTCCAAGATATCTTATCTCAAAAACATCGCCCACAATTCCATAGCCAAACCAAAACACCATGTGATATCACAGAGAGACATATGTTCCCTAGAAATTTCCAAATACATAACGTCACGATTTTTATCTCTAAATATCACCTACAATGCAAACCAAAAACACCACGTGATGTCCCTGACAGATGAGGGCCTCAACGAAATTCCAAACTCTATAACAATAAACATTCGCGTCACGATTCCTTATCTTATTTTGATCTTGATCTGGTCAGTAGTGTCCCACCAATCACGACACGATTCCTTATACACTAATATATCTCCCTTTCCATTCAAAACAATAACGTCACTTATTTAAAACTAACAAATTACATCACTTATTGACAACAGCAAATGACGTCACATATCTACATCTGAGAACAACACACACCCACGACACGATTCCTTATCTTTTCTTGATCTGGTCACTAGTGCCCCACCAATCACAACACGAAGCCTTATCTCTACCATCACCCATAATTCCATACGCGAACCAAAACACAAGAACTCACGTCACTGACACATATGCCCCCAGTAAAATTTCAAACATTCCACTCTCCATCACGCCTACATTCATCAAATGAACAACCAATCACGTCACGATTCCTTATCTTATCTTGATCTGGTCACTAGTGTCTACCCTACTACTACTACCATAGTATTGCTTCCCGTGATTTTGTCACACGTGATTTTGTGCACTCCTAGGAATTATAGATGGTTGTGAGCTTGTTTGTATTTGCTTAAAATAGATCTTAGTTTAGGAAGACAAGAGAAACAGGTTTTTATGTTGTACTTTCGTAAAATTCTTCTTAGTTTCGTGGAGAGTGAGCTGATGTATGGTAAGGAGATATAACCTTTGGAACTGTCTTGGGTTTCTGAGTTGGTTTGATGACGGTGGTATAGATGCTTATTAATAGTGTTCGACGAGTAGCCATTACTTGCGAAGGTTCTTTGTAGATGTTGTAGTTCATTTTTTTGCTCTTCATCATCTGACAGTATAGATCTGGCACGATGTGCTAGGGTTGAGATGATACCCACTTTCTGTGCAGGATAGTGATGTGAGGACGCATGCAGGTTTGTCTATCTATGTGTGTAGATTTTATAAAGATTGAGATTTTAATAGAATCAGATTTCTTAGTAAGTCTTACGTTCAGAAAGGGAAGAGATCCATTTTCTTCCGCCTCCATTGTTAATTTGATATCTTGGTGGAAGTTGTTTAAATGATTTAAAAAAGACTGAAGGTTATCGGTGCCTTGTTCCCAGATAAGAAATATGTCATCTACAAATCTCAGCCACATTTTTGGTTTAAGAGTAGCTGAGGAGATTGCCTTTTGTTCGAAATCTTCAAAAAAGATGTTAGCTAATACAGGAGACAGGGGGATGCCCATTGCTAATCCCTTATTTTGTTTGTAGACGTTTTTCTCATATTGAAAGTAGCCGGAGTGAACGCAATGTGTTAGCAAGGTAAACATCTTTTTTGAAATCTTGTTCTTTAAAATATCGAGAACCTCTTGAGTTGGAAGCGTCAAAGCTCACCATGATATCTGAAGGCTGGAGTTTTAAATTTTTGATTTCCGAGACGAAATCTGTTGAGTTTTTTTATATATGAAGAAGAATTTCCTGTAAAACCTTTTAAGGATGAAGCCAGAAACTTAGATAAGCTGTAGGTAGGCGAGTCAATACTATCCACGATTGGTCTCAGTGGGCAGTTTTCCATGTGCATTTTCGGGAGACCATATAACCTTGGGATGAGTGGATGTAAAGAGCGAGCGGCAAGGCGTATGTTTCGTGGAAGTTCCGTTGCTTTTTGTAAGAGGTTGTTTGTTTTGTTATGTATTCTCCGTCGTTGGATCTCTCTCAATATGCCATGACGAGGTAGAACGCCGCAAAGTCGAATCTAAGGAAATTGTTATGGACCCTCATCACGTAAATACTAACCTTAGCTATAATCTAGCGGACTCTTTCAGCTCTGCTATCCGATATTGGCACACTCGTCAAGTCAGTCGCACGCAGATGCCCAACAATAGAACTTCAACACGGACTGTAGCTACAGTTCAAAGCTAACTGATTTTATAATAGTTTTTTTATAGTGATACGATGTTTCTTATAGTGTTTACTTGCTTTCTATGTTCCCACGCCTGAAGAAGTCGGACAGTCCGATGAAACATGTTGTGTTTTGAATAAATTTAATTGTTTTTTCTAGTTCTCGGTTCTAAGTCAGTATATATATATATATATATATATATATATATATATATAATATGAACACATCTCAATTCCGAGTTAATATTACAGATTGTCATATATATACAGTACATATAAAGAACTACTATGAGAGCATTTGAGACAGCCTTATGAGCACAAAAATTCCGCAAGAGTGTATTTAAGTCATTAAAATATGTTAAACGTTTTTTTTTTTTTTTTTTGAAGACTTAATGAAGTTTTAATATTGTTCTGTAAAATAATTTGGTAAAAATCCAATCCAAGGTGAATGTAGTGTTGTCTACAACGACGAGGAAAAAGCTGAAGCATTTGCTGACAGCTTAGAAAAACAATGCGGCCTCAATTATATCAATATAGATATAAATTGTATGGGGGCATATTTGCTGACGTTATTGTATAAACCATTACTAGTTGATTTTTAGATGCATTTTGAAATGACACATTCAATAAAGTATAACGAGTACATTTTTAAAAAAAAAAAAATTTATTTTTTGAAAAATTAAAAAAAAAATCTTAATAAGAGATAATTTCCATGACATTTAGATATATTTACAAGACCGTCTTATTAAAATCTGGTAAAAAAGAGCAAGTCGAATTTCTTCGGCTCATACACGAAAACAATTCATATGTTTTACAGAATTATTCTGAATTAAAGAATTATCTTTATTATAAAAAATAAAAAAAACCTTCATAAATTGTAAACGCAACAAAATTTATTATTCCACGATTGGAAGGAAGTTGGTAGCGAGAATACGTTCCAAGTTCGAATGAAATTTTTAAATGAGTTCAATATATGGATTTTAAAAGCGAGATAAGTACTCTTAATCATACTTTGTGATCGTTACTCATTTTGTTTTAAATCGATGGAATAAAACATGCCAAAATCGCCACCACCATCGTAAAAATAAATACGAGAATCTCCGATGTGAATTGGTTATAAACTGAAGCAATCATCATAGTAGTGAAAAAAAAAGATCCAAAATTCGGCTGGTCTTTAACTTTAAAAGGCGATCATCTAAATGAAAGAAATTATAAAACAACTGGATAATATAAAGGAAATTATTAACCATCGAAGTCACCATTTTAGGTACATATTACACGCATTTAGAGAAGTTAGTCAGTCTCATACCGACTTGGCAGAATTTTTACTCGAGGAAATTCGTATTTTTTCCGCTGTAAAACATACGACACAGCTAGATACGCAATACTCTGCTTGGAAGACATCACACTGAAAATAAAATTAATTGCACCATTGTTACCAATAGTTGGGATTTTTTAAAGAAAAGTATTTGCCTTAACACTGGTTAATACGTAAATTAAAATGGATGGGAAATCAATTTAATTTCTGAATAAAAAGGAATATGTATTGAAAATTAGAATCATCACGCACATTTGCCTAAACGAAATACATTTACGAAAACCTCTGGAAATATAACACCGATTTCCAACAGACTGAACCATTCATGACATTCTGGAATCACAAACCGTACAAATGACATAATGTTAGATTACACCATCTTGGTGTGGTACGTTATATTATATATATATATATATATATATATATATATAAACTTGGTTAATTATATCCTCAAATCTAATAAATAATTTAAATTAAATTTTCTTGATAAAAAGGTGTTTCTACTTCCCCTTTTCTCACACATATAAATATATAAGGACTGGCTTAAAGGGGCGAAGCAAGAATGCTTTTCATATTCCCCGTTATCTGTAGAGGACAGTGTAGGATAAGGTGTTATTGAGCTATTAAAGCTCTGATCATGGCAGGAGGGTAACAGCAATAGCCGAGCCTCAGTTAGAACTTCATTGGCTACAGCATTGCCATTCATTACCCTCCAAGGGTAATGAACGAATCAATCACCGCATCTCACGGTCGATTGATTTGTTTCGTCACCTCTTTTTTTTTTAAATCATATTTTAATCAAATTATTTGAGTTATTATAACACTTACCTTAATATTTTAAATCGGATTTATCTTATATATCTTATATATAAATAAACGTCGTCTATGTAATTTATAATAAAAATTATACTAATATAAAAAGGTGTATTTGCAAAGAATAATCAACAAAAATATTTTTTTTTAAATCATATTTTAATCAAATTATTTCAGTTAATATAACACTTACCTTAATATTTTAAATCGGATTTATCTTATCATTTAATTATCATTATAATAGCTTAAATGAATTTATAAGCAAGGCAAACCTGTATTAGAAACACTTCTAAGCACACATAAAACAGTATGTAACTTGGGACCTTTTAGGCTGCAAAATGCTTCGTTTCACAAGCTGCTCTTTCCAAAGGTCGTTCACGGTATGGCTTGCAAATTCCTTTCCTTTCTGCTTGCTTCCGAAATCTGTGTATTTATACTGTTTCGTTAAACATGCTAATTTTAAGTGATATGGAAATCTTTGTTAATAATATTACATTTAAGAAAAAGAAATCGGATAAATTAAATCCATCTTATTGCGACCTTATTTTCGCCAAGAAAATACGACTTCGCCGTATTTTATTTTCTTTTACTTTTCTTTTCTTTTCTTTTCCTTTTTTTTTTTTTTTTTTTACTTTTTACTTTTTCTATAAAAAAAAAGATGAAAACTGATGTATAACTGAGACAACCAATTACTGAATTAGCCTCGCCTTTGGGATAAAATGGTCTTCTATGCCAAAGTGATATTTGCAAAACCAAATTAAGCTTTTGTAAGTGCAAAATGCCATTTTGATAAAATATGAAGACTTAACGTGGAACTTGATCCACCTTTGCTACGAGTTGCCTCAGTGATGAATTTCACGAAAGAAACCAGAAGGAATATATTTTGACATTTCTCAATCCCGTGTTTAGGCTTTTAAGCATATTTCTTTAAACATATCTTAGGAAATTAAAACAGTAATTTTATCTAACTTTTAATGGCCTCTTGAGTTCTCTTTAATGATGTTCGTTAGTAAATATCCAAATCACACACCCTTTTATAAGACCCAAAAATCAGAATGAAGATAAAAGGATAACATAGGTAGGCTGAAGAAAAACAGATTAAGAAGACAATATCAGAGAGCAATAGACTCAGCGGATAAACAAGCAGTCAATAGAGCAACGAACCAGGTTCGATATGCCACAAAGGACCACAGTAACTAACTCTGGAATAACAAAGTTCACCAATTAAACACAGAGGATCAATCAATATGGAAAATGATGAAATCACTCTGTTCAAATCATTTTACATTACCTCCAATCCATGGTGAATCTAATGTTGTATATGCTGAATGGTACATGGTGAATCAACGACGAGGAAAAAGCTGAAGCATTTGCTGACAGCTTAGAAAAACAATGCGGTCCCAATTATATCAATACAGATATAAATTTCAAAAGTAAAATTCACACCCGAGTGCGTAAAATAACTCAAAATGCCTCACTCCAATCCAATAACAAATCCATATTACCAACAGAAATATATGAGATTTTAGGAAAACTAAATAACGAAAAGGCTCCGGGTCCAGATGGAATAGCAAACAAAGTTCTCAAGTTACTCTCCCCGCAAAGGAGTTATGCATCTGGTAGCCATCATTAATGCCATCCTCCCGCTAAATTATTTCCCAGAGCGATGGAAAATTGCCAACGTTTTCCTAATTCCCAAACTGAAAAAAATACACAGTTTCCTGAAAATTACAGACCAATCAGCCTTCTTTCATGCATAGGTAAGACAGCCGAATGTGCTATTCTCATACGGGTTCAAGAGGCAACAGATACCAACTATGTCATTCAAGATGAACAATTCGGCTTTAGGAAATATCACTCCATAACGCTACAAATTTACAGAGTTATCGAACATATAACCCAAGGGTATAAATAGCACCAACACTCTGGCGCAGTTTTCCTGGACATCACTTAGGCATTTGATAGTGTGGCATCACGGACTAATTTTTAAACTACACGAAGTTGGTAGTCCATTACCACTAGTTCTACTTATCAAATCATATCTGAATACCAGAAAATTTAAAATAAAAATCAACGGTATCAGATCCACAGAGAGGAGAATCACGGCTGTATTCCCTCAAGCCTCTCTGCAATCTCCCCTACTCTTCTCCATATACATGGCAGATCTCCCCACACTGTCCCCAGCTATCACCGCACTATATGCCGATGACACAATCATTATAGCCAGATCCCTCCGTCCACACCTGGCCACAATCACGCTGCAGAGAGCAGTCAATGAATTGGAGGATTGGTATGCCAAATGGCGTATCGCAATTAATCCATACAAAAGCTCTGTAGTACTTTTCACCAGACGTGAAGCAGAACAGAATACAAGCATACAAATGTTTGGTAAAATCATCCCTTGGCACAATTCTACCAAATATCTTGGAGTTCATCTTGATAGACGTCTAAACTTCAAGTCATATATGGACAGTGTCGCCACTAAGGCAAGTCAGACCATAACACATCTATATCCACTTTTGAATAGGAACAGCTTCCTAAGCATAAGCAACAAAACCCTCCTTTACAAATCGGTAACCAGACCGCAACTAACTTACGCCTCTCCAACCTGGTGTCACACAACTAAAAGCAACATCAACAGACTTCAGATAATACAGAATAAATGCCTAAGAATGGCATTTGATGCCCCGTGGTTCATTAAAAACATCCAGTTACATCAAGAAGCCAATCTTCCAGATATTAAGACCTACATGACAGGCATTGCGGAGAAAGTTTTCACAATCACGGATAATCAGCTAGTTCGACATGCAGCGGACTATAAGCCCTCAGATCGTCTTAAACATAAAAAAACGAAATCTTCCATCGCAAGAGAAAGCTGATACAGCTTCAATGCTCACAATGAGCAGCTAAATTACCCACAATCTAAAATCCAGATGAAGGGATTAAGAGTCTAGGACTCAGTCCATCAACCAATTAAGTTTAAAGTTCAAAGTAGGCTGAACCCCATCTAATTTCCATATGAATTATGAATCCAAACAAGTTAATTTAAAATAAAATAAAATGAAATAATGAATAACAAAAGAAAAACGTTCTTTATCGGATTCAAAATCGTATCTTCTATATTTATCATTCTGTCTACGCGTTCACTTGTTGCCATGTCTTGAAGAGAGGCTTTATTTAGAGAAGCAAAGAAAAGCAGAACGCTGCAAAAGCTGAGAGTCCATTGTCGAAATTATCCATCCCAAAGTGAACCCATAGAATTCTAGTTCCTACCGATAGGAAGGAAAGTGGAATTAAACATGATATCAAAATTGGAGATGTTAATGTCAGCTCTTTGCTTTATGCGGATGATGTTATACTTCTAAATAAATCCGTTACAAGTCTGCAAGATTCTCTCACTAAATTGAATAGCTGTTGTAATAGATATGGTACGAAGGTCAGCAATAAAAAGACAAAGACAATGAAAATAGGCAGAATCATTGAAAATGTCAACTGTGTTGTGAATGGAGAACCTGTGGAACAAGTAAAACATTTCAGCTACTTAGGCACGATTTTTACTGAAGATGGTAAATTAAATATAGAAATAGACAACAGAATCAACAAAGCTGGTATGGTGGGAAGTCAATTGAATAAATTCATATGGAATAAGAGAGAAATTAGTCGGAACACTAAATTAGCTGTATACAAGACAGTGTTCAAACCAGTTTTAACTTATGGATCTGAGAGCTGGGTCAGAAGTAAAACACTTGACCAAAGACTAGAGACCACAGATATGAGAGTCCTGAGAAAGATTATAGGCATGAACAGATGGCATCAATGGAAGTATCATATTAAAAATGAGGATATTAGGAAAGAACTTGACATTGTCAGCATTCAGGAATGCGTTAGCAGAGCTAATCTGAGGTGGTATGGTCACTTAAACAGAATGGGCGAAGAAAGATTAGCAAAACAAGTGTTCTCTGCCAGGTTGGCAGCAAAACGACCCAGAGGAAGACCAAGATATAGGTGGATTGATAAGGTATACAAAGTGCTTTAGACGATAGAAATATAAGATCTGATAATGTTGGAGTGTTGACAAGTAACAGACTGATTTGGAGGAAAATTGTAGATAGGAAATTAATAGTGATGTAATTTTTTTCATGTAGTACTGTTATATCCTGTACACCCCTTGAGGGTACATGTCAGGAATTTGATGATGATGATGAGGAGGAGGAATGTAAAACTCGATTGTAGCTTAAAAATATCAAAGCGCTTGACATCGATTTTTACAGAGGTCAAGTCCCATGAGAACTGTAAATAACTTTGTTTGTTTCTATGTATATCTTGCTAAATATTAATGTGATTAACCCTATAGGAAGTGAATGTATTTACTGTTTTAACGTCCAAAACAAAGGCAATGCTTTGCCATCGGAACTTTGTATATAGCTACGTGTAAATATAGCACAAGGAAAGTTGTGTACTATTTTTGTGTATGAGAAAGTTGCTTACAAGCTCTGTGTATGACACCTTTTAAGTTAATACCTAAGAGGTCGGCTAGTTTTAGAGACAAGTTTCCTCTGCCCGACAAAATACGATCAAAAGAATGCATAGAGGAGAACAAAGAGCAGGTCAAACCTAAAAGAAGATGAAAGATTCATGCCGAATTCTTCGGGGTTTACCACCCTTAGTGCAAGGTCCCGAGATCCCAAAATAAAAGGAGGCTCAGCCGAGCATAAGGGACTTCCGGTCGTGAGCAGAGAGTAATCAGAATTCAGAACCAGAGAGCGTCGGCGAGCTGCGGACCATAAGCGGATTCCTAATCAGAGGCAGTTTCCGGAAGAGAAAGAGAGGCAGTCGGAACCACAACAGAGGAGGTCGGAACCAGAGCAGTGGCGGCAGAGAAAAGAGGAGAGGCAAGGCTCCAGTTATTAAAGGGAGAATCCAGGTCCAGTTGCCGAGAGAGCAAAGGCGAAGCGCTGTTACCGAAGAGAGGCAGAGCCACTCGGCGGCACTTGCAGTCATCGGCGATTAGTAGCAGAAGTGGCGGCAGCTAGAAGTAGAAGTTCCCGAAGTAGGATCCAGAGGAGAATTGCCCGTATGCTGAAACCTCTTGTATGCGCTATTCGAGTACCGCAGATTGCAGTCCAAAAGCCCGCCAATATTCGACGTGATATCGCTGAAGCAAGACACTCCTGAAGGAAGCCTAAAACTCGAAAAAACTTGAGAGAAACGCCAAAGAGATTTTGGTGCAAGACTCTTGACTGAATGTGCGATAGAGAGCCTCGGTAAGTTCCATCATTTTGTACAATTTCTCCTATAATCTAGGACAGGGATTCTCAACCAATGGTACGCGTACCACTGGTGGTAAGTGAGCCACTGCCTTACTGGTACATCTAATATCTTGAATTGAATATAGTGGTACGCCACTGGAAAAGGTTGAGCACCCCTGATCTAGGAGATATGTTATAGATGGACTGTTAAGAATAAGTTTAATGGTAATATCCATAAGAGAGTCAATTGGCATGTTAGAAGTTGATATCGAATTTGTAAAGATAACTTAGCAGAGAGTTAGCTAACCTCTTTGCGAGTAAACTAGAAGTTGAATTTGTGAGCAGAGAGTAAAATAAGTTTTTGAGTTAAAGAGATGATTTAGTGTTGAAGTGAAAGGGTTGTAATTTTATGCTAAAGATTTTACAGATGGGTAGAGAAAGCAATCTCCCTAATGTTTAAATTCATGAATATTTCATAGTAATGTAAATACATGAGTTTTAATTATTTGTTAAAAGGGTGATGCCTGATCCTTTATCGTACGCTGTTTATAAAAATAATCGCACTTGTGAGCGGAAACAAGTGAGGCATTAAAAGCGCAGTTTAATTACGTAAGAACCACGAATGTTTATGTAAACTTTGTTGAAGGAAGTTACACTAGTGAGAGAGAGAGAGAGAGAGAGAGAGATCTACCGGAAGTTTTATTGAGTCTTATGCCGAATATTTGATATTCTGATGGCGCAGTCTTACAAATAAATTTTTCAGTGATCATAGGCATACGACTAATAAATACGGAAGGTGGATAAACATAAGACGCAGTAGAGTACGTGAAAAAGGTAGGAGAGAGAAAGCGCGCACAGATAATTAGCAAAGAATAGAAAAGAAGATACAGTATGTTAAAAAACGTTTAATTTTCTTGACCATAAAAGCTATGGGATGACTTCTAATGGGACTATATTGATCAAGTATATATAATAAACAACTAAGTTATACCAACTAGTTTCACCAAATTAGGCTGTTGGCATCTTCAGGGTACATAACTCGCATCAGTTATGTACCCTGAAGATGCCAACAGCCTTAGTTGGTGAAACTAGTTGGTAAAGCATACTTGTTTAATATTTATCACTAAAAAGTAAAAAACTGTTACAAACTATAACCAACCGATTCCAATTATATTAAACAAAGAACAGAGCGCGTACAATACATGCACAGAGCGTGCACGATCTCACTTGTTGTTATTTAGGAACGTTCTTTAGTCGGCACTGTAATTCAGTTCTGGTGAGTTAAGAGATCTAATAAGGGTCTTCCAGATCACGGGCAAGATTAGTCCTTGGTTCCTGTTAAGGTTTTGTGTACAGCGGGCAACTGCTGTGGCTTCTTTAATAATTCAGGAACGGAAGTCCTCCTCCATGTAAGGAATTGTGCTTCTGTTCCACTCTATGACATGGTTCGCTCTTGAGAAATGAAAAGCTAACCCCGATTTTACTTCTGTGTTATTATTGACGTCACCAATGTGTTCTTTTTGCCTAATTTCAAGGCTCCTTGAAGTCTGCCCGATGTAATTCAAGCCGCACGAGCAGGGTATGTTATAAACTCCAGCATATGTGAAGAAAGGATGGTTATCTTTTGGAGATCTTAAGAATTGCTTAATCGTTTCTGTGGGTTTAAAGGCCACTCTTATTTTATGTGGTCTAAGGAGTCTTGCAATCTTATTCGAAACCGTCCCTAAGTATGAAATGACGATGGTAGAAATATAACGTATGTCATCTCGTTGTCTTTATGGGGGTTCAGAGAAAAGTATCTTGTGGACGAGTCTTCGAGGAAATCCATTCATTGTAAGGTTGTTAGATATCAGAGATAGTTCTTCCTGGAGGTCTTGTTGATCTGTTGTAAGGAGAGAAGCACGGGTCTTCAGCATGTGCCCAATGCTATGTTTCTGAGAAATGTGCTGGGAGGAAGTGAAATGTAAATAACGTCCTGCGGTAAACTGAGAGGTTGATACCACCATTCGGAAGCTTCTTAATTAAAGTGTCCAGAAATGGTAATTGGTTATCTTTTTCAAGTTCTAGAGTGAATCTGATTGTGTGGTGTAAAGAGTTGATCTTGTTTAGAAAGTCTAACAGGTCCTTTTCTTGTGTGGTTCCAAACGATAAAGATAGCGTCCACGTATCTCCACCATACTGTGGGTTTAGGGTATACTGGAGATAAGATTTTACTTTCAAAATTCTCCATAAAGAGATCACAACAAGGTGGAGAGAGGAGGCTACCCTTTGCAAGACCAGCCAATTGCTCATATATGGTTTTATTCGATATGAAAAAGTTTAATGTTAAACAATGATGGAACAGAGAAGATACAGTATATTAATATAACCAACTGACAGATATTATTACAGTATTGTTTCAAATCTGTTATACATGTAGTAAGAGTTCACACACACACATACGAAAAAAAATGTTGGATTTTTCTCAGAAAAATGGAGGTCTCTCTTAAAAACAGCAATAATATTAACAATAGTATTATTATATATTTGGATTTCTTTTATTATTTTTACGTAGTCTGGAAACCTTGTTCTAATGGAACTCTTCAAACCACTTCAGGTCCTCAGTAAGTAAGGCGTTGGTCTCACACAAGCGATGAAATTCAGGTAAATAAGAAAAAAGAGGGGTGATATGATAGAGGTTTATAAAACATTATAGTTTCCTTCACCCCTCCACCCCCATAGACTCCAGCAAGAGGAGCAACTGCCCTTACTTTCGAGAACACGCATATAAAAAACAAACATACAAACGAAAAATAAAATATTCAGAATCAATCTTATGTAAAAATAAATTTTATAGAATAAATATATAATAATTTATGAACTATGCATCGTATTTATATTATTACAGACGCAAACATCGCCTGCGCATCAACCGAACCTCCAGAGTGCAATAATAATCAAATTCAGCCATTTTGATATTTTGCTGACTTTCAGTCATAAAACAGCCATCACTCTACACAGATTTTTCGATTTTGTCCTGATGTTTATAAACTTATATGAAGGTGTTTTTGTCAAGATAGGAGATTCGAACTTGTTTTATTTGTTGCCTTGATTCTTCTTCTTCTTCTTCTTCTTCTTCTTCTTCTTCAACCTTTTGGTTCTGTCCACTGCTGGACGAAGGTCTCTCCCATAGTTTTCCAGACCACTCGGTTTCTGCCTCTCCCATCCATCTCACTCCTGCAACTTGTTCCAGTTCTTCCATCCACCTTCTTCTCGGTCTTCCTCTTTGTCTTGCCCCTAGCCATTGGTCTCCACTCTGTTGTTTTTCTAGTTCATCTCCCGTCACTGCATCTGGCAATATGGTCAGCCCATCTCCTCTTAGCCTGTTTAATGTATTTTACACTATCCATGACACCTGTTTCAGATCTTATCCAGGTATTTGTCTTCCTACCCTTAATACTTCCTACTCTTAATACTATTTTTAGCATACTTCTTTCCATGCGATGTTGTGCTGTCCTCAGCTTTTTGTTTAGGGATTGTTAAAGTCCATGTTTCTCCTCCATATGTTAGGACAGGAAGTATGTACTGGTCGAAAGCTTTCCTTTTTAGACTCATAGGGATGTCACTTCTGAATATGTCTCTCATTTTCCCATAAGCCATCCATCCAAGGTGAATTCTTCGTTCAATCGCTTTTCTTTGGCAATCCTCAAAGGATAACAATTGACCCAAATATACATGTGAACTAACTTGTTCTATTTCATGGATTTCAACTTTGACAGTTATGGTTAATATTTTTTTTCTCTATTTATTTTTAATCCAATTACTCTGGAGGCTTCATTAGCTGATTTAGCCTTTCTTCCAGATCTTCAAGATTATCTGTTATCAGGACAATATCATTTGCAAATTTTAGATGATACAACCTTTCTCTATTTATGTTTATTCCTTTTGTTTCCCAATCAAGGCTTCTGAAGACTTCCTCTAGTGCAGCTGTAAATAATCTGGGAGATATGGTATCGCCTTGCCAGATGCCTTTTTGTATTGGGAACTTCACTGTTTTTATATAATTTAATTACAGAAGTTGCATTATTGTAAATATGTTTTAGTGTTTTTTCAACATATGATTTCTCAGTTCCCTGGGTTTCGAGTGCTTTTAGTTTTGCAGACCGATTTTGTTACCTAGATTAATAACTCTTAATATTCAGACCGATGGTATGCTATGTGGGCGCCCATTTTTACTCTTGTCCTATGACCTATGCCCTACAAATGTTTGGAGAGGGTCTGTTAAAGGGTAACAACCGATGAAATCAGTGAAAAAAAAATTAGAAATAGAAATTAAAAATGTCTGAAAATGCTAATTTTGCGATCCCAGTTCTGAAAGTTTATTTTAGTAAGACTGTTTCAGAATAAAACTTCGCTATTGAATTGTTTTACAAGAATTTTCAAAAATATAAAAATTAATTTTATATCTGAAATTAGAACGTTTCGACGGGAAAAGTATGAAGTCATTGCTAAGATAGGGTTACAGTAAGGAAGATCGCCACTACGCCGATTTCTCAGGGAGACCTTGAACTAGCATTCCGTGAAACCTTCTTCCACGAGCAATATTCCGAAGCAGTGTCTTGTTTTGTTATTTTCGGAACCCACGAAATTAGAATGCACTCCCTCAATGAGAGTATCAATGAATATGAGTACTGAAGTAGGTGTTATTTGCGACACCTATTTGCGGACGACTGCCTATAAGAGTCTCTCATTCAGTTTCGTTGATACCGAAGTATCTGTGGCAGACGACTGGTCATGAGGGTATCTCTAATGCAGTTTTGCAGGGTCCCAAAGGGAACTAAAGTAGGAATTATTTCTGACTTGCTTTTTTTCTACTTTATTTCAACTTTATTTCTACCTAAATCAAGCGTTTTCACACGAATGATTTGTTATTTGCGATGTTTTAATTGGGATTGTTGTTTCGTGGCTGCTGTGATTACTTTCTCGTTATCGCAACACGGTTCCAGGCGTAGTCGGTCACCCGGTGACCAACCTGTCCTCATTGTTGCAGTCGAAGTCAAAGCGTTAGGACGGTTGGCAGTTGGCTTGCTGGCAGTGGAGAGTTAGGTTTTCGAGGTCCAATAAAAAGATGCGTTCTGGTAGTGCCACGCTGTCTTTGCACTTCCCCTCGGCCTTTTTCCGGTCTGTGTCAAACGAGTCGATGCTTTGATGCAGGATGGTAACCCCGTAACAATAACAGATAGTATTTATTATTAATTGCCGAGTCAAACGGCCAGCTGTTCGTTCGGCGGTGTGGTGCGGCAGTGGCCTCGACCCAGTTTCTCTGTTCTGTATTTCGGCAAGCATTCTAACAGTCAGGGGAAAGACAATCTATTTTCTATGGGGTGGGCTGGTGGGCTAAACAAATACTGCGAGTATTTTATACGGCATATTTATGGATTACTCTAAGATTGTGGATTAATAAAAGTCTTTAATGACATTAAATCTAAATTTTCTTTAACTGCACATTTCTTGTATTATTATTATTATTACATTATTTTGATTTTATATTTTTCCAACTTGGGAAAGTTTTCTTATGGATCTCAAAATGAACAAAAAAAAAAAAAAAAAAAAAGGATTTTTCTATTTTTGGTCCATTTTTATATAATTTTGCTTTTTTTGCATAATATACCATGAAAACCAAATCCAAACCACTTTAGGTCACGAAGGAGCGGAAACACTAGAGCGGTCACATCGGTCGCTAAATTCTACCTAGCACCTCAGACAACCGCGAACATCCCCGCCATCGGCGGAATTGGAACTCACGATCTCTTGGTGGTTGGAGGATTCAGAGTTTTCAAAGAAATTGAAACGGATCTAAGATGAGAATTTAAATTTCCATAACGGAGTGAATTTTCCCTCCGTCCAGAATGTGTGCGAATGCACATTAAAGAAAGTAAATAAACTTTATTTCAGTTTATTGCGATCAACCACTTACTCACCCCTCAGCATTTCGGTTCTCATTTGGCCAACTTTCGGTCTAATCGGAACTTGGTATTGCGTTCTCGTCGTACGGAAGAATCAATTTCAACATTACTTCTTTCTATGGGGGGGATGCAATTTTTGTGTGTATATTTGTGTTTAAGTCAAACTGCCCAAACTTTCAGCTTGCCATAAACAAGGTCGCCTTCCATCGGACGGTGAAATTCATTTGCCACAGGAGACATTGACTAATCCCACCGTTGAATTCGAACCAGCAGCCAATTAGTCGAATTACGAACTTACTATTTCCAGTTACTATTGGAAATTAATAATCCTTGACTAAACATGCACAATTACACTGTTAACTGTTAACTTCTATGACTGGATGGACATCAATCCTTGGATTTTTATCCCGTAAACGGTACATTTTAATTATTTAATGAAAGAAAGTTTTGAGCACCTGGTTCGCCCTAATTAGGGCTGTGTAGAATTATTTCAATCTGTGACCAGGACTGCCTTTGGGCGTTTATGTTTCCATCTATCTTTTTCATCATAATCTGATGACTCACAAATGCGTAGGTTGGGTTGGAGTGATGCCAGAGCAAAGTACTTGGTTGCTGTCTGGAGGAGAAACGTATGTCTGGCAGGTTTCCATCTTGGTGGAGGATAGTGCTCCTTACAAACCATGGGGTATGGAAGATCATTCGGGGGTACCTAGTTTGAATTATCTGTAAACTTTTGATGTTGCTAGGGGAGGTGTGGCTCCACGCTGGTGAACCGTAAGTTAGTGTGGGTCAGATGATTGCTTTGTATATTCTTGGTTTGTTTTCAGGACTGACTTTGCTTCTTCGGTTGAGTTGAGCTATTGCTAAGTTAGCTTTGTTGCAGGCATGAGAGATCTAGGAGTTGAAGTTGAGTCGGTTATCTAGTTTGATTCCCAGGTATTTTACTTCTTTTTGCCATGGGATATCGGTATTGAACATTGTTACTGTTCCGTGGCGGTTTGCTTTCTTCCTTGTAAAGAGTATGGCCATGCTCTTGTCTGCATTGACGTCTATTCTCCATTTTTGAAACCATTTTTCAAGATTTGTTGCTGCATTTTGTAGTCGTTGTGTGGCTAGGTGTGGCCTGAGTGATCTGGCCAGTATTGCCATGTCATCTGCATAAAAAGCCATGATGGTTGATGTTGTGTTTGGGACGTCTGAAGTGAAAATATTGAAAAGTAATGCCTTGCTGGACACCTGCTCTGATATTACTTGTAGTGGAGCTGAGTCCACGGAGTTTCACTTGAAATTTTCGGTCTTTCAGGTAAGAGTCTATGATTTGGATGAGGTTTAGTGAGTATTTTGCAGTTATTAGTTTGTAGATGAGGCCTTTGTGCCATACTTTATCGAAGACTTTCGCCACATCCCGGAAGATTGCACCTGTATGTTGTTTACAATTGAATCCGGTAGTTATCTATTCTATAAGTCTGTGGATCTGTTGAGTTGTGCAATGACCTGTGCGGAAACCAAATTGTTCTTTTCGGATTAGGTCTAGATTGTCCGTTTCGTTTTGCAGGCGTTTTAGTATTACTTTTTCAGCGATTTTCCCAAGGCCTGACAAGAGGCTGATAGGTCTGTAATTCTGGGGGAACTGAGGTGCTTTCCCCGGTTTGTGGATGAGGATTATATCTGCCTGCTTCCAGCGAGTGGGGCAGTAGTTAAGTCTTAGCATCGCATTGATGATAGCCACTAGATGCATTATTGTTTTGTGAGGGAGTGCTTTTATAATTTTGTTTGAAATCTGATCAGGACCTGGTGCTTTTCTATTGTTGAGGTTCTTGCAGCGTACTTGCCTGTGGAATTTTTCGATGAAGCTCAAGTCATCATGAGTGTAGTTTGGTTGAAATTGCAGCTCCAGAGCGTCTGCAACGGCTTCTACTTTCTCATCATCTCGGTGAATGTTGGAGCGGTCACTGCGAAGAGCTTTAGTTATTTTCCATAATGAGTTGTCTTTGGTTTTAGGGATCTTAGTTTCCTCTCCTATAGCTGGTTCTTTCTTATGGTCTTTGATTGCATATCGGACTAGGTTTATCACCCTGTTTAACTCTTGTTTATCCTGGGGCGATAGAGGTGCATGGTAGCGACGCCTGATACTGTTTTTGTTGCGGATAAGCTGTAGAATCTCTTCTGGGAATAGGTTAGCTTGAGCTGGAGCAGTAACGGTGGAGGCTGTTGCGAGGCCAGTTTGGATTGTGCTTTCTAATTTTATTGATCGCTATGTCTAGTCCTTTGGGTGAGGAGATGTTGGAACAGGGCCTGTGATGTTGCAGAGAGTTGCGTTGAGCTTTTTAAAGTTTGTGCAGGACTGGTTGGGGATGATTTCTGTTTGCCCATCTAGGTTTAGTAGAACTGGGTTATGGTCGGAGCTGAGATCATTAACAACCTGTAACTGGAATTGGTATGAGGTGTTCCTGAAGATGGCTATATCCAGTACTATATCTAGTGGCTATATCTAGGGTTTGCCCAGCGGTCCGCAGTGTGTTGGTTCGGCTGGACCTGCTACGGTGATGTTTATTGTCATAGCAAAACTTGTGTAGTCTCCTCGCATTGTTGTTGGTGTTTCTACTATTCCATGCTGGATGTTTGGCATTTAGATCTCCTGCCACCACTGCTGCCTCACTTGTTTTCGAGGAGCTGGGAGAGATCCGAGGCTAGTAGTGGTTTGCTTGGAGGGTTGTAAACAGAATATAGTTTTAGTCTTCCTGTATTGTTGGTGCATATCTCAATTCCAGTTTCTTCCAGGTTTGTGGTCATTGTTTTCTTGATCTCATTGTATCTTATGTTTTTTTTTTGATGAAGATAGCTGTGACACCCTCTCTGGCATTAAGCCTATCATTCCTTTGTAGTGTGTAGTATCTTAGTTTGAGGGTTATCAAATGGCCGGAGGTGAGTCTCGTTGATCAAAAGGATGTCCACCCTATAACGTGCTGCAAATTCTTCCAATTCTAGGAGATTATTGTTTAGTCCATTAGCATTCCAGAATGCAATCTGTATGAAATTATTCTAAATAGGCATATTAGTCATTGTTTAACATTGAGAATATTACTTGTATGTTTTTTGCGAACTTGTTTGTATCACTTTGGCTGTGGTTGGTCTTGCAGAAAGTCGTCAGCATCTCCCCCAGTGTGGCAGCTAGGACAGCTGAGTCATGTTTGTTGGGAATAGACTCTTCTGGTTTGGTCTTTGAGGAAACTGATGCTACATATGAGCTCTGTGGTGTTGTTTGTTGGTGGGTACCACCTTCCAAGAGTACTGTACGTTTTTGAGATGGTGGAGTGTTTGCTTTTCTGTTTTTTGCCAGGTTATCTGGGAGATGAGTGCAGCCTTTATAATATTCTGGATGTGGTCCACCACAGTTTGCACATGTGGGCAGAGTAGTACGTGGTTTGGAGCATGTGTGAGAGGGGTGGTTGTTACCACATTTTACACATTTGTACTCCGCTTTGCATAATTTTTGAGAACGTCCGTATTTTTGGCATCGCCCTGTAGTTGCTTTCCGCCTTAGTCGTTCCGTTTTAATCACTAGATTGCATACAGTTTTAAGATCATATATTTATCTTTGATCCTTGTTCATTTCAATTAGTACCAGGGGCATGGGACGCTTGTCCGCCCTATACATCATAGAGACCTTAAGTGGTTAGAGGCCTTGTATTTTTAGGTCAGAGGCTATTTCTTCTGCCGTCACGGTTTCTATGATCCCTCCTAATACCACTTTTAAGTTTTTTTCACTTTTCAGCTGAAACGTATGGTGCGGGATTTCCAGCTCGTCCATGTGTTTGGTAAGTCGGCGGTAGTCCGATACTCCTTTTGACTGTATTCGGACTCCTTCATCTGAGTTTTTAACCGAAGTGAAATTAATTTCTGAGTTTTTCATGACCTCCACAACTGGTGACCATTATTCTTTAGCATGCAGAATCACCGCTGGTATTCGCTCTTTAATCTGTGCAGACGTGCCCATTGGTGCTTCATCTGTGGACGCTTGGGACTCTACTCTTATAACCACCTTCCTGCGCTTCTTTCTACTGACTACCTGGTACTCGTCGGTGTCCTCTAGCGTGTGAATCTCAGCTGTTGTGGTATTTCCTTTGTTGGTATCTTGTGAGGTGTTGGGAAGAAGGTCAGGGGATTGGTAGTCCTCTGATTCGACCTCTGTTATTTGGTGGATTGCTACCTTTCCTGGCTATTTCCTTTGCAATAGGCCCCCTACATGTTTGAAGACTGCCAATAGCTGTTTGAAGTGTCCATGATTTGGCCTAATTTATAATTAGAAAGAGAGAATAGAGATTCCTCAGGTGTCCCCAGGAGGTTACAGGTAATCCTGTGGACTTTTGAGGGTCCACTAGCAAATCTCGTAGGCACTCTCAGGTGTCTACTAGCAATAAAATACAACTAGCTGACCTACAGTAGGTAAAAGGAGTGTCAGGAATTCACTTTGCCACAGATTGAAATCCTACCTCCCTAAATAAAACCCTAAATCCACCACCGGTCCTCATTGTGGGTGGGGACCTCTTGAATGTTTCATGAAGAGGGGGAGACAGTAGGAAACAAACTGTGTCTGCGCCAGTGTAATGCGCCTTTCGTGAAAAACCTTGTAAGCAAACTAATCAGGCTCAATTTAAAATAATACGCCCGTTCAGATCAAAAGCCCTCCTGCACAATTACAATTTCTTGAAAAAAGTGGGCGGTGGACTGAGTCCTTCACTCTTTATCCCGTCATCTGAATGAAGAAAATCTGCCTGGATGGGGTGTTATTGAGCTAAAAGCTGTAGTCATGGCTGGGTAACAGCAATAGCCGAGCCTCAGTTAAAACTTCATTAGCTACAGTATCGCCATTTGTTACCCTGGTTGCTAGATCAATGCCTGCACAATTACAATTGACAATTGACATTTATGACTTTAGGGGTGAAGCAAAATGCTTTTCGTATTCCCTGCTATCTGTTGTGGTTACAGTGAGGGTAAAATTTATGAGCAGATTGCTCGCCCTGAAAGGGTATGGAGATTATGCATCGCTAAAGGAGGCTAATATAGCTTTTGGTCTTCTATATTTGAATATGTCCGTTGCCTCGTATGCTGCAGCTTGCTGAACCAAATCGTTGGGGTGTGTGGACGTCTTTAGGAAGAACTTGGATGCTAAGGATTGTAGAAAAGAGAAAATATATAAGGAATATATATATATATATATATATATATTTCTTCTGATCTCTGTTCCAGGTGTTTTTTTATAAAGTTCCTCGTTCTTGTAACTTATATTATTATAGTCAAACTGGGATCTGTTAACATCCGAAAAGATGAAATATATATAGTTATATATATATATATATAAAGTTTTTTAACTTGAGTATATATATATATATATATATATATATATATATATATATATATATATATATATATATATATATATATAATATATATATATATATATTCGGCATGAAACTCTTTGAGTTTCTTATTCGGCTAAGAAACAATATGGGATGTAATATCACTTAACTTAAATAAATTAAATACGTTTCTTTTAAGATTAAAAAATCTATCTACTTAGTCTTAAAACATTATAAATTTGTTTTCATTATTTCACGACCCCTCAACAAAACCTACGGCACTCAGTTTGGGAAGCGTTGATCTAGATTCTAGATAAAGGAATACCGAGCAGGTGTATGCAAAATTCTTTTATGCCTTCTCTCAGCAACACAGAAAAAAGAAGAAGAAAAAAAAAAGTACCAGCTGCTAGAATTGTGCTCTTAAAGCAAACGAAGTTTGGGTTGTGAGCGAGCCTAACATAGTCGTTATGCAAAAACATTATGGGAAAGGTCATAAGCAGACCGGTGTCGGCCTCTATGGAGATCTCATCAGCGGGAGATAGATCCAGGAATATCCTAAATTTAAATCGATGCAAGAATCATAAATTTCCCATATATAAGTAGCATAATTACCAGTTACTTCCCATATCATGAAATAAATTTTATTTTACTCATTTTCTTAAGATATCGAAAATAATCGCATTTTATTACGTAATGATTTTCTTAATAGACGGACGTTACCGTCAATCAAAGTTGATTACTCTTATTATGATTTACTGACGCTGCATAATCTATCAATGCGAAATGGGAAAGTGCATATGAACCCAACTGCGGGAAAAAAAGTTTCAATTGGTCTCAACGAACGACTATTGTGGCAATGAGGAAGAGAATGAAAATCACACTGAAGGTGGCTTTCCTTCTTCGTCTCATAAGCGTCCATTTCTTCCCATCTCTGTTCCAGGTGTTTTTTTATAAAGTTCCTCGTTCTTGTAACTTATATTATTATAGTCAAACTGGGATCTGTTAACATCCGAAAAGATGAAATATATATAACTATATATATATATATATATATATATATATATATATAAAGTATTTTAACTTGGGTATATTATGTATTCAAGATACCAAGCAATTTTATATAAACTTGGTTTTTAATCCTATTTCCCAAGTGAGCAAACAGTCAAGTAAGTCAAGTCTGTGCCTGCACGTAGTGCAAGTCTGAGGCAACTCGTGGTAGGCTTAGGTGCTGTTTACACGCATAATGAAATTTAATGAAATAAAATACAGCACAAAAATATAATTAAACAGCAAGTTTCATCTATGTTACAGAGCCATCTCCAGGAATACCGTATTAAAATTATAATATCATACACAAAAACAAATACAAAATAATAAGTGGAAGGAATTAGACGATTTAAAGACTAAAGTACTATGAGAGGTGGCCTCTGGGTGCTGTTAGCTAGCCTTAGCTAATGGGCTAAGGCTAGCCTGAGAATTAAAGTTTCGGAAATTTAACAGAGGCTGCATTTTTAAATGTGCTGCTGAATCTATAAAAAGTCGTTCAACTTTGCATTTTCTGTGATGTACCATAATAATTTTATTCCATCTGATCTTGTGCAAGGTATCCAAGGGAAGTTCAGCTAAACCTCATCGACCATAGTTGTGGCGGCGGATGCAGTGGTGTAGCTAGAGCTTTTGCCGCCTCTCTGAATACACACCAAAAATACTACAAAAAGTCAAAATGACGTATAAGGAAATAAATTAAAACACCAAGTTTATTTTTGAAGTAAAAAATATTGAAGTAATTTCAACATTCTAAAATGCTAATTTTCTTGCTTTTCTGCTAGCAAAATCGTCGATGACATTGGCGAAGTCTATTTCATAGTAATGTAGATAATTCATGATCAATTTTATTTTGAAAAACTCCTCTCACAACTAGCAACACTTACAGCAATTGTGAGAAAAATTCGCAGTAGTATTACCATATTTGGGAATGAGTTCTCGAGATTGAATATTATTTTAGAATTAACTGCAAAAGTTAATTGAATTAACTGAATTAACCCCTCCGCCCCGCCCAGATGTATGTATATATATTCAAGATACTAAGTAATTTTATATAAACTTTGTTTTTAATCCTATTTCCCAAGTGAGCAAACAGACAAGTAAGTCAAGTTTGCGCTTGCACGTAGTGCAAGCCTGAGGCAACTCATGGTAAAGGTGGATGAAGTCTGATCACTTTCCTTAGCAATTTTCCCTTAATAAAAAGCACATCCCCTTGCGGAAATGTCTTATGTTATGCATTAAAGGTAATGGTCACTACCCCATACCAGTTTCCCTTTGTTGAAGTGCGGGGATACCATTCCAAAAAATCGTAAAGTCCCCTGGGTCACCCAATAATGAGCGACCGCAGGATCAGAAAGTCAGAAACACTCATCTGGAAGGGTAACAGCAACAGCCGTGCCTCAGTTAACTTCACAGGCTACAGCATTCATCACCCCACCACGTAGTCCCTGGGTGACAGCAACAGCCGAGCCTCAGTTAAAACTTCACGGGCTACAGCATTGCCATTCATCACCCAAGCTTCCAACTGGTTTCGACCTTTATTAGATCTCGTCAGTGGAAGTCAGAGCAGACAATGCTAAGGGCGAAGTAATGCAGAGCTTATATGAATTTTACCTAAACAAGTTGCCACAAGGTGCTTCGACCTTATTAAATAAAATCTCAGGATGAGAGATAGATGTAGAAAGTTTTTTAACTTCGGTATATTATGTATTCAAGATACTAAGTAATTTTATATAAACTTGGTTTTTAATCCTATTTCCCAAGTGAGCAAACAGACAATTAAGTCAAGTTTGCCCCCGCACGTAGTGCAAGTCTGAGGCAACTGATGGTAGTGCTACACTAGGGAACTCGGGGACCGTCATGGGAGGCAAAAGCTCTATCAAAACCCCTGCATCCATCCCCACAACTATGGTCGATGAGGTTTAGCTGAACTTCCCTTGGATACCTTGCACAAGATCAGATGGAATAAAATTATTATGTTACATCACAGAAAATGCAAAGTTGAACGACTTTTTATAGATTCAGCAGCACATTTAAAAATGTAGCCTCTGTTAAATTTCCGAAACTTTAATTCTCAGGCTAGCCTTAGCCCAATAGCTAAGGCTAGCTAACAGCACCCAGAGGTCACCTCTCATAGTACTTTAGTCTTTAAATCGTGTAATTCCTTCCACTTATTATTTTGTCTTTAACAGAGATGAAACTTGCTGTTTAATTATATTTTTGTGCTGTATTTTATTTCATTAAATTTTATTATGCGTGTAAATCAGCACCTAAGCCTAAATATGTGTTTAATAATATATCGCGTTAGTGTTAGAGATTACGAGATGGAAGCAGTTGTCTGCCGTACTTTCTTTATTAATGTCGTTTATTATCATTGGCAGTTTGAGCTAGTTATCTCAGATTCACTTCCCCTTATTCTCTAAAAGAAGTAACTACTCCACCGTTTGAGGAATAATATGTCAATTAGTGGGAATCATTTTATTATTTTTTTTCCTGAATTCATTCGAAATAGCTCAACTGCTGCATATTATTGATATTATGAACATTAGAAGTTTCTTTCACTTTACATTTTCGAAAAGTCATAGGAGGCACAGCTTGTAAGATCATTTTGCTTAACAACAGTTCAATGAGTTAAACAATTAAATTTTAAAATATATTGGTAACGATTTTTCAAAAAGGCAAGGAACTTATTTACCAAATAAAATACATCTTCAGACCGATCTAAATGCTAGATAGATGGAGGATGAGGAAACCCCCACTGATTACCTTCATGTCGTGTTCCTAATCCTAACTCGTGTTATAAGTATATGTTCACGGGTGTTGCATGGCGATTTTTATACAAAACAAAAACCAAATAAATAAGATAACTGTTTGATTCATTTTTCCATAATAATTTTAAAATAACGTGAATTTTCTCCCATACAATTTTTTTCCCTGTCGCAAATGTTTTGATTTAGTTTACTTTCGCAGAAAAAGTGTTGCAACTTTGTAGCCTGTCAGAACTTCTTCTTCTGCAGCTTGTCCCACTTAAGTAGGGTCGCTGTTGTTGCTGAGTTTCTTCCACATCCTCCTGTTTTGGGCTGTAACCACATTCAAGTTCTTCATCCTCAAGTCTCCCTCCATCTCTTCTCTGGCCGCCCACGTTTCCTCCTCCCCTGCACATCCATCTGCATGACTTTTCTTCCCACATATTCGTCCTCCCTCCTCATCACATAACCAAACCATATCAACCTTGCCTCCTGTATCTTTGCTCCTAAGTTCGTAAAGTTCACCGTTCCCCCTTACGTAGTCATTTCTTAGACGATCCTTTCTGGTCACACCGCACATCCACCTAAGCATTCTCATCTCCACTACCTCCATCCTGCTGATGTTATTTTTCTTCAGGGCGACAATTTCCATAGCATACGTCATAGCTGGTCTCACTATTGTCTTGTAGATTTTGCCTTTTAGATTGATCGGCACCCTCTTATTGCACAGCACTTTTATGCTGCTATTCCAGGTTATTCTAGGTCTGACTCTTTTTCGAGTTGCTGAAAGGTTCTTGAAGAACTTGCATTGGCAGACCGTTTTATATATCTACTCATAAGGCTAAGCCACATAAGTTGTTTCCTTCGAATCTTAGTTATATGTTATCTTTTGGACTGAAGAAACAACTAATTCTTTGTCTTACTTCAAAATTCTAGGTGTACAAAAACGAAAAAGTAAAGAATTCAACTTAAATATCATTAAGAAAAATAACTGCAAATCAGTTGTGATTGTTCATTGCTCTGAGGCGAGCACGTACGCACGCACACGCACACATTAATTCAATGAAAAAGAAAACCGGAACGGATGGCTAAAAAAAAATAAAAATAAAAAGCCGATTTTTCGTGACAGTAGAGTTGCTGAATTTTTTTTAACCTTCTTTCCGTACATGCCTACATTACATCTAATATTAAAACCGAACATTTTACTGAGACCAGACCTGAAGGTAAGGTGATTCCAGCTTCGAAACACAGTGCACTGTATTTTATAAAGCACGCAAAGAATATTTAAAGCTAACACAGGTATACGAAACAATCCGTTAATGACGATAAAACTGCGATTCTGGAATAACTTAATTGAATACGAAAAGCTTCTGAGTTTTTGTTAGTGATTTAATTCCATTTTAATATTCACCAGTTGTAAAATATGTATAACATATCCCTATCTGTGAGGTCACCGACAGTCAGACTACTAAGAGATAGGTTGAAAAAAAAAAAAAAAACGCATTCTTGAATTTAATGTGAACAAAAGTAAATTGCGTGAAAATGCTCTTCATAAGTACAGATATCGCGACCCAGTCCAACGCGTAACCTGTTTCAAGACGTCTGCCCTCTAGCGGAGATATGAAATAATACTAATAAGAACAATGACTGCTTCTCGTTGGAAATACGTCAAAACAGATTACACCTATCCGTGCACAAGATGAATATTTTGTCTGGCCCCCGCAAAAAAAAAAAAAAAAAAAGATATGAAGTAATATTAATTTAATGCAAGCAGGTAAGGCTGTATTCTTCAGAGCGTTCAAAATTTTTAAATGTTTTTAAATCGAAATTTTTAAATATTAAAGTGAGTGGACAGTGTTTTCCAAATTGATTGTACCGTAACGGCTCCAAGGCTGACATTTTTTTTTTAAATTTTCGAATTTTATTTATATATTACTAGTGGGAGGCTTTTACACCAAAATTTATTCGACGCGCAGTGCAATCGATACTTTCGTCGAAAATGTACGCATAGCGGATTAAGTCGAAAGGGAACCCCCTAAAAAGTGTTTATATATGTATACGCTACATGCATGTGAACATATGCATATATGATACAAAGAAAACTATGACTTCACTATAACAAAAATTCAGCAAAAAAATCAGCTAACGCCTTTGATTCCTGTACAGGGAGTAGGCAAGACTGTTTTAGCCCTATCTAATTTTTGCAGCCTGAGAGAGAAGTTTAATCTCTACCGGTAGCCACTCAGAGATAGCTGGCCCAAGGCTATCGCTAATTTAATCGTCATGCAGTGAAGAGATAGCTTACAAGTGCCGCCATCTCTTGGTCCCTAACCCTAACAGAATATTTTTAATGTATGAAAATAGTGTGGGTTGGACGATTCCGTTTTCTTGAGTTTAAGAGGACAAAAACCAGAGTTTCTGGGAGGAAAAATCCGCTTCTCAGTGCCAGAGATCGACTAACTCGGGAACCCATCCAAAAAAAAGTTTAGAAAATGTTCCTCTAGTCTGCAAATAGATTTGAACCTAAGTCTTCCTTCGTGCCATCAAGCGCCATGGAGTACATACTGCTTCCACTGCCTACACAGACTCTTCAAAAAAATTCAGCACACATAATTTGAGATTTAATATTTTTTTCAAAACATTGCAATACATTTTTCTGTATAATAATAAAAAGCTCGGCCCCCTTGGCGGCCGCCAGGTCCATTACTTGCTTGATCTGCCTCTGAATGTATGCTAAATTTTCAATTATACACCTCCTTATATATGGCAAATGAATAATCTGTGTGTTACAATATTTCATATTGTTCAGTACTATTTTAAAAGGCCATTATTGAGAGTAATTTTAGGGTGTTGTATGCCATATTAAAGAGACTGCTTTTAGCGTAAGGAAGTTTGAGGCCCACTGAAACAGTATATTAAAATTGTCAGGAAGGATAAAAACCCTTTCACCCTCTGCATAAAACCTTTTAATTCACACTCAGGTCGAAATCCGTTATAATTATTTTTTCCTTCCTAAGACTCTTTTCCAGTCATTGGAATAATGCCGGAGTAGTCCTCGTGAACTCGCTAGGGGGAGAGGAGCCTCTTAAAAGTGAATAATTACTAGTATTTTTGGAAAGAGATTACATAGCGCCTCAATAGCAGAATGGAAGGAACATCAGATTTGCTCCCTTTGATCAGAAAAGACCTGCGTTCAATTCTAGTCTTGACGAGGAGAATTTATATGGAAGTTTTCAGTTAACGGCGAGTTAGCTAATCTTATTTGGAGGTAGCAGGGATTTTTCTATCGGAAACTCGTGTTTTTCATCCTGCCAACAGGCAAATCACCATGAGGACACACACAATTTACAGACAAAAAATATTTCTGTTGGTGGTAGTGGGGCGGGAGATATGGTGTTGACGGTCATAGTTTAGTTGGAGAATTGAGTAGTAAGGGAGATGGTGCGATGTGTGTAGAGTAAAATGCCCTCTCGCGATGAGTCCTTGGACTCCTAGGTGTCAGGTAATAATAATAATATCAGTGAAGATTAGTATAGGAGAAAGGAAAAGAAACTGAGGATTTTACCTCAACTTAAAAAAAAAACAGCTTAGCAGTCGTTATAATTCAAAACACAGCATCCCTCCCGATGTACTCCTTACACTTTGTACATCTTAAATGCGACTAACTGCAGAATATTCATCACACATTTCGGGTACACTGAAATTTATCCTAAGAGATATCGACTGTATACATTTCGCTTTACAGGTGATCCCTCTCTTACATAGGCCATTCAGTTACTTTCCCATAGGCGATCTGTTTCTATATTATGGCTTTTATAGCTACTTTCATGGGCGTTGCTTTACTGACCTGGCGACATTCCTCTGCTTTCCTCTAATCATGTAAGAATTAAAGTAGCCACTGATCAACATCTGTACACATGATGTTTTAAGGATATTTGTGACATAAAGACTGAATAATATAAGCACGTAAACACAAGAAAGATATTTAATTAACCAAATATTTCAGTCTGGAAATAGCAGACGATCTTCAGTGGCACTACAAGAACAGTTTAAAAAATGCAAGGTGGAATACTAACAATAGATCATTTAAAAATCGAACAAGCCGCGTGATGTTATATCACTAAGTATTAAAGGGAATATTTTTAAGCAGAAACATGATTGGAATAAAGATATTAATTAATAATATTAAATAACATAAAATTAATATGAATTAATGAGTTATCCTGATTAGACTTTCCCAGATTTTTGATATAGATATACAGTCATTCCGATTCAGGTGAAATGCCTCTACGCTTTCTTTGAATAAAAGTTCAAATTTATAACTGGATCTATGTAAGAGACGAGTTTTTGACCAAAGGATGTTGTGGTTAGTTTCAATCCCGTGCTGAGCCAATCCAGATTTTTCAGGTTTGTTGTGATGAATGGAGGATAATGTTCTTGGATTCTTTTTTCAAGAGAAGGTCCAGTTTGTTCAAAATAGGAGAGATCACAGTTGCAGGGAATTTGATAAACTCCAGGAAGAGATAAAGTTGAGCGTTTGTCTTTATGAGAAGGATAATGGGGGGGGGGGGATAATTTGTTAATAGGTGAATACGTAGCTGTTAACTCATATTTCTTCAGAATTCTTGCGATCGGTTTTGAAATCCCGGAGATGTAAGGAATTGGAACTCGACGTATTGAATCTTCGTTGTTTTGTGGTGGATTATAAGAATCGAGAAGATGTTGAGTACTCTTTTCGGAAAAGCCACTGCGTTTCATGTGTTGTTGGATAGTAGAAAGTTCTTTCTGTAGAAAATTAGAAGTAGAACAATTAATTTTGAACCTTCTGATTATACATTTCATGATTCCTGATTTTTGACAAGGATGATGGGCTGATTCTTTAAGAATAGAACGACTGTGAACGTTGGTTTCCTGTAAACTGTAGTTGTAAGAGTATTTGAAGGTGACCGGATGAGGAGAACGTCTAAAAAAGATAACTGGTTGTTTTCTTCCATTTCCATAGTAAACTTTATACGATGATGTAAGGAATTGATGCTGTTTAAAAAGAAGGTCAGGAGTCTTTGTTGTGCGGCCATACAGTAAAGATGTCATCGACATATCTTACCCAAAAGGATGGTTGAGGGAAAATAGATGAGAAGAGGACTTTTTCTAGATGTTCTAAGTAAAAGTTGACTAAAGCAGGAGAGAGAGGGCTTCCCATGGCTGTAAAATTTGTTTTGACATAAGAAATATCCAGAGTGTATTACTAAATCGAATAGTTTTATAATGTCGTCTGGAAAGATGTCAGCAAGTAATTTTAAAGTCTCCTTGAGAGGTACATTTTTTATAATGATTCTATATCAAAGCTCACCATAAGATCTGTAGGTTGCAATGAGACATTTTTTAATTTTTCTAAGAAATCTGAGGAGTTTTTTAGAAAGGAACCAGAGTTGCCTATGTGAGATTTCAATAATTTAGCTAGATATTTGGCTGTACGGTAAGTAGGAGAATCAATACACTCTACTATTGTACGGATAGGATAGTCAATGTTATGTATTTTAGGAAGACCATAAAATTTAGGAGGTCTTGCAAAATGAGTTTCAGGTCTTTCAATTGTGTCTCTATCTAAACATCAAAGAGAGAATTTAATTTCTTTACTTGTCTGTTGGTTGGGTTACAATCAAGTTCTTCATATGTGGAGCGATCTCGAAGTAAAAGAGAAAGTTTTCTTCTGTAATTTGCTGAGTCCATAACTACTGTTATTTTCCCCTTGTCAGCTTTGGTGATAATGAGGTGATTATTTTTCCTCAAGGACTGTAAAGATATTAGTATTCCACCTTGTATTTTTTTAACTGTTCTTGTAGTGCCACTAAATATGGTCTGCTATTTCCAGACCGAAATATTTGGTTAATTACATATCTTTCTTGTGTTTACGTGCATATATTATTCAGTCTTTATGTCACAAGTATCCTTAAAACAACAAATTGTAATCCTTCACGGGGAAAATGCGACCAAAATAACTGGTAAATTAGGAAAACTCAGTTATACAAGGTAGGTTATGAGCAAAGATCAATTTTTTTAAAAAATGTCGCGACAACAAGATTATTCCCAATTTCGCTAAGATTAATGAAACTATAAAATCTCCTGGAGCTCATAATATTTACCGGAACACCAGTTTATCGTTAATCCGACAAACTTAAAGCTGCTAAACGTGATCTTTCTATTCACAGTGATCATATTTCTGATCTTCACACCTATATTTCCACAAACTTGGATCCACATCTTTCACCCATAATTCTACATGTGACTAAACGCTCTACTTAAAGAGCATATAATAAACTAAGTGAACATCTAAACCGAAAATATGAAGCTAGCTCTTTCGTCTAAACAATTCAAGCCCTTCAAAACTCCAGATAATTGGATTGTCAATATATCCGGACGTCCTCTAATAGCGAAACCCTCATCCTGTCAAAAGGAAATGATTTTTCTATTGTTCCTAATACGATACCATATCTAGATTTCCTAGTTAACATTGAACGCAATCTCAGTCATCCTACTAGTGATAAAGCTATTGCTATTCGCCTAGAAGTCGCTTCTTCTCTACCTAAGGCCAAACGTCCTCCTTCCGACATATCTCTTTCTGAAATGAAATCTTTACAGTCCTTGAGAAAAAACAATCACCTCATTATCACCAAATATAAAAATTAATTTTATGTTATTTAATATTATTAATTAATATCTTTATTTTAATCATGTCTCTACTTAAAAATATTTCGTTTAATACTTAGTGATATAACATCACGCGGCTTGTTCTATTTTTAAATGATCTATTGTTAGTATTCCACTTTGTATTTTTTTAAAACTGTTCTTGTAGTGCCACTGAAGATGGTCTGTTATTTCCAGACCGATATATATTTGGTTAATTAAATATCTTTCTTGTGTTTACGCGCATATATTATTCAATCTGTACACATTCCAACCATAATCATATTGAAATAATGACTCATCATATTCCTTCATTCCATGTACATCTGTTCTTTGGAATATCTCTCTCCATGTTCTTTTTCCCAAATAAGTAAATTCTGTCCAAGATTTTCTCTTTAATCACCTGTCGTCAATTTTCTGTTTTGATGTGCGTGGGTTCAATATATAAAAACGAGTACTAAATAAATAAACATAATAGTTATAAGTTACGTTTACAATTAAAGCATTAATTAATGAGAACATTACACTTTTTGTAGACATAGCTTTTTTTAAATCTCCAGACAAATTTGTAAATTAGTTCGTCATCACGTGAACATCACATCAAAATACAATATGACTGTTATTATATATTATACTTTGGAAGTCACTTTGTGTGTCTGTAATATATATATATACATATACAAGCGACTTCTGAAGTATAATCCTCAATCCAGGAAGATTTGAGGGGGGGGGGGGAATAGCAGTCCTCAGAACATGTAAAAGTTCATATACGATACTTGAGCTGTCGAGAGAAAATCAAGTAATGAATAAAATAATAAATCATCCTCTTACTCCTTTTATTCCCTAAAGGGGTTTAGGCTAAGCTGTATAGCCTTAACCAACTTTTGGAGACTGGGGAGCCACCTCCAGTCTAATCCATTAAAGATAGCTAGTCCAAGGCTATGAAAAAAATCAGCTAACGCCTTTTATTCCCTTATAGGGAGTATGCGAGGCACTTTTAACCCTATCTAACTTTTGGAGACTGAGTGGTCGGTTCAATCTCCACTGGCAAACAATCAGAGATAGCTGGTCCAAGGCTATCATAAGTTAATTGCTACACAGTGAAGAGCAGGACAAACAAGTGCAGCCATCTCATGGTCCCTAACTTCACTACAATATTTTTAATGTCTGAAAATAGTGTGGGTTCGACGGTCGATTTTCTTGAGTTTATGGGATGAAATGGCCGAATTTCCGCGAGAAAAATCCTCATTCTCGTGCCAGAGATCAACTAACTCGGGAACAGGTCAAACGACGGTCTAGAAAATGTTCCTCTAGTCGGCGACTAGATTTGAACCAAAATTTTCATTTTTGTGCACATTGGACTGCAATCTTCACTTCCACTGAGCTATACAGGCTCTCGAAAGATTTTAATTGGCACCATGGGAGAGGGCATGGCAGACAGCTGTCTGCATCTTGTCACTCATAACGTTATCGCTAAATATTATTCTCTAAAATTGTGTGAGCTCTGCAGTCGTTTTTCATGAGTTGCATTATAAAACCCCAGTTCCAAGGTTTCCTACCTGTCTGTGCTGGAGATTAACTACCTAGTGAAAGCAGTAGAAGAAAAGCTAAGGAAAAGTATCTGTAGTAGGCTGTTAGATTTGGGTTGTATAGCGCCATGGATGTAAACGTTTTTACTGCCACTTTCATCATTTCGGATACATTACTTGAATGAAGTTATAAATGAGCAAAATAAATAAATTAAATTAAACAACAGAAATGTATAACTGTTTTCAAACGTAAGTTTCTATGGTTTTGCAGTTCTGTGGGAAGTTTTCGATATTGAGACCACATTATGATGAAAATAAATAATTTAATAAAAATAAACAATTAAAGCCGGACAATTGAGCCTGTGTAGCTCAGCGGATGTGACGTTTGCACACCGCCGCGCTTGGCCGCACTAACGAAGACTTTGTTTCGAGTCTAGTCGGCGACTAGAGGAAATTTTTCTAAGCCTTTTTTCGACCGGTTCCCGAGTTAGTCGATCTCTGGCACGGGCAAACAGGTTTTTCCTCCCGGAAACTCGGGTTTTTCGTCCTGTAAACTCAAGAAAATCGACCGTAGAACCCACATTATTTCAGACATTAAATATATTGTGTTAGGGTTAGGGACCACGAGATGGCGGCACATTTGAGCCGTCTCTCTTCACTGCGTACCGCTTAATTAGTGATAGCCTTGGGCCATCTGTCTCTGATTGGGTACCAGTGGAGATTGAACTGCCCACTCAGTCTCCAAAAGGTTAGATAGGGCTAAATGGCCTCGCCTACTCCCGTATACGGGAATAAAAGGCGTTAGCTGATTTTTTTTTTTTTTTTGAAGTTTCGTAAGTCGTAAGACTTTCATCATCAAGGGTACTGGCACATAAACGTTTTACAAAACAAAAGTATGTTAACAATTAATTACACATGTTAGATGTTTTTGATAACTTCACAACTGTTATATATAATTGATAAACCAGAATACAATTGATAAATTCCTTATTGTATGTGTTGGAACATTGCTAGTTGTTGCTTTCACGTTCTGTTATATCCTAGGTCCGTGGCAGTTAAATTTTTGATGAAAGTAGACCATGCTTGATGTAAAATTAAGCTTGATTTTTATTGCATTTTTAGAGATCCTTAGCGTTTGCGAGGCTTCTTTAAATTTTCTTGTAAAACAGTTAAGATTAATATATGACATTTTTGTTTGTTGCCAAAGTACGTGGTGGCCTGTAGTGGTTTATGTGGAATGTATAACTGTTTTCAAACGTGAGTTTCTGTGGTTTTGCGATTCTGTGTTCAAACATCGACCTTCTGATGTTCCTCTTCCGACCTTCCTGTCTGGTCTACATAACAAACACCACAAAATCAATGAATTTCATAGATGCCTGGTTTTTTATGTCGTGTTGTGGAGGTTTCGATGGATGTAGGAATCTTGATTTTTTTATAAAGTAAAAAATCACTTTTAAGCTGTACTCGTGGAGCAATGCAGCCACTTTTTCTGTGACATTTTTGATTTGAAGCAGCGTGATTGCATTTTTGAAATCTTGTTTAAATAAGGGAGTTGCAGGAGATGTCTTAAGAATCTTGTCATCATCTTGGGTTCATAACCATTAAGTGCAAGGTTCTGTTTTTTACTTGACGTGCTTGATATACTGTATGCCCTGTCTCATAAAGTTTTAATTATGTCTATCTTTAGGAATGGATGGTGGTGATGTCAGGAGGCATTTAATAATCTTCTCGTTTCCGTATGCGGAAAAGCATATCAAGGAGCGGTAATTTTTTGTGCTGTACTTGTTCAGGAGTAAATTTTATATTGGAATGCAAGTTCTTCAGATAATCTTTGAAAGCGATGACCTCATCCACCGTTTCCGATCAAATGACGAAAATATCATCGATGCAACGTAACCAAATTTTTAGTTTCTTCTGATAGTTTAACTAATGCATTAAAATTTATTAATGCATTAGTTTCGAAATTTTCCATAAACAGGTCGGCTATGGCTGGAGAAAGGGAGGAACACATGGCAAGTCCTTTTTGTTCCTAATATCTGTCTCGAAATATAAAGAAAGTGTTTTCCATACAGTGTTTGCATAGTCCTACAGTGTCCAGTGGGAAAAGATTTACAGCTAGATCCACTGTGCCATTTCTGGGTACATTAGTGAAGAGGCTGACCACATCTAAACTTGCTAAGATGTCTCTGGAGGTTCTATATTTATATCCTTTACCTTTTCAATAAAATGTAAAAAAATTTTTATAAATTATTCTATTTTTTCTATATGTGGTGATACCAGGTTTGAAAGATATTTTTCTAAGTTTGAGATCGGAGAACCTCTCCTATCTACAATTGGCCGTAACGGAATATCGTTTCTGTGTATTTGTGGTATACCATAAATTCTTGGGATAAAGAGCTTTTTTAAATTCTTCTGGCCGATTAGGCAACTTTTTGATCAAGTCAAAATGGTCTATTATTATGTATGCACCATGTGGGATCCCTGTCTATGGATGAATAGGTATTTGAATATTCCAATAGGCTGTTCATTTATTATGTAAGTCTGCGAGCCTTAGCAGTGTTTTAATTGCTTATTTTTATTAATCTCTTTATTTACCTGATAATTTGGTCTCAATACCGAAAACTCACATGTATAACTGTTGTTTATTCAAGTTTAATGACATGCACACGAGCATCGAATATATTTCACTTAGTTCTTGTTCTTTGCCTGCCCAATATTAGATGCCATCAAGTAGGAATAACTTCATTGGGATTACATGCTTACTTGTTTAATTGAGCAAACTACCTTGCCTACTTTTTTGGGGGGAGCAAACGGCGTTAGCAGTCTTTTTTTTTTTTGATAATTTCGTTTTTCTTTTCTCGCCTTATGTAGATAATGTTTTAATCACAATATTATGATATATGGCTTCTATTTCGCTTTTATTTTAAATTGATTTCTCATAAACTCTTAGTATACCAAAAGTGTGTGATTTATTATAATCCAAATGACTGAATATTTAAGATGATCTGAGTTGACAGGGTTCATCTCTGGTTCCAAACTTTTTTCTTGTAAATTTATTTTGATTGTATTTATAGCACGTTTACTGATTTGAGGCAGGTTAGTTTTGACATTATATTGCAAAGTTTTGTCAGCTGAAGGTTGAGAAGTTTTCTGATTCCTCAATAGGGATTGTCGAAGTCGTAAACGCTTAACTTCGCATCCTTGTATTCATTGATTCACAATCATGTCAGCAATAAGCATGGTTTGTGTACTGTTTGGATGCGTTTCGTGATGAGATGATACTTCGAAATGTGATGTATAAAATTCTATGTTTTGCCAATTATATTAGTTGGCAGATGAAAGGTGCATAATTTGCACAGCAGCTTTCCACATTCATGTCGTAATACTTTTATATTTTGAAAAACCCCAGTTTCATTTTAGTTCCAACATGATTTTACATTCATACTCATCATAAGATAGATGCGTGTGTTTGTTATGATTTATTATTTTTATTTTTATTCCGTATAAAGGAAAAGCATCATGCAGCCTGAAGTAAGTTGGTACTTTTGTTGTAAAGAAGTTGAGTTTAAAATTGTAAGAAAATCAACATAATGCTGAAACATTGTGACAGTATGTATGTTGTCATGTTCTTTAAATAAATTGGTTGTTTGGCGCAATATAATATATTCATTTTTAATTAACATTGCAGTTCATCCAGACAGACTAAAGAAATTCAGAACTTTTCCAAAGTAGTTCTGCACGTGAGGCATTTTTCAAAAGTTTTTTTTAACCAAAAGGTGACTAGGCTGTTACCTTCCAGAAACTAATTTTTCATTCTGCAAAGTAGGCAAACCAGCTAGGGAACATATATCTAGAATTAATATAAACGGTAATGTTAATGTCAGCATTTACCGTGATTGCTTTGATTATAATTTCAACCAGTGAACCAACCAATCCTGCATATAAATTCGTAAGATGGATCCTATCAGATAGGTGTAGGGGAATTATTATATAATTGGCTGTGAGACAATGAGGCAGTTATACCTCTGTATATATAAGGGTCGTTTTGTTTGGAGGTGAATGAGTACATTGGATTAACAGAGTAGATAGCAAATGCACAGTGTGAAATATGTTCAAGGCAAGGTATAATATACCTTCTGGTCTGTAGAGAGTGTGTTAAACTGTAGCATGTCTTGTGATTTTATGGAGGCTTGAAAAATAATACTTGATTTAGAATTAAAGTGTGACCTATTCTATCCACATGTCATTGTTGTCTTCATTACATATAATTTGAACTGGGATTCTTAAACTGTGGATGATGAAACACAACTTTTTCTAACTATATGCCAACATCATACTCAATGATATACATAAGATTTCTCATGAAATGAAAACAGTATCATTGTGACTGAGAAGAGAACTATGGTAAACTTAAGAAATTTAAGTATACCATTAATACATGATTTTTTATTTACTTTTTTTTTCTATAGGAGATAAAAACTTGACCTTGAACTCTTTGAATGGAACATTAATCAAGAGTAACATTAGTGCTTGTAGCTTTTAACCTAAATGAAATGACCATTGGCACTGGTCCAACTCATATCACTTAGACTTTGCTTTTGTACATTGATTTTCATTCAGAAAATAAGATAACTCTTTCAAGCCAAAGAATTACCACAGACATATTCTGGAACTTCATGTTAGCCAGAAACACTGAACTGTGATTGTAAATTTGCATCTGACTATATTTAAACTGATGCTGCTGCACTCATTCATACAACTTGAATATTGCATGTACTTATTAGAGTTGTAACAGATTTTAAAAATGCAAGCAAGATAACTGATAAATAGTTGATTCATTTATAGATATCTTTTCTTAGCAATACTACAACTGAATCAACAGAAAAACATTTCACATGATTATTAATATAAAGTTATTTTCCCATGTTAAATAGAATATCTCATAAAATCACTCTGTTAATAATTAAGAATATGGAATGTGAAGATATGGAGACTCCTCGGAAAGAATAGGGAGATTATATTTTCAGTTTATATTTTCACCATTTTATAAAAGTTTATAAATAGCAGATAAGAATAATTTTACATTGATTCCATGGACTCTGCTGACTCATCAAGGGATGCCTTAAACATTTTATTAACACTAACCAACATTTGCACAACATCTGTTATACTTTGGTATGAGCTCATTCACTGATAGAGCACCCATAACACACACTGATAATCCTTTCCACTCATTCACCATTCTCAAAGCAAATCCTCCCAATTTCCAGAGATGACCCCTTAGTTCTTCCCTCATCCCTACTAATGTATGAAAAAATTTTCTCTATGAAAATGATAAAAGTAACCTTTCAGTAATTTGTACATATTATATTACCCTCTTACCATCTCCAAGAAACCCTAGGTGATTGGATCTGAACGCATGGGTTCAAGTTGGGTTTATCAAGTGATGTCAAGATGTTCTTCAATAACCAGGTAATCTTATCAGCTATTTTATTCACATAAGAAAAGTGAATATTATATCGAACATTATTTTATAGCTGAATGCTTGTAGACACTATGCAAATTTTGTAAGTTGACCTGAGAGCTTATGAGAATACAATCCTAAAATCCTGAGTTGTTAGACACTGCCAAAGCATCCATATATTTGCCTTTTATTAGTCCATTTTATAATGTTTCACTGACCTGACTGCTGTTTGGAATTGGTTGGTTCTCTTCAGAGACCAGGCAGAAACCTTAAGAAAGCAAAAACTTGTTCATTACCTTTCACTGACAGGGCACCCACAATACACTGATAACCTTTCCACTCATTCACCATTCCCAAAGCAAATCTTCTCAATTTCCAGGGATCCCCTAGTTCTTCCCTCATCTGAACTAATTCAGTAGGGAAAAATTTTCTCTATGAAAATTATAAAAGTAACCTTTAAGTAAATTAAAGATGCCAAGAAATTATATTCTTGGTTTAATCCTTTATCTAGGTGTAAGCAAACAAAGTTTACACATGAAGTAACTTCACGATTGGGCGACTCATATATAGATGCTAATGACTATGCATCACTTGTCTTCATATCCTTCCTTGTCAGATGTCATCTCCTTCCAGGAGGTTGATTACCATGAGCTTCCACCATGTACGGTTTTGTGCTTCTCTTTTACATTCTTCATAGGACAAAAAGGTCCAGTCAATATTTCCCATCCAATCTGTTTTTTGTCTTCCTTTTCTTCTTTTTCCTTGTATCAGTTCTTCTAGAATTGTTTTTTGTAGGTATTCATACCTTAGTATGTGACCAAGCGAGGTGGTTTCCTTTTCTTAATGGTTTTCAACAGAGTCCTATCTTTTCCAATCATCTCTAATATTTCTAAATGAGTTTTTTTGGCAGTCCATGTGACTCTAAGAATTCTTTTGAGGATCCACATCTCAAAGGCTTTTAGTTTATTTTCACAGTATTTTGATATTGTCCAGGTTTCTACTCCATATGTAGCATTTGGACAGCCTAATTCTTGTTTTTGTGTAAATTTCCCTTGAGGTCAGAATGTTTTTCATGTTAATGAAGGTTGATCTGGAAATTTCCATTCTTCTTAATATTTCCTTATCACACTTTCCATTTTCTTTAATTAGATGACCCAAATATATATAATTCTCTACTTGATCTAAGATATTTCCTCTGGTCTTAATATTTATATCGGGTATTTTCCCTTTTTCTCTTGTTACCAGCATGGTTTTGGTTTTTTTTTTTTTTTTTTTGAAGTTGAAATTAAGTCCATATTTTTTACTTAGTTTCAGCATTTCTTCTAGTAGGTTTTGAAGATCTTTTTTATTTTCAGCTAGCAGTACTGTATCGTCTGCATATCTTAAGTTGTTTGTATTTCTACCTCCTATGTTGACTCTTTTAAATTCTTCTAATTGCTGGAAGATATTTTCAGTATAGAGGTTAAACAATGTAGGAAAAAGAACACAGCCTTGTCTGTGACACCCTTCTTTACTGGAAATTCCTTCGAGGTTTCTCCTGATATTTTTATTGAGGCAGTTTGCTCTCAGTATAGATTTATCAGTAATCTTTTATCTTTACCATCTGCTCCTGATTTTCTGATGCATTCGATTAGTTGTTCATGTTGTATATTGTCAAAGGCCTTTGTGTAGTCAATAAAATATAAGTAGACTTCTTTCTGCTTCTCCAGATATCTTTCTACTCGCTAACCACTCAGTCCACCTGGCTGGCCGAGTGGTTAGCATATCTGCTCTCCAGCTAAAATACTGTGGGTTCGAATCCCACCGTGGGAATGGATGTTTGTGATTGTCTTTGGAAATACTAGTGGTGTGGTTGGCGGTAGATGGCATTGGTGTAGTTGCTGCCAGTTGGTGGATTGAGAGTGCGGAGACAGAGTTGTAGAGTAGGTGCCCTCCCTCAATGAGCCTTTGGAATCTCTGGAGTGTCTAATAATAATAATAATTTCTATAATAGTTCTAATGTTGAAGAGTCTTTCTCTAGTTCCTTTGTTTTCCTGAAAACCATATTGTGTTTCATTAATTTCCAATTTCCTTTTATGTTTATTTCTTTCGAGGATGATATATAATATAACTTTTGCTATCTGACTGATCAGATTGATTGTTCTGTACTCTTCACATTTGATTGTCTTCACTTTTTTAGATATTAGGTAGGAATGTCGAGTGCTTAAAATCTTTTGGCAGATGTCCAGTTTCATATATTTTGTTACATATGTCAGTCAGTGATTTTATAGCCTTACCATTTAAAGCATTTAGATATTCTGCCATAATTCCATCCATTCATTCGGTTATGAATGAATTGAAAGGAGACAAATTTTTTATGAGAGAGGACTTGAAAGTATTGTTAAAGGTAGCAAAAGAAAAGAGTGACAGAGCTAGGATGGTGAGCCTGTTGCTGCAGGTACGACAGAGAGGAGTTTAGGAGGGCCATAATCGCAAATGACTTTATGTGCAGGTTATGCAGATGGTGTGGGATTCGTGGACATGTGGAATGAGTTTAATGGGTGAAAGGATTTATACAAGATGGATGGCCTGCATTTGAATGGATTTGGTGTGCGGAGACTGGAAAAAGTGTTGCTGAATGAAGTGAAAATGGATGTGCAGAACCAGGGAAACTAGAACTACCAAGGGGGGGTGGATATGCAGACATCAGTGAGACAGTTGAGTGTAAGAATGTATATAATGTACCCGAGCCCGTACTAAGACATGAAATCGGAATAGGATAGTTAGAATAACGCATCAAGATAGGGATGGGACAAAGGGACCTCTGCATTTCATGTATACTAATGCCAGGAATATTAGGAACAAGAAGGAAGAATTTTTGGCCTTGATTGGCTCTTCCTGGCCACAGGTTATAGGCATTAGTGAAACATGGCTGACGGTAGATGATATAGTTAGTGGGATAGAATGTGCAGGTTATAGTGTGTTTAGGAGGCACAGAGAGAGAATAAAATGGGGGAGGAGTGATATTGATGATAGCTGATGAACTGCAGCTAAGAAGAATTGAAGTTGTATTGCAGGATAGTGAAAAGAGCTCATTTGAGGCTATTTGGTATGAGATTGAGACTGGCAGAACAAAATATACAGTTCGGTGCTGCTATAGACTAAGTGATGGAATAGATGGTGGAGATAGTATGCATAAGCAAATAGAAGCAATGAGTGGAAAGAGGGTAATTATGATGGGGGATTTTAACTATGGTAACATTGATTGGAAGGAGGAGAGGACACATGTGAGGAAGGAACTGGATTTTATTCAATTATTAAGGGATAACTATCTAAGACAGCATGTAATTGAAAATACTTGGGGTTTGAGAGTGCTTGACCTGGTAATAGCATCTGAGAATTTGACTGTAATGAATGTGACCATGTTGCCACCTATTGGTGAGAGTGATCATAAGGTCTTGACCTGGGAGGTGGCTAAAGGTGTGGAATTTTCGATTAGGACAAGGTATATATGGAATTACCGTGCTGGCAAGTATGACAAGCTTAGGAGGTTGCTTGGTTCAGCGCCATGGCATGTAAAACTACAAGGGCTGGATGTTGATAGAGCATGGGAAGTGGTCAAAGAGCATTTACAGGAGGTTATGGCTGATTGTATACCTAGAGTCCGAATAGTAAAACAAGTAGGGGTTAAATGGTTGAATAACACCATTAAGCTTGAGCTGCAAAAAAAGAAACAACTGTGGAGGGAATTTAAAGAGAAAGGTGACCTGCAGGCACATAAACAGTATAAAGCGCAGGCCAGAAGGGTAATGAGTATGGTAAAAAAAAGCAAAAGCCGATTATGAAAGGAAACTAGCTATGCAAGCTAAAGAGAATCCCAAACAGTTCTTTCAATATGCTGCAAGCAAAAAAAAAACTGTACATGGCAGAATGATTTTAAGGAATGACGATGGTAAGGAGGTCACTGAATCAGTCGATATAGTGGAATTAATGAGCGAGCACTTTGCAAGAGTTTATCATCCAGTGTGATGACATTGAAAAAATGAAGGAACCATTAGTTTATATGGGGATTGTGATGAATGAAGTGGAGGTGAATAGTTTATTACAGAACCTTAATGTGAATACATCTGTGGGATTGGATGGTATACCGCCACGGGTCTTACGTGAAGTGGCTAAAGAATTATCAGCGCCCATCACCATGTTGTTTAATCTGAGTCTCGGGTCTGGTTTAGTCCCGAAGGTGTGGAAAGAGGGGAAAATAATTCTGCTGCATAAAGGATGATCCAAAACTACTGTTGCAAATTACCGACCGATCAGCATATCAGGAGTCGTTGTCAAGGTCTTGGAGAAAGTGGTCAAGGGAAAAATACAGAAATGGATTGATGAAAATGAGATACTGTACGGGGGACAAACAACATGGCTTTGTGAAGGGTAGATCATGCCTCAGTAACTTGCTCAAGTTTTATAACACAGTGACGCCTGAACTAGATAAGGGTAATGGGTTTACAGTGATACTGCTGGACCTGGCTAAGGCATTTGACAGAATACCACATGGAATTCTAATCCGTAAACTACAACATATGGGAATGGATATAGGGTTGGTGAGATGGATAGGTGGGTGTTTGATGGGGAGATATACTGCTGGACCTAGCTAAGGCATTTGACAGAATACCACATGGAATTCTAATCCGTAAACTACAACATATGGGAATGGATATAGGGTTGGTGAGATGGATAGGTGGGTGTTTGATGGGGAGATATCAGAGAGTAGTTTATTCAGGAGTAGAGTCCAAAGGACTGCCTGTGACTAGTGGTGTGCTGCAGGGTTCTGTTCTTAAACCACTGCTGTTTAATTTGTTCATTAACGATATAGGGAAGGATCTAAGAGGAACAGCTCATTTGTTCGCTGATGATACAAAGTTGGGTAGGGAAATAGTGAATGCAGAAGATATCAAAATCTTGCAGGACGACTTGGATAGATTAGAGTTCTGGGCTAAGGAGAATGGATGTCAATTTAATGTGACAAAATGTAAGGTTATGCATTTTGGGGTGAAAAGATTAGCAACAGTATACCACATTGGTGGAACTGTACTCCATGAGATTGAGGAGTCCAGGGACTTGGGAGTGTTGGTGGATAGGGAGATGAAGTTTAGGGGGAACATTGCAAATGTGGCTAAATCCGCTCATCAATTCACTTGGTTGTTGAAAAATACTTTGACGATCAGATACATGCAAGTTATTGTACCTCTGTAGCGAGCCTTGATAAGACCTCATCTCGACTACTGTGCCCAGATTTGGTCACCTAGGTTTCTTCTTGATGGGGAGGAGGTGGAGAGAATCCAGAGGGGAGTAACCAAGATGATAGCAGGTCTATGGAATGAACCTTATGAGAACAGGTTGAAGATTTGTGGATTGCAGAAATTAGTTGATAGGCAGAAAAGGGGAGATATGATTGAGACATTCAAATTGCTAAAGGGTTTCTATAGGATTAATTCAGAGGTCAGGACTCGTGATGGGAGAACTAGGGGACACCTTTGGCTGCCGGGCAAGAGTGTGGTTAGCAGGATGTTAGAGCTGGGTTCTTTACTTTTAGAGTAAAGTAAGGTTCTTTGCTTTTAGGTAAATGAGTGGAATAAGCTGCCAGAGTCTGTTGTGGGTGCTATGACAGTGAGTGAGTTCAAGGCAAGGTATGATAGATTTTGTGAGGATGTCGTATAGTTGTGTTTAGGACCTCCCTCCATGAGTCTAAGGACTCTCTGGAGTCGCCTGTAATAATAATTCCTGGAGCTTTTCCTGGTTTCAGTTTCCTAATGGCATTTGTTACTTCTCAGGTTAGAATAGTATGCCTCATCCAAATCTTCTTGCAAGGCTTATCTATTCTATCATGATTGTAGAGTTCCTTTGAATACTCTACCCATCATCCCTTATTTTGTCTCTCTCCATTAGGATGTTTCCATTGGTATCTTCAATGCAATGAGAGCCTACCCTTTAGGTAGGCTCTCTAATCTAATCTCCATCCAACAAGATTTGCTAGTTAGCTCTGTAACTTTTTCATGAAGTTTTCTCTGGTTTTGTGCTTTTTGTCCAAAAGTTCAATTTCCTTGGATTTGTTCTTGAGCCATAGTTCTTTTGCAATCCTACATTCTTTCCTAATCTCCTTTGTTTAAGTTCTTGTATTCAGAATGATTTTTATGTTTCTTTCTTTCTTTCTTTCCTCCATTTTCAGTATCTTGTCATTCATCCAGGGTTTACTTATCTTCTCATATTTGGGAATTGCTTGTTTTAATGCCTTTTTTTATTCCTTCTTTAAATTTTTGCCATCCGTCTTCAATCTCATCTTTATGGTAAGGATACTTGGTGGAATCAGGAATGTTAATAGCAGTGGATTGTGCCAGTTTCTTTAAAAATTTATCTTGTATTTCTTGATTTTTAAGGGAGTCAAGATCATATTTTTCTATGTGTATAAGTTTCACTGCTTTCTTTAATTTTATTGTTGCTTTAATAACCACAGGGTTGTGGCCTGATCTAATATCAGTCCACAGGTATGTTGGCTTGTAAGATGTTATTCCAGAATCTTTTTTTAATAATTTTATAGTCAATCTGGTTCGTACAGCTATCTGTGTGACTTTTCCATGTGTAAAGTCTTCTAGGAGGCTGGCTAAATAAAGTATTTGTTATTACCAGATTGTTTTCTTCACAGAACTGTATTAATCTTTCTCCTCTTGGATTTCTATATCCTCACGAACATGTATAATGCTATGCATTGTTGGAGGGTCACCACCCACATGTCTGTTAGGATACTAAGTGATGTGTAGTCATTAGCCTCTATATACGAGTTGGCCAGTCGTCCAGTTACTTCACATGCAAACTTTTATTTACTTACACTCGGATAAAGGATTTAACTAAGAATATAGTTTCTTGGCATCTTTAATTCATAGTATAACCAAGTGGAAAAACTTTCAATAACCTTTAAGTAACTTGTATGCCTCTATAATATTTTCTGTAACCAGTTTCTGTAATCCACACATCTTTAACCAGCTGCCCTCATAAGGGAATATTTCATACAGCTGTCACCATCTTATATTGCCAAAATGAAGCCTTTTGTCTCTTTCTTTTGTAATTATTTTTGCTACTTTTGCAATATGTCCTCTGAACTTCAACTCCCTATCCATTGTTATTTCAAATCCCTGGCTTCATTAATTTCCTGAAGTGCAGTTTCATCAATATGGCACACAGCTGATAATCTTTTCAACCCAAAATGCATAACCTTACACTTTGCCTCATTAAACTGATATCCATTCTCTTTTTTTCATACTGCCAGTCTGTTTAAATCATTCTGCAGAATTTTAACATAATCTTTAATAACTATTGCTTTACCTAATTTTTCATTCTGAAGAAAATTAAGTGAATAACTAAGGGCTATAGTAGTGAATAAGTAATGGCAGTAAGGGCCATAGGAAATAAATGCCTTGATAGTAATGACAGGTAATAATTTTTGAAGCTTAATTGTTAAAGCAAAAGTTCCCCATTTCCAAATTATTCATTAAATAATATTTTATTTAAAAAGAATTATTAAAAATATATTATTACAGCTTTATCTTTTAATTGAATTTTACTAGATATTCTCTGTTAACTAGCAGTTATTATGCACATGTAAAAAAAATGGAAGGGTATATCGAAGGAAAGGTATAGGTATATCAAACTAGCATTTATATTGCTTGCTTTATTTTAGTTTACTTGAAATTCATTCCATCTTAAATTTTATTTTACATTAAATGCTGTTTGCTGTTGATATTAATTATCTGTTCCCATATCATTCTTTGAGTATTTTTTTTTGTTTTTGCACATTCTTTTGATTAAAAAGAAAGCACACCTATGATAAAATTTAAACTTTATCAAAAGTTTTGAAAATGAAAGTACAGATTTTGAAGAATAAAACAAGATTAGTAAATGTGTGCTAAATTAGAACAACTGGAAAGAGCTTTGATTAGAGGTAGAGATTTTTGGTTTGCAGATAGGTGATTATTCAGATATTTGACTCAAATATGATTACATTGAAACTTTATTATATGCAAGATTTTTCAAACCTTTAACTTGTAAAATAGTTAAACCATTTACAAGTAAATCTTGCTGTTAGAAACCTTTGATGTGTAATAAAATCTCTTTTACTGATAAATCAGACTTCCGTTTACTTCTTGTTCACTAGGGCATCTGCTATCTTGAAATGTAGACATACTGATAATAGGAGATGGATTATAAGACGATATCTTACAGACTGCTTGAGTGACTTATTGTTTTGATAAGGTTATCACCAGTGATGATTGGTTTGCATTTCTTGACACTCATTTACTAGCAGAGTAGTTACTTTTAACTTCTGAGACTTAGTCATTAATTGGATTGTAATTCATGGCTAGGGATAACATTGTCCAGTAATATTTAAAATATTTGAGGAATTGATGTACGGTAAATGAATTAATTGAGCACTTATTTGTAAATACTGCATGTGAAGCCCTTGAAGGATTTATAATTGTTTACTATGCCTCATTTTAGCATCCCATATGGAAAGCAGGTAAGAAAATGTCATATAGAACTGTTATTATTATTATCTGAAATCTTCTCTGGATACGATAAGTAATTGTAATATAGTTTACCTCTTAAAAATATCCATTATAATTTTAAGCACATTTACAAGTGTCTAAATGCTTCTGTTATTTCCTGTCTAAATGCTTCTGTTATTACCTTTCATCAGTTATATTTTTATTAGTCCTGCTTATTAGTTCAGGGCTAAAATAAACAGCATTATTTGTTTAGTTTTATTCTTTTTTTTTTATGAATTTATTTTACATTTATTTCATTTCAGATATAATAGAAGTATATAATTGGAATAACTCAAAGTATACTGTAAAAATATCTTCACCTGTCTTCAATATTCACGAGAGTTGTGTTTTTGGAGTTATTAATTAATAATGCTCATCATAACATTAACAATAATAATACTAATTTTAAGGTTATTATTTTACCTTATTCATTCTGTGGCATTACTTTTAGACTATTTAGATTTGGTTAGGATGCTTGCAATGTTTAAACGAATATTACTGGCTGTTGAAGGTGGAAAATTGTAGATGCCCCATTCTATGTTCTTCATAATGTCTAGTTTTGGATTTTGTTTAAGTGTAATAGTGGAAGTTATGACCCCAATTGAGGGCATTCATTGCTTTTTCTCTAATAATAAATTTTCTTTTTGATGGCACTTATTTACTAATGTACCACTAACAGACACTCGTTTTAACAAAGTCAACCCCTACCCCAATATCTTTGAATTATTCAAATTTACTGTGTTGCAAGTTATTTGGCAAGGAAAAATCTACAAACAGATTAATGGTGATGCATTTGGCTAACCATTAGCTAACTTTTACATTGAACACTTTGAGAGCAAAATAATTACAATTACTTACAAACCCTTAGTATGGTTATGCTTTGTTGATGGTGTGTTTGCCATATGGCCCTATGGGGAAGATATGTTCGATTCTTTTGTAACTTACCTGAACAGTCAACACTCAAATTCATTTCACAGTAGAACAAGAATCTAATAACTGTTTGCTTTTACTTGATACATAACTCACTCACTTTTCAGATGGTTCACTATTTTTTTCCATTTATAGAAAGCCAACGTGCACACACATCCAGCTTGGTGGAATTCTAAAAACACATACATGAAGAGCTACTACTATTTGTTCTAATGATGCTGCTCTTTCCACAGAATTCAACTATGAACTGTCATCATCATACTTTCTTGGCATTAGCTACAACTCCTACAAAACAGATGAAATACAACATGGTCCTCCAACTTCCCCTTCCCCAAACACACAAGAACAAAACTTGACTATTACTGTTCTATATATATCTAAGGTATATCTGAAAAGATAGCCAGAGTACTAATAAAATATAACCTTTACACCACATGTGAAATTAGCAACTTTAATTTGCTCTCCTAAGGACAAACTCCATCCTCTAACACAGCATTTCTCAAACTTTTCCTATGATGGAACATTTCACAAATTCTGAAATTTTAACGGAACACCTTGGTTAGAGTCAAGTGTTATCAGTCTCATATTCAATGTAAAGCTAAGCGCACACTATCAGCGCAGCAGGCTGTATCGCATCGCAAAAATGCGACCACACACACACGACAGGCATGCAGGCCACAGTACATCGCATTGACCATAACTGTGACCGCACGTTTCCTAGAATAGATACCTCCGTACGTCACTTGCGCTTGGAGGTGTTGATAACCACGGGTGACTGAGTCAAGGCCAGCATGTGCTGGCCTTAATAGCACAATCCACATGCAAAGTGAGGAGCGCCTGATTTTCAAACATGTTTGAACTTGTCGCAGCATTTAAAACCATTCCAGGCTCATATTAATTTTGATAATTTTTCACAGAACACTTATTCACTTTCCGCAGAACATAGTTTGGGAAATGCTTCATACAGTCTAGCATATCCTAGACTGTATGAAGTTTTCTGTGACTTTTCTTACTATGGACTGACAAGAAGATCTGACAACATAGGCCTTAGAGAGCATAAGAAATTTGGGAGACTGTCATCCTAAGATCGCTGTTACGCAGCTGTAGTAGTAGTAGTAGTAGTACTTTTACATAACATTAGAGGGTACTAAATAAGGTCTTCAGATCTTTCATCTGCCACAATTTGAGCTGTTTTGTGTACTAGTCATGTGTAAACTGTAACATGTTTGCTCTGTAGATTCTGGTTTGAAATCAAGCCAAAACTGAGCCAGCTAGCAAACATTCTCAATTAATAAATGATCACCGGTATGAATTCTATTGCTGTTGATTGACTGTCAATCTTCTTGCTTAGCCACTTGCCTTTGTGCAAATGTAAAAGATGAGAATCTCAAGTGGTGGCTATTAATATCTCAAGACATTTGACCATTTGGTGCAAAGACCTGTTAACTTAGTTCCTATCTTGTAGTATATTTTGACTTCTGAAGCTACATTATCAGCTGTCTCACTAATTGCACATTACATGTGATGGCAGAAAAACTGGTTGGAAAGGCTTGAGTTTGAATCCCATCTAGGCTGCTTAGAATCTTATAAGGTTCTAAGCAGCCTAGATGGGATTCAAAGATGTCTATTCACTAGATGTCTGTTCTATGCAAAACAGAGGAACATGTACAATTGATCGACATAAATACACTGGTCTTATACAATATTTTAATGGTTGCTTTGACAACTACAAAAATGCCAAAATAGCAGAGATGTCGTAAAAAAAATTCACAAACATTGCAGCTAATGATGGGAGTTACAAAGTGCTTGTCTTTCACAATTTTGCTGAAAGTGCATTGCATTCCTCTTTCTCATCTGAGACTGCTACTGGTGCATCTATTTCTGAAACTCTAAATTCCTCTAGTGTGCTGAATGCTGAATTTACATTTAATTGAGTAAAACTTAGTCTTTTCTTATTTCTTACAAAAAAATAAATAAAAAAAAATTTAAAAAATAATAGCACCCTCTTCTTCCATTCTTACTTTTGACAACACCCAGATCTCTGGACATAAGATTTCTGTGTTTAGGATAAAATTACTCTGATCTCCAATCATTCTTGGCATACACATATTACAAATGGTGCCTCCTGGAATCCAAGAAATTAGTTTTTCTTTATGCTCAGTTTCTCTTTTTCTCGTCATTATTTCCCATTGAACAGCTCTTAATTCTACAAATCACAAATCCATCTAACCATTTAATATTATTATTATTGCACGGGTGCCTTCATAGAGTCCGAAGACTTACCGTTAGAGACCCAAACTATCCACACAAACTATCATATATCTCCTTGAATTGATTAACAGACAAAGCACTCACAACTGACTCTGGCAACCCATTCCACTCATTCACAACTCTCCAAGCAAAAAATCTAGTCCTCACACCCCTACAAACCACGTCTTTATTCAACTTAAAGGGTTGATCCCTTGGTCTGGACTCTCTAGCCAAGTGTTGTGTTTCAACACTTGGCTAGAGGGGGCAAGAACATGGCTATTTTGACAATTGTAGGGTTCCTATGAAAGCTCCCAAAAAATTGTTAACTTGTTACAGAAGAGAACAGTTAGATTTATTAATAACCCATCTTTTACCAATTCACCTTCACTCTCTTTCACACAAGTCAGTTTTTGCTGCTTGCATTTTCTACAAATCCATAGTTTATGTTCAGAATTAACATTGGTAATTCCTCCATTCTTCTTTAAATCTGCAAAAACACATGCAACAGCTATTTGGTATTCTTTCACAGTTCAACTGTAGTTCACAAAACAAATGTTTCTTCCTATTCATTCATTCATTCATTCCTATTTTTACGTTTTTTTATAACAGTCTTGTGTTTTATGTATTTCTTCAAGAGTGCAATCTGCAGGTCTTCAAATCTAATGTTAACAAGTTTTCTTTATCCACAGCTTTCTACCTATCCACAGTATTTGGTATAGTATAGAAAGAATCTCTCATGTATGGGATTGCCATATATGAAAGATGTAGTGATTAATCCCATATAAAACACACCTTTCATTAACATGCCAAGTTGTATGTGCTTTTCTTTTTTTTTATTGCTGCTCACTCCATTGAATTGCCTTCCCTAAATGCAGCCAGAAAAGGATGGTATAGCTTTAAATGTTATTTTGTTGACGTTTCTTTCTGTAATCAGTTTGTTCATGAAGACAGCTGCTTATTGTTATTATCGAACTACATCCATAGAGTCCGAAGAGTCATCAAAATGCCTGCACTAGCCACTCTTTACACAGTGTCTATCATACTTTTCTTTAATTGCCAAATTCTCACATCCTTTAAAATCCAATTATTTACCACACTCCAGTCCAAAATTATTGTCCTCATGTCCTTGCTAACCGCAGTTTTACCACAACTTTCAGGAATGACCATAGTTTACTTCTTTCTTGTCATGCATTGAAAAAAATTCTTCTTTACCTATCCAATAAAATCCCCTTAGTAACTTCAATGTTTCTGTCATTTCTATCAAGACCAAATGTTTAATTCCCAAGCCTTCAAATTTATTCTTATGAAAGGATCATTTCAGAGATGAGCATCCTTTCCACTATTCCCTCATTCCTAAAACTCAGGTGAAAAAAATCTATGCATTAGTCCAAGTGTTATCATCAAGTTCCTATAAAGAATAATAATTTCTTTATCGCTGCATGTATATAGCTGATATTGAGAGTTTGCAGGATGATTTAAATAAGCTGGCAAAAGGTAATGGATGTCAGTTCAATGTGGAAAAGCTAAAGTTATGCATTTTGGGATTAAAAGATTACCAGCTGTGTACCACATTGATGGAACGGTACTCCAAGAGATTGATGAGACTAGGGACTTGGGAGTGTTGGTGGATAAGGAGATGAAGTTCAGGGGGGCACAATGCTAAGGTGTCCAAGATTGCACATAGGATTACTTGGTTATTGAAGAACACACTAACATCCAGAGATAAAGAGGTTATTATTCCCCTTTATAAGGCATTGGTACTTCCACATTTGGATTACTTTGCTCAAGTCTGGTACCTAGATTCCTTGGAGATGAGGAGGTTGTGAAGAGGGTTCAGAGGAGAGTGACTAAGTTGGTGAGTGATGTAAAAAATGTTCCCTACATTGATAGATTGCAGAGGTTGGTTGATAGGAGAGAAGAGGGATATGATAGAAACATTTAAATTACTAAAAGATTTTTATAAGATTGATGCAGGGGAAATATTTCAGCTGTCTGATAGTGATGGAAGAACAAGAGGTCATCCCTGGAAATTAAGGAAAAGTGTGATTAACAAGGGTGTGAGAAGCAGATTTTTCACTTGGAGGGTGGTGAATGAGTGGAATGCATTGCCTGACTCAGTTGTGAGTTCTTCGTCTGTAAATGAATTTAAGAAGAATGATAGATATTATTTTGATAGTTTGGGTCTCCCGTAATGACTACTGACTCCATGGAAATATCCGTAATAATAATAATAATGTTGTGTTCTTCAACATTCTAGTGACCCTTTGTGCTATTTTGCTTATTTTTTGTCCTCTAACTTCAACTCCAAAATTCCAAAAGAATTTTATCGTTATGTCGCATGCAAAAGAAAGAATGAATATGGAAGAATAACTTTATTGAATGCAGATAGTACATGAGTGTCAGAAGCTAAGTAGATTGTTCAGTTAATGAGTGCTCCCTTTGCTAAGATATATCAACCAGTTGTATGTGGCATGGTACTACTGCTACATTGGATGAAGAGTTAGAGGTTCATGAAAATGAGGTTGAAGAGCTCTTGCATAACCTGGATAAGAATTTGTCAATAGGGACAGATGGAATATCTGCCCATTTGTTAAAGGAATGTTCAGCTGAATTGGCTAAGCCTTTCACACATTTGTATAACTTGAGTCTCAGCTCAGGAATAATACCACAGGAATGGAAGGAATGTATGATAATGCCATTGCACAAGGGTGATGCAAAAACTGATGTGTCTAACTACCGATCTATTAGTATCTCTGGTGTGGTAGTGAAGATTTTAGAGAAGTTGGTAAGAACTCGCATACAGAATGGGTAGACAAGCACTCTATACTCTGCAGGGAACAGCATGGATTTACTAAAGGAAGGTCATGTTTTAGCAATTTGCTTATATTTTATACAATGTTATGGCTGAGTTGGATAAAGGGAATGGATACACTCTGATAATGTTGGATTTTTCTAAGGCATTTGATAGGATACCACATGATAGGCTGTTGTGTAAACTGGAGAATATGGGATTGGAACATAATCTATTGACTTGGATCAGGGGATGGTTGACAGACAGATATCAAAAAGCAGTATATAGTGTGTGTGAATCTGTCAGATTTAAGGTAACCAGTGGTGTACCTCAGGGTTCAGTCCTTGGGCCATTATTGTTCAATCTATACATTAATGACATTAAGCAGGGTCTATCATCAGATTTGCAATTGTTTGCTGATGATGCGAAGATATGCAGGGCAATCAGGGATGCTACTCATTGCCCTGATTACAAAATGATTTGAATAGATTGGAAATCTGGGCAAACGAAAATGACTGTCAGTTTAATGTTAGTGAGTGTAAAGTTATGCAGTTTGGTGTGATTAGAGTTCCAGCGGCATATTATATTAGTGGGGTTATGCTACAAGAAACTGAAGAGGCAAGGGATCGTGGTGTATTGGTGGATAAGAATTTAAAGTTCAAAGGTCACATAGCAAAAGTTGCAAATACAACTCAGAGGATAATTGCTATGTTGAAGCGAACTTGACATGTAAGGATAAGGAAGTAATTTTGCTTCTTTATAAGGCTTTGATAAGACCATGCTTGGATTACTGTGCTCAGATTTGGTCTCCCAGGTTCCAAGGAGATAAAGAAGCTGTGGAAAGGGTGCAAAGAAGAGTTACAAAGATATATTCAGATTATGGGATTTAGATTATGAGGACAGATTGCGAGTATGTGGATTACAGACTGGTTAACAGGAGAAAGAGGGATGATATGATAGAGATCTATAAACTTTTGAATGGGTGTTATTGCATTTCAACTGATGAAATTTTTCGTTATATGGAAGGTGGGGAGAGAACACGGGGGCATCCATGGAAGTTAAATTTATTTGCAGTCAAGAAAGGGGTAAGAGCTAGGTTTTTCTTCCAGACAGCAGTGAGTGAGTGGAATAATTTGCCCTTACGGGTAGTGAGCGCATCTAGTATGAATGAATCCATGGAAGTTAAATTTATTTGCAGTCAAGAAAGGGGTAAGAGCTAGGTTTTTCTCCCAGACAGCAGTGAGTAAGCGAGTGGAATAATTTGCCCTTATGGGTAGTGAGTGCATCTAGTATGAATGAATTCAAGGGTAGGTATGATAGCTGGGTTGGGTAATTTACAGCCTCCCTTGAGGAGTCCTTGACTCCCTGGAGGTCTCATATAATAATAGTAATAATAATAAGGCAGTAGTAGTCCAAGTTTATAACCCTATACCACTGGTCACCTATCTTCTCCTTCACTCTGCTCCACTTTATACTGCTCGTCGCCATCAGCCACCCTTTTATTCATGTTATCAGTTTCAGTCTATTTCAGTTGCTCCAACTTATGTTACATATTTCTGTGTGGTATTCTGTCATATGCCTTTGCAAAGTCTATCAGTATAATTATTATTGTTATTGCATAGACTTATGGAGTCTATGCAATAACTGAAGCAATAACCTCCACGATGTCTGAAGACATATCATGGGAGATCCATAGTGATTTGGATAAAGGGACTGACTATATGATGAGATACTGTATTTTGCAAAGGTGTTTGACAGGATAATACATGGAACTGTTGCGCAAACAAATGGGAGATGGATATGAAACTGGTGATATGGATATAAGGATGTCTGATAGATTGATACCAAAAAAAGGAGTATATGAAGGAGCAGAATCAAGGAGAAAGCAAGTGACTAATGGTGTGCTGTAAGGCTTGCTTAGATCACTGCTGTTTAATTTTGAAATAAATGATATATGATATAATTTGAAGGGGATATTCATTTGTTTGCTGATGATGCAAAGTTGGATAGTTTAACCATGATATAATGCAGTCATTGTCTTTATCTAGATCACTTGTCACTTTACTGGTGAAAATGAGTAAATTACACATTCATTCATTGCATGTTAATGTGAGACCCACCCTAAAGAAAACTGTGCTTACTCCTTTTCTTAAATTCTGAGACTGCCAGAATTGCATCCAACTTTACCTGTACCTTAATCCCCACTTATGAGACACTGATCAGGCTATAATTTTTATAGCCCTGTCTGTATTTCACGACCAGACACTCTTGCACTTTTTCCTAACTTGTGGGCTGATATTCCATCTGATTCCATGTCTATATTCACATTGAGATTTCATATTATTAAGTACTTCCAACTCATTACATCTGTTCTCACTTAGATCCCTGTCAGATCAGTCACTGCATTATTTCTTCCTGAAAATCAACTAGTTTTTGCTTTTATCACCTCCATACCATTTGCATTCATTAAAGTTATACTTCCATAATCATAACTCCATTAACTTGACAAGTAGTGAAAGACCATTCCAGAATTTCCAACTTAGCTAGTTTCTTTGCATAGTCTGATTTTGTGTTTCTTACCATGCACCCTTCTTCCTTGTGTTTTATTCCTCCTTCAAGTTTTTTTTTTTTCTCCCCTTGCTTACTGCTGTTAGTCATCTTTTACTCTCATCCAATTAATTCTCAATGTTAGAAGCACCATCACACTAATGACTCTGCTTCCCTCAAACACCTCTTGACCACTTCCCCTTTCACTACTAAACATCCTTGCTTTGCAGGTTTTTATGCCATGTTACTTTTCTATGCTGCTTCCTCAGTTCGTCATAAGTACCATCTCTGTAATTCTACATGTATCCTTTGTTAAGTAAAAATTCTGCTGCTTAATGATCTGGGTCAAGATTTCTTTCAGTACTTTGATTATGGACAAATCACCTGATGATCTAGTAGTACTCAAAATTCTGGGTTCCTTTAATCACATAACTGTCTTTCAACATTATTATTATTATTATTATGTGACACCTCCAGGGAGTCCAAAGATTCATCGAACGATTTACCCCTTCCAACTACTAACCATGCTCAAACTTGCTTAACTTTTTTTGTGAGCCATTAGTAGCAGAGGCTCTACCAATTGACCAACTTTTGCTGGCAACATAAATTTCATTTTCTTCCTCCCATGTGTCTTTTCTTTATTCTGATCTGTGTATCCATACAATTTTTCATTTTTAAAAATTATGGAAACAGCTACCATGTTTTAGTAAAACTTGTTTCATATTAACCAAATAATTATCTGGAGTTTCCACCTTCACATCAAGGTCATCATCTGGAGTTTACACAAAGAAACAAGCTATGTTACAATCTACATAGTATGCTCAAGTCATACTAATTTTGTCAACCACTGGTGCTGTTCTTCTGACAGTGAAAAAAAAAAAAACACTGTTATCTGTTTGGTTACAAATCATTAAAAGAAATATTAATTCTGTATACCTATAGTTGAAGGCAATACAATACAATAATTTTTCTCATGATTACTGGACTGATTTGCTGCATGATCTATGTCTTCCTTTACTCCCTTATAGTAACAGCTGACTATATTTAATTCTGTTGAAAGTTTTTCACTTGGTTATATTATAAATTTAAGATACCAAAAAATTATATACTTGGTTTTAATCCATTATCCAAGTGTCTTTCAGGACTGGGGCAACTCGTGGCAAAGGTGGTATGACTTCACATCACTTGCTTTAGTATCCCATAATGCAAAGCACATCTCATTAGTATGTGAATTTAGGCACAAACTTTGTTTGCTCACACTTGGATTAAAACCAAGTATACACTTTCTTGGTATCTTTAATTTATAATATAACCAAGTGAAAAACTTTCAACATCTATCTCTCTCTAAATCAGAGTATTTTAATATTTAATTCTGTTGGCCTCCATTTCACACAAGATAGCCTTAAATCCATTCCTCCCATGATTCTGTCTTTCTGCTGAACTTCTTTCATTGCTTGCAATATCTCTGCCTCCTCCCTCCTATTATGCTCTTGATGTCTTTCCTGAAAATATAATATCCCATTAAATGTCCCTGTAATTATATCCTCATCTTTGAACTAGATCTCACTTATGGCCAGGGCATGACAAATATGCTCGCCCAATCTCTCATGGTGAGTAGATTTTGCCAGCTGGCAAATATCTGCAGACTGGACAAAATATTTTTTATTTAATAAAAAATAACTTTATTAGCAAAACCTTTTTTTAACTTTAAGAAAATACAAGAATATGTGTAATCTAAAGGGTAGTTTTAGTAAGAAAAATTAATGTAACAAATATTTTATAATACTTCAATGTTGTTTTTAAGTGTTCTTCCTATTTTTAATATTTATTGACTGGACAAAATAGAATTGTTCTTATTGGAATGATTCTCATACAAAGGAAATGTTCTCCAAATAACGATACAGCACCACTAGCTTTATGCAACTGCTATGCGGGTACATTTTTTTCACGATGAGTAGAATTTTGCATAATTTGTCAACTCCCCACTTGTGCCTATGATTTTTGGCCATGTCTAACTGATGCCAAAACCTCTTTACCCCTTATTTTTAATGCTTTTGGAATTAATAAACATGAATTGCAAGAACTCCTCTTGGGTCAACAAGAGGATCTTTTATCCTCCTCCAAAAAAAAAAATAAATAAAATAAATAAAATAATAATAGTAAATAAATACATAGTTAAAAAACATAGCTCTGGTTTCTCTAAATCTGCATATACTCTACATACACTCCAGATACCTAACTCCCAATCCATTCTATTAAATTGACTATACACACACACATGCATACAAACTATTTGCCATTCCCATCTCTAAGCTATGCATTCACTTCTTTGCTGTCATGACCCTTCTCATTTCTTTCTCATCATATCATGACAGTAGATATATATTCTTTACTCTCTCACTCTTCTTTTTGACTTTGGCTTTATCTTTCTCCTCTTTTTATAAAGAGGATTATGAAAGTAATTCCTTCATATCCTCTTTTTCATTCTGTATTTGTCATCTTTCATGAGGAAACGTTGTGTCTGGTCTTAAATTTTGAAAAGGTTTATAATATTTTCGTAGAAAATTTCTTCTGCCCTTTTGACTGCAATGTTTTCTTTTCATCTTTACAGTTGCTTTATAGCTGGAAGAAGACATTCTGGTTATTACCTTGTGTCACTTTGAAATCAGGTGTAATTAATAATTGTCACTATCCATGACTAACACTCAACATTATTTTGTCAAAAAATCAAAACATAATTATTATTATTAACATTTGACCTCCATGAAGTCAGAGACGCATCGTGGGAGGTATTCACTATTGCATACAATGCTCATCCAACCATGTCTTAAGCTGATTCAGTGTATCTACAACACACTCAGACAATGCATTCCACTCACTAACCACCCTCCATGCAAAGAACCTGCTTCTCCCTCCTTTGTTTATACTCTCCTTATACAGTTTCCAGTAATGGACTCTTGTTCTACTTCCCTCTCCCATTCTATGAAAAATATCTTCCATGTCTACCTGGGGATGGATATAGGGTGGTTGACAGAGAGATATTAGAGAGTGGTTTATTCAGAAGTAGAGTCCACAATACGGCCTGTGACTAGTGGTGTGCCACAAGGATCTGTTCTTGGACCACTGCTGTTTAATTTATTCATTAATGATATAGGAAAGGATCTGAGAGGAACAGTTCATTTGTTTGCGGATGATGCAAAGTTGGGGAGGGCAATAGTGAATACAGATGATGTCAAAATTTTGCAGGATGATTTCGATAGATTGGAGGGCTGGGCTAAGGAGAATGGATGTCAATTTAATGTGGCAAAATGTAAGGTTATACATTTTGGGGTGAAAAGATTAGCAGCAGTTTACTACATTGGTGGAACTGTGGGAGATCAGGGGAGAACCAGAGTCATCCCTGGAAACTGTATAAAGAGGGTGTGAGTAGGGCAGCGAGAGGCAGTTTTTTTTTCGTGCAGGGTTGTGAATGATTGGAATGCCTTGCCTGAGAGTGTGGGGTCTGCAAGGAGTTTGAGTGTATTTAAGACACAGTATGATGAGATGTGTGTGTGATAAAAGGACCTCCCAGGTGAGTCTCTCCATGAGGTCTTGGGAAATAATAATAATAAAAACTGTACTCCAGGAAATTGATGAGGCATGAGATTTGGGAGTGTTGGTGGATAAGGAGTTGAAGTTTAGGGGGCACATTGCGAAAGTGGCCAAATCACTTGGTTGCTGAAGGATACGTTGACAAGCATGTTATTGTTCCTCTGTATCGAGCCTTGATAAGACCCCATCTCGACTACTGTGCCCAGATTTGGTCACCTAGGTTTCTTCTTGATGGGGAGGAGGTTGAGAGGATCCAGAGGCAAGTGACCAAGATGATAGCAGATCTGTGGAATGAACCTTATGAGAACAGGTTGAGGATTTGTGGGTTGATAGGTGGAGGAGGGAAGATATGATTGAGACATTCAAATTACTGGAGGGTTTCTATAAAATTAATTCAGAAGATATTTTTGAGAACAGGGCTGGTTGTGGAAGGACTAGGGGACATCCATGGAAGCTGGGCAAGAGTGTGGTTAGTAAGGGTGTTAGAGCTGGGTTCTTTACTTTTAGAGTGGTAAATGAGTGGAATGGGCCGCCAGAGTCTGTGGTGGGTGCTGTAAGAGTGAATGAGTTTAAAGCAAAGTATGATAGATACTGTATGAATGTCGAATAGTTGTGATGAACATGATTTGGGACCTCCCTCGATGAGTCTAAGGACTTCCTGGAGTTGCCCGTAATAATAATAATAACCCTGACCTGCTTATATGTCTCAATCATATCCCCTCCCCCCTCTTCTTCCTATTCACAAGGCTCTGCAACTTGCATTGTCTCAATCTATCCTCGTACTCCACATTCCAAAGATCACTTACTACCTTTGTGAATCTTCTCTGTATCCTTTCCAACATATCCTCATCACCATGTAAACCCAGCATCCAAATCTGTGCACAATAATCTATATGAGGCCTGATCAAGGCCTTATACAATGGAATCATAACCTCTCTATTTCTGCATGCCAGGGTTCTCCGCATCATTGCCATTATTCGATGTGATATCTTCGCAACGTGGGCAATGTGGCCCCTGAATTTCAGGTCCTTGTCCACCATCACTCCTACATCTCTCATCTCCTCTACTTCTGTTAAATCTCAAAACCTTACACTTGGTAACATTGACCTTACAGTTCCACTTACCTACCCATTCATGCAATCTATCAAGTACTGTTGTAAGGAATTAACATCAGCCTGACTGTGCATTACTTTCTCCAGTTTTGCATCATCTACAAACAGCTGGATATCACTAGTTAAACCCAACCCAATATCATTAACATACAAATTGAACAACAATGGCCCCTGCAGCACACCACTAGTGACCATTCTCTTTCGAGATACTGCATCCCCATATACAACTTTCTGATACCTATCCGACAGCCAGTCACTGATCCAACACAGAAGTCTGTTATCCAATCCCATCTGTTTCAATTTATTTATGAGTTTGTCATGTGGCAGTCTATCAAAAGCCTTTGCAAAATCCAAGTACACCACTGTATATGCATTTCCCTTGTCCAAGGTATTTGTCACCTTGTTATAGTACATAAGTAAGTTAGTGAAATACGATCTCCTCTTAACAAACCTATGCTGATAACCACAGAGAATGCTGCTGTTATACCCATTTCTGTATCCTACTTCTCATCGATCTCTCCAGGACCTTCACCACAACTCCAGATATACAGACCGGTCTATAATTTGAAGCTATAGCATTATTACCAACTTTATGCAGTGGAACAATTTTACCCTCCTTCCACTCCCTTGGAACCTGTGCTGTTGCAAAACTCTTATTAAACAGGTATGCCAATGCTACTGCCAGTTCCCTGGACCATTCCCTAAGATGCATGGTGATATGTCATCAAATCCTATCATCTTATTAACATCAAGGTTATTTATTTCCTCAAATACCTCCTGCTCATTCACAATTAAGCTATCCTCCCCTATTTCCTGTACACTTAAGTTCCTCATGATTCCACCCTGATTAGGATGAAACACTCATATAAATTGATCACTGAATACTTCATCAGTGTCTTCTGCAGCAGTTACCATTCTACCACTTTCATCCCTTAACTTCATCTTTCCATGATCATTCTTCCTTCTACTTGCCACATAATCTAAAAATAAAAAAAAAAAATAAGCAGAAGAATTCATCATAAAACATTACCGGAATCACTTACATTTAATATTTTTATTTGTAAACTTTTTGGGTAAATTTCATAGCCATTGTCAATACAGTTATAGGAAAACTCTAAATAGAATATATGGTGATTCTATGATTAAGGGTATGGAGAGTGGTATGCATGAGGAGTGCTTGGCTGGTGGGACAATAGAAAGAGTGGCTTTAGCAATAAAGAGAGGGCATGAAGCAGACAAGATGATAGTTATGGTGGGTACAAATGACCTGAGTGGTAGTATAAATCGGGTAGGAAAAGATTTAAGAACATTGTTAGATATTGTGAAGAGGAAAAGTGTCAATGGGAGGAGTGTGTGTGTGCTGCCTCGTTTTGACAATTACAAGTTAAGTAGACGAGCGATGATAATGAATGATATGATTGCAAGAATGTGCAAAAAAAGAGGTCTGGAATTTGTTGATGTTTAGAGTGTGTTTGAAGGAAAAAGACAATTGTATGCTAGAGATGGACTGCATCTGAACATGGAAGGACATAAGCGATTGAAGAAGTTACTATTTTCTGAACAAGTTGAAGTAATTGGGCAGGGAAACTAATATTGAAAAGGTTGACTGTAAGAGAGAGAAACTTTAGCACTGATTGTATATTTATTGATCTATATCAGTTCTAAAGCCGGTACAAGATCTAGAGGGAATCTGCAATTCTTGTATAAGCAAGAAGCATTCGAAATAAGAAAGAAAAATTTTTGGCATTAGTCAGTGCAATCTCACCAAAAGTTGTAGGCATTAGTGAAACTTGGCTGTCAGCAGAAGATGTGGTCACTGGAATTGAATGTGATGGGTACAGTATTTTCAGGGAGGATAGAGAAGATAGAACGGGGGGGGGGGAGTACAGTTGATGATAGCTGATGTGTTGCAGCCAAAGAAAGTAGTATATCAAGATGATAGACATGTGAATGAGAGTTCATTTGAGATGGTCTGGTGCGAAATAGTGACCAATGCAACCAAATATACAGTTGGATGCTGCTATAGGCCAGGGAGTACGGGGGGGGGAGATATTGAATTCATGCATCAGCAAATTAGTGCAATGAGTACAGGTTTAGTGATTATTATTATGGGGGGTTTTAATTACTGTGATATCAATTGGAAGGAGGAAATGGAGTTCATACATCTTCTACGAGATAATTACTTGAAACAGCACATAACTGAAGGGACTTGTGGTGTGAGAGTGTTGGACCTGGTTATTGGTTCAGAGGTTATATGCATAAGTAAGGTGTCCTCGTTACCTCCAATTGGTGAAAGCGATCATGTGGTATTGACTTGGGAGGTTGCAAAATCTGTGGATTTTTCTGTTAAGAAGGGGTATATACGGAACTACAGGTTAGGCAATTATAACAAGCTTCGGAGTGAGCTTGCAGCCATCCCATGGCAGAACATATTGCAGGGGAAAGATGTTAGCAGTGCATGGGATAAAATCAGCTGGTATCTGAGGAAAGTAATATCAGATTGTGTCCTCATGGTCAGGAAGTCAAACAAGGCTGGGTAGATGGATGAGCAGTAGTATCAAGTTTGATCTGCAAAAAAAGAAAATGTTATGGAGAATTTACAAGGAGAAAGGCGATCAGTACACCCATGAGCAGTACAAGGCTCAAGCTAGGAAGGTTACCAACATAAGTAAGAAAAGCTAAATCAGATTATGAGAAGACCTTAGCCAAAGAGATCAAGGGTAATCCCGAAGAGTTCTTCCTCTATGTAGCAAGTAAAAGGAAGAATGACTTCGGAAGGATAACTTTAGTGGGTGCTGATGGTATTGAGATGACAAAATCAGATGTAATAGTCGAGTTACTGAGTGATCACTTTTCAAAAGTCTATCACCCAAGTGAGGATATCTCTGTACCTGTAGCAATAACTAGTGTAAGAATTGAAGCTAAAGAATTAGAGGTATTTAATATATTGCAAAATTTAAATGCAAACACTGCTGTAGGCTTAGATGGAATATCAGCTCGGGTGTTGCATGAATGTGCAAATGAATTGTCAACCCCTCTTACTTGGATATTTAATTTAAGTTTGGACTCTAGTATGGTCCCTAGGGAGTGGAACTTAGGCAAAGTGGTTCCTTTGCATAAGGGTGGTTCTAAAACTGGTATGGTCCCTAGGGAGCGGAACTTAGGCAAAGTGGTTCCTTTGCATAAGGGTGGTTCTAAAACTGTGGTAGTTAATTACAGACCAATCACCATCTCACGAGTAGTGGTAAAAGTATTGGAAAAGTTGGTTAAAGACAAAATTCAAGAATGGGTGGATCAGGATATGATACTCTGTAGAGGCCAACATGGTTTTGTTAAAGGTAGATCCTGCCTTAGCAATCTATTAACTTTTCATAATAGAATGACATCTGAGTTGGACAACGGAACTGGCTACACAGTGGTAATTCTGGATTTTGCTAAGGCTTTTGACAGGATACCCTATGGAACACTGTTATGCAAATTGGAGCAGATGGGAATGGATACTAAATTGGTGATATGGATAGGAGAATGGCTCAGGGAGAGATACCAGAAGGTAGTGTATGGAGGAGCAGAGTTCAGGATGAGGCAGGTGACCAGTGGTGTGCCTCAGGGCTCTGTGCTTGGGCCATTGTTGTTTATTTTGTATATAAATGATATAGGAAATGGCTTACAGGGAGATATTCAGTTGTTTGCTGATGATGCAAAGTTGGGTGGTGCTATAAAAAATCAAGCTGATGTTGAAAGTTTGCAGGATGATTTAAATAAGCTGGTAGAATGGCAAAAGATAATGGATGTCAGTGCAATGTGGAAAAGTGTAAAGTCATGCATTTTGGGATTAAAAGATTACCAGCTGTGTACTACATTGATGGAACAGTACTCCAAGAGAATGATGAGGCTAGGGACTTAGGGGTGTTGGTAGATAGGGAGATGAAGTTCAGAGGACACATTGCTAAGGTGTCCAAGATTGCACGTAGGATTACTTGGTTGTTGAGGAACACACTGACATCCAGAGATAAAGAGGTTATTATTCCCCTTTATAAAGTGTTGATACTTCACATTTGGATTACTGTGCTCAGGTCTGGTCACCTGGATTCTTTGGAGATGAGGAGGCTGTGGAGAGGGTTCAGAGAAGAGTAACCAAGTTGGTGAGTGATGTGATAAATGCTCCCTACATTGATAGATTGAGAGCTTGTGGATTGCAGAGGTTGGTTGATAGGCGGAGAAGAGGGGATATGATAGAAATATTTAAATTACTGAAAGGTTTTTATAGGATTGATGCAGGGGAAAATGTTTCAACTGTGTGATAGTGATGGAAGAACAAGAGGTCATCCCTGGAAATTAAAGAAGAGTGTGGTTTTCAAGGGTGTCAGAACAAGGTTTTTTGCCTGGAGGGTGGTGAATGGAATTCATTGCCTGACTTAGTTGTGAGCTCTTCGTCTGTAAATGAATTCAAGAAGAGATATGACAGATATTGTTTTGGGTCTCCTGCGATGAGTCTACTGACTCCATGGAGATACCCGTAATAATAATAACTCCATCTGCATTAATAGATATTCAAAATAAATTACAATAAATTAATTTAGTTAATTATTTTTAAATGTAAACAAAATTTAATTACAATTAAGGAACACATAAATGGTGAGTATTAGTTAATATAACTTCCCAAAATAGAGAAAGTTTTAGGCAATTGCTTTTGTTCAGGTTTGGGTTGTGAATGTGTGCTTCACAGCTTTCTTTGTAGAGTCTTTCCAGAAGAAAGTAACAAGGTGACTTTTGTGTAGCATTTTGGTTTTGTTCCACTGAATCCTGTGTTTTGTAGATAAAGTATGGCTAGCTAAACCAAATTTGTTGAGTTCTTTAAAAGAAATGTATTCTTTTAAATGTTCTTCAAGACGAATCTTTGCAGATCAACCAGTTTGTCCATAATAACATAAGCCACAAGATCAGGGGATTCTGTAAACTTCAGGATAAGATAGAGGGGGATATTTGTCTTTAAGTGAGATAAGGAATGTATTAAGTTTTCAAACTGGACAGAAAGCAACTCTTACATTAATCAGTCAAAGTAATCTTGCTATTTTTTCTGAAAGTCCTTTAACATATGGAATACAAATTCTGGTAATTTCTTCTTGAAGCAGGTTAGGACGATGGCCATAATTATTTATTATTTTTTTCGATAGTTTTTGCATTATAATCATTAGTAATAAAGATAGTTCTGATAATAAATAGTTTTTTTTATAAGGGAATCTGTAGAGCAAATTTTATGAGCTCTGTCAACTTAGGATTCAATGTATGTTAATCTCTGTCAACTTAGGATTCAATGTATGTCAATCTCTGTCAACTTGATTCAGTGTGTTTACCAGTATGAGTTGGTTTTCTGTATATGAAGAACTGTAAACTACTATTTGGTTGACGTAGAATGAGAACATCCAGAAAAGGAAGACAATTGTTGTCTTCTACTTCCAGAGTAAAATTGATTGTTGTTTTATTGAATTATTTTCAAGAAATTTATGAAGATTGAATGAGGAGGAGTTCCATACAGCAAACACATTATCAATGTATCTGTACCAAATCGATGGTTTAGGTGAATAAATGTCCAGAATATGTTGTTCAAAATGTTCCATAAAATAATTGGCTAGAGTTGTGGAAAGGGGATCCCCATAGCTGTTCCCTCTATCCTAACAATCCACAGATGTAGTAAGTTTTGATGTAGTCTCACTCTTTACAAATATCCCTCTGACAGATAAGATTGAATTCCTGTATAAAGACTTTCCTCCTGATGTACTGTGGGACCACAGATGTGAAACTCCTCAACACTTCTGCACATGACAGAAGGTGAATCCATTCCAATAATAGGGTAATCAATGTGTTTCGTGGGATGAGTGTTTATTATTGTACATGGGAAAATTAGCTTTTCTTTTACGAAAATTCTAGTTTTTAAAGTGGTAACTACTTTCCTTGTACAACAATTGGAAAATGTATGTATAAAGCACATGATTTCGCGTGTTGTAACGAATTTGTACATCGCCTTATTCTTTTCCTCCCTTCAACATGAATTGACTCTTCTTGGCACATTGATGCCAATCGTGGGTCTGGCATCTGTGGTTGGACAGTAAAATTATTTGACTTTGTCATTAATTCAGGATGCTTTAGATGCCAGAACAAACTGTATAAACTGATAGAGGTGATTCTTTAGAAACAGGTGATTTTCAGTTTGTGAATGTCAGTAGTGTGTTGGATGGTGGAGAGAATATCACAGATGTATGTATGTATGGGCAGTTTAACAAACAGCGATGGTTTGTCTGACAACCAAATTGTATGTGTGAATGTAAATTGAAAGCAGTTGGAAGTTTTTTTTCACTTGGTTAGACTATAATAAGTTTAGTTTAATCCTTTATCCAAGTGTAAGCAAACAAAGTTTGCGCCTGAAGTATATTCAGGACTGAGGCAACTCATAGTAAAGGTGGAACAAGCTTTCATCACTCATTGTCTCAGTATCACCCATAATGCAAAGCACATCTCCTTGCAGACATGTATAATGCTATGCATTAAGGGATGTTGGAAGGTTATTTTGCATTTGGTTAGACTACATTAAATTTAGTTTAATCCATTATCCAAGTGTAGGCAAACAAAGTTTGCACCTGAAAATATCTTCAGGAATGAGGCACGGTGGTACATCTGTTGGCACCTCATAGCAAAGGTGGACCAAGCTCTCATCTCTCCTTGTCTTAGTATCTCCCATAATGCAAAGCACATCTCCTTGCGAACATGTATAATGCTATGCATTAAAGGAAGAGCCACTACCCAGACCAGTTTCGACCTTTATTCAGGTCTTGTCATTGGGAGCCAGACCCAGAAGTGGTGATACTAGGGCAGAAGTAATGGAGAAGTCATATTTACTTATACTAGTTGCCAAAAGGTGTACCACTTTATTATTAAATTACTCTGGATGTAGAAAAAGATGTTGGAAGTTTTTTTCACTTGGTTAGACTATGATCTTTCTCTAAATCTAGAGTAATTTAATAAGGTGGTACACCTTTTTGTAACTCGTATAGGTAAATATGACTTCTCCATTGCTTCTCCTTAGTGTCACCACTTCTGGGTCTGGCTCCCAGTAACGAGACCTCAATAAAGGTCAAACCCATCTGGGTAGTCGCCCTTCCCTTAATGTATAGCATTATACATGTCTGCAAGGAGATGTACTTTGCATTATGGGAGATACTGAGACAAGGAGTGATGAGAGTTTGTTCCACCTTTACCACGAGTTGCCTCAGTCGCGAAGATACTTTAGGCGCAAACTTTGTTTGCTTACACTTGGATAAAGAATTAAACTAAACTTATTATTGTAAATTGAAAGCAGAATATGTGGAAAGAGAGAGAAAAAAAAGGAGATGGAAGGTTGAGGAGGATGAATGAAGATCTTGGAAGAATAGAGAGGTTGGCTATGCATCAGAGAACAAGGGAGAGAGAGGCTTGGTATAACTCTTCACAGTGTTTATTCCATCCAGGTATATATATTCCTTTTGGAAACCCCTTAGAATATACTTCTTCACTGTTGATATGACTGCTCCAGTGAATCTGTTGTAGTTTTCACACACAGGTAGTACTCATCTTACGACTTTATCCAGTTCTTGTGAAAAATCCTGCCGGTTTGCTTTCCTAAAATTCCATCTTGGACATGGAATGGACTGAATTATTGGTATTTGTATTCCTACTTCTATCACTACTGGGTGATGTTGGCTATGTGGGAAATCTTTAGGGACTCATCTTGTTGAGTTTAGCAGTTGATTTTCAAATTTTGGTTAACAAAGCAGGGCCTGGGTTACATTCCCTATTCCATGCTGCAGACTTAAAGGTTCCTTTGTCTTTTGCATCAAATATTAAGCTCAGACATTTTTGCCCTTCCCAGTTTGTTAATGCTTCACTATTTCCATTATTATTATTGTAATTCTACAGGGTGTAATGGCTGTTAAAATCCCCTGTGTAGATAGTAGGTGTGGACATTCTACCAGGAGAGGCTTGTAGATGTTAACCACTGTGAGATCTTCAACTCTCACTGTGATAGTGTGTATATTCCAAAGCATGATCTCCAAGGCCAAAAAATACATTCTGGATTTTATTCTTGGAAGAAAAATGATACTATGAGTTTCTCCCCTCTCAGTGTCCCTTGCCAATTTTTTTCATGGACAATTTTGAAAAACAGGCTCTTGACTCAACCCCTCTCAGACCTATCTTGCTATGATATGTCCATAATGTGTTTGCTCTCTATTTGACTTTATAGCTGAGAGACACTTTTTTTTCTGTCACCTCAATAGGTGGGGTGCCCTCTGTGGGTACCTCTTGGCAACAACTTGGGATGTAACCTGAGATCACAAGGTATCATCATTTCCCATCTGGAAAGTTTTATGTAGGCCTGTTTGTTCAAGGTTAGGATCATACCAGAATCCAATTTATGATAGAAAAGAGAACTGATAAAATAGTCTAGCCCTCCTGATGGTAACCTTCCTTCTCAATATATAGGAATCCACTCACAAAGTTTCCTTTGTGGCATTCACAAACCTTCCCATCAATCCTCCCTCTCAACAATGTGATAATATAAAAACACCAATAGAGCCTATCAATGAGGCCTACTGTGCAGCACAACTCAATCACATACACTATGCCTTCCTATCTAATTGCTACAGTTCCTACAAAATCAAAAAATAATAAATCCTCCTCCAATAGACGACTTTCTCAGAATGAATTTAGTAATGCTATCACCTTTCTCAGAGGCATGTAAAAAAAAACAGCCAGAATAATATGGAAATACAACCTCTTCACAGCTTTCAATCCCTACTTAGAACTAGCTGCCCTTATCCACTCCACTAAGGACCAACTCCCTGATCTCTCAGTTCCTGGTGTATATATAGTTTTCTATTACAGCAAGTTGGCCTACTATGGAGAGACAAAAAGATTCGCCAGCATTCACTTAGAAGATCATAAAAAATACATCTGGCATCATGATATGGTCAATATGGCCTTGCAGAACTTGCTTTAGATACAACTCTCAGAACCTACTGGAACAAAACTACCATGCTTCATTGCAACAAATTTAGAAGATAAATGCTGATTTTAGAATCTGCTGCTGATTTCAGAATTCAGCCTAACTTGAACAAATATGGTCACATAAAACTTCCCAAAATATGGGAAACACTAAAACTTCAAAATCTCAGTTCATGTCCTAGGCCTGACCAGAGAACAACAATCTTTCAAGATTTCTGCATCCTTCCATGTTCAAATGCAGCTCCCTTTTCTCATCAAATTAACTCCAGGCATCTACATATTTTGGACCTCTCTTTTGACACATTCTCACGTCATTGATATTGCTGATCTGCTACTCAACTCTGCATTATCATATTGACAATATACTCTGTCTTCCCTCTCACACTTTTCTGTTACATAATCTTGAATATTAACTCAATTCACAGTATCTCTCAGGTCATTTATACCATCACTGTCATCTCATTCATATTCCCACCTCACTTCATTTTCATAGCAACACTCTTTATCATTGCTTCTGCACACCACTGATCACTGAATCTCTATATATCACCCCTCTCACAGATCTGTTCATTCTCCTTGTTCTCTCACTTATCTCTGTTTACATCTCTCTCTCTCTACCCCTTGCTTCTGTACTTTCTCGGCTTCCTCTTGTTTCCTCTCTTTCTCCTTCTCTCTACTGTCATTCCTATAACTCTCCCTCACTCCTGTTCATGTTTGTCTCACATCGGTTAGTCTTTCAGATCTCCTAATCTCTTTCTTCATGCTTCTCAACTTAATTCTTGCATCTTCCACTTGTTTTCTCTCTTTCTTCCTTCCTCCTTTTCTCTCCAGGTATTCTCCCCCCCCTGCTTGACCTTAACATACCCAATCAACACCATCCTCTAAATCTGCTAAATCCCAAGTTGTTAATGTTATATCTATCTCCATGTTATGTTTTCCTTCCTTAATCATGCTTACTCTGTCGACACACTCATTTCTGCTACTATCACTACTAATATCAGCAATACTGATAAATATCACCCAGTTTTTCCCATTGTCTATATTTTATGCAGAAATGCACTCCTCCATCTCTTGTCTGCCACATCTCTAATTGCTAGGGTGCATACATGCCAAATCTTGTAAGGCTGGACAATAATGTGCCACTCCACTGATGTATGGCAGCTGCCATTATTAATACATTATTATTATTATTCAGGCCTCCATGGAGTCAAGACTCATTGCAGGAGGTCCTTCCTAGGAAACCCCAGTTCTCTCAAACCACTCCTTGAACTCATTGACCGTTCTTACTCTCACCACTCTATCAGGCAATGCATTCCACGGTTCAACCACCCTCTACGCAAAGAAACCACTCCTCACTCTCTTGCTCACAGCCTCCTTTCGTACTTTCCAGGGAAGGTCCCCCTTGTCATCGCTCCTTCTCGCTGCCCCACCAAGTGAAAGAACTCCCCAGTGTCCACCCTGTAACTGCCTCTCAACAGTTTAAAGTCTTGATCATATCACCTCGCCTTATTCTATACACCATAGTCCTGAAACCATCTTTGTTATCCACCTCGGCACCTTCTCCACAGTTAATTTATCCCCGTCAAATCCTGGGGACCAAATCTGAGAACAATAGTCTAAGTGTGGTTTGATCGGGGTCTTATACAATGGAATGATAACTCTTCTATCTCTGCAGGTCAGCGTCCTTCTCAGTATTGCAGCAATCCTCCGAATTACCTTCACCACCTTTGCAGTATGCCCCTGAATTTCAGTTTTCTATCGATCATCACCCCCAGATCTCTTGTCTTCCCTACTTCCTCCAGTACAGATTCTCTAATCGAGTATGCAGCCTCCCATCGATGTATCCCAAACTTCAAGACTTTACATTTTGCTGCATTAAACCGAAATCCCCATTCATTTGCCCATCTGTCTAGTTTATTCAAATTCTCTTGCAGGGCTGCCACATCTGTGCTATTACTAATAACCTTCCCAGCTTCACATCATCTGCAAACAACTGAATATCCCCTTGCAATCCATTGACAATGTCATTGATATAAAGGTTAAACAATACAGGTCCCAGTACTGAGCCCTGTGGAACCCCACTTGTAACCTTCTGCTTCTGTGATATTGCCCCACCATACACAACTCTCTGATAGCCATCAGACAACCAGTCCTTAATCCAGTTATAATACACCCAATACAAAATATACCAGAAAGTACTTTCAACACTACAGATTTGAAAGTGCAAACTCTCTATATTCAATAACAACCAACTCAGGCAATATAGCAAATCTAAATTTAGTGGCAGTATTCTTTCTTTTTATTATCCCAAAGACACTAGTTCATAGATTGTTTAAAGGAATTTTAAACTTTTAAGGGATTTTCCTATGTATTTTTCTTGGTAAAATGAATACATGTTGAACAGTTCTGGTGAGACTTCGTCATCATCATTGCAGATTGTACATGTATCTTGGCATGCGTGATCTTATATATGTGTTGGATCTCTACTGCTGATAGAAATGATGCAATCAGAAAGTATGTTATATCAAAATCTGCATCTGCTCAATCATTACCTGATGACATCTTTTTTGCTGAAAGTTGTTTTTTACTTTATAAAAAACATATTCCATGTGCTTGTTAAAAGTGAATGACGGTTCCGTCAGGATTTCAAAAATATTTTTAATATTGGATTTAATTCAATGTTTCAATTTTGAACTGACTGAAGTATTAGTAGTGAATATACAAACTTTTGGAATTTTGTGAATACTGATTTTGACTAATTTGAATAATTATTTTTATTATTCAAATTAGCAATTTGAACAATATATTCAAATTGCTAATTTGAATATATTGTTAATTTCATTAATACTTTCTGAATGTGATGTGTTAGGATCACTGGGTGATGGCCAGAACATCAGTAAACATTATTTAGCACTAAAAACAATAATAACCACAGTAATTAAACTTTAATGAAATTAAAGTACAGCTATTTCATACTGAAAATAACAGTACATCATCAGTGCCTAGAAACAAGCAAATCAAAGGAATGGGAATACAAGGTACATACAGCAGGCAGTAGTTTACCAATTAAAAACTGTTGCTGTGTGCTAGAAATTAATATTAATAAATATTATTAATTATCCCACTGGATTGGATTTTGCCATACACTAAGGAAGTGACAGCCCCTTGACCTGGCTGTTCAGTTAAAGTTTAGTTACTGATAAAGTACCCAAGGAGTCGAAGGAGGGTAAGATAGTGCCATTGCATAGGGGTGGTAGAAAGCAGGTGTCAAACTGTAGACTAGTTTGCATTTCTTCTGCAGTTGTTAAGAATTTGGAGAAATTAGTGAATGATTGTGTTCAGAATTGAGTAGATAAGTGTAATATTATTATTACATCACACCTCCAGGGAGTCCAAAGACTCATCGAGGGAGGGCATCTACTCTACAACTCCTTGTCTCACTACTCCACCAACCTTCATCATATAACACCAACGCCATCTACCACCGACTACCACCACTAGTACTTTTACAGACAATCACAAACATCCATGCCCACGGCGGGATTCGAACTCGTGGCCTTTTGGCTGGAGAGCAGATAGGCTAACCACTCGGCCAACCACGCCGGCTATTATCTATGCAGGTCAGCATGGATTTGTTAAGGGACACTCTTGTTTCAATAATTTGTTTGTCTTTTATAATAAAATAACAACAGCAGTTGATGAAAGAAAGACATATGCTACATTTTTTTATTTTTTTATTTTTATTTTTATTTATTTTTTTATTTTTTACAAAGGCATGCAGTGAATAATATTTAAGTTCAGGCAATATGGATTTAGGTATGGGCTGTTTGAGAGATATCAAAGAGTTGTGTATGAGGGAGTAGAATCAAGGAAGGAGGAGGTCACAAATGGGATTCAACAGGGCTCAGTACTAGGACCTTTATATCAATGATTACTGAATTACATGGGGATATTCAGTTGTTTGCATATAATATGAGTTAGGAAGGGTTATTAGTGATGTGCCAATGTTGTGGCCCTTTAGAAGAATTTGAATAAGCTGGATAGACATGTTGGTAAATGAATGAATTGGAATGTCTGTTTATTACTACTAAATGTAAGCTCTTGAAATTTGGATCCACCAATACATATTCTAACACGGTTACATACTATATTAATGGAACTATAGAAAGTAATGGAGGCAAGAGATCTTGGGGTTATAGTCAGTAGAAATTAGAAGTTTATTGGACATTGTGAAGATGATAAAAGTAACTCAGAGGATTGCTGCAATACATTGACCAGCAGAGATAAGTGATATCATTTTAAGTCCTGATCAGACCACATTTGGATTATTGTGCTCAGATCTGATAAGAGATTTGAAGAGAATACATTAACTTTGCAGAAGGTATGGTGGCATCTAGATAACAAAAGTGATACTGGGCCTGTATAGTATTAGTTATGAGGATAGACTGAGGGCATGCAAAATGTAGAGTTTGCATGCCCTCAGTTTGGATAAAATAGGTGATATTATTGAGACATTTAAACTGTTGTGAAGGTAGTTAGAGGATTATCACTGGAGAAATTTTTATATGGTAGAACAAGAGCCATCCCTGGAAGTGCTGAGTAAGAGAGAGAGAAGTGGTATTTTTTCATGGAAGGTGGCGACACCATGGAATGATTTATCTGATAAGGTGGTGAAAGCATAAACAATGAATTAGTTTAAGGAAGGGGTATGTTGGTATGAGAGGATGTGTTTTGTTTAAGATGAACCTTTCCATGTTGAGTCTTGACTTTTTGAAGTCCTGAATAATAACACTAATGCTCAAATGTTGACTGACAACCATTTTTGGTATTATGTGATGATCAAAATCTCTCACTTCTTTTCATTGGTTGAAGTTGTGGCTTAGACCTGTTTAGTGTCTGTGTTAGCCATCCACTTGGACAGTGAATTCCTCTACAGACTTCTTTGCAAGGAAAGTTTCAGTCCATTTTCTTACCTACTTTAGTACAACTTCTGATTTAATCACTGTTAGAGTGGTAGTATTCCATTAGCACTTGACACAATTCCAATATATCTCAGGCCATGTTGTTTCTCTTCTAGCATGTATGATAGCATACTGTTTTTATGAAGGCTGATGCTGTTAATACTTTTCCCCTGCAAAATTTGTTCTAGTGACAGCCATTTAACATTGACATATTAGGCTTTGTTTACTCTTTGCAGTTGCTTAATTTGAAGAATTAGGCATGAGCACCTCTGTATCATAATCTGAAGAATGGCAGTATGTTGTGCCCTTCGATTCGAAAAGGCCTGAATTCGATTCTTGTCATGATGAGAGGAATCTTTATATGTTTTTTTTTTTTTTTTCAATTGAAGATGAATTAGCTGATCTCATATGGAAGTAGCAGGATTTTTTCCTCCCAGAAACTTGGGTTTTTAATCCTACATACAGACAAATCAGATTTGAGAACACATACAATTTACAGACAAAAAATATTAGTGGTGGTGGGCAGTAGATGCCATTGGTGTAGGTGATGATGGTAGAGTGGCAGTTTGCTGTAGTTGGTGGATTAAGTGGTTGAGACAGAGTTGTAAAGTAGGTGTCCTCCTTTGATGAGTCTTTGGACTTCTTGGAGATGTCATGTAATAATAATAATACTGGCTCAATTACTAGTTCATAGATATTTATAACAGACAAATGTAAATAATATTGGAAACTTTTTTTTTTTTTTTGTAAGGTATATGTTAAAGAGGAGTATTCAGTTTGCAGATGATGGAAAACTGGGGAGTGCAATAGTTGATCAGTGTGATGTAGAGAGATTATTTCGAATCAACTTGCAGCTTTGGCAAAGGATAATGATTGTTAGTTTAATTAGTCAAAATGTAAGATTCTGCATTTCAGGATGAAAAGATTATATACTGTGTATTTTATTGATAGTACTGGGTTGCAGGAAAATGTGATGATTTGGAGATTATAATCGAGCAGTCAGTTGAAGTTCAGAGGGCATATTGCAAAAGTTGACAAAATAGCTCAAAGTATTACTTGGCTGTTTGAAGAACAGCAGTCAAGATGAGGCTATATTATAGCCTCATCTTGACTGCTGTGCATAGATATGGTCACCTGGAATGATCCCAATGAGGATAGATTGAAGATGTGTGGTAAAGTTTAGTTGAGAGACAGAAAAGAGGCAATGTGATAGAAAATTTTAAGTTACAAAGTGGTTCTATATGGTTGATACAATAGAAATTTTTCAGCAAACGATGAGAAGGGAGAGATTTTATGTTGGAGGTTTAATGGACTTTTTACAACACTCAAAAAGAATTAAAATAGAATTTAATACTTCCTATATTTCGTCCTAGTCACTAGGACATCTACGGGGATTACAAAGACAATTAATGTAACATGCACACAAAAACTTACAATACTAAGCCCAACCACGTGGGTGACAATAAAGTCCTATCTAGGTGGAGCACCCTCTAAGGGCAGTTGTAGGTGGCCTGGAATGTAAGGTGGGACCTCTGGCGATGACTGTTTCCCAAATCTTCGGAAGCTTAATGCAACCGTATTTATTAAGATTTGGTTGGTTTTTGAGAGCTGCTGCTGCTTCTAAGAAAAGTCTCTCTTTCTTGAATTTGCTGTGGTGGAGCATGGTGGTTTTCTTCCATGATACTCTGTGGGTGGTGTCCAAAACATGGTCAGCCAAGCCTGAATGGCCATAGTTGTGTTTAACGATGTACGACTTGTGTTCCTCTAAGCGGATGGATGCTGATCTGTCTGTCTGTCCAAAGTACGCAAGCTTACAGGAACAGGGTACTTTGTAAACTCCAGGCAGAGAGAGAGGAGGGAGCTGATCTTTCGTAGAACGGATAAGGGTAGCCAGTTTGCGGTAGGGCTTATATGCTGTGTGTAGGTTATACTTTTTTAGTATCTTAGCTATTTTTTCCGAAGTGCCACGGATATAGGGTATGGTGATGGGATTTTTAAATTCTTGTTGAAGAGAGGGACGGGGAATGGGGGAGGAATTGATTATTTTTTTGATGCTGTGTTCGCTGTAGCCATTGGAGAGGAAAGTTCTGTGTATGTGGTTAAGCTCAGTAGTGAGGGCGGTTCCACTGGAACAAAGATTGTGGGCTCTCTTGGTAAGGGTTTTAATGATGCCATATTGTTGTGAGGGGTGGTGATGGGAGAGTTTGTGAATGTATCTGCCTGTGTGTGTGGGTTTTCTGTATACAGTGAAGGCAAGTGTATCATTAGGCAGGCGCGTGACTAAGGTGTCTAGGAAGGGTAAACAATTGTTCTTTTCCTTTTCCATAGTAAACTGGATTCTTGGATGTAGGCTATTGAGATGACCAAGGAAGGAATCTAATGTGTCTGGGCCATGAGGCCAAATAGAGAACACATCATCTACATATCTTAGCCAGATAGAAGGTTTGAGTGGGGCTGAGTCTATGGCTCGTTTTTCGAAATCTTCCATATAGAAATTGGCCAGGGGGGGTGAGAGGGGGAAGCCCATGGCGGTTCCCTCTATCTGCTTGTAGATTTTGTTATTCCAAGCGAAATACCCAGAGTTGATGGCAAAGGAAAAGAGATCTAAGATGTCAGGGGGAAAAACGTTTTCTAAGAGAGATAAAGTGTCAGTTAAGGGAATATTAGTAAACAAGGAGGAGATATCAAAGCTTACTAATATGTCTGTATTATTCAAGGTTAATTTTTCTGTGAGGGCTTTAAAGTGGGTAGAGTTTTTTATATAGGAAGCTGAATTTCCGGTGAGGGGGGACAGAGAGTTGGCCAGCTGTTTACTCAGTCTGTAACAAGGTGCATTGGTGGCATCTACTATAGGCCTGAGTGGGGAATTAGGTTTGTGGATTTTTGGTAGACCGTATATTCGGGGGGGACGGGAGCGGAAAGGTTTAAGTTTTTTCGTGATGTCGGGGGGCCAGGAGGTTACTTTTTTAAGTAAGATTTTTAATTTCTTAACTTGCGTTTTTGTGGGGTCGTGTTCTAGCGGGATGTAGGTAGCGCGATCGCAGAGGATAATGTTCTACACAAGAACGAGAAGGGAGAGAACTGGTGTGTGTGTGTGTTTGGGGAGGGGGGGGGGTCATCCCCCAGAAGTTGTGTAAGTGTGTGAGGACTGGATTTTTTGCTTGGTTAGTGGTGAATAACTCTAATGAATTGCCAGAGATGGTTGAGAGTGCTCTGAAGTGGATTTAAGGAGTGGTATGATAGGTATTGTTTGAATACTTGTTAGTGTAAGCCTCCTGCGATGAGTTTTTTGACTCCATGGAGGTACCTGTAATAATAATATTGTTATAAATATATTTTATTATTAATTCATTGATTGCTACTTCCAGAGAATCAAGTTAGAAATAAATTTAGCATTAGACATAATTGTAGTCTTTGACAGGTCATATCAAAAAAATATGCCTAAATATTTTTTTGATACTCAAACATCATTATTTCATGTAAACTACTAAACACATTTTGTTTTTCCATATGACTGCTTTTTTCAGCTTGTACATATATGAGAAATTTCTAATTTCTCGTATATGTACAAGAAATTTCTATGAGAAATTTCTTGTATTGTTGCATAATTGTCACTTCTAGATTTTTATTTTTTTGTTATAATTATTATGTTTTTCCAGAAAACAGCAAAGGTGATGCGTTCTGTTAGTTCTCCACCAGGTTAGTTCATTTGTAAAACCTTTCTTAGTTATTTTCTATAGCTAAGCTTCACCTTTTTTTATTATTTATTTATTTTATTTTATTTTATTTTATTCTAAATATAGTTTCTGGGATTAGTACAGTATGTATGAAAGTTTTCAACTATCAAACTTAGTTTTGGAATTTAAAAAAAAAAAAATAATAAAACTAATGAATTTTTTGTTACAGAAATGTTTAATGATAGTATAAAAGTTCCTTAAAAGACCAAAATGAAGATCTTACAATACTAGAGATTTCACAGATAACAAACTAATGTGGAAGAAATTTGTCCAAAACTATTTCAACATGAGTAGTGAGTACATCTCTAAATTAGTAATAATTCGCCCAGACATGTATTTGCCACTCCTTTTTGAAGTAGTTAGTGCATCTAGCATGAATCAGTTTAATAGATAGTATGACAGCTGGTGTGGTTGATGTGTGGCCTTCCTCACTGAGTCCTTGGAGGTATCATTGAGACTCCCTGGAGGTTTGATAATAATGTAAAACTTTCATATAATACTGTCACAGTATCCTATACATCCTTAAGGGTATATCAGGAATTTGAAGATGATGATAAATTGTCTTATATATTGACTGATGCTATACATTACCAACAAGCTACCATATCTTCTCTTAAACTCATTCACACTAGATGCACTTCAACAGGAAAATGTTCCATTCTCTCACTGCTCTGAGAGAAAAATCTAGCTCTCACTTCTTTCTTAACTGCACGTACGCACGCGCACACACACACACTCTCTCTCTCTCTCATTTTTGACAGATCATCTTCTCACCTTCCATATAACAAAAAATTTCATCAGGTCGGTATCTTATAGCATCCTTTCAGAAGTTTATAGATCTCTATCATAGCACCCCTAATTCTCCTATTTATCAGTTTCTGTAGTCTTTATTTATTTTTTTGTTTGTTTTAGCCAAACTGCACCAATTTGGTGCAGTTTGGCTTCATTTTTTTTTCTATACCTAAATGCAACTAGTGCGCCTCTAAAATTCAATTAGAGTGCCTATATACATCTTAAAAATAAATGTTACAGATTTTAAAAATTTTCTATCTATACATTTTTTTAATCACTAAAAAACGCACGTACTAACCACAGTAATGACTATTTAATTTGTAAATATTTACGAATTAAATAGTCATTACTGTGGTTAGTATGTGTGTTTTTTAGTGATGAATTCACTGCAGGTTTTGTTATATAAAAACATTTTTTTATGGCTTACTATTTTAAAAAATCATTCACCAGGATGAAATAATTTAGTTATCAATTTAAAACATTTTACAAAGTTATTTTTTAATGGCATACAGTACTACGCTATTTCCATGTATGCTATGTTCCAAATTTACCACCTAAATTTATGTTGTCTGCTAATTACATAGCATTTTGCTGATCATATTTCGTGCCTCCTTTTGCAATTGTTTTTTTTTTTTTACTTTTTTTATTTTAAATTCCCAACCTTTAATCATGAATATAAGAATTAGTGAGCAAAAAAAGTGGAAGTGTGAAAAAGATTCAAAAAGTAATCTCATTGGAAGAAAAATGAACAAGGCGAGTCCAGAGCAAAGATAGGACAAGAACACAAAATGGGTGAATCAACTATAACGGCAATTTTAAGCAAAGCTGCTGAATATATAGAGAAAGGTAAGGCTGCTTCAAGTTCATCATGCATGCAGACCACTCAAAATCAAAGTATTATAATGATTGAATTAGAGAGAGACTTCTTTCTACATGGATCGAAAATTGTAACCAAAAACAGATCCTGCTAATCACTGACTTTATTAATTCAAAAGCATTAAGACTCTTTGTAACCTTGAAAGAAAGGGCTATCATTGATGGAAAAGAAGAATTTCACACTAGTACTGTGGTTTGAGCATTTCAAAAAGAGAAATAGAGAAATAGCCTTTCTTAGTTTTGTTGATCTAGAAAAGGCATATGAACAAGGTGCCAAGGGAGAAGCTATTCAATACGCTACAGTTATGTGGTGTCAATGGGGCATTATATCAATCAGTACGTCTTTATTTGAGTTGTAAGTCAGCAGTTAGAATTGAAGGAAGTATAGGAAGATGGTTTAATGTTAAATCTGGTGTGAGACAAGGATGTACATTTACCCCTCTGTTATTCATTATCTATATGGATCATATTAGTGATCCATATAGATAATAAATAAAGGAAAGTGGCATTAAACCTGATATCAAAATTGGAGTTGTTAATGTCAGCTCTTTGCTTTATGTGGATGATGTTATACTTCTAAATAAATCTGCTACAAGTCTGCAAGATTCTCTGACTAAATTGAATAGCTGTTGTAATAGATATGGTATGAAGGTCAACAATAAAAAGACAAAGACAATGAAAATAAGCAGAATCGTTGAAAATGTGAACTGCGTTGTGAATGGAGAACCTGAGGAACAAGAAAAACATTTCAGCTACTTAGGCATAATTTTTAGTAAAGATGATAAATTAAATATGGAAATAGACAACAGAATCAACAAAGCTGGTATGGTAGGAAATCAACTGAATAAATTCATATGGAATGAGAGAGAAATTAATCAGAACATAATTAGCTGTATACAAGACAGTGTTCAAACCAGTTTTAACTTATGGATCTGAAAGCTGGATTAGAAGTAAAACCCTTGACCAAAGACTAGAGACCGCAGATATGAGAGTCCTGAGAAAGATTATAGGCGTGAACAGATGGCATCAATGGCAATATCATATTAAAAACGAGGATATTAGGAAAGAACTTGACATTGTCAGCATCCAAGAATGTGTTAGCAGAGCTAATCTCAGGTGGTATGGTCCCTTAAACAGAATGGGCGAGGAAAGATTAACAAATCAAGTGTTCTCTGCCAGGTTGGCAGCAAAACGACCCAGAGGAAGACCAAGATATAGGTGGATTGATATGGTACAAAGTGGCTTAGACGATAGAAATATAAGATCTGATAATGTTGGAGTCTTGACAAGTAACAGGCTGATTTGGAGGAAAATTGTAATTAGTCATAATGTAAATTTTTCATGTAGTACTATCATATCCTGTATGCCCCTTGGGGATACATGGCAGGAATTTGATGATGAAATAGCCTACATAATGTTCCAATCACAAATTGCCATCAGTTGTAAATGCCTGCCTGACTACGTTAGCTCAATTCTTTGTTAAGAAGTAGAATAATAAATTTATATTCTGAATATGTTTTATTGTCTTTCAGCTTCATGGTTTTCCTTTAATTTGGTCCTGAGACATATCCTAATTCTTTTATAAAAAAAAAATTAAGGGTCAAAAAAGAAATTTGAGGAACGAATTATACTTTTTCCCATGGATTATTATATTCGATTATTGCATTTTCGATTAATACATCTGTTTTAAAGAATGCATTGGATGCAAAAAATGCGGAGACTAGAAAAGGTGTTGTCGAATGTGGTGGAAGTGAAGTTACAGAACCAGGGAAACTAGAGTTATTAAGGGGGGGGGTAGATTTGCAGATTTTAGGGAGACAGTTGAATGTATGTAATATGCCCAAGCAAGTAGGAAGGACCACAAACCAGAATGGGATAGTTACTATAAAGCATCAAAATAGGGATGGGACAAATCGGCTTCTTCAATTCATGTATACAAATGCCAGAGGTATTAGGAACAAGAGGGAAGAATTTTTGGCCTTGGTTAGCACTTCCAGACCACAGGTTATTGGCATTAGTGAAACATGGCTGACAGAAGATGACACAGCTAGTGGGATTGAATGTGAGGGGTATTCAGGAGTGACAGGGAGAATAAAATGGGGGGGAGTGTTATTGATGATAGCTGATGAGTTACAGCCAAAAAGAATAGAAGTGGAACCGCAGGATAGAGAAAAGAGCACATTTGAGGCTATTTGGTGTGAGATTGAAATTAGCAGAATTAAATATACAGTTGGGTGCTGCTATAGACCAGGTGATGGAATAAATGGTGGAAATAGTATGCATAAGCAGAGAGAAGAAATGAGTGGAAGGAGGGTAAATTATTATGGGAGATTTCAACTATGGTAACATTGATTGGGAGGAGAGGACACATGGGACGAAGGAATTGGATTTCATGCGGTTATTAAGGGATAACTATCTGCTACAGCATGTAATGGATAATACTAGGGGTCAGAGAGTGCTTGACCTGGTAATTGCATCTGAGAATTTGACTGTAACGAATATGACCACATTGCCACCAATAGGTGAGAGTGATCATAGGGTCTTGACTTGGGAGGTGGCTAATGGTGTGGATTTTACAATTAAGACGGGGTACATGTGGAATTATCGGCTGGTAAGTATGACAATCTTAGGAGATTGATTGGTTCAGTGCCATGGCATGTGCAACTGCAGGGGCTAGAAGTTGATAGTGCATGGGAGGCGGTAAACAAGTGTTTGCATGAAGCAATGGCTGACTGTATACCTAGAGTCTGAATAATAAATCAAGTAGGGGTTAAATGGATGAATAACACCATTAAGCTTGAGCTGCAAAAAAAGAAACTATAGAGGGAATTTAAGGAGAAAGGTGACTTGCAGGCACATGAACGGTATAAAGTGCAGGCCAGAAGGGTAATGAGTGTGGTAAGAAAAACAAAAAAAGGATTATTAAAGAACATTGGCCATGCAGGCTAAAGAGAATCCTGAACAGTTTTTTCGATATGTTGCTAGTAAAAGAAAAAACGTATATGGCAGAATGATTTTAAAGAATGCCGATGGTAGGGAGGTAACCGAATCAGCTGATATAGTTGAATTACTGAGCAAGCACTTTGCAAGAATACATCTTCCAGGTGGTCACATTGCAGAAATGAATGAACCGATAGATTATACAGGAATTGTGGTGAATGAAGTGGAGGTGAGTAGTCTATTGCAAAACCTCAATGTCAATACATCTGTGTGATTGGATGGTATACAATCTCATGTCGTACGTGAAGCGGCTAAAGAATTGTCTGTACCCTTGACCATTTGGTTTAATTCGAGTCTCGGGTCTGGGTTAGTCCTGAGAGGGTGGAAAGAGGGGAAAATAGTTCCGCTGCGTAAAGGAGGTTCCAAGACTGCTGTTGTAAATTACCGACCGATTAGCATATCAGGAATCATTGTCAAGGTCTTGGAGAAATTAGTCAAGAGAAGAATACAGGACTGGATAGAGGAAAATGGGATACTGTATGGGGGACAACATGGTTTTGTGAAGGGTAGATCATGCCTCAGTAACTCGCTCACGTTTTATAACACAGTGACGGCTGAACTGGATAAGGATAATGAGTTTACAGTGATTCTACTGGACCTTGCCAAGGCCTTTGACATGATACCACATGTTACTCTAATCAGTAAACTGAAGCAGATGGATATAGGGTTGGTGAGATGGATAGGACCATGGTTGATGGAGAGATACCAGAGAGTGGTTTATTCAGGAGTGGAGTCCAAAAGACGGCTTGTGACTAGTGGTGTACCGCAGGGTTCTGTTCTTGGACCACTACTTTTCAATTTGTTCATTAACGATATAGGAAAGGATCTGAGAGGAAGTGTTCATTTGTTTGTTGATGATGCAAAGTTGGGTAGAGCAATTGTGAGTGCACAGGATGTCGAAATTTTGCAGGATGATTTGGATAGTTTTGGAGGACCAGGCTAGGGAAAATGGATGTCAATTTAATGTGGTAAAGTGTAAGGTTATGCATTTTGGAGTGAAAAGATTAGAAGCAATATATCGCATTGGTGGAACCATACTCCAGGAGATTGATGAGGCCAGGGATTTGGGAGTGTTGGTGGATAGGGAGTTGAAGTTTAGGGGGCACATTTCAAAAGTGGCCAAAGCAGCTCAAAGGTTTCTGAAAAATACTTTAACATGCAGAGACAAACAAGTTATTGTTCCTCTATATCGAGCTTGATAAGACCCCATCACTACTGTGCCCAGATATGGGCGCCAGGGTTTCTTCTTGATGGGGAGGTGGTGGACAGGATCCAGAGACGAGTGACCAAGATGATAGCAGGTCTGTGGAATGAACCTTCTGAGAACAGGTTGAAGGTTTGTGGGTTGCAAAAATTGGTTGATAGGCGGAAAAGGGGTGATATGATTGAGACATTCAAATTACTGAAGAATTTCTATAGAATTAATCCAGAAGATATTTTTGAGCTCAGGACTGGTGGTGGGAGGACTAGCGGCCATACATAGAAGTTGGGCAAGAGTGTGGTTAGCAGGAGTGTTAGAACTAGGTTTTTTACTTGGAGAGTGGTGAATGAGTGTAATAAGCTGCCAGAATGTGTTGTGGGTGCTATGACCGTGAATGAGTTCAAGGCGAGGTATGATAGATACTGTGTGAATGTCAAATAGTTGCTCTTGACATGATGTTAGGGCCTCCCTCGATGAGCCTGTCAACTCCTTGGAGTTGCCTGAGATAATAATAATAATAATCAAGGGATTGCTGTTGTTTACTTTGTAACTAAGTGGGGGAATAACTTACTTTTTTTTGCTATATATTAGCTTATGCATGTCTGATATTGCTATTCTTATATTACAGATATGCACTTGCATTAGAAAGATAGAGAGAATGGAAGTTAGCTGTAAAATGTCCAGCAGTGATTCATCATTTGTTGTTTTAAATTTCTGGTAAAGCAGTTGATGGCTAATAGATTTTTTTGTAGCCATCAACTGGATATTGCATGAGGGGAAAAATGCTGATTAGTAAAATCCTTTGAAAATAAGATATAATCATTGCAAAAATGACCAATATATTAACCACCTTACCGGCCGTTATGGATCAAATACGCATCCTCATACGCTTCGTATCCATCATATATTTCATTGTTATAACAATGGTATTACAATTTTAATAAGCACTTCGCATTAACCACGCTACCGTCTTGGCCGGTAGCGTGGTTAATGAGCATGGATAAACTCTGGAAGTTATTATTATAATATAGTGAATAAGAGAATGTGAGATTGATTTTTTACATAGTGGATGTGTAGAATAACTTTCAAAGATAGTGAATGACTTTAAAGCATAGTATTCCAGAGCAAGGCTCTAGGGTAAAGGATTTTAAAAATATTTAGGCATAGTATCTAGCATGAGAAAGTATTTATTGACACAGATTATTATTAGTATTATATCGGTACTTCCATTTAGTCAGAAGACTCATTGCTGAAGATGCATAGTAACCTTTATACACACAATACCTATACCTCTGCTTAAACTCATCAACTGTGAGGGCACACAACTAATTCTGGCAATTCATCTCACTTATTCACCACTATCTCCAAGCAAAAGATCTAGTCCACATACACGCACATTTACTAATCGCACTCTAACACTACTTCTAAGGATAACCTCTAGCTAATCATTACCCCCAAATCTCTAGTGCTCTCTCTCTGTCATGTATTGAAAACTTTAAATTAAAGATACGAAGAAATTATATACTTGGATTAACCCTTTATCCAAGTGTAAGCAAACAAGTTTGTGCCTGAATTATTTTCAGGACTGGGGCAACTCATATAAAGAAGCTAATGACTTCACATCGCTTGCCTTAGTATCCTATAAAGCAAAACACATCTCCTTGCAGACATGTATAATGCTATGCATTATAGAAGGGTGACTACCCAGTCCGGTTTCATGACCTTTATTGATGTCTCATCTCAAGGAATCAGTGGGAGCCAGACCCAGAGGTGATACTAAAGTCGAAGTAATGCAGAAGTCATATTTTCATATGCGAGTAGCCAAAAGTTGTCACACCTTATTATTAAAATACTCTGGATTAGAGAAAGTTGTTGGAAGTTTTTCCACTTGTTTTGTTTCAATCTTATAGAACCCTTTTAATATTGTATACGTTTCTATCATGTCCCCTCTTGTCTGCCTGTCAAAACTTTGCAACCTACACATCAAGTATTCATAGTGAGCATTGCACAGACCTGTCACCAGTTTGGTCATGTTTCTGAATCATCATCCTGTGCAGGATGACCTCTGAACTTCAACTCTCTGCCTGCCATTAGACTCATTCACGATCATCATCAAATTCCTACCATGTACAGGATATGATAGTACTACATGAAAAAAATTACATAATTACTAACTTCCTATCTACAATTTTCCTCCAAATCAGCCTGTTACTTGTCAAGACTCCAACATTATCAAATCTTATATTTCTATCGTCTAAGGCACTTTGTACCGTATCAATCCACCTATATCTTGGTCTTCCTCTGGGTCGTTTTGCTGCCAACCTGGCAAAGAACACTTGTTTTGCTAATCTTTCTTTGCCCATTCTGTTTAAGTGACCATACCACCCGAGATTAGCTCTGCTAACACATTCCTGGATGGTGACAATGTCAAGTTCTTTCCTAATATCCTCGTTTTTAATATGATATTGCCATTGATGCCATCTGTTCACGCCTCTGATCTTTCTCAGGACCCTCATATCTGCGGTCTCTAGTCTTTGGTCAAGTGTTTTATTTCTGACCCAGCTCTCAGATCCATAAGTTAAAACTGGTTTGAACTGTCTTGTATACAGCTAATTTAGTGTTCCGACTAATTTCTCTCTTATTCCATATGAATTTATTCAATTGACTTCCTACCACGCCAGCTTTGTTTATTCTGTTGTCTATTTCCATATGTAATTTACCATCTTCAGTAAAAATCGTGCCTAAGTAGCTGAAATGTTTCACTTGTTCCACAGGTTCCCCATTCACAACACAGTTGACATTTTCAATGATTCTGCCTATTTTCATTGTCTTTGTCTTTTTATTGCTGACCTTCATACCATATCTATTACAACAGCTATTCAATTTAGTTCAGAGAATCTTGCAGAATTGTAGCAGATTTATTTAGAAGTATAACATCATCTGCATAAAGCAAAGAGCTGACATTAACATCTCCAATTTTGATATCATGTTTAATACCACTTTCCTTCATAATGTGATCCATATAGATAATGAATAACAGAGGGGATAATGTACATCCTTGTCTCACACCAGATTTAACATTAAACCATCTTCCTGTACTTCCTTCAATTCTAACTGCTGACTCACAACTCGAATAAGACTAAGTATTGCTTGATATAATGCCCCATTGACACCATATAACTGTAGCATATTGAATAGCTTCTCTCTTGGCACCTTGTCATATGCCCTTTCCAAATCGACAAAACTTAAATACAGATCTTCTGTTATGCATTTATCATTCCCAACAGGACTGTTAGGAATCATAGATGTCATGGAAGTGGTTTAATTGATGCAATGTACCTTCTTGGCAATTCTCATAGTAGGGTATATGTAAGTTCTGTTCGCTACAAACTTGGTATTTCTAGGTCTACCTACTCACTAATGAGACCTCAATAAAGGTTGAAACTGGTCTGGGTAGTGACCTTCTCTCACTCATAATGTAGAATAGTAATACAGCTGCTAGGAGCTGGGTTTCACATTATGGGGAAATATCAAGAATAGTGATCGGAGCATGCTCCACCTTACCATGAGTTGCCTCAGTGTTGCACTCCCTAAAGGGTCAGTTGTAACGCTATCCAGGTATTTGCTTACGCTTGGATTCGCCGAACTTTATGTATATTTACTATATTCGGCATGAAACTCTTTGAGTTTCTTATTCGGCTATAAAACAATATGGGATGTAATATCCCTTAACTTAAATAAGTTTATATGTCCGAATTGAAGCCTTTGGCTCTTCATATGATTAATAAAATAGAATTATTATTATAATTCGGGCCTCCATGGAGTCAAAAGACTCGTCGTGGGAAGTCCTTCCTAAGAAACACAGTCTATCAAGACTCATCGAAGGAGGTCCCTCCTAGGAAATACAAAGTCTATCATACCACTCCTTAAACTCATTGACCATTCTCGCTCTCAAAGTATTAAATGTATTTAAAATAATGCACAAACAGTTAATTGAGTGTTAATGAACATGTACCCTGATTTTCTGTACAAATATTAATCTTAATTTACTTTTGAAGAACTAGTATGCTGTATAGATTGAAGCTTAGGTGTTTATCATTAATATATAGATCAGAAAGCAGTGGCCCTGGTAACAACCCTAAGGCACTCCACTAGTCACTCTCATTGTCCTAGATTAAACCTCCACCCCCATACACTGCTTTCTTGCATCTGTCTGTCATCCACTCCCCCAATCCATGCCCATCAGTTTCATATCTATTCCCATTTGTTCCAAATTGCACAAAGTATTGTATTCCTGTCTATCCATTGCTGGATTTTACCATTAACCACCACTCCTGAGATATTAATTGGTCTGTAATTTACTGTCTTGTAGCCACCTTTATTTAATGGTACTATCTTATCCTCTTTCGACTCCCTTGGAACCTTGCCAGAACTGAGACCTGTAAATTGAGGTAAATGAGAACCTCATGTTCATTTACCTCAATTCTCACTTCACTTTCTGTTACATCAGCAACTGATGTGACAGATTGAAGACATTGATAGAAAACTGCAAAATCTCCATCTGGATGATATACACCCTTGAAGTATGATCACTTTGCAACTCAACTATTTCTTCTGCTGCTGTTTCTGCCATTTCTACCATCAGCATTGATCATGAAAAGATGACTTTAAACATTCTTTCTCTTACGTGCTGCATAGTGAAAAAAACTCTTTTGAATTTACTTTTGCCTGCTTAGCTAATTTTCTCTCATAATTTCATTTGGCCTTTCTTATCATACTAGTCAGCCTTTTTGCCTGCACTCTGTACTACTTATGAGTATGCTGATCACCTTTTTCTGTATATTTCCTCTACTTGATTTATCTGCTTCACCCACACTTGGTGTATCCTCTGACAACGGGTATGCAGTTGGACACTGCTTCTCTCAAACAATCTCTGATCACTTCCCATTCACTACTGACATTTGTTTTTGTTGTAGGATGCTTTTGGTATTGAGACCACATTTTAATAAATAAAGAGTTTAATAAAAATAAGCAATTATAACCCTACAATTTTTGTAAATCTTCAGACTTATATTGTCAGAGGTACTAGTAAAAAAATTATACTACACAACAAAAGACTAGAAATGATTAATTACATATATTAGATGTTATAACTTCACAACTGGCATACAAATAAGTAACCAGAATAAAAATGTTAAATTCATTATGCTTGTATGCTTGTTGGAACACTGCTAGTTTTTCCAGTCACATTCTGTGGCATTGTGCTTATCATATCCTAGGTTTGTCTATTAGTCCCAAGAATTTATGGTTCACCAAATATACACACAAAAAGATATTCTGTTATGGCCAACTGTAGATGGGAGAAATTTTACGACCTCATGCTTAGCAAAATATCTGTTGAACCTGATATCACCACATGTAGGAAAAACAGAATCGTGTTAAAACTAGCTTACATTTTATTGAAAAGGTGAGAGATATTATTTTTATTTGACACCTCCAGGGAGTCCAAGGACTCATCGAGGGAGGGCACCTGCTCTACAACTCCTTCTCCACCATTCAATCACCAACTGACCGCAACCACACCAACGTCATCTACCGCCGACCACCACTGGTATATTCCAGAGACAATCACAAACATCCATGCCCACGGTGGGATTCGAACTCGCTCCCTTTTGGCTGGAGAGCGGATATGCTAACCACTCGGCCAACCAGGCCGGCAAATATGAATATAGAGCCTTCAGACATCTTAGCAAGTTCAGATGTTGTCAATTTTTTCACCAGTGTACCCAGGGAGACACAATGGACCTACTTGTAATCCTTTTCTCACTGGACACAGTAAGACTATTCAAACACTATATGGAAAACACTTTTTTCATATTTCAGGACAAATAATGGGAACAAAAAGGAGAACTTGCCATGGTTTTTTCTTCCCCCCCCCTTTTTTTCTCTAGCATTAGCCAACCTGTTTACAGAAAATTTTGAAACAAATTCAATCAAAAACTATCAGAAGAAACTAAAAATTTGGTATGTTACATTGATGATATTTTCATTATTTGGTCAGGAACAATGGATGACTTAATTAATTGCAAAGATTATCTGATTAGCTTGCATCCCAATATAAAATATCTTGAATGGAAGATCACAAAAAAATTACTGTTCTTTGATATCCTTGTCAAAATAAATGAAGAAAAAATATCATCCTTTTTTTGGTATACAGAAAACCTATCACAATGGGAAGATTTTTAAATGCAGCTTCACACCACCGATGATCCATTACAAAAGATAGGCATGATTAAAACATTACGAGATAAAGCATACTATATATCCAGCATGTCAGTTAAAAGGAATGAAGAACTGCACTACCTAAGACAGAACCTCGCATTCAATGGCTATGAACCCAAGACAATGAACAAAATTCTTAATACACCTCCTGCAGCCCTTTACTTGAACAAGATTTTAAGAATGCAATCACGCTACTTAACAACAACAATGTTACAGACAAAATGGCTATGTTGTTCTGTGAGTACATCATCAAAGTGACTTTTGTACCATTGCATGAAATCTTCAGATACTTGCATCCACCAAAATCTTCACATCATCCCATGTATTTAAATGTATTTAAAATAATGCATAAACAATAAACTGCATTTATTACTTTTCTGGCAAATGCCACAAAAGCAATGAATGCAGTTCCTGGTTTTTTCAACTCTGTAGAAGAGACAGAATTAAAAGAGTGCATCTGTGAGAAAGAGGTTGAAATGAGCCTAATGAGAGAGGGATCAAATTAAGATTTTTAGGTATACCACCCCAAACATGTGAACAGTATTCTAATGATGGGCAGATTTCGGATTTATATAGAGTTAGTAGCTTGATACAAATCTGAAATCTGCTCATCATCAGTGGGTGGGTGAAAGATAGCATCTTTATCAGAGAAGAATACCTCCTTTTTTAGAGGCTGAGGAAGCTATAGATGTGAAATGTTTATATCAGGAGAGACTAGAGATAAATGTCATCCAAAGGCAAGCGATCATTCTGTCTGAAGATTTGTGTATTACTGAAGTTATATTACTCACCTTCCCATACCTTCAGTATGGGAAGGTGGGCTGAGATTCCTTTTGCAATATAAAAGACACCACTGTGTTTTCTGGTGGCATTGAAGGTGACCATGGTTTTCCTCACTCCACTGAAGGATGATATGGAAATCAATGTTTCAGGCACTTGTTGCAGATAATCTTGATGCTTGGGATATCTGAGTACTGCATAGTTTGTTGAATGAGTAAGATGAATGTGGTGTTCTCTCATCAAAGTTGTGGATAGGATTGATGGTGATTGCGAGTTGGTCATTTATGTATAGGAAAAAGAAGACTGCTTTGAGTCACTTCTGCATTAGTGGCAAAGCTTGAGGAGAGGAAGCCATCTATCATGATACATATAAATAACCAAAGGGAAAGTTGGTTACCTAGTTACTGTGTCTGGGGGAGGCAAATAGACCAAATGAAGCTAGTTTTTGCTAAGCAAGCCATGAGTCCACAAACACGATCAAAAGCCCTGGAGATGTGACAGCACGTTTCTCCAAACCTCTCCGTGACATGTGCAGTAGTGGTGATGTTGGCCAAGAGATCATCCATGGTTCTAGATTGATAGAATCCATACTTCTTTTTTTCAGCCATTTTCTGTCCACTGCTGGATGAAGGCCTCATCCAGTTCTTCCCACCTTTCTCTGTTCTTGGCAATGGTTGAACCAATTTTTCCTGACAAAATTAGACAATTCATCACTCCATCTTCTTTTAGGACGTCCTTAGCCAATTTGACAATTTGGATTCCAAAAGAAGGGAAATGAGGCTGAGAATCCATACTGGCGGTCACTAATTAACAAGTGGGCCTCTAAATAACAGAGAAAATGACTGTTGATGACTTCCCCATTATTTTGGAGTGTATTAAGGCAATGGCAAATGCTTGGTAGTTGGACAGAATACTTCTGTCTCCCGTTTTTTGAAATAAGTTGGATATATGCTTGCTTCCGAGTATTTGGATAAGTGCCAGCTGAGTATAGAAGAGATGATAGACGATGTGTGTTAGCTTTGGAGCAATATTTGAGTTGGGACACTAGTCCCAACGGCAACTGGAAGATGCTGTTGGGACTAGTGTCCATTTTTTTAGTTTTTGTTGGTATTCTTTTTATGTCTTTTTGCTGAAAAACCACAGGAGGCATATAGTGTTTTGTTACTTGCTTGGTAGGAGAAGGTTTGTCATCTGTGCAGGAGTTGGAGGAAAAGAGTGATGCCATGTGGTCAGGTTTGTCTGCTGTAATACTACTTAAAGACATTCACAAATAATCATGTCCACAGTGCAGTTCAAACTCACAACCTGTTGGTTGGAGAGTGAGTACAGTATTCACTCAGTCTACCATACTGACAGTTAACATTGTCACAATTTTAATCACTTATTATAATTTAATTTTCTCTGGACCCTTTTCGATATATCCTCATCCCCATGAAAACAAGGTGACCAAATCTGTGCACAGTAATCTATATGGGATCTGATTAAGGTGTTTTACAATGGAACCATGACGTCCTTTCTTCTGCATGTCAAGGTTCTCCCTGTCATTGCCATAATCTAATATGAGGATTTCACAACATGAGTATTATGATCTCCAGACTTGAGGTCCCTCTCTGCCACCACCACCACTTTGGTATTTCTCTTCTCCACCTCATTCAGAATACTTTGTATTCCATCCTTGCCTACCAAATGTCAAAACCTTACACTTTGCAATGCAGAACCAGTAGCTCTGCTGACTTGCTCACCCATACAGCCTATTTAGATCCTTCTATAGAGCAACAAAATCTGTTAGACTCCTCTTTATTTTCTCCAACTTTGCATCTTCAAACAGTTGCCTATCTCCTGTTACACCTATCCCACTGTAATCAATATACAAGTTAAATATCTTAATAAATGCCTATCTCCTGTTACACCTATCGTTACACCTATCTCCTGTTACTCGTATACTGTAATCAGTATACGAGTTAAATGACAGTGGCTCTAAAACAGGCCCCTGCAGAGCAACACTGACTTCTCTTTCAGGATACTGTGCCCCATACACAACTTGACCATACCTGCCTTACTGCCAGTCACCTATCCACCTCACTGATCTAATATGTAATCCAGTGTTTCCCAACGTGGGGAAATTTGAATATTTTGGAAGGCAATTAGAAAACGATGTTGCATTCGTCACCTCATCACCAATATAGTAAAAAAACTCGCCATTGTCGGCGATAAATTGTCGATGTTGCAACCCTGACTTTCCGAGAAAAAAAAAGCTGACATCACTAGTACAGCACTCAACATAAATACAGCATCAAGAAGAACTCTCAAAAAAGCCAAATGATGAGTCTATTAGAAATTTATTTAACATAAAAGGAACAATGGCATGGCTTTCTGACTAGACAGAAATGAAATACCGAAATTCAATTAGTTTTGCTAAAAAAAACACTGTTGATCTTCCCATTGTCATATTTAGTTGAATGTGGCTTTAGTGCTGTAAATGACTTACTACTGAAAAAAAATAAATCATCTGGATATCAAAACCTTGGGGATTTGAAATTGAAAATGACTAAATTAGTATCTCAAATAAAAACTCTTTGCAGCACACATCAAACTCAAAGATCGCATTAACTTGGATTTTATTTTCCCAAGTTCAGTTCGATTTATGTTTTATAATATATAAAGTGTAATATAAAATTTATATTCATTGAAGAAAGTCAAATTAAAAACAGTTTTACCTATGTTCCTTTTTTTATTTAAACTACATATTTATATTGAACTTGGCTGACTATTATACTAGAGGGGAGTGGGCATCAAAATCTTTGAGAAGTTGAGGTGGAGCATGATCCAAAAAACATTGGGAAAAACTGATGTAATCCCAGCTGTTCCAGTGTAGTTCTTATTATGGAGTCCTTAAGACATGGTGATACATCATCAAGTCCTATTGCCTTGTTGATATTGTTTACTTGATTCCTTATATACCTCTTGCTCACTCATCATGAGTCGATCTCTCCTATTCCCTGCACACTCAACCTTCTCGTATCAGACAGGAAATTGAATACTGTGACTACATCCTTAGCTGCAGTTTTTATTCATTAGCATCATCTTACCATAATCATTATTTATTTTTGCCATATATATAAAAAATAATAATAAAATAAAAATAAAACTGTAGAATTTTTTTTGCCTGATTGGTTACTTTCTGCTCATAATGCACATTTGCTATCTTCTTTACCAAATTATTATTATAAAATGAGTATCTCTCTGAAAGACTCATCATGAGCGATCCAAACAAACATTTACACAATACTTCTCATACATCTCCTTTAACTAGTTCACTGTGAGGGAACTCGCAACTTATTCTTGGCAATTTGTTCCTCCCATTCATCACTCTCCGAGCAAAAAATCTAGCCTGCAAACCTTTACTAAGAATTATAACACTGGAGAAAAACTCGCATTCAAAAACTTTATTAGCATAGAATTTTCACCTAAGTATCATAGTCATTGTCAGATGACCAAATGGCAATTAAACAGACAATTCTAAAAAGTGTCACCTAAGTAGCTAATGTAAGATACTATAAAAGATCAATAATTTTCTAACTTGTTTAAAATATATAATTTTTTTAAAAAAATAAGTTAGGAAATTGACCTTTTATAGTTATTTTACATTAGCTACTTAAGTGGCACTTTTTAGAATTGTTTATACATAAAAATATAACGGAAAAACTCACGTAGAAAAATTATTTAATGGTATAATTTTCGCCCGTGTGTCACAGGCATCTTCAGTACAATTAGGCACAAAAATTAAACATTAACTGACAATTCCAAAAAGCGCCACCTAAGTAGCTGGTGTAAGATAACTAAAAAGGTCAATAACTTTCCTAAAAAAAAAAAAAAAAAAAAAAAAAAAAAAAAAAAAAAAAAAAAAAAAAAAATTAATACAATAAAAAGTTAGGAAAGATTAGCTGATTTGTAAAGTACTATCTCCCATAAAGGGGACAGACGTAAGCCGTCGGATCTGTTTAAGTTAGGAGAATGAAGTAGAGTTTCACATGCTTCTTTATAAAGGCGTTCCATGAGAAACTGACTTTTGTGAAGAACTCTTGTCTTTTTCCAATGAACTCTGTGTCTAGTGAAGATGGCATGTTCTGCAAGTCCAGACTTTTCAGGTTTAAAGTATTCAATATAAGATTGGTGTTCTTCTAGCCGAATGGAGGCAGATCTTCCCGTTTGTCCGAAATAACATAATCCACAAGAGCACGGAATCTGGTAGACACCTGGATGATTGAGATGTGGAAGCTTGTCCTTTGGAGAAGCGAGAAAGGTGGAGATTTTTCTAAAAGGTCGAAAGGCAACAAAAATATTCAGTGGTTTTAAAATTTTTGCTATACGTTCACTGATGCCTTGTATATAAGGGATGGTAATGCGCGTTATTTCCTCTGTGTTTGAAGAGGGAGACATATTAAATCTACTCAAAGTTCTTTTAATGAAGCAATTCTTATAGCCATTAGATAGAAAGGAAGAAGTTATATATCGTATTTCTTTCTGTAAAAGATCGTCTGTAGAACAAAAGGAGTGGGCCCGATGAACCAGTGTTTTAATAGTTCCTGCCTTTTGACTGGGATGGTGATGAGATTCCGCATGGATATAATGGCCTGTATGAGTCTTCTTTCTATAAACTGAGAAATGTAGGTTACCATCTGGTTGGCGAAGAATTAGAAGATCTAAAAAGGCTAACTGCTTATTTGATTCTACTTCTAGGGTAAACTTGATCCTAGGATGAAATGCGTTTAACTTATTGAGAAATTGTTGAAGTTCATCAGAAGAGCCATTCCATACAGCAAAAATGTCATCGACATATCTGAACCAATGAGTAGGTCTGGGAGAAATATTGTCAAAGATACGTTGTTCAAAATGTTCCATAAAGAAATTGGAGATAGCAGGAGAGAGAGGATTACCCATTGCTGTTCCTTCAATTTGTTGATATAACTTATTTTTAAAAGAAAAATAACCAGAATTTATTACAAAATCAAATAAGTTTACAATGTCTGAAGGAAATTCCTGTTGTAGTAATTCAATACTTTCCGAAAGAGGCACATTTGTAAATAAAGAAACAACATCTAAACTGATCATGATATCAGAAACGTCCAAATGAAGATCTGAAATTTTATTTTTAAAATCCAAAGTATTTTTTATATAAGTATCAGTTCTTCTAGTTGAAGAGGAGAGTAAATTAGATAAAAATTTTGAGATTTTGTAAGTTGGGCAACCTATACAATCTACGACTGGTCTTAACGGAATGCCTGGTTTATGAACTTTTGGAAGACCATACAATCTAGGTGGACGACCGAAGAAGGTTTTAAGTTTTTTCTTTTGATCTTCATTCCATGTAGATACATTATCTATAAGAGAATTAAGTCTCTTCAATTGACTCCGGGTAGGATCCGATGTAAGAGGCCTATAAGTTGAATAGTCGCGAAGTAAAAGAGACATTTTTCTCTCATATTCCTTCCTATCTTGAATCACTACAGCCTTCCCCTTATCAGCTTTCGTAATTATTAAATTATTGTTATTCTTCAGTGATTTCAATGCTTTAAATTCAGAGTAAGAAAGATTAGGACGAGGAGGCTTGGCATGAAAAAGAATTTGTGCACATTCAAAACGTAATCTGTTGGCTGTTTTTTGGGATAAGGATCGAATACCCCTGTCTATGTTATGAAAAAAATCCATAATAGGCACCTTATTCGGCGTAACAGCGAAATCATATCCTTTTGATAAAACAAAACGTTCACAGTCTGTTAGTGGACGTCCGGAAACATTTATGACTACTTTATCTATATCAATAGTATTATTACTGGATCTAGGTAAGCTGACTAGTGATTCAAATTTGCGTTTCAGCTTGTCACGAGAATCATTGAAAACCTTTAAGTAAGAACTCGAAGATATGCGCATTATAGTAGTTTTCAATGATTCTCGTGACAAGCTGAAACGCAAATTTGAATCACTAGTCAGCTTACCTAGATCCAGTAATAATACTATTGATATAGATAAAGTAGTCATAAATGTTTCCGGACGTCCACTAACAGACTGTGAACGTTTTGTTTTATCAAAAGGATATGATTTCGCTGTTACGCCGAATAAGGTGCCTATTATGGATTTTTTTCATAACATAGACAGGGGTATTCGATCCTTATCCCAAAAAACAGCCAACAGATTACGTTTTGAATGTGCACAAATTCTTTTTCATGCCAAGCCTCCTCGTCCTAATCTTTCTTACTCTGAATTTAAAGCATTGAAATCACTGAAGAATAACAATAATTTAATAATTACGAAAGCTGATAAGGGGAAGGCTGTAGTGATTCAAGATAGGAAGGAATATGAGAGAAAAATGTCTCTTTTACTTCGCGACTATTCAACTTATAGGCCTCTTACATCGGATCCTACCCGGAGTCAATTGAAGAGACTTAATTCTCTTATAGATAATGTATCTACATGGAATGAAGATCAAAAGAAAAAACTTAAAACCTTCTTCGGTCGTCCACCTAGATTGTATGGTCTTCCAAAAGTTCATAAACCAGGCATTCCGTTAAGACCAGTCGTAGATTGTATAGGTTGCCCAACTTACAAAATCTCAAAATTTTTATCTAATTTACTCTCCTCTTCAACTAGAAGAACTGATACTTATATAAAAAATACTTTGGATTTTAAAAATAAAATTTCAGATCTTCATTTGGACGTTTCTGATATCATGATCAGTTTAGATGTTGTTTCTTTATTTACAAATGTGCCTCTTTCGGAAAGTATTGAATTACTACAACAGGAATTTCCTTCAGACATTGTAAACTTATTTGATTTTGTAATAAATTCTGGTTATTTTTCTTTTAAAAATAAGTTATATCAACAAATTGAAGGAACAGCAATGGGTAATCCTCTCTCTCCTGCTATCTCCAATTTCTTTATGGAACATTTTGAACAACGTATCTTTGACAATATTTCTCCCAGACCTACTCATTGGTTCAGATATGTCGATGACATTTTTGCTGTATGGAATGGCTCTTCTGATGAACTTCAACAATTTCTCAATAAGTTAAACGCATTTCATCCTAGGATCAAGTTTACCCTAGAAGTAGAATCAAATAAGCAGTTAGCCTTTTTAGATCTTCTAATTCTTCGCCAACCAGATGGTAACCTACATTTCTCAGTTTATAGAAAGAAGACTCATACAGGCCATTATATCCATGCGGAATCTCATCACCATCCCAGTCAAAAGGCAGGAACTATTAAAACACTGGTTCATCGGGCCCACTCCTTTTGTTCTACAGACGATCTTTTACAGAAAGAAATACGATATATAACTTCTTCCTTTCTATCTAATGGCTATAAGAATTGCTTCATTAAAAGAACTTTGAGTAGATTTAATATGTCTCCCTCTTCAAACACAGAGGAAATAACGCGCATTACCATCCCTTATATACAAGGCATCAGTGAACGTATAGCAAAAATTTTAAAACCACTGAATATTTTTGTTGCCTTTCGACCTTTTAGAAAAATCTCCACCTTTCTCGCTTCTCCAAAGGACAAGCTTCCACATCTCAATCATCCAGGTGTCTACCAGATTCCGTGCTCTTGTGGATTATGTTATTTCGGACAAACGGGAAGATCTGCCTCCATTCGGCTAGAAGAACACCAATCTTATATTGAATACTTTAAACCTGAAAAGTCTGGACTTGCAGAACATGCCATCTTCACTAGACACAGAGTTCATTGGAAAAAGACAAGAGTTCTTCACAAAAGTCAGTTTCTCATGGAACGCCTTTATAAAGAAGCATGTGAAACTCTACTTCATTCTCCTAACTTAAACAGATCCGACGGCTTACGTCTGTCCCCTTTATGGGAGATAGTACTTTACAAATCAGCTAATCTTTCCTAACTTTTTATTGTATTAATTTTTTTTTTTTTTTTTTTTTTTTTTTTTTTTTTTTTTTTTTAGGAAAGTTATTGACCTTTTTAGTTATCTTACACCAGCTACTTAGGTGGCGCTTTTTGGAATTGTCAGTTAATGTTTAATTTTTGTGCCTAATTGTACTGAAGATGCCTGTGACACACGGGCGAAAATTATACCATTAAATAATTTTTCTACGTGAGTTTTTCCGTTATATTTTTATGTATAGTTATGTCTACTCACGGTTTACCTCTTTTAAAACTTAGAATTGTTTGTTGATATTTAATTCCATTCTGTGATTTTATACTGACGATGCCTGTAATACTTAGATGAAAATTCTCTAATGAAGTTATTTATGTAAGTTTTCCTCTGATGTTATAATTCTTTTTAACATGCCAACTCATGGTATTTCATTATTGAAACAAACACCCTTACTAATCACACTTTTACACAACATCCAGATGTGATCTATAGTTTTTTTTTTTTTTCTCTCTCTCAGTTTGTTATGTATTGAAAAAAATTCCTTTGTGTCAATCTTATAGAAGCTTTTAATATCTTATAAGTTTCTGCCCACTCTTTTTTGCCCCCTCTTAAACTTTGCAACTTACATTTAACATATCCTCATAGGAAGTATTCCACAGACCTGTCATCATCTTGGTCACTTGTCTTTGAATCCTCTCCACCACCACCACCTGATCTTCAAGAAACCTAGGTAACCAAATCTGTGCACTGTAATCAAGATGCAGCCAAATCATAGCCTTATAAAGAGGAATAAGACCTCCTTATTTTAACAAAAGTTAAAATAAGGAGGTCTTATTTTAACAAAATAAGACCTCCTTATATACATCCATTTAATCCTTTCAGCTTTTTTGCATCTTTTGCAATATGCCCTGTGAACTTCAACTCTTTGTTCACAAAAGCTTTGCTTACATTTTGCAACACTAAATCGATCACCATTATCCTTCACCTACAATGCCAATTTATTTAAATCATCTTGCAGGATATCTACATAACCTTTATCAACTGTTGCCCTCTCCAGTTTTGCATCACAAGCAAACAACTGAATATCCCCCTTAAATCATTCTCAATATTATTAATATACAAATCAATGAGCAGTAGCCTACTACAGAACCCTGAAGCACTCCATTAGTCACCTGCATTCTCATAGATTTAATTCCAGCATATACTACACTCTAGTGTCTCTCAGCCAGCCTCTTATTCATGCCACCAGCTTCATATCCATTCCCATTTGCTCTAATGTTTGTAATAGCGTTCCATGCACATTATTACTATTATTTAACCTGTGCTACTTCCATCCTTATTATAGGTTACATGCTTTTCTCATTAATGTATTTTACACCTAACTTATTCAATGTTTTGATCTTTGAAATGCATTGACATGTTGCTGCTCTTAAATAGCTCTTAATCAGTGCCAATGGAATATCTCTTTTCTGCTTAAGTCTTTATTTTGTGCAGTTTCTCTAAGCTTGCTGGCCATCACTTAAGTGTTGTTCACCTCATGATCAGCTCCTACCAACTGGGGAGAGAGAGAGAGAGAGAGACAACACCTCATATATAATCACATCCTTTGATGATCTGATTTGATCTAAGACTCCATTCTCATAGAACAAAAAAAATATATCTGCTATCATAATCATAGACCAGTGAGATCTAGTGGACCATGCCTTGGGCATGGTCATCCACAGATTCAGATGGGGAAAAAACTTATTCTTTGCAGCAATTACTGCAGAAATTATTAAATACCAATAAATATGGTTGTGTTAAATTCTTCCACAATATCAGAAACAGTAATTGTTAGGAATCTCTAGTTACAACCTAGGCCTCCTACCAGTATCGCTACAGGGCACTATTCCTTACTAGGAACACAGTGGACTAAGATCTTCTTTGCTTTGTGTTGCTTGTATAATTGTTACAATTTCTAATGTACTCTGAAGATTGTACTCCATTCATAATATCAGATATTGGTATCATTAAACAACAGTTTATTGTTTGATTCATTCTTTGTGCTGATTTCATTAAACATCTAACTTGAGACTTCCACTTCAAATATTATATGAATTACTAAAAACAGATAGTATACTATTAATTAGCAGCTTTAATAGAGTGAAATGAAATTTCTTTTACTAGCAATTCCTCCTCCATCCTTCTTCAAGTGTGGTATGAATTCTAAACATGATGATACTGTTGATAGTACCAAGGGTAAGCAGAATTTTTTTATACAAAGAATTAAGTGTTATTTGAAAAGTAGAATTTTTCAAGTAATAAACTTGAATTGAAACTCAAAAGAAGTAATCAGCTTGTTTTGAGCAGATATTTTCTATCTTTATCTTTATAATATATGTGTGTGTGTTGTGATATATCTTATGCATGGAGAGAATTGAATATTGGGCCACGTGTTCCTGTGTTATTAAAGGTTGGCATTTTAGTTACCCTTGGGAGGGGATGTTATCATTTGTGAGTTTGAGGGATTGGTTTCATCTGGGAGATTTCTCATACGGAGAAATTATATGGAATGTTTAAAAATTATATTTCACGAACAACACCACATTTTAAAGCTAAGACAATTTTTCCCCAAAAACATAAATTTAGTTTAAATGTCTACAATTGGTATGAATACATGAGTCACATCTCTCAGCAACTGATCTACTACAAACTGAAAAGCATAAAGTAGGTGCAAGTTTTCTGCTTCCTGTTGTATTACCATCCCCATTTCCTCTAGTGATTGCAGTTTACAACTGTAAATATGATTTTTCATGTATGTATCCTCATGCAAAAAAACTATCCAAAGGGATGATATCTGGAGATCTTGGAAGCTATACAAAAGCACTCCCTCAGTAAAGATCCAATATCTATCCAATGATCAGGAAATTTATTGCCAAGATGATCTCATACTGCTCTATGATAATGCGGGGTGCTCCATCTTGTTTAAAAAACACCAGTGTATCTCTAAACATGTTTTTGATTATTTTTTTCCAAACATGCTGAACTTTTTTATACTTCCAGTACCACTTTAGAATTATATTTTTTTCTTTTTTTCTTCAAAACTTAATTTAGTATTCTCCATTTTTCATGTATCTGAAAATAAAATCAGTCCATTTTGAAAAAATTATCTATCTCTTAGCTTTAAAATATAACAAAGAAAATTTAACTTGTGTATATTGTTCATAAATTAGAAATTGGAAATTAAAACTCAGTCTTTCCGCCCTATAAGCTTTTTTATTATTATTTATCATGATTATCGTGATACGTTAATATCGTGATATATTTATGAAAATGAGTTGGATGCTAATATTAGTAGTAAAAGAATGATGAGGCAAAGTAAACCCACTGACTTCAAAGCTAGTCTTCAGAAAAGCTAACTTCTAAGTCACTGGGGTTACCCTGATTCATCATCTGTTTACAGCTAATATTAACACCTAACTCATTTTCATAAGTATATCATTTCCATTCCTTTACGTTATTCTGTGCATTATTATTATTATTCAGGTATCTCCATGGAAACAGGAGACTCATTGTGGGAAATCCATTATTCACACAATAGCCATCATTTGCATAATACCTGTCATACCTCACCTCATTCACTCATAAACTCATTCACTGATGAAGCACTAACAGCCACCTTTGGCAACCCATTCGCCACCCTCCTAGCAAAATATTTAGTCTTTAACGCCCTTGCTAACTACTTGTTTTCTCTCTTCTTGCCATGTATTGAAAAAGTCTTCAGTATCAATCCTATAAAATCTCTTTAATAATTAAATACTTCTGTCATGCCTCCTATGTCCTGTCAGCTAATTTTTGAAGCCTACAGACCATCAGTCTATTCTCATAGGGAGCATTCCACAGACTTGTCACAATCTTTGTCACTCACCTCCAGTTCCTCTCTACAACTTCATCACCCTCCCCCCTCCTCACAGCATCCAGGAGTCCATATCTGTGCGCAGTAGTCCAGATGTGTCTTATATAGAAGAACGATAACCTCTCTATTGCTGCTTTTAGTGTGTTCTTCAACAACTACATTATCTAATGTGCTGTTTTACTTACCTTCGCAATATGCCCTTCTAAACTTCAACTCCCTGTCGATGATCACACCCAACTCCCTGACCTCATCAGTTTCCTGTAGTTCAGTTCCATCAGTATAGTACGCAGCTTCTGATCTCTTCCCAGAGTGCATCATCTTACATTTGGCTACATTAAACTGGCAACCATTTACTTTGATCATATTTCTAGTCTTCCTGCAGGACATCTGCATCACCTTCATCTACCAATTTCCCAGTTTAGCATCATCAGCAAACAACTGAACATTTTCTGTCAGATTATTTCCTATATCACTGATATACAAATTAAACAACAGAGGACCAACTACTAAACCCTGTGATACACCACTAGTGACTTGCCTACTCGTGGACTCAACTTCTCCATAAACCACTCTTTGATATCTGTCCACAAGCCACCCTCTAATCCAAATTACCAGATTCATATATATTCCCATTTGCTTTAATTTATGTAGTAGAGTAGTTCTATGTGGAATCTTGTCAAATACTTTTACAAAGTCTAGAATTATTACCTGGTACCCATTTCCCTTATCCAACCCCATTATCACTTGATTATAAAAAGTAAGAAGATTACTAAGGCAATACAAAACCATGTTGTCCCTTATAGAGTATCATATTCCTATCCACTCAGTCCTGAATTCTGTCTTTCACCGATTTCTCCAATACCTTACCCATTGCTCCTGAGATGCTTATTGGACTATAATTTGCTACCGAAGCTCTAAAGCAAAAGAATCATTTTGTCAGCAGCACACACTATTCTGAACACAATAGAAAAATTAAATAGTGTGAAAATGAAGATTAAATTGTTAGTTAGCACTTTTATGTTGACTCTAGTCTTTTGTCCATAGTATATCTTTGGAAAAAGATTTCCTAGCAAGTAAGAATAATATGAGCTTAGACATACTTCAGCCTTTGCTGATAGTTTCATCTAATAATCCTTCACTTTTTATATATATATATATATAAAATATTCGTTCACTAGCATATCAGTTTCAATAAGTGGGAATACATTCACAAGTAAACATATAGCATCACTCACTGTAATATTGAACTAAAGTTAATGATTTTTTTTTTTTTAAGTTATGCACAGGGTTGAGGAGATAGATCTCCCAGAAAGGGGATAACCATAAATCTGTTGATATTATAGTGATGTAGTAACACTTCACAATTCTTGAGAAAATTATTATCACCTGAGACCTCTAGGGAGTCCTTGACTCCCTGGAGTCAAGGAATGACTCATAACCATCAAATAAGAAAGTAGATCTGATTTATTTATTATTTAAACACTTTGATACACCATATGGAATAAATGGATGAGATATCCTGTGATACTAGAATTTTGACTAGAGTGATGGGGAACCTGAATATAATGTCCAGTATGTTTTCTTTCTGAAAAGCTGCTAAAAGGCTCTAGAAAAGATAAGTACTATTTTGTGTAATAATTGGCAATATCGCTTGCATTTAGTAAACTATTGTTTATTTATACTTGTGACATAATTTTGATATTATCATAATACAATGATATACAAACAAAATTGGAAGTCTTGTATAAAACAGCTGAAATGATTGGTCTTAAAATAAATGGCTAAAATAAAAGTGCCGGCCTGGTTGGCCGAGTGATTAGCATATCTGCTTTCCAGCCAAAAGGCTGTGGGTTCAGATCCCTCTGTTGGCATGGATGTTTCTGATTGTCTGTGAAAGTACTAGTGGGTGGTAGATGTCGTTGGCATAGATGATGGTAGTTGCAGTTCATTGTAGTTGGGGGATTGAGTGGTGGAGATGGAGTTGTAGAGTAGGTGCCCTTCCTTGATGAGTCTTTGGACTCCCTGGAGGTGGTCATATAATAATAATAAACAGCAAATGCCATAAAGAGATCAAAATCAATCAACATGCTATAGAAGAAGTTAAGAATTTTACTTACCTGGGAGCAAATTATTATTAGCATCTAACATCCATGGAGTCAGGGACTCATTGTGAGAGTTATATGCTATCACACACAAAGCTCATCCAACTGTGTCTTAAACTGATTCAAAGTGTCTACATTAACAACACACTCAGGCAATGCATTCTACTCATGAACTACTCTTCATGTAAGAACCAATTCCTCTGTTCACACATTCCTTATTCAGTTTCCAGGGATGGTCTCTTGTTCTATCTCCCTCTCCCATTCTATGAAAAATCTCTTCCATATCAACCTGATAACAACCCTTGACAAACTTATGTCTCAATCATATCTACCCTCCTCCTTCACGAGTCTTTGCAATTTACATTCTCTCAATCAGGGGGAAAATATGACTATATCAAACCCTTGATTTACTGAAGTCACATTTTCCCCCTGATATATTTGAACTATTTAAATTTACAGTACATGCAGGTTATTTTACATGGAAAGGGAAGATATATAAACAACTAGATGGGACTGTAATGGGCTTCCCCTTTAGCCAATTTCTACATAGACCATTTGGAAAAGCAAACTATGAATACATCCGCTCTCAAACCAGTGGTTTGACTATACTATGTTGATGTGTTTGCTATTTGGTCACGTGGTCCAGACACACTGGATACATTTTTAGTGCATTTAAATAGTCAGCACTCTAAAATCCACTTCACAATGGAACAGGAAGCTCCATGACTGTCTGCCTTTCCTAGATACACTAATTACACAACTTCCAGATGGTTCCTTATCTTTTTCTGTTTATAGAAAACAGACACATACAGGGAGATATTTGCACAGTCAGTCACACCATCATCCAGCTCAACAGTATCATATCCTAAAAACACTAACTCACAGAGCTAGAGCTATTGGTCCCAACAACAATGCTCTTATTGGTTAACTCACTCACTTATGTCACACCTTCTTAGCCATGACTATAATCTCCATAGGATAGAAAAAATACCAAATGCTCTCCAGAAATCCCCTTCATTGCCTACCACACAAGACCGCAGCAAAACTGTTACCATCCCATACATTCAAGGCACACCTGAAAAGATATCTAGAGTGCTCAATAAATATTAGCTATGCACCATATTTAAACCATATGTCAAATTGGAAACTCTCATCCATTCACCTAAGGACAAACTCTTTCCTTATCACATCCAGGAGTTTATGAAGCACCCTGTTTTTGTGACCAGGCTTACTATGGACAGATAGGAAGAACAGTTGACATCCACTTTGGTGAACATAAAAAAATTAATTAATTGTGCCACTATCCTTATGGCAAGTCAGGTCTAGCAGACCATGCCTTGGATACCACTTCACACAAGATCAATTGGAAGAAATCAAAAGTGCTATACAGAAGTCATAAGTCAGAGAGAGAGAGAGCAAGATTGTTTTTGGAATCAACAGAAGCTTTTATATTCTCCGAACCTCAACAAGTATGGCTAATGTAAATTTACTGAAAATCTGGGAGACAGTCATTTTAAGATCTAATTAATATTTGTTTTCTCTCTTTTTCCAACCTGGGTGGTGCCTAATAAGGCTGTAGTTCCTTTTGTTGTCCCTTACAATTTTTTTAAACTAGTTCCACTGTTATACCAAATTGTCGTTGTTTTGCATACTGTGACAAACTGTTTTTGTGTTCTGAAGATGCTGGATATAATACTAGTGAAATATCAGCAAATAAGTTAATAAATATTATTTTCTTATCATTGTGTGTTGCCATCAATACCGTGAAAATAAATAACATGTACTGTAAACACGTAAGCCTTTCTGCATGTTTAATACAGTATGACTGTCAACTATATATTAACCACATGTTGATTGTTTTAAATTTTTCTGTTAGGTTTACTTGCACCTATATTCCATCTTTTCATACTGAGATACTCTTGTTATTTGGACAATATAAATAGTTTTGTTATGGATTATGTAAAATGTGCACATGGTTGGAGTATGTCTATGTTCTATAATTATTGCTTATGTGGAAAAGTTGCTGAAGTCCTACACTTAAGTTTTCATGAAAGGAGTTCTACGTCTGTCTCTCTGATGTACATCTGTGCTCTTATGATTCTTACTTGTTTGATTTTTAAGATATATTGCCTTTTTTTTTTTTTTTTTTTGCATGGGTAGATAATCCTGTTTATGACAGTGATAAAATTTATTTTTTATTATTATTATTATTATTATTGCGTGACACCTCCGGGGAGTCCCAGGACTCATCGTGGGAGGGCACACTACTCTACTTTGCTAAATATATCTCATCCTCTCCACTACTACCAAATTCTCCAAACTATGACACTACTGTCATCAATGCCATCTATTGCCCATCATCACCAACAATGGCATATTTGTCTGTACGTGGAATGAAAAACCCGAGTTTCCAGAAAGGGAAAACCCTGTTACCACTGTATGGAATCGGCTAACTCACCTTCAATCGAAAAAGCCTGTATAAGGATTCCCCTCGTCACGACGAGAATCGAACCCAGGTCTTTACCAATCGAAGAGTGTAATGTTCCACTGTTCTTCCAATTGCACTACAGTGGCATCTATAGGTCAAATAATAACAGACCACAATAACTATCATACCTTGCTTCGAACTCATTCAATGTTCAAGCACTCACCACCCATTCTAGCAATGCATTCCACTTGTTCACCACCCACCAAGAAAAAAAAATCTCTTTTTCACCTCTTTACTCACATGACCTTTGTATAGCCTACAGGGATGACCTCTAGTTCTTACATCATCCATTATTATATGCAATAATTCCCTCAGGGAATTATTACATATGAATTATTGCTCCTCTCACAGCTTATAAGCCTTAGTCATATCATTTCTCCTCCTGTCTGCCAAGTTCTGAAGATCACATTCCCTCAGTCTGTCCTCATGCTCAGTATTCCCGAGTCCTGAGACAGTTTTAGTTTTTTGCCTCTGTAATCTCTCTCTCTCTCTCTCTCTCTCTCCTCTCCCCCCCCAATGTTTCACTATCATTGATATAGCCAGGTGACCAGATCTGTGTACAAAATTCCAAATGAGGCCTAATTTGCACCTTATTGAGTAGAACTATTACCTCCTTACACGTTTGTGTTCTTTATGTTATGGCAGCAATATTTTTGGGTAATCCTTACAACTTTCACAATGCGTCCCCTGAACTTCAGTTCCTTATCTATCAAGATAATGGATCGAGCACTTGGATTGTTCAATAAAAGAGAGAGAGAGAGAGAGAGAGAGAATGTGAATAGTCATGGGGGGGGGGGGGGGAACTAGATATGACTGAAATTCATATGCTAACATAAGAAAAGGAAGAATGATATTTATTAAAAGCCATGTATTTCGATCTGAAAATTACAGATCATCATCAATAGTAATTGGTAATAGAATACAAGGTAGAACTAGAACAGTGGACTAATTTAAAACAGTGAGTCATGTGATGTTAGACAGTGCAAGGCAAAAAAAACTGAAGAAACACATTATTATTACTATTACTTAACTTAAAAATAATTAATGGTTAACATTATTATTCTGTGTGGTTAGTCGAGTGGCTATGCACTTCACAACCATATGCCTGGGAAAAGAGTGTCCTGGGTTCAGTTCCTGTCGCTGATGTGAATATCTTGATCTTTCTCAGACATAGCCAAGTTAGCCAGCCTTGGCATGGACTGCAGGAGTTTTTTCTCTTCATTTTATCTCGGATTGTTCATTCTGCAAGCAGGCAAACCAGCCTTGAGAACTCGATGCTTCTTCAGGCATAGGATACACTGGGAGGCATAGGTCTAACCACCTTATCCTTGTGTATGGTTGCAGTTAATGAATAGAAAACCCTCGACACCATAAGGTAAAAAAGGGAAGAAGAAGAACATTATTATTATTTTTTAAAAAAAAACCTTTATGTGTGATTAGAATAAGACTTTCCTATATTTTCAAAAGTAAGATCAGTCATTTTGATTCAAATGCGAACTTATGGTAGATGGATTAAATGTTTTGGACCATAGGATATTGTAGTTGGTATGTACTCCATGTTCTGCAAGACCAAATTTCTCAGCTTTTGCATGAGAAATCTGGGACTGGTGTTCTTGAATTTTTTTTTAATAATTAAGAATACAGTTTTAATAATTAATAATACTGGTTTCCTCAGTTTTTTTTACTTTCTGCTGTTGTGTGTATAGCATCACTTGGCTCTCACTGTTTTAAATTAATCCATTGTTCTGGTTCTACCTTGTATTCTATTGCCACTGACGATGATGATGATGTGTAATTTTCATTGAAATTGTGTATGGTTGCAGAAAAGGATGAATAAATATTATTCACCCTTTTCTTGTGTTATTGTGTAAATTTTAAGAAACATTATGGCACAAGTATTCTTAAAACAATAGATATGACCGAGTGGTTGCATGAACATGTTCATTGTGCATTAAATTTAGTTGGTGAGTGTAATGGCAAACAAAGTGCAAGCCATTCCCAATGGCTTATTGGGAATGCCTTGACCTTAGGAAAGGTAGGACCAGTTCGATCAAAACAGAGAAGTGTAAACTCTAGAAATAGAGAAGAGGATTTTGTTCAAGATTAAACTGTCTTTCTGTTTTAATCAGTTGTTATGGCTAAGTTTGAATAAAGGGAATGGATACACTATGATAATTTTAGACTTTGCTAAGGCATTTGATAGAATTCAGATGCCTTAGCAACACATCACAGTTTCCTTCCGCAACTTCCAGGGATGGCCCTTTGTCATCACTACTTCCCGCTGTTCAACCAAGCAAAAGAACTCCCCAGTGTCAACCGTGTAACCACCTATGAACAGTTTAAAAGTCTCAATCATATTACCTCTCCTTCTTCTTTCCACCAAACTCTGCAATCCACATTCCCTCAGCCGATCCTCATAATTAACATTGTACAGTCCTGAAACCATCTTTGTTATCCACCTTTGTACCTTTTCCACAGTTAATTTATCCCTTTCAAATCCTGGGGACCAAATCTGAGAACAATAGTCCAAGTGTGGTCTGATCAGGATATTATACGACAGAATGATAAATGTTTTATATCTGCATGTCAGTGTCCTTCTCATTATTGCAGCAATTCTCTGTGTTACCTTCACCACCTTTACAATATGTCCTCTAAATTTCAGGTTTCTATCTATCATCAACCCCAGATCTCTTATCTCCCCTACATCCTCCAGGACAGCTCCTCCAATAGAGTATGATGCATCCCATCAATGTGTCCCAAACCTCAAGACCTTACATTTTGCTGTTTTAAACCGATACCCCTAGTCATTTGCCCATCTGTCTAGCTTATTTAATTCTTCTTGCAGGGCTACCACATCTGCACTATTACCAATAACCCTTCCCAACTTTGCATAATCTGCAAACAACTGAATATCCCCCTCCAATCCACTGACAATACCATTGATATAAAAGTTAAACAATATAGGTCCCAGTGCTGAGCCCTGTGGGACCTCACTTGTAACCCTCTGTGTCCTTGAAACTCCCCCACCATACACGACTCTCTGATACTTATCAAACAACCAATCCTGAATCCAGTTGACCAATCTGACATCCAGACCCATGTGCTGCAACTTAAATATCAGCTTATCATGTGGCACCCTGTCAAATGCCTTCGCTAAGTCTAAGAAAATGGCAGTATATTTCCCTCATCTAATGCTCTTGTAACTTTATCATAAAAGCTATCATATTACTAAAACAAGAGCGCCCCTTAACAAATCCATGTTGACGCTCACAGAACATTGCCCTTATCTGCTCAATGCTGTATACGGTCCCTCACTAATTTCTCCAAGATCTTAACAGCTACTGATGACACACAAACTGGCCTATAATTAGACACCTCCAGTCTGTTACCGCCCTTATGCAATGGCACTATCTTACCTTCCTTCCATTCCATGGGCACTTTTCCCACAACCAGACTTTCATTGAAAAGCCAGATTAAAGGAGCTGTCATTTCTTTAGCACATTCACTCAAAGCTCATGGTGAAATGCTATCCAGTCCCACAGCTTTACTTACATCCAGAGTACTCAATATTTGGAACACACTCTCCTTTTGCACCTCTGAACCTCGAACCTGCCCTATCAGTCTAGTATTAAAATTTACTTCTCCAGGATGAAATACTCCAATAAAGTATTCATTGAACAATTCCACTATGTCCTCTGAATCAGTCACTCTATTTCCATTTTTATCCCATAATGTCATTCTTCAGCAATCTTCTCCTCCTACTGGAGAAATGATTGTTGAGAAATGCCACATAGCTGAAAAAAAATTCCCTTGGATTTTCTTTGGATCTTAGGGCCAATCTCTTCTTATATTCCAGTTTCGCCTTCCTTACCATACTAGTCACTCTCCTGGCCTGTGTCATATTCTTCATGCATCTGCTCTTCACCTGTGTCTTTATATCGCCTGAATCCAGGAGATATAAGGAGAGTTTCTTCCATAGCTTCTTCTTCACATGCAGTTCCTGTTTAATATTGTTTGTCATCCACTTTACTGCACATTGTGTCCTCTTCTTCACTTGTGGAATAAGATTTACTATTGCTGCTAACAAATATTCCTTCACAATTTCCCAAGCTCTAATGATATCCCGGCCTTCCAATTCCTCCCTCCATGAAACTTCCCCAAGTTGATGTCTAAGACTATTAAAATCACCTGCCTTATAATTCCACATACATTCCTGTCTCTTTGATACTCCTGCATGTCTATTCATCTTCCAAGTCAAAACCACATGGTCACTCTCTCCAACTGGTGGGAGAGATGTCATCTCAGTTATTATTATTATTATTATTATCCCAAGACCTCATGGAGTCAGACTCATCTGGGGAAGTCCTTAATCAACTTATTATCAACTCTTCTGATGCTATGACCAAATCCAACACTCTTGAACCTCTTGTTCTTTGTATTACATGTTGCAATTTATTCTGCTGTAGTTAAAATCTCCCATAACAATTATTCTTCTTGCACTTGCTTAGCTGAACTGTCTAAACATCTCCTGGTCCCCACCCTCTGTGCTCCTTGGTTTGTAGCAACACCCCACTAAATATCCTGTCTTGCCTACCTCTACCTCACACCATATGCTTTCAAAATCATTATTGTCACTGCCTTCCAAAGCCTCCACTCTTAGAGGACATAAGTCATCACTTATCATAAGCAGTACTCCACCACCACGCTTTCCCTTCCTATCCTGGCAAAAAATGCTGCACCCTGCTACTTTTATTCCTGTTATTATATCCTCTTCTGTCAACCATGTCTCTGTAATCCCAATAATCTTTGGCCAGGTTGATGATATCAGTGCCACCAATTCCTCTCCTTTATTCCAGATACTCCTGGCATTAGTGTAAAGCATAAAAATGCCACTGTTTCTATACCCAACATTATTTCTTCTAGACTCCACTGGGCTCACCGCTACCTCATACAAATTGCGTGAAGAGCTGTTGCATAAATTGGAGAATAAAGGATGGGAATATAAACTCCTGACTTGGATAAGTGGTATGTATTGGGTGTGTATCTGTCCGATTTAAAGTGAGTGGTGTATCCCAGGGATCAGTGCTTGGACTACTGTTGTTCGCTCTATACGTTAATGTATAGGGAACAGGTGTTGTTTGATTGTTTGCCGATGATGCCAAGATAAGCAAGGCAATCAGGGATGGTGATATCTAGCACTTACAGAATGATTTGAATAATCTGGAAATGAAGGAAATGGTAATGGCTGTCGATTCAACGTTAGTAAGTGGGAAGTTATGTACTTTGGTGTGATGAGATTTCCAGTGGCATATTATGTTGGTGGAGTTATGCTGCATGAAGAGATTAAGGATATTGGAGTTATCATGATAGGAATTTCAAGTTCATAAGTCATATTGCAAATAAAACCCAGAGAATAATTGCAGCAATGTTGAAATGGATATTGGCATGTAAGGATGTGGAAGTCATTATAAGGAATCATTTGTCTTTATAAAGCCTTGATAAAAACTGCACCTGGACTACCGTGTGTAGATTTGGTATCCTGGTTTTGAAGAGGTAAAGAAGCTGTGGAAAGGATGTAAAAAGAGTTACAAAGTTTATATTGGGATTTTGGAAGGTACATTATGTGGACTGTATACCCTGGTCAACAGTCGAGAGAGGGTGATGTAATAGAGGTCTGTAAACTTCTGAATGGGCATTATAGGATATTGTATTGAAAGTTTTTTCATTTGGTTATGCTATAAATTAAAGATATCAAGAAATTATATTCTTGGATAAGCAAAGTGGATATTAGATCCAGCATTATTTCAAAGCTGAATGTAGAAACTATGAAGGTTTCTACATTCAGCATTTGAAATAATGCTGGATCTAATATCCACTTTGCTTATGTGATTTTGCATCACCGAATTGAAGCCTTTTGGTTCTTTATTTTAGTAATTATATTCTTGGTTTAATTCTTTATCCAAGTGCACAAAGTTTGTGCCTGAAGTATCTTCACGACTGGGCTACTTATTATAGAGGCTAATGACTTCACATCGGTTGCCTTAGTATCCCATAATGCAAAGCAAACATTCTTTTGAGTGTGTATAATGCTATGCATTAAGAGAGGGCCACTACCCCAGACTGGTTTTGACTTTATTGAAGTCTCATCAGCAAAAGCTAGATCCAGAAGAAATACCAAGGTTGAAGCAAATGCACACACTTTGTTTGATTACACTAGGATTAAGGATTAAGCCAAGTATTAATTTCTTGGCATCTTTAATTTATAGGATATTGTATGATGAAATATTTTTTTTATATGGAAGGTGGGGAGAGAACATGGAGACATTCATAGATGTTAATTTTGTGCACTGTTAAGAGAATGAGCCTATTCAACAGGAAACTGTAACAGTTTCCTGTTGAACTGTACCAGCTTTTGAGTACTTTGGCATTGATTGAAAGAAACAGATAAGGGAACCATCTACCCTGACATGATCTTGAACATCAAGATCTAGATTGGTGATTACTAATTAACTGATGGGTCTCTAGGTAGTTAAGGAGATGCTTGTTGTGATGTTCTTTATCATGTTTGAGAGCAGTGTAGGACAATTTATAAAGGTGATACAGGATGGATGCTAGTTTTGGAGCATCCATCTGGTTAGTACAAATACCACTGGAGGAGATACTATCTGGGCCAGAGGACTTATTAGTATCGGCACTACTGAGTATTTTCCTGTCTTTCTGATGAAAGATAGAGGAGAATGCTGAGTGTGATTTATGGAATAGCTCAAGAGATTTATCTTTATCCTTTAACACGGCAGAGTCTGTTCAGAGACTCTACTTCGGCAGAGTCTGTTCCCGTACGCCGAGCAAATTATCTTCTACAAATTCAGTACGGTAATCTCGTTGCCAGCGTTAAGCATCATACGAGTATACTCGTAGTTGGCTTGTGCAGAGCATATACCTTATATGAGAATACACAGTTTTGATGCTAGTTCCACAAGCCAAGCATTTTCACTTGTTCAAGGTCAGTATAGTAATCTCGTTGCCGGCGGTAAGCGTCCTACGAGTATACTCGTAGCTGGCTTGTGTGGCTGGTTTACCAACTACGCGTATACTCGTAGTTGGCAGCGAACGTGTTAAAGAACATTTAGAGAATACTGATGCCAAGAGATCTTCCTTATCTTTAGGAGATGTTGCCATTGTACCATCAAGATGAGAGAGAAGTGGAAACAGAGCAGAAGTTTTGCTCAACAGCCTTGGCAAGGGGACCAGAAGGCTCGATTACTGTTTGAGCAGGAGGCAAGCATAGTGTATTTGGCTCTTACAAGAACTTTGAAGAGATAAAAGAATTTTGGGAAAATAACTATATATATATTTTTCATCCTCAGGGGCTCACTTTAGTGAGTACGGGTGTGGCAAACCCGAGGTACCTGATGCTGGAACATGCCTTACTTCATGTAATATACATCTGTTATATTATCTGTAGACTGGTCCCTCCTCTTCCTCCCTTGATTCTTTCTTTCTTCTCTTCTTGCTCCTTCCCCCGAATGCTATTAGAGTATGATTGGAGGGGAATCTTTCCTATTTTTCTATGTCATTCCGTCTTGTGCTAACAGGACATTATCAAACACCGTAACATGATCAGGCCATCAAAAAATGTTCATACCGCATCATCCGTCGCACGGGTTACCAAGGGACGCGTTCGGGTTTTAGGCAGAGGGACCCGTTCGAAAAATATGTTACAGTGTCCCTTAGACACCACTCCTCAGCACTCTGCTAGAGGAAACTTCATCAATGGGCCTGCTACCCGTTTGGGGAGGTGTTTAGGGGCAGTGCAAAGAAATGGTTCTGCAAAAGGACGGAAATGGCAATGACAACGGCACCAGACTGTGGCTTTAGGCAACTGGAACATCTTCTCTCTGACAGGGAAGGAGTTGGAACTGGTTGAGGAAGCCAAGTGCTACCGGCTAGACTTAGTTGAGCTTTCTTCAACCAAGAGGAGAGGCTCTGGAACTGTCGACCTGGATAAGGGGTGGAAGCTCTACTACTCTGGTGTAAGCCCGACAATGTCTGCTCAGGTGGGTGTGGGGATACTCACAAGCCCCCAGCTGTCAGACTGTGTTGTTGAGTGGATTCCATTGGGGGGACGGGTATGTGTATTAAGGCTTCAGATGAAAAACCATGATTTAGCTGTGGTGCAAGCCTATGCACCTAACCTGGAGTCAGAATACTCTGCCTTCCTAGAGGAAGTGGATGCTGCTTTTGACAGGGTGGCAAACATGGAATCAGTCCTGCTAATGGGTAACTCTTCAATGCACATGTTGGAACAGATGACCAGACATGGAGGGGTGTGGTTGGGAGGAACGGTGCCCCTGACCTTAACGCGAACGGGTTGAAATTATTGGACTTCTGCTGTACTAATAGCTTGTCCATAATGAATACCTTCTTCCAGCACCGAGAAGTCCATAAGTATACCTGGTACAGGGATACACTAGAACAAAGGTCTCTGATTGACTTCTTTATAGTCTCAGCAGACCTATTTTCCTCAGTGTTGGACGTTTGTGTAAGAAGAGGGGCAGAATTGTCAACTGACCACCACCTTGTTGTGTGCACTCTGCGGCTTCAGAAACCAGATGCTACCACCAACGCTGGTAGGCCTAAGCAGCTATACCGTGTGAAATGGGAGACATTGGAAAATGAGGCTGTGAGGAAGAATTTTGCAGATGACATTTCCTCCAGGTTCAAAGAGATTTCCAAACATACTGCAGATGTTGAGGAGGAATGGAAGCTGTTCAGAACAGCTGTCACTGCCTCTGCACTCTCATGGTGTGGCAGAAAGTGGCTTGCCGTGGCAACAGGCAGTGAGAAAAGGACACCTCGGTGGAACCAAGCAGTCCAAAAAACTGTCCGGGCAAAAAAGGAGTCCTACCTAACATGGCTTAGAATCAGGTCACCTGAGATGCGTTTGCAGTATACTGAGGCACGAAAAGCTGCTGCTAAGGCAGTAAAGACAGCAAAGCAGAAGGCTTGGAAATCCTTTGGAGAAAGATTAGATTCATCCTATGCAAATGCAAACAAAGTATTCTGGGACCATCCGCTGCCTTCGAGAGAGGAAATCGTGCACAACAAGGGTAATTAAGGCCTCTGATGGTACACTTTTAACAACCGAGAAGGATATCCTCCACAGGTGGAGGGAATAATTTGAGAGCCTTCTTAACCCGGGTGGCCCAGCAGTTGTGGACATCCAAGAGGTGCAAATTGGGGCAATGACTAGTCTCACAGCAGAAGAGGTCCATTTAGCAATAAAATTGCTAAAATCGTGCAAGGCTGCTGGCGATGATGAAATTCGGCCCGAAATGCTAAAAGCCTTAAATCGAGACGGTGTTCTCTGGCTGACTTGAGTGTGTCAGGCTGCTTGGATATCTGGGCGAGCACCAAAACAATGGCAGACAGGCATAATAATACCAGTCTTTAAGAAGGGAGACCAGAAGGATTGCAGTAACTATCATGGCATCTCTCTGCTCAGCCTGCCTGGGAAAGTGTATGCTAAGTGCTTGGAAAGACGGTGCAGGAGCATAGTTGAGTCAAAGTTCCAGGATGAACAATGTGGCTTTCGTCCTGGTAGAAGCACAACTGACCAAATCTTCACTTTAAGGCAAGTCTTTGAGAAATCTTGGGAATATGCCAAGAATGTCTACACATGTTTTGTGGACTTGGAGAAGGCATATGACTGGGTTCCTCGGGATAAGCTTTGGCAAGTAGTATAGGAGTATGGAGTGGATGGTCAACTATTAGCTGCCATCAAGTCCCTGTGTGAATACCCAGAGTTTTGTGTCAGGGTAAACAGCACAAAGTCTGAACCTTTCACAGTCTCCGTTGACCTCCGCCAAGGGTGTGTTCTGTCACCCCTCCTTTTCATAATATTTATAGACTGGATTGATAGGCACAGCCGAGGCAGTGAGTGTGTCAGAATTGGAAAATGTAGCATTGGACGTCTGCTTTTTGCAGATGACCTAACTCTTCCACTCTTAACTCTTCCACAGATGACCTCCAGTGGACCCTGGATAGGTTTGTAGCTGTTTGTGCAGACGCCGGAATGAAGATCAGTGTGGCCAAAACCAGTGGCACACCCAGAGGGGGGCCAAGGGGCCCAGACACTCCCCAAAGAAAAGGAAAAACTAGAAAAATTTCCAAAAATCTTTTCCTAATTAAAATTCTTTTTTTTTTTTTATTTATGTTGTGTGCTACTTATGAATTAGCGATCACTGCAGATGCTCAGTTACAGGTCATATGTGATGTGTAGTGTGTATTCGCAAAACGTCTACTCAACTCGCCTCCCCCCCCCCCCCCAAAGGTTAAATCCTGAGTGTGCCACTGGCCAAAACTGAAACATTTGTGTTCTCAAGACAACCATCCCAGTGCACTCTAAATGTAAGTGGAATCCCAATGAGACAGGTGGAGAAGTTTAAATACCTTGGGTCCATATTCACGAATGATGGAAAATGGGACGTAGAGCTAGATACTCGAATTGGCTTAGCAAGCTCAATATTGCAGGAGCTTGGCCGTTCAGTAGTATTGAAGCGGGAGTTAAACCAGAAGGCAAGACTGTGTTGAAGACAGCCAGCTTTGCCTTCTGGCTTAACTTTTGTCAGCCCTGAATTGCAGGGCTGACAAAACTCGACAGAGTCAGAAGCTCTGCAATTCAGGAAACCCTCAATACTCAACTGCTGCTTCTCTGTGTTGAGAGATCACAGTTACGCTGGTACAGGCACCTGGTCAGAATGCCACAAGAGAGGCTCCCTCAGCAGGCCCTCTTTGCCAAGCCAGGTGGGAGGCCACGTGGAAGGCCAAGGACTCATTGGATAGATTATATCCAAAACCTTGGGTGGACACGTTTGGGAATCCCACCAGAACACCTGAACTTGGTGGCAGAGAATCGTGACCATTGGAAGTTCCTCTTGCAGCTTTTGCTCCCACAACCCAATTAGGAAGAGTGGGCCTTGAAGATGTATGTATGTATATATTTTTCAGAGGGACTGTCTTAGATTTTCTATAGGTAGGATGTACAAATTTTAATAAACAGAACAGAGAAGTTCAAAGATATCAAAAATTCTGAAAGTTGAACTATATAATAGTTGTAATTCCAGAAATCCTCCCCAGCTCAGAACTGTCAGTGAGAAGGTACAAAAATTGCAAACGATCACGATGAATTGTTTTAGAAAAATAAACAGCAGCCATCAGAATTTTAAGATTTTGAGGTTTGAAGAAAATTAAATGTAAAGAAAACAAAATTAAACAAATTAAAAATAAACCAATGATAGAATGAATCGGTGAGAGATTCATTGATTTATTCTTGATGTCAAAGTTTCAAGAGAGATCCTCTTTAGAATAGTTAGTTTCATCAATTTAGGTATGGCCTTAGAGACAATTTGTGAACAATTTGAGAATTTATGAATGAGAGAGAATTTAGTCACAACACCAAACTAGCAATAATACAAGACAGTGTCTAAGCCAATTTTAATTTATGAATCCAACAGTCGAGTTACAAATAAGACAGACCATTAAGAATTTTTAAGAATATGTGAGCAGAGCTAATCTGTAGTACTGTATATATACTTAAATAGAATGAGAGAGAGGAAAGGTCATCAGAACAGTTGTTGAATGCTAGGATGATATTCGAAATATCCAGAGGAAGTCCAAGATCTTGGTGAACTGATGCAGTTAATACTGCCTTAGAAGAATGAACTGCATGATCTGACAATATAGGAAATCTGACAAATAGCAGATTAATTCAGAAAAAAAAGAACAATTGATAGGAAGGTATTAATAATGTAAAATTAATTGTGTAATACTATCTTAATATCCTGTATTCTCCTTAAAGGTATACATAAGGAAGTGATTATGATTATTCATTGATAATGTTATTCTGTTTGATATTCTGATGTAGTAATTGAAAATTTATTTTATTTTTTTTATTTTCCTAGAAAATATACGGACCAGACACACCAGCCTCCTTCTTCCTGGTAATTCTTATATGTCGGATATATCTCCTTCTTCACTTTTTTCAGGTAATATGTTTCACTTTTGGTTAGGTATCACTGTTGTGCGAGTTGAGAAATGTATTAAAAAAAAAAAAAAAAAAAATTCTGTAAATTTGTGAACTCTGATACATCAACTGAAAATTAAATTTTGATTTGAAAGACTTCAAGAGTACATAAGACATCAGTTATTTTACTTCACAAAATTGAAAAACAGGTCATTACTAATAAATGTAATATAAGAATTGACAGATAGGTTTAAACAGGAAAGTCATCTAGAGAATGGTTTTGACTTGCCATAAGTAATAGGGTATGTGAAACTATTGTTATATCCTCTAGTAATATGAATGAAAAATATAGTAGAGTAGCAGATGATAATTTTTATAATCAGTTATCAGAATGAGATGAAGCAATTATTCTTGAGATGACCATTGTTATTATTATTATCATCCCAAGATCCTCATGGAGTCAAAGACTCATCACAGAAGGTCCCTTTGTCATCCACACTGCTCATGATATTGTTATAATGTAGTGGACTGTTCCATTTATTATAATTATATATGTATTTCTATTTACCCTGCTTTGCTTAGCTTTATTTAATATTTGGGAATGGACAGCTACCTTAACTATGGACTCTGCCATTTATGTATTTCAACTATATCTTATCTCCCACGCTCTATAGTCTAACAAATTTATTTGTTTTACGACTGCACTAGTTAGACTATATATTGAGTGCGAGATTATAAGATTTTTAAAACCAAAGACAAAACAGATATCGTTCGTATTCCCTGCTTATATTATTCTTACTTTAAACTAGCCTTGGCTTAAATATAAATCATATAAACTTCTATTTTATGCAGATTCAAATTTTTTATGATAGTGCATTGACTAAATCAGTCCAAAGTGTTGTTTACAAACCATTTAATTAAGTCAAACAGAAATATGTACAGAACGAGTTACATTCACATATATATACAATGTCATTACAATTCTCTTGCTTGTCTCAATTCTTTCTAATCTAACCTTAGTTCTAAGCTAATTCACAATCTAGCATAACATTAACTGAATATAAGACATACCTTGGTTATGCCTAATTCACCATTAATATACATTATTTCATAAACATAGATACTTGACATACATTCTTGTTCAGTATTACAATTACTTACAATTCATGTTCAGCAGACAGTCTTTCACATTAACCTTTTGTTCACATGTAATTCTTCTTGTCTTTCTTTCTGCTTGCTAACACATTCCTGCTTTTCTGCTAAAATTTTTCCTTGAAAAATCAACATAAATATCAATATCAGTGCAAAAGAATTGAAACTGGCAGAAGAATTAGAGAAGTACCACATCAACATAATTGTTGGTGTTACCTATTATGTTGATGTGTACTTCTTAGCAGTTGACATTCTTTTAAATAACAACTACAAGCTGTTACATTCAGGTAATTGTGATCAAGAAAAGGAAGAAGTAGATGTAGTATTCTGCACTAAACATGAAGATAGTCTTCTAGGTTGCTAGCACTTACAAGTTGTGTGATGTGGGCAAATGTCAAAATGGAGAATTGGACAGTGACACTTATTGGTATGTATTTGTCCCACAGAAGTTTCTACCAAAGAAGTAGAATAATTTTTTCATGTCATTAGAGAAGGCAGATGACCTCTCAAATGACTGGAACAATTGTTCTAGAGCAGGCGTTCCCAACCCTATGCCTGCAGGCACCATGGCGCCCGTCGATCAATTTATGTGTGCCCGCTGCTGTTCAACCATGTGCTGTATAGTTTGAAATAATCACGTGCACATCACGCAACAATTCATGGCCTGCTATATGACGCATGCATTAATGACACATGACGATTATTAAATGCATACAATGTAAAGTAGATGTGCATTCGAAGTTGCATTCATTTAACAAGAGAATTCAAAAAATTTGCTTGAAAAAATAGATGGTGCCCATCGCCCTACCGGTATTTTAGAATGTGCTCTAGGAAACAAAAAGGTTGGGAACCCCTGTTCTATCGCATTGATAAGCGATCTATTTTAATATATATCTCACAGTATCATTGATTATTGGTATTATCTTTCTTTATGACAGTGTGATTGAAAATGTTTTGTTTTGCTAGATTTGTAAAGTGTATATTGCATAAATAGCATTGTTCCTGGTGCCAATGTGAACAAGAACAGTAGCACCCATAATGTCATTGTTCAAGTTTGACATGAGGGATTTCATATAATATAATATGCTCTGTCCTCTTTAGCAGGGGAGAATGGATTGTGGTATAAGAGCAAGAGTGGAGAAAGGATCTGTTGGAAGTGTTTCACGAGGGAATTCCAAAATAGCAAAATGTATTGGAAGTGGGAAAACGAAGTGACAAATGTTAATGGTTGAAAGGCATGAAATCAGGAGTGTTGTAGAGAATGTAGTTGAAGGCATGAGTGATAGTGAAAGATATACAAATCAGAGTATGAAAGAAGGCATTGACAATAATAGTTAGTTGATGGCTTGATTCGCTGACTGGTTAGTGTATCCACTCTCCAACTATTAGGCCATGGGTTTGAATCCTACTGTGGACATGGATATTTGTGATTGTCTTTAGATGATAGATGAATTTCGTTACCTGGTGTGAGACCACTGACCCACTTATTGGAGACTTGAAGTGGATTGAAAAAAATTGTCATGTTTGGTCCCTCGAGAATGGTTCCAGACCATGTAAAAATATATGAAATCAATAAAAATGGGGAAAAATTCCTTAGCCACAGTACGAATGTATTATAGGTTTACAAATAAACTTTTTGTGGATGGGAGCCACACACACACACATGAAAGGCAACAAGAGAGTGTAACTGCGAAATTAGAGAGCATGAATGCCAGTGAGAACATAATTCAAGACATGAAAGTAGAGTTGTTGAAGATGAGGCAAGAAATGAAGCAAATGTGAAGTAAAATGAGAATTATAGATATTCATGGAAGAGAGGAAGATTGGAATAAAAGCCATATGAAAGAGGTAATGAATGATTCAGTAGTGGCTCTGTGTTGTGAATAAGATAGTCTATAGGGTTTATTTTCTTGGAGATAGAATGAGCAGAGTGATTGGTACGTTGGATATGAAGAGTAAGCAAGCAAAAGAGTTTGTCATGATGTTAGGAACAAATAATTTGTTGGTAAAAAGTTGGATATCAGTAAGTTTTTGAGGAGAGTAAAAGATAACAGTATGATAGGAAAGGTAGTTAGTGTTGCCCAGGTATGATAGTGATGAGTCCAGGTGGCAAGCAGAGATTATGAATGGTATGCTAGCAGAGCTATTGTGAGGGGAAAAAGGACTGTGTATGTTTTGTGAACATGTGGGATGAATTTGAGAAATTCATCATCATCATCATCAAATTCCTGCCATGTACCCTCAAGGGGTGTACAGGATATGACAGTACTACATGAAAAAATTACATCATTACTAACTTCCTATCTACAATTTTCCTCCATATCAGTCTGTTACTTGTCAAGACTCCAACATTATCAGATCTTATATTTCTATCCTCTAAGGCACTTTGTACCGTATCAATCCACCTATATCTTGGTCTTCCTCTGGGTCGTTTTCCTGCCAACCTGGCAGAGAACACTTGTTTTGCTAATCTTTCCTCTCCCATTCTATTTAAGTGACCATACCATCTGAGATTAGCTCTGCTAACGCATTCCTGGATGCTGACAATGTCAAGTTCTTTCCTAATATCCTCATTTTTAATATGATATTGCCATTGATGCCATCTGTTCACGCCGATAATCTTTCTCAGGACTCTCATATCTGTGGTCTCTAGTCTTTGGTCAAGTGTTTTACTTCTGACCCAGCTCTCAGATCCATAAGTTAAAATTGGTTTGAACACAGTCTTGTATACAGCTAATTTAGTGTTTCGACTAATTTCTTTCTTATTCCATATGAATTTATTCAATTGACTTCCCACGATACCAGCTTTGCTGATTCTGTTGTCTATTTCTATATTTAGTTTACCATCTTCAGTAAAAATTGTGCCTAAGTAGCTGAAATGTTTTACTTGTTCCACAGGTTCTCCATTCACAACACAGTTGACATTTTCAATGATTCTGCCTATTTTCATTGTCTTTGTCTTTTTATTGCTGACCTTCATACCATATCTATTACAACAGCTATTCAATTTAGTCAAAGAATCTTGCAGACTTGTAGCGGATTTATTTAGAAGTATAACATCATCCGCATAAAGCAAAGAGCTGACATTAACATCTCCAATTTTGATATCAGGTTTAATACCACATTCCTTCATAATGTGATCCATATAGATAATGAATAACAGAGGGGATAATGTACATCCTTGTCTCACACCAGATTTAACATTAAACCATCTTCCTGTACTTCCTTCAATTCTAACTGCTGACTCACAACTCAAATAAAGACTAAGTATTGCTTGATATAATGCCCCATTGACACCATATAACTGCAGCGTATTGAATAGCTTCTCTCTTGGCACCTTGTCATATGCCTTTTCCAAATCGACAAAACTTAACTACAGATCTTTGTTATATTCCCATGCTTTCTCGACTATTTGTCGTAAAGTGAAGATCTGATCCTGACAGCCTCTATTTGGCCTGAATCCAGCTTGTTCTTCACCAAGCTTTTCTTCCACAATTCTTCTCAACCGTTTCTCAAGTATACTTGCATAGATCTTGCCAGGAACACTCAGTAGGGAAATACCTCTGTAATTCTCACATTCAGTTTTATTTCCCTTTTTATATATGGGTACTATGAGAGCTCTACTCCAATCATCGGGAATTCGTCCCTCTGTCCAGGCTTTCTGAACTATGCAGTGCAGCCACTGTAAGACTCTTATACCACCATACTTCAGCATTTCTGGTCGAATATCATCTACTCCTGCTGCCTTTCCACATTTCAAGCCTTTGATGGCTTTTTCTACTTCAAGTATGGATATGTATTCCTGACTGCATGCCTGGTCAGTGTTTTTTATCACTGTGCTGTCATCACTGCTTGTTTCATTTAGCAGATTTTCAAAGTAATTACTCCATACTTCAAGGATATCTTTTTCTCCTGTTTTCATTTCACCTTTATCATCTCTAATTCCTTTTACAGCACTCTTTCCTCCATTCCTAAGCTTCTTCAACAACCTCCAGAATATTTTGCCACCTTCTTGATATTTATTTTCTATATTCTTGCCAAAGTCCTCCCATGACTTTTGTTTAGCTAGTTTTACACACTGTTTAGCTTTCTTACATTTGTCTCTGTATTCTGTAAGAGTAAAAGCTGACTTATTTGCCAGGAACTTTTGATATGCTTTCTTCTTTTCCTTCACTGCCTCTTTAACTTCCTGTGTCCACCAGGGAGTTCTGATTTTTTTATCTTTGCACACAACCTCACCACATGCCTCTCTGGCAGAATCAATCAATGTTTCCTTCAGAGTTTGCCACTGAATCTCCAAGGTTTGATTCCTGTTCTCAAACTCTTTCATTTTCATTTCAATAATATTTCTGTATTTTAGTCTACAGTTTACATCTGAGAGCTGCTCAACTTTTATTCGCTTTAAAACTTTCTTACATGTTATTCTTTTCAATATGAAATTCAATTTTATCCTGCTCAAGACTAAATAGTGATCACTTCCAATTTCAAATCCTCTGTACACTCTGGTGTCCTGCACCAGGGAGAAAACATCACTATCAACAATAACATAGTCAATGAGACTTTTCTTATTCCTAGCCTCTTCTCTCCATGTGAATTTGTGCACATTTTTATGTTGGAACATGGTGTTAGTAATAACCAGTCCATGTCCTGAGCAGAAATCCAACAGATATTTGCCATTATTATTAGCTTTGCTCTTTTCTCCAAATTTTCCCAAAATATTTTTGTATGTCTCACAATCATTTCCTACTCTACTATTTAGATCCCCAACAAGGACCAACTTTTCCTTTTTCATTGTGTCAGTTGCTTTTTCTAAAGCCTCAAAAAATTCCTCCACTTCTACCTTAGTAGAACCTTCTGTTGGACCATAGGCACAAATAAGTCTCATTGTCCAGTTCCCTATTCTCATATTTGCCCACATTACTCTACTTGAGACTGACTGCCATTCAAGAAGATTAGCCTCGTATTTTGTGTTGAATACTATGGCTACTCCTTCTTTTCCTTGATTGTTATTGCCTGAATATAACATTTTGTATTTATTGCTCAGAAAGATCTCACCAGTTTTGGTCTTTTTTGTTTCAGTCACCCCTATTATGTCGATCTGGTACTTATCTAATTCCTCAGCTAGCTCCATTTCTTTGCCATTCAGGCTTCTTACGTTGATAGTACCGATCTTTAACTCTGGTGATGTTGAGTTGGGGTTTGTTTTCAGATTTGTTCCAGTAGCTGACTTTTCGCTGTTCGCCCTGGTTCCCTGGCGAAAACAACGGGGGCCTTGTTTAACCGGACGACGCCCCAGCCGGCATGAAATTTTGTCATGTTGTACCATCATTTTTTATTTTGGTTTAACCAATAAGAATACAATTTGGTCGGCTAAATCCCAAATTGCCAGCCCATCCTCGTTCGTTCAGTATCAAAGTAGATACCCAACAGGGTGCACCACGAGAAGGTGAGGATTGGACATTAGGTCAGAAGCCCTGGTCGGTTCTCCACATTCCTTTAAAGGCTATGTGGAGGTCTCCTCTCAGTTATACAGCTTTGACCCTTAAGCACCCCATTTGAGAAATTGATGGAACTATATAAGACAGCTGGACTGCCTTTACATGTATTTGGTACTAATCAGCTGCTGAGACTTGCTGGAAGGGAGAGTAATGGCTGTGATGAATAGAAATCTGAGGAGGCAAGATATGGGAGAACCAAAAGAAGAAAGTCACGTAATGTGCCCCCCCCCCCCAAGGGCCTATTTTGAAGACATTGCTGTTTAACTTCAGCAATTTCAACCTTCTCAATATTAATGATATTGAGAAGGTTTAAATGATGATATGCAGTTGTTTGCAGATGATGCAAAGTTGAGAAGAAATTGTAGTAAATTAATGAGGTGGGGATGGGGATTATCTATTAGATGAATTAACTCTCCTCTAAAAAGTGAGAATTTTTAGGAAAGTTTTAGGTGCTGTATGTCAAGCATGTGAACAGTATTCTAAGGATGGGAGGATTGGGATTTGTATTTACTTAGTAGCTGGATGAATTAAAAATATCTTCTTGAGCAGAAAAGAATTCATCGTTTTTTAGAAGTGAGAAGCTATTTATGAGATGAGTTTATGCCAGTAGCTAAATGTCAGGCAAACGTGATAGATCTGATCCTTTCTGGTGATTTGTATTGAGATCTCTTTTATGAGAGAAAAGTCAAGACTGTTCTGTGTCATTCAAGATGACCAGGTTACCTCATCCCATTGAGGAATGCTATGGAGTTCAGTGTTTAAGGAACTGGTTAGCACTGTAGTGTACATCGTAGCAATGTAGTGTACTGTAGATGAGTTTTTTTAACTTGGTTATACTATAAATTGTTGTTATATTATTGTTTTTAAATCCTTTATCCAATTTCTCTGAACTTTATCTTTGCATGTGTACATTGGTGGGTGATATAGACTAAGAGGTCATCTGTGAATTTAGATTAGCAGAATTCATACTGCTAGTCACTATTGATGTCTCCATTATTTTGGATGGGAGTTAGTTCATAGTTTGATGGTACTACTTTTTATTTCCCTTTTTTGGAATAGATTTTATATATGCTTGCTTCCATGCATTGGGATAAATGCCAGTTGAGTATAGTGGGAAGAAGAGATTATATTAGCTATAATAGACATTACAGATATTAGCACTGATGCACAATGTTTGAGTACAATTGGAGAGATGCTATCAAAACCAGAAGACTTTTTAGGATCTAACTTGTTTAGCATTCTTCTGATAATTTTTTTTTTTTTTTTTCAGTAAAATCACAGACATTATATGGTGCTCATTTACTGGTATGGTAGGAGGTGATTTGCTGGTCATCTCAGAAGAGGAAGGTTAGCTTTATCTTTAGGTGCTTTAACACTGGTGAAATCTGGATGAGAGAGTGGTGCGAGCACAGATGAGCAGAAGTTGTATCTGATGCCCGATCCAAGGAACTAGAAAACTTGCCATCCATTTGGGCAGGAGGCAAATTTTCTGCTGAAAATCTCTTTGATATCATTCTATTCAAATTTGGTTGTAGTCTCTCAAGAGTTATGTAACTGGCATTTCTGAAACTTGTGTTTTCTATCTTTACATCTTGATTTTTCCAGTACAACTTCTAATGGTATGTCTTTCTTCATCGTCAAATTCCTGCCATGTACCCTTAAGGGGTACATGGCAGGAATTTAATGTACAGGATATGATAGTACTACATGAAAAATTTACATCATTACTAACTTCCTATCTACAATTTTCCTCCAAATCAGTCTGTTACTTGTCAAGACTCCAACATTATCACATCTTATATTTCTATCACCTAAAGAACTTTGTACCGTATCAATCCACCTATATCTTGGTCTTCCTCTGGGTGGTTTTCCTGCCAACCTGGCAGAGAACGCTTGTTTTGCTAATCTTTTCTCGCCCATTCTGTTTAAGTGACCATACTACCTGAGATTAGCTCTGCTAACACATTCCTGGATGCTGACAATGTCATGTTCTTTCCTAATATCCTCGTTTTTAATATGATATTGGCATTGATGCCATCTGTTCATGCCTCTAATCTTTCTCAGGACTTTCATATCTGCAGTCTCTAGTTTTACTTCTGACCCAGCTCACAGATCCATAAGTTAAAACTAGTTTGAACACTGTCTTGTATACAGCTAATTTAGTGTTCCCACTAATTTCTCTCTTATTCCATATGAATTTATTCAGTTGACTTCCTACCATGCCAGCTTTGTTGATTCTATTGTCTACTTCCATATTTAATTTACCATCTTCACTAAAAGTCGTCCCTAGGTAGCTGAAATGTTTTGCTTGTTCCACATGTTCTCCGTTCAGAAAGCAGTTGACATTTTCAATGATTCTGACTATTTTCATTGTCTTTGTCTTTTTATTGCTGACCTTCATACCATATCTCTTACAACAGTTATTCAATTTAGTCAGGGAATCTTGCAGACTTGTAGTGGATTTATTTAAAAGTATAACATCATCCGCATAAAGCAAAGAGCTGACATTAACATCTCCAATTTTGATATCAGGTTTAATACCACTTTCCTTCATAATGTGATCCATATAGATAATGAATAACACAGGGGATAATGTACATCCTTGTCTCACACCAGATTTAACATTAAACCATCTTCCTGTACTTCCTTCAATTCTAACTGCTGACTTGCATCTCAAATAAAGACTAAGTATTGCTTGATATAATGCTCCTTGACACCATATAACTGTAGCGTATTGAATAGCTTCTCTCTTGGCACTTTGTCATATGCCTTTTCCAGATCGACAAAACTTAAATACAGATCTTTGTTATTTTCCCATGATTTCTCAACTATCTATCGTAAAGTGATGATCTGATCCTGTCAGCCTCTATTTGGCCTTAATCCAGCTTGTTCTTCACAAAGCTTTTTTCCCACAATTCTTCTCAACCGTTTCTCAAGTATACTTGCATAAATCTTACCAGGAACACTCATTAGGGAAATACCTCTGTAATATTCACATTTAGTTTTATTTACCTTTTTATATATGGGTACTATGAGAGCTCTGCTCCAATCATCAGGAATTCATCCCTCTGTCCAGGCCTTCTGAACTATGTAGCGCAACCACTGTAAGACTTTTATAACACCATACTTTGGCATTTCTGGTCGAATATCATATACTCCTGATGCCTTTCCACATTTCAAGCCTTTGATGGCTTTTTCTATTTCAAGTATGGATATCTATTCCTGACAGTATATGCCTGTTCATTTAGCAATTTTTTGAAGTAATTACTCCATACTTCATGGATATCTTTTTCTCCTGTTTTCATATCACCTGTATCATCTCTAACTCCTTTTACAGCACTCTTTCTCCATTTCTAAGCTTCTTCTACAACCTTCAGAATATTTTGCCACCTTCTTGATATTTATTTTCTATGTTCTCACCCAAGTCCTCCCATGACGTTTGTTTAACTAATTTTACACAGTGTTTAGCTTTCTTGCATTTGTATTTGTATTCTCTAAGAGCACAAGCTGACTTACTTGCCAGGAACTTTTGATATCCTTTCTTCTTTTCCTTCACTGCCTCTTTAACTTCCTGTGTCCACCATGGAGTTCTGATTTTTCTATCCTTGCAGACAATTTCACCACATGCCTCTCTTGCTGAATCAATCAGGGTTTTCTCCAAGGTTTGGTTCCTGTTCTCAAACTCTTTCATTTTTTCTTCAATAATCTTTGTGTATTTTAGTCTACATTTCACATCTTAGAGCTGCTCAACTTTTATTCGCTTTAAAACTTTCTTACATGTTATTCTTTACAATCATCATCATCATCATCAAATTCCTGCCATGTACCCTCAAGGGGTGTACAGGATATGACAGTACTATATGAAAAAATTACATCATTACTAACTTCCTATCTACAATTTTCCTCCAAATCAGTCTGTTACTTGTCAAGACTCCAACATTATCAGATCTTATATTTCTATCGTCTAAGGCACTTTGTACAGTATCAATCCACCTATATCTTGGTCTTCCTCTGGGTCGTTTTCCTGCCAACCTGGCAGAGAACACTTGTTTTGCTAATCTTTCCTCTCCCATTCTATTTAAGTGACCATACCATCTGAGATTAGCTCTGCTAACGCATTCCTGGATGCTGACAATGTCAAGTTCTTTCCTAATACCCTCATTTTTAATATGATATTGACATTGATGCCATCTGTTCATGCCTCTAATCTTTCTCAGGACTCTCATATCTGTGGTCTCTAGTCTTTGGTCAAGTGTTTTACTTCTGACCCAGCTCTCAGATCCATAAGTTAAAATCGGTTTGAACACTGTCTTGTATATACAGCTAATTTAGTGTTCCGACTAATTTCTTTCTTATTCCATATGAATTTATTCAATTGACTTCCCATGATACCAGCTTTGCTGATTCTGTTGTCTATTTCTATATTTAGTTTACCATCTTCAGTAAAAATTGTGCCTAAGTAGCTGAAATGTTTTACTTGTTCCACAGGTTCTCCATTCACAACACAGTTGACATTTTCAATGATTCTGCCTATTTTCATTGTCTTTGTCTTTTTATTACTGACCTTCATACCATATCTATTACAACAGCTATTCAATTTAGTCAGAGAATCTTGCAGACTTGTAGCGGATTTATTTAGAAGTATAACATCATCTGCATAAAGCAAAGAGCTGACATTAACATCTCCAATTTTTATATCAGGTTTAATACCACATTCCTTCATAATGTGATCCATATAGATAATGAATAACAGAGGGGATAATGTACATCCTTGTCTCACACCAGATTTAACATTAAACCATCTTCCTATACTTCCTTCAATTCTAACTGCTGACTTACAACTCAAATAAAGACTAAGTATAAATGGGGCTTGATATAATGCCCAATTGACACCATATAACTGCAGGGTATTGAATAGCTTCTCTCTTGGCACCTTGTCATATGCCTTTTCCAAATCGACAAAACTTAAATACAGATCTTTGTTATATTCCCATGCTTTCTCGACTATTTGTCGTAAAGTAAAGATCTGATCCTGACAGCCTCTATTTGGCCTGAATCCAGCTTGTTCTTCACCAAGCTTTTCTTCCACAATTCTTCTCAACCGTTTCTCAAGTATACTTGCATAGATCTTGCCAGGAACACTCAGTAGGGAAATACCTCTGTAATTCTCACATTCAGTTTTATTTCCCTTTTTATATATGGGTACTATGAGAGCTCTACTCCAATCATTGGGAATTCGTCCCTCTGTCCCGGCTTTCTGAACTATGCAGTGCAGCCACTGTAAGACTCTTATACCACCATACTTCAGCATTTCTGGTCGAATATCATCTACTCCTGCTGCCTTTCCACATTTCAAGCCTTTGATGGCTTTTTCTACTTCAAGTATGGATATGTATTCCTGACTGCATGCCTGGTCAGTGTTTTTTACCACTGTGCTGTCATCACTGCTTGTTTCATTTAACAGTTTTTCAAAGTAATTACTCCATACTTCAAGGATATCTTTTTCTCCTGTTTTCATTTCACCTTTATCATCTCTAATTCCTTTTACAGCACTCTTTCCCCCATTCCTAAGCTTCTTCAACAACCTCCAGAATATTTTGCCACCTTCTTGATATTTATTTTCTATATTCTTGCCAAAGTCCTCCCATGACTTGTTTAGCTAGTTTTACACAGTGTTTAGCATTCTTGCATTTGTCTCTGTATTCTCTAAGAGCACAAGCTGACTTATTTGCCAGGAAATTTTGATATGCTTTCTTCTTTTCCTTCACTGCCTCTTTAACTTCCTGTGTCCACCAGGGAGTTCTGATTTTTTTATCCTTGCACACAACCTCACCACATGCCTCTCTGGCAGAATCAATCAATGTTTCCTTCAGAGTTTGCCACTGATTCTCCAAGGTTTGATTCCTGTTCTCAAACACTTTCATTTTCTTTTCAATAATATTTCTGTATTTTAGTCTACAGTTCACATCTGAGAGCTGCTCAACTTTTATTCGCTTTACAACTTTCTTACTTATTGTTGACTTCCTATTCTTGATTGATTGTTGATTCCTATTCTTGGTTGATTTCATATTCTTTACAATATGAAATTCAGTTTTATCCTGCTCAAGACCTGGTGTCCTGCACCAGGGAGAAAACATCACTATCAACAATAACATAGTGAATGAGACTTTTCTTATTCCTTGCCTCTTCTCTCCATGTGAATTTTTGCACATTTTTATGTTGGGACATAGTGTTAGTAATAACTAATCCAGGTCCTGAGCAGAAATCCAACAGGTATTTGCCATTATTATTAGCTTTGCTCTTTTCTCCAAATTTTCCCAAAATATTTTTGTACGTCTGATAATCATTTCCTACTCTGCTATTTAGATCCCCAACAAGGACCAACTTTTCCTTTTTCATTGTGTCATTTGCTTTCTCCAAAGCATTAAAAAATTCCACCACTCCTACCTTAGTAGAACCTTCTGTGGGCCATAGGCATAAATAAGTCTCATTGCTCAGTTCCTCATTCTCATATTTGACCACATCACTCTACTTGAGACCGTCTACCATTCAAGAAGTTTAGCCTCGTATTTAGTGTTGAATACTATGGCTACTCCTTCTTTTCCTTGATTGTCATTGCCTGTATATAATATTTTGTATTTATTGCTCAGAAAGATCTCACCAGTTTTTGTCTTTTTTGTTTCAGTCACCCCTATTATGTCGATTGGTACTTATCTAATTTCTCAGTTAGCTCCATTTCTTTGCTATTCAGTCTTCTTATGTTGATAGTACCGATTTTTAATTCTGCTGATGTTGAGTTGGGGTGTGTGTTCAGATTTGTTCCTATAGTTGACTTTTTGCTGTTCGCCCTGGTTCCCTGATGAAAACAATGGGGGCGGGGGCTTGTTTAACCAGGCGATGCCCCAGCTGGCATGAAATTTTGTCATGTTGTATCATCATTTTGTATTTTGGTTTAAGCCAATAAGAATACAATTTGGATGGCTAAATCCCAAATTGCCAGCTTGTCCTCGTTCGTTTAGTATCCAGATAGATACTTAACAGGGTGTACCACAAGAAGGTGAGGATTGGGCATTAGGTCAGAAGCTCTGGTCGTTTTTCCGCATTCCTTTAAAGGCTATGTGGAGGTCTCCTCTCAGTTATACAGTTTTGACCCTTACGCATCCATATGTCTTTCTTTTGAGATTTTAATGTTTACAGCTGTATCTGGCTTGTCTGTTCCACCTGCACTGATTTAGCATCTAGAGCTGCTTGTAACATTTGCTGTTACCAGTAATTTCACACAAATTGTTCACATGAATGTCAGAATATGAAACATCATATTCTGACAGGCATGTGAACAATGCTAATAATTTTTTTTCAATTGAAATTAATCTAAGTATACTTGTGATTATTGTTTGTCCTCTTGAGCAGTGTTTTTCCTTTCCATCTGCTGGTACAGACTGGTCCAGGTCTGCAGCAAAAGTTTATGGATCTGATGATCCATAAAATTTATGACATCAGATAGGACAGTGAACTAGTGTTCTACTGTAGAGGATGCTACATAAATTAATACTAATAGTTTAGTATTACTATAATACGATATAATAATAAAATAATGCAAATATCTAATCCACTGATTTCCAAACTGAATTTTTTTAAATATTATATTCTTTATTAAGAGAATGTATTTATGCATATATATATATATTGTCTTGAGACCACAAATGTTTCAGTTTTGGCCACTGATCTTTATTCCGGCTTCTGCACAAACAGCTACAAACCTATCCAGGGTCCACTGGAGGTCATCTGTGTAAGAGCTAAGCAGAACTAGGTCATCTGCAAAAAGCAGACATCCAATGCTACATCTTCCAATTCTGACACACTCACTGCCTCTGCTGTGCCTATCAATCCAGTCCATAAATATTATGAAAAGAAGGGGTGACAGAACCCAAACTTGGCGGAGGCCAACGGAGACTGTGAAAGGTTCAGACTTTGTGCTGTTTACCCTGACACAAAACTCAGGGCATTCATACCGGGACTTGATGGCAGCTGATAGTTGGCCATCCACTCCATACTCCATCCAATCCTGTACTACTTGCCAAAGCTTATCCTGAGGAACCCGGTCATATGCCTTCTCCAAGTCCACAAAACATATGTAGACATTCTTGGCATATTCCCCACGATTTCTCAAAGACTTGCCTTAAAGTGAAGATTTGGTCAGTTGTGCTTCTACCAGGACGAAAGCCACATTGTTCTTCCTGGAACTTTGACTCAACTATGCTTCTGCACCTTCTTTCCAAGCACCTAGCATATACTTTCCCAGGCAGGCTGAGCAGAGAGATGCCACGATAGTTGCTGCATTCGCTCGTCTCCCTTCTTGAAGACTGGTATTATTATGCCTGTCTGCCATTGCTTTGTGAGACTAGTCATTGCCCTGATCTGCTCCTCTTGGATGTCCACAATTGCTGGGCCACCTGGGTTTTAATTTAATTAAATTTTTTAAATTTAATTTATAACCAAGTGAAAAATCTTTGAACAACTAGCTCTAATCTAGAATAATTTACTAATAAGGTGTTACACTGTTCACTACTCTTGGAGGGGGAGGGGGTCTGGAAAGTTCTGATAAACATCTAGAATAAAACTGATATTAAACCACCTGATAGTTCCTCATATGTTCTTTCTTGTGGTTATATCAGTTGCTTTAATAACATTTTTGTTCTAGATGTTTATCAGAACTTTCCAGACCTCATAAATGAGAAATATGACTTCTGCACTATTTCAGCATTGGTATTGTAGAGTATCTGATGAGCTTCATTCTGATATACCACATTTATTTTATTTTTTTATTAGATGACTTATAAGAGCCTATGCAGCTCAGTAGAAGTGGTGTTTGCACTCCTCAGTGCTAAACCACCCAATGATTGGCTTAAGTTCATGCCTAGTCGTTGACTAGAAAAACATTTTCTAAGCCTTTTTTTGACTGGTTCTCAAGTTAGTCGATCTCTGGCATGGGCAAGTGGGTTTTTTCTCTCAGAAACTCAGGTTTTTCCTCCTTAAACTCAAGAAAATCGACTGTAGAACCCACACTATTTCAGACATTAAAAAATTGTTTTGTTAGGGACCATGAGATGGTGACACTTGTTTGAGCCATCTCTTCACTGTGAGCTGCTTAAATTAGTGATGGCCTTGGACCAGCTATTCCTGATTGGCTACCAATGGAGATTGAACTGCTTACTGTCTCTAAAAGTTAGATAGGGCTAAAATAGCTTTCCCTACTCCCTTTATGGGATTATAAAGGAGTTAGCTGATTTTTTTATTACTTTCTTTTTTTTTTAGATGACTTATGTATTATGTAGCCTTAATAAAAATTAATTAGAAAGAAATAAGGTTAAATAAAACACATTCCCCCCCCCCTCCATTTACCATAATGTAATACTCCATCGTGAAATTTAACTGATTGTTGTAATTAAATTCACTTATGTATCCATAATAAATTAAAGTTATGTAATTCATTTTGTAAAATGTTATGTTATAATGGTTTGCTAATTTCAGCAACTTTGCATAATGGTGGCAAAGGACAAATGTAGATTTGGCAAGTATACATAATTCAAGTACTACACTGCACTTTCAGCCATTAACAAGTAGATTTGAAGCTGGTGCATGCATGTATGATATGGTGGATTAAGGGAATAGAGAAAAGAACAAACTTGTTAATGTAACATGGTGGCTACAAGGTAGCCAATTTGGCAGAAAGGGTTATATGAACATATTCTAAGAATAATGGATTTATTTGAAATCAATCAATTTCTTTCAATTCATGAACAACCACAAGAGGATAATCTAGAAGAAGGTCTCAAATATAAATTTTGTTGTAAGGAAAGGGTCAAAGCTGTATAACTGAGATGTAGCCTTTAAAGGAATGCAGAGAACCGAACAAGGCTTCTGATCTCATGTCCAGTCCTCACCTTCTTGTGGTGCACTCTGTTAGGTATCTACCTGGATACTGAACGAATGAGGATGGGCTGGTAATTTGGAATTTAGCTGACCAAATTGTATTCTTATTGGCTTAAACCAAAATATAATATGATGGTACAACATGGTAGAATTTCATGCCTGCTGGGGCATCGCCCGGTTAAACGAGGCCCCCGTTGTTTTCACGGGAACCAGCAAAAAGTCAGCTACTGGAACAAATCTGAACACACACCCCCCAACTCAACATCACCAGAGTTCAAGATCAGTAATATCAACATAAGGAGCCTGAATGGCAAAGAAATGGAGCTAGCTGAGGAGTTGTATAAGTACCAGATCAACATAATAAGGGTGACTGAAATGGGGAAAAAAAAGACAAAAATTGATGAGATCTTTCTGAGCAATAAATATAAAATGTTATATTCAGGCAATGACAACCAAAGAAAAGAAGGAGTAGCCATAGTATCAACACTCAATACGAGGCTAATCTTCTTGAATGGTAGGCAGTCTCAAGTAGAGTGATGTGGTCAAATATTAGAATGGGGAACTGGATGATGAGACTTATTTAGATCTATGGTCCCACCGAAGGTGGTTCTACTAAGGTAGAAGTGGAGGAAATTTTTTAAGGCTTTAGAGAAAGCAACTGACACAATGAAAAAGGAAAAGTTGGCCCTTGTTGGAGATCTAAATAGCAGAGTAGGAAATGATTGTCTGACATACAAAAATAGAGCTAATTCTCTTTTTTTTATATGGCTTTTTTTTTTTTTTTTTTTTTACATGATTTCAAAATCACAGTTTAGAAAACAAAAGCAGTTCTATTTTTACAGAGTATATTTTGATTTAACATGGTTCAAATGGCGCTTATTTTTAAAATTTCTGTTTGAATTCAGTTCTGTTAAAAAGGGTATTTCCATTCTAATCATGTTTACACGTTTTGTGTTTTGTTCATGAAAGTTTTGTTTGTGCAATAGAGTTATACAGATATGTATTAAATTTTGAAGTTTTGTACGTGATATCAAATTAGTAAAATTAATCATTGATTATTTTCAGATATTTTCGTAACATTACCCCATTAATCCCAATATCAGATAATTCAGTTAGAAGAAGAAAAGAAAAGCTATTTCTTTAGAAACTAGATCAAATTTTAGATCGTTTAGCAACTGGAAAAAGTTCAACATCGTTAGGGAAATATTTTGGATTGAACGAAGCTACTGTGAGAACAATTAAGAAAAATGAAGAGGCCGTTATAAAATCTGTTTTTTATGGATCAAAATTAGGTGCCAAGTTGTCATCGTATACGAGAGACATTATAAAAGTGAAGATGGAAAAGGCCCTAGTGATGTGGATAGAAGATTGCTCACAAAAAGGAATACCTTTAGACGGAAACATCAAAGAGAAAGCATTACAGTTGTATAAATAGATTTGGGAAAAGGAGCCAAAAACATCAAACAACAGTTGTCATTTTTCTGCAAGTGCAAGTTGGCTTACAAAATTTCTCAAAAGATATGTGTTTCATAATGTAAAAATAAAAGGAGAGGCTGCATCTGAAGATGAGCCAGCAGCAAGGGAATTTCTTTCAAAACTATCCAGAATTATTGAAAATAATGGAAACAGAAATAAATGCAAGATAGAAGACGTTCTGCCATTGTCACATCGTCTGATATTAACACTGACAGTGTGATATTAAATGCAATAATACTACATTATTTTAAATTAATGTGATTTTTTAAAAAATATGCAGCACAATGAAGTTTTTTATGTAAAAATCTAAAGTTAACTGACATCCTTAAGTCTGGTTTCAACAGAGAAAGAATAAATTACTTTATGATTTATTTTTTATATACTTTAGGCCAATTTTGCCACCCCCAAAAAACTTGACACCTGTGCAAATGCACATGTTGCACTGTCAATAGAGCCAGCCCTGGTTAGCAACCAGGAATGTGTTAGCAGAACTAATCTCAGGTGGTATGGTCACTTAAACAGAATAGGAGAGGAAAGATTAGCAAAACAAATGTTCTCTGCCAGATTGGCAGGAAAAAAAAACCAGAGGAAGACCCAGATATAGGCGGATTGATACAGTAAAAAGTGCCTTAAAAGACTGAAATATAAGATGTGATGATGTTGGAGTCTTGACAGGTAACAGATTGATTTGAAGGAAAATTGTAGATAGGAAGTTAGTACTACACGAAAAACTTACATTATTACTATCATATCCTGTACATCCCTTGTGGGTACATGTCAGGAATTTGATGATTATGAGGAGGAGGAAGAATAACAGTAGCTGAAAGCAAGTTCCCAAATATGAGGTATTACTTTATGGAATAAGGTAATGTTCTGAGAATTAATTGTCCTACTGTTTATTTATTATAACCCTGTGTATGTTTTCTGTCAGCAGATGGAATGAAGACATTTTATCTCAAGCTGAAAGTTGTGTTGCTTCTTCTAAACAGTGTTCCTTGTGATACAGTGTGTATTACAGAATACTGAAGATGAGAAGACAACTGTTATTCAGTTAAGGATTGGAACTGAATATGTGAAATGAAGATTATGTTTAGAGAACTGTAGGACAGACAGTTTATTCTAATATGTTTTCTTCATGTTCACTTTATGGAATAAGGTAATGTTCTGAGAATTAATTGTCCTCAAGTTACAGAGGTGTGAAAAGATTCCTTATTGAAACTGATGCTTTAATCATAGAGAGAATTGTTGGAAGTTTATTCACTTGGTTATACTATAAATTAAAGATGCCTTCAGATCACTTGCCTTAGTATCCCATAATGCAAAGCACATCTCCTTGCAGACATGTATAATGTTATGCATTAAGAGAAGGGTCACTACCCAGACCGGTTTCGACCTTTATTGATGTCTCTTCAGTGGGAGCCAGATCCCAGAGGTAATACTAAGGTTGAAGTAATGCAGAAGTCATATTTTCCTATATGAGTTACCAAAAAGTGTCACACCTTATTAAATTACTCTGGATTAGAGATAGGTTATTGGAAGTTTTTTCACTTGGTTATACTATAAATTAAAGATACCAAGAAATTATATATTTGGTTTGATCCTTTATCCAAGTGAGGATGAAGTGAGGAAAAATCCTCATAGAGAGGATTATTAAAGGAATGTGTTTCCTCTGTTTGTTGGTTACTGACCGTAGTAAAAAGCTATAGTTATTTTAATTAGAAAAGAAATTTGTTTTGTTTGTTGTTCAAAATTTTTAATTCCTGAAGTGGATGAGTGAGAGTGTGTGTGTATTTCTCTTACAATTTTCTTTATGCAAATAATTGTTTGCATAGTTATTTAATTAAATATTGTTTCTTTTGCCTTGCAATTTCTCTTGTCTTATTTTAAAGATAAAGATAAGTGGATGTAATATATGAGCTTCAGTAGTTAAAGGAAGACTACAAGGTAGATAAATATATTGATGGGTAGCCAGAGATACTTAAATGATCCTCTTGGTATATGAACCTAACCTGTGTAACCTATAACTTGGAAATAAACCTGTATAAAGTAGTTTAAATAGGTGCCAATGAATAAATAAAACGTAGATCAATAGACAACACAAAATGGCTTTCTGATTATGAATTCTATATTAACAGTATCTCTTCTGGATCTGGCTGTAAGATATGATAGTGTAAATGCAATTGATATTTCATGTTCATTTCTAAACTTACAAACTTGTCTATTATTTGTGAGGTCTTTAATTTGATCAGTTCTTATATTTCAGTTTTCTAAAACCTTCTAATTGCATCAGTCTTCCAATATTTTGGTCATCCTATGAACTTTTTTACCCTCCACCATTTTTGATGCAATCACTGATTTTGTTAATCAGTTTTCTCATTCTTTTTAAATGACATACTCTCTTAGATTGGTTCTGATTTATAGAAAAGGTTAGATGTGTCCCATTATCTGTGTTGACTTTCTATGATATTGACTCAGGATATTACAGAAATTGCTAAGAATTTATTACAAGTTATACACAAGAATAAAACAGTAATTTGTTAAGCTGCTGATATATATGAAATCAGCTAACTCAATTTTTAATCTAAAAAAAAGCCCATATAAAGATTCCTCCCATCATGATGAGAATCGAACTTGGGCCTTTTCCGATTGAAGGATGCAGTGCACCGTCCTTCTTCCAGTGGTGCTACAGAAGCCCTTATTTGTGTATATTCTATTGGCTGGTTTGTTAAAGTTTTTTGGAGGAAAAACTCTGCTACTTTCAGATGAAGAAAGCCTTATAAAGGTTCTTTGCATCCTAGACAGGATTCATACTTAGGTTGTTCCATCTAGAAGTCATCATCAATACTGATTGAGCTTGGGCCTATGAACTATTTAGGGTAGTAGTGTTTATAGTCTTTTGACTGAAAATGTATGTTGCTTGCTGAGTGAGACCTTCTGCAATGAGTCTGTTGATTCCACGGATGATTTTCGTGATAATAATGTTAGTGTGTAGGAATTCTGTCTTAGGATTTTAAGCAAAGATCAATATTTACAGTAATTATTATTTAATTCATATTTTGGTTATGATATGTTAAATAAGTCAGTTATGTCATTGTTACTAAAATATATGATTGCCAGCTCAGCAGATTTGATTTTCAGATGGAGACTTCACAAGGAATTTTTTTTTTTTTTTTTTTTTTTTTTTGTCAAGTGGCTTAATATATTATTTAATCAAGTTGATCAGACAAATTATAATTAAAAGACAAGATAATAGCTATGCTAATATATGTTATTTACTCTCTTCATAGTGTTCACTGTACAAATTACTTTGCTGTATTTGTTTTGTTGGCATAAAACAAATAAAAAAGACCCTTAAACTTTGTCTTTATTTTTTAAAGAAACATTGAATAAATCAAGTTTCACAATTGTTAATTTTTTCTTAAAGGTGAAAAAATAGAAATTTTTTCTATTTGTCCTAAAGTGAAAATCTGATCCTGACAATCTATATTTGGCCTGAATCCAGCTTGTTCTGTAATACTGTCTATCATGATAAAAGCGATTCTAATAGCTGAATTCATCTTGATATAAGATGGTCAAAAGATATAGGAGTATTTTTACATAAAAGATTTAATTCTTAATGTTTCAAAACAATAAGAATTGAAACTTCTACAAAAAAGTAGAAGCATGCATTCAACTTATCTGATAGGAAAATGTTCCAAGACCCCCAGTGGATACCTGAAACTGCAGATAGTACTGAACCCTCTATATATACTATGTTTTATACATACCTATGATAAAGTTTACTTTATAAATTAGGCACAGTAAGAGATTAACAACAATAACTAAAAATAAAACAGAACAATTATAACAATATACTGTAATAAAAGTTATGTGAATGGAATCTTAGTTTCAGGATACGATTTTTTTTTCCTTTTCTTATGAAGTCGAGAACTTTCACTTTTTCACTTAAATGAAGCACTTCACAGCTTCTCTTTGGCATACCTGAATTGTCAGCATCATTACTCTTGTACTTAGGGACTATTAAGTAAAATAAGGGTTACTTGACCATAAGCGCTGCAATACTGTGATAATTGATCTGATAACTGAGAAATACTCAGAGTGGCACATATTTAAAACTTGTGAATTGTTTTTTCTGGAATTTTCTATTTAATTACTGAAATAAGAGCCAACAGGCTTCACTTCGGCGAAGTAAAATATTCAGAATTAAGTGGATGTTGAATACCACATTATTTCTTAGCCGAATAAGAAACTCAAAGATAGGAAATCTAATCTAAGAGTTTCATGCCGAATATAGAAAACTATATATAAAGTTTAGCGAGACCAAGTGTAAGACAACACCTGGTAGTGCAATGCTGAGCAACTCGTAGTAAAGGTGGAGTAAGATCCAATCACTGTCTTTAGTATTTACCCATAATGTAAAACAGCTCCTAGGAGATGTATTATTGTTCTACATTATGAGAGAAGGTCACTACCCAGACCGGTTTTGACCTTTTTTGAGGTCTCGTCAGCGAGTAGGTAGACATAGATGTAATGCTAAAGTTTTAGTAGTCAGAGCTTATTTCTTTACTGTACGATTCAAATTACTTTTATTACAAAAGTAATTTGATTTATTATTTTATTACAAAATTACAAAATTTATTGATTTTATTACAAAATTACTGAAATAAGAGCCATTGTGAAGCCAACAGGCTTCACAATGGCTCTTATTTCAGTAATTGTATTTGTGTACCTTTTGGCAAATCAGCAGCACTCCTGATTACCATACCTATCTATGGATCATCAGCAAATAACTGTATGGTGCATATCAAATGCTTCCCTATGTTATTAATGTACAGATTGAATAACAGTGGATCAAGGACTGATATTAACAGATATTAACAGATTGATAGCTTTCATCCTTGTAGTACACCACTGGTTTCCTTAAATCTTGCAGACTCACACCCTCTATATACCACTTTCTTTATATCTGTCCATCAACCATCCTCTTATCCATGCTAATATTTTATAATCCAAACCCATCTTCTCCAATTTATGCAACAGTCTTCCATGCTGTATTCTGTCAAAGGCCTTAGCAAAATCCAAAAGTATCATTCTCCTTGTCTAGCTGAATGGTAAGATCATTGTAGAATGTGAACAAGTTGCTAAAATATGATCTTTCCTTAGTAAACCCATGTTGTTCAAAAGTAGAGATTCTCTGTCAACTCATTTCTGAATGTGAGCCCCAACCAACTTTTCCAAAATCTTCACCAACATTCCTGAGATACTGATTGGTTAATGGTGGTTCAATAGTATTACGATATATACTTTCCACTCTTGTGGAATCTTCCCTGTTTTGAGACTGAAAAGCTGCACACTCATTTAGCATGAGTGTGCAATAGGGACAGATATCCCATCTGTCCCTATTGCTGAATTCTTATTCAGTTTGTGCAACAACTCTAATACCTCTTACTCCTACACCATTGAAGAGATAGCATTGAGCTGAATGTTTCATACACCAGATTGATAGCTTTTAGCAAAATGGGCACTCATTAAGTGAAGAATCTTCTGCATCTGTCACCCTCACTCCACCTGCATTCAGTACAGTTATTCTTTCATATTCATTATTTCTTTTACTTACAACACATCGATAGAATTCTTTGGGGTTATGTTTAGCTTGCAGAGCCAGTTTCTTTTCATACCCAGACTTAGTTTTTTGTACAAGAGTTGATTCTTCCCACCTGCTGCTTATAATTTTCATAACCTATATAATTTTCATTGTTATGCACACAGTATTCCTTCCACATCATCCTTTTCTTACGAATCTCTTGCTTAATAAGATTACACATCCATTCATCCATTTGACTTCTATGCTATTCATTCTTCAAACTCTTTGGACGCATTCTGATATTGCATCTTTTAAGTATTTTTTAAATGCTTCTCACTCACTGTTATCTTCCCATCCAATAACTGATACCATGGCACAGAACCTAGCATGTAACCTTTTTTGAATGGAACATTCATAAATTTAGCCACTTTCCAAGTGAGTAACGCATGATTGCTGTCACCAACCGGAGGTAGAATAATTACATCTTTAACTGAAACACCCTCTCACGCTATAATCAACTCTAACACTCTTTGACCTCGAGTTCCTTCTGTCACATGCTGCTTGAGTAAGTTGTCTCGCGACAGTTCAATAGATTCAGTTTCATTCTTCTAATGAAATTTTACTGCTACCCCAATCAATGTTTGGATAATTAAAGTCCCATTATGATTAAAGTGCCCATCGTCTTTATTTGGTGATGCATTTCTTCATCACTAGCATCTGATCCACCAGGTCTCTAACAACACCTCACTATGTATTTGTTCTTGTTAGATTCCACCTCACACCAGATAGCTTCAAACTTGCTGCCACATGAAAAACTGTTACTAGTATTACAATCACAGGTCTCAACTCTAGCTGGATTCAAGTTATCTATATCAGTGCTTCCCAAACTGGGGGCCGTAGGTTTTGTTGAGGGGGCCGTGAAATAATGAAAACAAATTTATAATGTTTTAAGACTAAGTAGATTTTTTTCATTTTAAAAGAAACGTATTTTAACTTTTATTATTTATTATTTCTTTTTTTGTTATTTTTTATATTTTAATGGAAAAATTCACACATTGGTGCTGCGTATTTTGGCGCTTAATAAATATTAATAAATATTGCTTATTTATATGTTTCATTTCAAAGCAGTGGTTAATTGTATTTACTTCGAAAGCTCTCCAGGGAAGCTCCAAATCTTCCTGTCCCTTTCATCAATCAGGGACTGTTGATATTGACTTTATATACATATCAAAACTCGTTTTATATTATCACTGTCACCTGAGCTAGTTTTATGTTACCAATAAAAGTTTCGCATATACTTCACACATGAAAAAAAGCTTAAACAAGTTCATGTGGGGACATAGTTACTCGCTTGCAGTGGTAAACAACACCCCCTCCCTAAAAGCCACTATACTGCAGAGGCAATAAAAACAAGTACTTTTATTATGCCAGTGAATAAGGTATGAGCAGTCTGTGTAATATATTTCTCAACAAATAGTGCAATTAGAGACAACTGGAATAAAAACACACTAATTAATGAATCACATGTCCCCTCATACAGAAACTATGCTATATAGGCTGAAACAAAACCATATGTTGCATGGACAAACACAGTATCTTAATTAAAAACTATTGTTATTAATTAGATATGCGAGTTTGATTTCCCAAGGCAGCAATAAAATTCAACCGAACGTGTTAAAATTATAAACGTGTTAAAATTCGTAAAAGTGTTAAAACTAAGTAATATATATATAATGAATGTTATGGCAGTTTCACATGTGGAATTTGGTTGAAGAGAGTTAGCATTTCAACTCAATTGTCAGCTATGCTTTTATCTTTTGGCTGCGCGATCTTTTGTTAATACTGCACCAATCATATGCACGTTTTAATAACCTGCCTTTGCTGTCTGTTTCGCGTTAGGCTTAATTACCGTAAAGGGAGAAAAGACACAAAAGAGAAAAATGTTCTTGGTCCGGGGATTCCCTTATTCAGGTAATATTCACTAATTTCATGTTATCAGTCTGCGGTGTGCCAGCATTGGTAAGTGGTGATATTATTTGATCTATTCTACGTTAAAAAATTTAGCACTGAGATGGATAAGTGGCTGATAAAAAATTTTAAAAAAAACCCGCGAACAATCAGAAGAAGCAGAAACAGACTCAAAAAAAAAGGACAGTATTTCATATTTTACCAGAACAGCCTGCATCGTCTTCAGAACCAAACGGTAAGAGGCAAAAAATGTAATATATGCATTTGATTTTTGCAATATTCGCTGTGTATGTTTTGTATTGAATATAAATACAATAAATATTATAATAATATATCTCTCTATTACGATTTTTTTTCGAGGGGGGGGCCGTGAAATATTTTAATTTTTGCAAAGGGGGCCCTGACATCCAGAAGTTTGGGAAGCACTGATCTATATCATTAGCAGCATGCCCCTCCTCTCCTATCCTGTCTATCCTTCCTAAAAATAGTGTACCCTTTACACTTGATTCTGATAGTTAGGCCTCACTAGTGCCTACAATCTGAGGTTCCAACATACTGACCAAGGCAACTAACTCTATCTCTTTGTTTCTGATATTTCTAGCATTTGTGTACAGACAAAATTAGCTACCTTCATGTTCTTTTGTATACTCTTGTCTGTAGTCTGCATGACATAGTTGAGCAACTTTCAGATTTCTGTTCTTCACTAGTGCCTTATACATGCAGACATCTTTGTACACGTTAGATGGATCCCAATCTGATGAACACAAAGTCAAAATCGTTCTTTCCTTGTAATCGTTTCCATGATAATACCCATTTCCATCATTGACACTGTTGCTCTTACACACGCACACACATTCTCACCATTCTTCCCATTATGATTTAGTTTCCCTGACTCTGTGTTAGGTCTCATACCAGTTATTAGTTTTCAAAACTCCTGATACCAAACGCATTCAAGTGTAGGCCATTCCTCTTATACAAATCCATTTTTCCCTCAAACTCACTCCATATATCCAAAAACTTGCATCCATTCCCTTTACACTGTCTGTGCATTGAATCTCTTGCCATCATAGCCCTGGATCACATTATGAAGAAAGTGGTATTAAATCTGATATCAAAATTGGTGATGTTAATCTCAGCTCTTTACTTTGCAGATGATGTTATACTTGTAAATTCATCCAGTACACATCCGCAGGATTTCCTGACTAAATTAAATAACTGCTGTAATAAATTTCGTATGAAAATCATACAAAGACGATGAAAATATGCAGAAACATTGAAAACATCAACTGTATCCTGAGTGGAGAACCAATAGATTAAATAAAACATTTCGGCTATATAGGCACAATTAGTGAAGATGCCAAATTAAATATGGAAATAGACGTAGAATTAGGAAATCTGGTATTTTATTAAGTCAACTGAATAAATTTATGTGGAATAAGAAAGATATTAGTCAAAACTAAATGAGCTGTATATAAGACAGTGTTGAAACCAGTTTTTAACTTATGACTCTGAGAGCTGGGTTAGAAATAAAACACTTAACCAAAGACTGGAGACCACAGATATGAGAATAAAAAATTATACAATAACCACAGTAATTAACTTTAATGAAAATTCAGATATTTTGTACTGAAAATAACAGTACATCATCATCTGTGCGTAGAAACAAGCAAATTAAAGGAACGGGAATACAAAGTACATACAGCAGTTGGTAGTTTACCAGTTAAAAACTGTTGCCATTTGCTAGAAATTAATATTAATAAATAATATTATTAAAAACTATTTTAAAATTTTTTTAATAATATTTATTAATATTAATTTCTAGCACACAGCAACAGTTTTTAATTGGTAAACCATCGACTACTATGCTTTTTGTATTCCCGTTCCTTTGATTTGTTTGTTTCTACACACAGATGATGTACTGTTATTTTCTGTACAAAATATCTGTACTTTCATTTCCTTAAAGTTAATCTCTGTGGTTATTGTGTAATTTATTATTTATAGTCATGTCACAGTACCTTTAAAGATTAGACACAGATATGAGAATCATGAAAAAAATTAGAGGAGTGAACAGAGTATCATATATTAAAAATGAGGATAGTAGGAAAGAACTTGGCATTGTTGGCATTCAGGAATGTGTTAGTAGAGCTAATCTCAGGTGGTATGGTCATTTAAACATTACATGTCATGTTGTTGATGAAAAAATCCTCATATTTCTTGTAATCCTCTTTCATCAACATAATACATAACTTGGAATGTTCTCATTTCAGAGTACATAATCTTATATTCTGTCATATTGAACTAGATTCTGCCATCCCCTGTCAGTCCATCTAAATCAATATCTTTATATGACTCTCATTTACTGTTATCCGCCCCAATTCATCATCATTAGGTAGAAAGCCAGATACCCCCTCCCATCTTAGTGCGCAAATAGAGAGTAGTAGCTCAAGTAAAAAAAAATAATAAATAAATAAATAAATTTAAAAAAATAAATATATAGACTCCTTCATCTCACTATTAATTACCATCACCTTAGCTCTACTCCACACCACACCCTGATATCTTTCCATCGACCATTCTTTCATCTATGTAACCAGCCCCTTTTATCCATTCTGTATGGAAGTAGGCTTTCATACAGCATCCTGTCAAATACCTTTGCAAAGGCTAGCACCAGACATGGTCTAGCAATCTCCTCCCATTATAAAAAGGTGAGCCATTATGATAAGATGTGTCCTTTACAAATCTTCATTGAACACCATATTTTCATCCACTTCCTCCTAAACACTATCCCTGGCCACCACTCCTGAGAATACTGTCTACAGTTTATTTCCAAATATATTGATATATGTATTATAATAAGAGGGATTTGTAATAACCATCAGGCTTTCTAGAAGGCACCCAAATTCATGGCAAAATTAAAAATTACTTCAGTGGTAAAATATTAATTTTCACACAATTGTTTGCTATAGTAACTGTTTAACAGAGGTAATAAAATCAGATGAGTAATCCTAAAATATTCATTAACTGTACTGTACTATACATTTTTGTGAACTATAAAAGTAATGTGATTAATTATAAATATTAAGAATTACAGGTCACTTAAAGATCAAAGCTAAGCAACTTGTGTAGGAGGAGACTTACATGTAATCTGTAAGGAATGTGTTTAGCTAACTGGAGCTTTTGACCTAATGTTCATTCCTCACATTATTGTGGTGCGCCTGATTAATAGTTATCAGTTTGAATACTGAATGACTAAGGATGGGCTAGCAAGTTTGGGTTTAGCTGGGAAGTTATTTTCTTTTTGGCTTTAAACAAAATGATGGTATGGCATTGGCTGGGGGGGGGGGGGGATATTTCTTGATTAAAAGGCAGCTACTGTTTTGTCAGGGAACTTGAGCAAACAGAAAAGAACTGAAACTGGCAGAAATATCAGAAAAGTTCTCCAGTTCAACATGATTATTATTGAAACAAAGACAAAAAAAGGTGTGATTCTTCAAAATAACAAATACAGAATGCATGCTCCTTTTAAACTGTGTGCACATGCATATATTAGTCAAAAAAGGAGCACACATTCCTAATAACTGCATGTGCAAAATTTTTAAATGTACTATAAAAATGAATTATACGATGGATCATACTTATTTATCATAATTATTAATTTATTTATTTCATATCCAAACACAATTGGTACAGAAGTAAGTAAGTGGTACAACATTATTTACAACAAATTAGGATACATTACAAATGAGAACAGCTTAAATTTGGTAGGTGAATTATACAGGGACTAATAAGTAAAATATGAAGAAAAAAGAAACTATACATAAGTTATATACAATAAATATGGTCAGATGTTCCTCCAGTATCTTGCACAATCAACTGCTCTTTCTGTGTAGGATATAAGGTCTTCTTTTGTGCAAGGTGATTATTGTAGAAGGGGACAGGAAAGCCGCTCCATGGACTGGATTGTTCTGCACTCACAATTATCTGGTCCAGTGAAGTAGCCCCATTTGATGAGGTTTTGTTTGCAGCGTCCTGTCGTACGAAGTCTGTTGAGGCTTTTCCAAGTATTCCAGTCCAAGTGAGCACCACATGGAAGATGTTCGACTGTTGGAATACCAGTATTATTCTCTGTGTATAGTGCAAGCTATTGTTGAAGTCTTGCTTCTTTAGGGTTTTTAGGTAGTTCAACAGTTGCTAGGAAGCTATGTCGGGATCTTACTTAGTCTTTGGGGCACTGTTATCTGGCCGAATAGTGGGTGGCATTCATCTGCTTTTTTGTCAGCTGAGAATGCAGATCTTTGAATTTGAAGGGGGGGGGTGCAATATCAGCCAAAGTATACAGGTCTCTTAGTGGTGTTGGTTTCAGGCATCCTGTAATTAAGTGGCAGCTTTCATTCAATGCTGGGTCAAGTTTTTCAGCATGGTAGGATCTGAACCATACCGGCAGGTATCTTCTGCTTTGTTATTCTTCTGTTGAATATGCCTGCCAGGTATGGTCCAGATGCTGCCATACTTTCTTAGTATATTTTTTCTTGCATTCACTTTTTGCCTTTGTTTTTTCTGTGTTTGTGTGTTATATAAAAGAGTGTGATCGAATTCCCCTATTACTTATGCATGGTCCAAAAATTAACAAGTGGTAACTCAATTCTCAGAACAATGACAGACTCATGAGGTTTGAATTAAAGAAGTACATTTATTTAGACAAATACATATATACACTTTAGTTAGAAATTCCAATTCTAAAGAGCCTGAACTCCCCCCCTTTCTAGCTAATGTATCCAAAAGGTTTACTCTAAAATCTTATACTAGCAATCTCATACTCTTCTGTGTGTAACTACGTTCAGGCTCGGTTAATTCTTACAGAGTTGCTCAGTTCCCATATATAGGAATAACACATATACATAGATACATTCTACAATCCTAGTATGGAGCATATCAGAGGTTCTCCGTCTTGCAAATTTCACATGGGCCAATATTCTCTCTTATGTTCGGGCTTTATCCTCCCCCAAAATTCAGTTAATATTCAAACTTAAATTTAACACAATGATATAAATGTTTCTTCTAACATAAACAGTTCGAAATCTTGGTTCCCAGCTCAGCTTAAGCTTAGGGGGTCACTTGCTCTTTAGACGTAGACAGAAATGTCCAAAAGAAACAGTTCTTTAGATACAAAATGGAAGTTGACTATATGGAGTTCCTATACCCTCTTTGGTTATTATTCAATTTTAATACAAAAACTTGCACCTTACCGTTCTTGCTTTTCTGGTAGTTGTCGGGACTTCCTTAATTAGACTTCCAGGTTTCCTCACCGTATATTTCTTATGGCATCTGCAACATACTTCTATTCTTTTTGAAAAGATTATCTCTTCGTTGATTTATACGTTGGCATGACTAGCCAATGGCTCTTTTCTGGAACTCTGGCCGCATTCCTCAGTTGTGGCTATGGTCGATATGGCACGCGCAGCAACGGGAGAATGTTGCTGGGTACGGCAGCAAGCTTCACAGCTATCCAGCACTTGGATCAGGAACCAGGCACAGAAAATTAAGAGAGCGATTGAATTACACGCCGAAACCTATATAGTCAATGTGAGCACCCTCTCTTGGTGACTATGTCATGCACATAGCGGCGGCCGATTGGTCACCGCAACTCCGAACTGTTTTTTGACACGGCTCAATACATATATCATCATGTATACATCTTTCAGCATTTATACAAATTTTTCCTTTGTTAAATAATCCACAAACATTATCTATTTAAGTTATGGGTTTCTCAAAATTCACTTAATATCTACTAGAAAAATGGTTAGACATAGTTCTGAATTACCAAGATGCACATTTTCTTCTGGAGGCATAAGCATGTCCATATCCATGGTTTTTAACGTTACCTTATGTTGGGTCGGAAATAGGATGACTCATTAAAAGTGAATCAGCACCTTTTCCGACACAACAGTAGTTTCAATGGACTTAAAATTTTTTGATTGAGTAGCTATGGCAAGGTCATCAGCATAGATAGAATTTCTAATTCCTGGATAGATGGGGAGATCATTGATGTAGGTGTTGAAAAGTAATGGTGATAACACATTTCCCTGGGGAGGCACCGTTTTTGGGGAGATGCCAGCAGTTCTTCCTACCCCTTAGGTCCACAAAAAAGTGTCTGTTTTCCAAGAGTGATTGGATCAGGAGGACAAGGCGATAGGCTCTAGTTATTCTATATATTTTATTTCGGAGTGTGAGATGGTTTGTGATATCATATGTTGCAATTAGGTCTACAAAGACTGCTCTTGTGGCTAGTTTTTGCTCATAACTATTTTCTGTATATTGCATGAGGTTAAGAATTTGTGATGTACGGGATTTGCCTAGTCTAAAACCAGCCTGCTTGGCAATAAGATGGAGTTTGATTAGGGGTTGTAGCCTATTCAAAATTAATCGTTCATAGAGTTTAAAGAGGTTGCTGAGTAGTGATATAGGTCTGTAATTTTTTGCTTTGGTTTGGAGTTTTTTTCCCTGATTTCAGAAAGGCCACCACTTTAGTATGCCTCCAGATAGTTGGTATCCTTAGGATTCTGAGGCAAGTGTTGTATAGGTTTAATAACTACTCTTTAGTCCTGGATCCAAAATGTTTTATATGTTCATTACAGATATCATCAAGACCTGCAGATTTTCTAGGTTTTAATACTTTTATGACAGCATTGAGTTCAGTGATGGTGAAATCTGAGTTAATCATATTTTGTTCCTCACTTGGGGTTCTAATTTTTTGGGTGCTTTTTAGGGAATTTTCCATTCAGCAGCAACTAGTGAGCAATTTGATTAGCTGTACCTGTGGATGCTCATATAGCTTAGTGAAATTCTTCCTAATTCTGTTGATAAAGTTCCATGCCTTTCTGCTGCTATGGGTCATATCAATCGCTTCTATTTCCTTTTTCCATGAGGAACACCTTTCCCCTGCAATCTCAGAGCATAATTTTTCTTCTGCATGGATAGTCTCTTCTGAGAAGGTGTTGTAAATTGTAAGTAATTAGCACACTGGGCTTGTATGTCACTGGAAAGGCCTGGAATGTAGTTTATGCGGCATCCTCCGGGGATGTTTGTGGAGATTTTACTCAGTATTTTTATGAATTCATATGAATTCATAAAAATTCATTACCAAGATGCACATTTTCTTCTGGAGGCATAAGCATGTCCATATCCATGGTTTTTAACGTTACCTTATGTTGGGTCGGAAATAGGATGACTCATTAAAAGTGAATCAGCACCTTTTCCGACACAACAGTAGTTTCAATGGACTTAAATTTTTTTGATTGAGTAGCTATGGCAAGGTCATCAGCATAGATAGAATTTCTAATTCCTGCTATGAATGATCCAAACCCTCGAGAGCAGGATACTCTCGAGGGTTTGGAGGGACTGGTTCTATGGAGCAGTCAAGATCTTCCATGAAACCCTTCCAGTTAGCTTTTTTGAAATTAAATCTTCATCTGTAAGGGACTGTGTTAGGCATAATGGATGGATTGAATTGAAGCATTATAGGTCTATGTTGAGTATGTGGAATGGAATTTAAAACCTTTTTAACACAAATGTTGGATATTTTTGAGCTAACAAATATGAAGTCAGGGTTATAGCTTCGCTTCCATCTGCCACTGTTGAAAGATGCAGGAATTTTGGATTATGTATCAGATTTAGAGAAAGGTTTTCAGCCCATTTTTCAACAAGTTCTTTATCGTCATTGGACTTTTGTGTAACCCCAGTTAATACTATGGCTGTTAAAGTCAATTAATACAACATTAGTCATGTATGCATTATTATTGAGGAGGATGTTGGGGAAGGAGAATGCTTCTAGCGGTTTATAAACTGAGGTGATTGAGAGATTTTTAAATGTGATTGTTCTCAATGTTTCTGTTGTTCATTGAGTCAACTTACTTGGAGCTCAACGGAAGAAATATACCTGTACTTTTAGTTTACACTGTCTTACAAAGTTCAATTTTCAAAGTTCCCTTCCAAAATTTTCCTGATTGCTGTGCATGAGACTAAGACCAACTCACTGTGAATGACCAAATTCCTTAATTTTATGGATCAAACACGTCCTGTTGGCTGCTGCGCCATTGTTATGTTGACTTCTATTGTTACAGCTGCTATGAATGATTCTTTATGTCAACTGGTTCATTGTTACGTCAGCTGTGCCATTGTTATGGCGTCACTTTTCTGTTATTTCTCTATCCTAAACCCTGTCATACCTACTAAGCCTGAAATCTCTAACCTATCTCTCTCTGGGGCCAGAGAGATAGGTTAGAGATTTCAGCAATACCAAAATTTGTTTGGTATTGCTGTGCCAGCCAGAGTCCTAGTACAGAAGAATTCTTCTACAAAGAAACCTTCCCACAGTTCAAGTATTACCTAATCTTGTTAAAGTATTAAGTGCCTATAGAAACTTCAACATTGCAGTCACGGCCTATAACTTTCTTTAATTTCCCCTTATTCACAGGTTTGAACTTTAGCTAGTGGTAAAATCAGTCTCATGCTCAGACAAACTCAGACTTACATAGAAAAAACATGTTTATTAATTATCAAATTACATACAATAAACTTCCACACATCAAAAGTATGTTATATCAAAATTCTAATTCATTAGCTAAACAATAAAGAACATTCTAATTATCAAATACTCTATTTACATCTCTGGGTTAAATAAGTACACATTCATCATAAAACACTAGTTCAAAATTCTAAGTAAAACTTGCTAACAAAGATCAATTCACATTCAGCTAAGTGTTGCATACTCTCAGGCTTTCAGACTACTAGTCCAATATGATTAACATGTTACTGAGCACAAAAGTCACTTAAAAGTTCTCTTTCTTTTCGATTAGAAATCTGTTCTTCTCTCTTTGCCCCAATACTAATTGTTACAAGAATAAGGAATTTACTGTACATTACCAGTGTCCTGAGAAGATATTGCGCTTATTTCGTCCGTCCTTTGTAGTCACATGTCTTTCTACTTTATCGAGTCGCGTCCACGTGGAGGTTGCGCTGATCGACGCAAATCGCCATTCCTTTAACTTTGCTGCACCATAGTATAAAAATTATATTCTAATACATGTGTTGGTACCATAAAATGCTATGTATGTTTTTTTGTTGAAGGGGGAAAAAACTGGAAGATAACCAATCCCATAGCCCTATACCAACTAACCTGGAAAAGGGGAAGAGAGTAAACATACAGAAGTGAAGTATACATGCTCAGCAGATAATACTAGACAAGAACTTCATCATCAAATTCCTGCCATGTACCCTCAAGGGTGTACAGGATATGATAGCACAACATGAAAAATTTACATCATTACCAACTTCCTATCTACAATTTTCCTCCAAATCAGTCTGTTACTTGTCAAGACTCCAACATTATCAGATCTTATATTTCTATCGTCTAAGGCACTTTGTACCGTATCAATCCACCTATATCTTGGTCTTCCTCTGGGTCGTTTTGCTGCCAACCTGGCAGAGAACACTTGTTTTGCTAATCTTTCCTCGCCCATTCTGTTTAAGTGACCATACCACCTGAGATTAGCTCTGCTAACGCATTCCTGGATGCTGACAATGCCAAGTTCTTTCCTAATATTCTCGTTTTTAATATGATATTGCCATTGATGCCATCTGTTCACGCCGATAATCTTTCTCAGGACTCTCATATCTGTGGTCTCTAGTCTTTGGTCAAGTGTTTTACTTCTGACCCAGCTCTCAGATCCATAAGTTAAAACTGGTTTGAACACTGTCTTGTATACAGCTAATTTAGTGTTCCGACTAATTTCTCTCTTATTCCATATGAATTTATTCAATTGACTTCCCACCATACCAACTTTGCTGATTCTGTTGTCTATTTCTGTATTTACTTTACCATCTTCAGTAAAAATCATGCCTAAATAGCTGAAATGTTTTACTTCTTCCACAGGTTCTCCGTTCAGAAAGCAGTTGACATTTTCAATGATTCTGCCTATTTTCATTGTCTTTGTCTTTTTATTGCTTACCTTCATACCATATCTATTACAACAGCTATTCAATTTAGTCAGGGAATCTTGCAAACTTGTAGCCAATTTATTTAGAAGTATAACATCGTCCGCATAAAGCAAAGAGCTGACATTAACATCTCCAATTCTGATATCATGTTTAATACCACTTTCCTTCATAATGTGATCCATATAGATAATGAATAACAGAGGGGATAATGTACATCCTTGTCTCACACCAGATTTAACATTAAACCATCTTCCTGTACCTCCTTCAATTCTAACTGCTGACTTACAACTCAAATAAAGACTAAGTATTGCTTGATATAATGCCCCATTGACACCATATAACTGCAGCGTATTGAATAGCTTCTCTCTTAGCACCTTGTCATAGGCCTTTTCCAAATCGACAAAACTTAAATACAGATCTTTGTTATATTCCCATGCGTTCTCGACTATATGTCGTAAAGTGAAGATCTGATCCTGACAGTCTCTATTTGGCCTGAATTCAGGTTGTTCTTCACCAAGCTTTTCTTCCACAATTCTTCTCAACCGTTTCTCAAGTATACTTGAATAGATTTTGCCAGGAACACTCAGTAGGGAAATAACTCTGTAATTCTCACATGCAGTTTTATTTCCCTTTTTATATATGGGTACTAGAGAGCTCTACTCCAATCATCGGGAATTCGTCCCTCTGCCCAGGCTTTCTGAACTATGCAGTGCAGCCACTGTAAGACTCTTATACCACCATACTTCAGCATTTCTGGTCGAATATCATCTACTCCTGCTGCCTTTCCACATTTCAATCCTTTGATGGCTTTTTCTACTTCAAGTATGGATATGTATTCCTGACTGCATGCCTAGTCAGTGTTTTTTACCACTGTGCTGTCATCACTGCTTCTTTCATTTAGCAGTTTTTCAAAGTAATTACTCCATACTTCAAGAATATCTTTTTTCCTCTTTTCATGTCACCTTTATCATCTCTAACTCCTTTTACAGCACTCTTTCCTCCATTCCTAAGCTTCTTCAACAACCTCCAAAATATTTTGCCACCTACTTGATATTTATTTTCTATATTCTTGCCAAAGTCCTCCCAAGACTTTTGTTTAGCTATATTTACAAAGTTTTTAGCATTCTTGCATTTGTCTCTATATTCTCTAAGAGCACAAGCTGACTTATTTGACAGGAACTTTTGATATGCTTTCTTCTTTTCCTTCACTAGACATGACAAGAACTTGCATGTTTCAATTCATGTTTCAATGTTATACATTTATGCAAATTTATAACTAGGTTACTAGCATAGAGGAAGATGGCTTCATCAAAATGCGCCATTGCACTTCTGTTTATTATGGGAAGGATCACTACACAGACTAATTTTAACCTTTATTGAGATCTCATCAGCAGGAGCTGGATACACTGAGAGTGAGAGCTAAATGGATATGGAAGTCATATTTTCCATATGCAAGTAATGAAATGGTGCCTTCACACCATATTAAAATACTCTGATCAGAGATCGTCATAGAAAGACTCTTTTCTTGGTTTCAAAGTAAATTATACTAGAGAAGAAATTGTTCTTGTAACTAAATGGGGGGGAAAAACTACAAATATACTCATCAGTACAGTGTGTGTATAGCACAAGATTCACCATCCTGTATGTATGCCGACTTCCAGTATTTACACATAGCAGGTCTTCTCTCTCTCCATCCACTTTCTCAGATTCCTCCCCATTCTTTCTTTTTTTTACTTATTTTTATATGTTCAACAGTGCTAAATTGGATTTTTAATTTAGCTTAAGTGAGAAGAGCAAAATGGTGTAGAGGAAGTACATAATGATATAAATTTTCCATGTGATACTGTCATAACATCGTCTACCTGCTCCCAGAAGATACATATCAGGAATTGGATGATATAACAACTTTTGCGATTGGAAAATCTGACACACTTAAATTGGGCTAATGAAAAGAGTAAGTGAAATTTATAACTGCATTTTTTAAGCGAAAAGTGAGAAATTAAGTGCCTCATTTATACGCTAAATTATATAATGAATGTCACACATTTGAAGGGGTTGCAAAATGAACAGCACATTACTGTTGTGTGTGTGTGATCAGAAAAAAACCATTGATAAGCTGAAGTGTCTTGGAGGAGGGATTTTTGCTGTAAAACGTAAACGCAGGGTTTTCCAGCAAAGCAGGCAAATCCCCATGTGACATTAGTACCCTGTTTGTACTACAGATTATGTAATCTGGAAACTGCATTATGCAACATGGTACTTTTGAAGCCACTTCAAACTTGTAATAAACAATGCGTTTTGGTCTTCCACAGAGCAATGAAAATCATCTGCTACATGACTTTGTATCCATGCTACAGTAGAATTGGAACCAACCCATGACCCTTTGGTTGGAGAACAGGTATGCTATCAATTCGGCAAGACTGGCAGGAACAATATACTGACCTCGTATGCGATTTCAATAAATATCCCACATCTCCTCCCAGTGCTGGTGTGTTTGAAGTTTACAATCTTGTTGGTGAGATTATCTAAAAACGTGTAGGCAGGAGGAAGGCTGTTTCAGAAAATAGATGGAATGAGAGAGAAGTTGGTTCAGTGGGTTTGCGCTTGTCCTGTGAATAAATGTTGAGCAGCTGATGTTATTCTAATAGGGTTACTAGAAATAGAGGAATTACGAATGTTCAGTATTCATAGAAAGTACTTGTGTATAGAGCAGAAACGGTGGATGTGAGGCAGTGCCGGCTCGTAAGAATTTGTAGTGGTGGGGCTGCAATGCTACCAGCCCAGACTGCACGTAAATCATGCGTCACCCCCACTATGTTATCTCCACTAGGTAGCGGTTTGGTGCGGTCTGCATTGAATGCAGCTCTAGCCCACACAGCACAAATGACTATTGCAAAATACAACTATTGCTACAAAAGTAATTACGGTATATAAAATACTATTCAGTGTATTGTATTACAAACAAGAAAATAACGGTTTTTAGATAAATATATAAAAATTTAAGAACGACGATAAAAAAAAAAAAAAACGGGAGGGGATGCAGCCCTTATGGATGAGCTGCGTGAAAGATTTTTTGCAAGAGAGAGAGAGTTTGGGATGCCAAAATTCTCCCCAAAAACTTATGGATTATAAGTTTTTGGAGAGAATTTTGGTGCACAGGAAACCGTTCCAAGAAAATAAAGTCGGATGAATTCTCTGAAATAATGCCTTGTATGAAAAGGAATACCAGGATTTTTGGACACTATTGATGGAATGGGTTTGTGTTAAGAAATATTGGATATAAACGACCACTCGAAGAATGATTGTGATCTTGTCTGAGAGTCGGCTTATTATTGAAGGAAAGCGAGGAGGGTATTGAGTTTTTGTGGGTGTTCATTATTTTTGACTTGTATTATTGGTTCTTATAAAAAAAATTTACCTTGGGATGCTTGATGACCTTTTAAAGAGTCGAATTTGGGACATTCTGCATTTAGTGGAGAAACATGAAGAGAGGAAGCTGTCCACAATGACTAGTGAACAACACGGAGTACTCGACTATTCAGTTACAAAGGATGGAAAATAGACTAATTAAATGCACTGGGAATATTTAGGGAAGACTGCATACGTTTTTTCTGACGATTTCACGGCGTCCTTCCAAGTGTAAGTAATGAAAACTAGGAAATCTGCTGTGTATCTATATCAGGGGTCAGCAAATTTTTTAGACCCCCATCTTGTTAAATAAATGTTATCAGTAATAAATTTCTCAATTTAAAAATAATTCCTTCACCCTTTTGCTTCATTACAAAGTAGTCAATATCGACCCCCAGGGGTCGATATTGACTACTTTACCTACCCCTAATCTAGATGATGGAATTCACACGGGTGGGCCTCGTGTTGACTGTTAATGACTTTCATAGTTTGATATCAGACTTTTAATGGGCTGAATATAGGTTGACTTCCATATTGTAGGAAATGTGCCAGCTGAATATAAAATAGTGTAAAGATTGAATTGTAGAATCAGAATACTCTTTTGATAACTAGGTTATTCATATATTCTATCTCTCTCTCTAACAAAATGATGCATTGTTTCTAACAAAAGGATTCATAGAGTAATGGCTTTTTGCGAGAGCTATGTCTGATTTGTTGAGCCTGCATTTTCTACGAACTGCACTGTGCAGGAATTGAAGAAAATAACGATACTAGGAGGTCAGCTTTGTCTTTAGGTGATGTTGCCCATGCCATCTGGTTAAGCGGTGTGGAAATATAGATGAGAAGAAGTGTTTACCCAGTGACCTTCACAAAGAATCATAGAAATCACGACTTACATTTATACAAGCGCGTTTTCTTCAGTTGAGTCATTCAGAGTCACATTCGATTTATTGTGAGCTTTGGTATAAACTGAAAATGTTTTTTTAATTTCTTAAGTCATTCGTAATAATGTTAATTTTTTTTTTGTTTGTTTTGGTGCATTTGTTGGAAAACAGATTTGTATAGTGAAGATGAATTTTGAATGGAGTGTAAAGTGAAAGCTTCATTCCAGTAGGAATAATTCATTTAACTAATCAGAAAGCATTTCAATAAATAGCATATTGGAAATGGTGTCTGATCATGAGAATTAAGAAATTTCCCAGAGATCATCCCGCTTGATGCTGTTGAGAGTGCCAAGTGGAGAGAGAACCTGCATACTGGGAACAGAACTGGTTAAGTAAAGATCGGGTTGTGAAAGAGCGTAAGGGATTATTTAGTATTCTGGTGGGTAAATATTTGGATGATTTTCATTAGATCATTGCTTGCATCAAATACTTCATTTCTTTTAACTTGTTCGCTGAAATTCGAAAAGGGAAGCCATTTTGAATTGTCATTGAAGTCACTAAGGAAAATGATCTCGCTGTCTGGATAATTGGACTGCAGAAATGACTAAAAAGTAGAAGAGATCATGGCTTCAGAATTTGGAGAGTGGTAGAACAGATGTATGTTAAAATTAATAAGAAATATTGATTCAGAGGAAGTCAGGTAAAGAGAAGATTCTAGATTTAACTTTCTCTGGTATGGACAATCAGATTGCATGAATGTAGCACCCATGTATACCACCTTAACGATTGTAACAATGTAGTTTAGTACAATCACGATGTTTAGTGGTTGTAATTGCAATTTGAGATCCAATTAAAAATAGGCAGTCAGGTCTGTATGCCTTAAGTGGTGGTGCACATTATTTACATGCTAACGTTTTAGGTGTATTTTATAACTGCAACGACAATGTAATTAATTTGTGATTTCTGTACATGGTTGGTATTGATGAGTTTACATCGATGAGAAGAAATTGGTTCTTCAACATACTCCCTCGATAGTGTTCCCCACATGAACACATACACTTTTTCTAGACTGAGTGGCAGCAGAATTATTCGCTGTCTGAAAAAAAAAATAAATAAAATAAAAATTCTTAACCCACCCACGGTATAAAATGTACTATAGGTTTGCAAATAGCTTTACGTGCGTGGGAACGACGTAAAAATAGAAAATGCATCCGTCAGATTCTACCCATGTCCACTCTGGTGTGTGACCGGTACCGTCGACAGGGTGTAGCATAGAGGCAGCCTGCCTCAAAACGCGGCTTAACACGGGCGCTCGTTCATCCATATTGTGGTAGGCGCCGTCGCTACGCCAACAATTCCTGTTAGCGTAGCAAGTGCGGAAAGAAGTTTTTCCAAGCTTAAATTGATTAAAAATTATTGGCGAACAGCAATGACCCAAGAAAGACTGGTTGGTCTAGCAATTATATCCATAGAGGCGAACATAGCTTATAATTTAGGTTTAGATGAGCTTATGCTCATCTAAACCTAAATTATAAGCTATAATTGTGCGATATCTCCGTAGAGCAAACATTTAATTAATATTATTATGTAATCGTTTTACATTAATGTTTCTCTTGTAATAAAAACAAAATAGTAATTGGAGATTTTCTTATATTTTTGTCGTATCAGGGGTGATATTTAATTATTTGCCTCAGGGCGCGATCTAATCTGGCGACGGCCTTGTGTGTGACCTTTGTTGTACAGTGAAATGGGAAGCTCTTGGTCTCCACAATACTTTTAGCATGTCTATGAAAGATAACAATCACACTGAATGTAAGAAGTGAGCATGTGTAGCTGGTAAATGTAGAATGGAATCCCTGAGATTAAACGCACTGCTGCTAATTTAGGCCTTCAGTTAGCAAAGTGGTGGTGTGTCGTCAGGCCATGATCATCTACCACCTGATAGCTCTTCCCCCCCCCCTCCAAAGTATGAAGAGATATTCTTACCCGAGGAAAATATTTGGTTCTCTCTCTAAGTGACCCTCGCGCGTTTTTTTTTTTTTTTTTTTTTTCTTCCTCGGAAAATAAAGCACCGCTGTGTCGTGGCGTAGTCTTTACTACGTATTCTCCAAGGACTTCGAACGTAATTAAGGGATAGACATAACACACGATTCTGTTGGCCTTTGCTTTAATTCTACAGGGTGTTTCAAAATTTGTACAGATTAAAAATGTATATTCATGAATATCATGTACAGTTTAAATCTTCTTTATCAATTTTAAAGATAACAGGTAGTCACTATTTTTTTTCACAATGAAGTAATTTATTTAGCGAAGTAATAATTGGACCTTATTGATTCAGTAGTACTGTTAATTGCGAAAATTATCACGAAGTGTCGAGAGTTATGCTGTACCAAATATCAGAAATATGTACGAAAATATGCATTGGTTTCTCAACAAGATGGTGCACCCCCCCCCCCACTTTATTAAAAAACAGTTTGCTGGATTATCTCTAGAATTAATTTCCTAATCATTGAATAGACCGCCAAGTGAGTGGATCCCTCCAAGATCTAAAGATTTTCCCCGCTTTGAATTTTTTTGCATGGTGATACTTGAAAAATCATGTTTACAGTTGTAAACCCCAAACACTAAAGGAAATGTGGATGGTAATACAACAGGAAGCAGAAAAATATCGGTTCGGGAGTGACATTGCTTATATATATATATATATTCTTTTATGAAAAAGAATGTCTTAATCTCTTTCGATAATCTCAAATCCAGCAACCTAAATCTTGCTTAATTAACTCTTAAGCGATTGATGTATGATAATTTTAGATTTTTTATTATTATGAATACCGGGTGCGTTTTCAGCTTGCTTTTTAGGATGGGGGGGGGGTTGGTGTTAAAAACAGAAATAGTTTCCTGAGCATCGAGTACTCCTTGAGGTATAAATAAGATCAGATTATGAGATTTTGAAGTTTCGCTTCGGACCCGGTTAGGCATCTGGTGAGAGATGACGATGCTGTGTTTCATTTATCTTTCCTAATAACTTCTTATGAGGAAGTCGTTATGCTTCCATGGATTATTAAGGTCAGCCGGCTTGGTGGGGGTGTCTGGAAACCTTATGTGCGAAGCACCCACTTGATTGGCCGGACGGTGAGAATACATGACGTGTTGCTGGTGTCGCACTCGGTTGCTGCCTGAACGTCCGCAGTCATCGGACGCGAGCTTCTTTCTTCCTGCGGTATCATTCGGTGCCACGGAAATAAAGCGTGCAACATCCGCCCCCACCCGTATCGAGTGAGCCTTTACCACACGCTCCGGAGAGAGTTTCTCTGGCGCCGTACGAGTGTTTTCATCGTTCACGTGCGCTTGACAAGTGATCCGTCATTTGCTAGTTGGATGCAGTAGTCAACGCAGTCGTCTGTGCACGCGAACATCGGTATTGGCGGTTCGGATTAACCCTGGTTCTACTAGTGACCCGCAGGTGAGTATTGGCGAGTGCTTCTTAGTTGGGTGTGTGTCGCGGAATTTGTTATAGAGCTACCAACAAAGGGCATGACCCGTCCGATTTTTAATTCTTGTGTGATGTCAAAAGAATGGAGTTACCAAGCTGAGGAACTGCGAATAACTGAATGGCTGGCTCCTCAACCCCGACTTTTTTTCTTTTTTTTCCGCGTGGTTACGCTTGGGACTGGTGTTGCGTATGAAACCCGTTCGTCATCTGTTGAATGGGATACACTAAAAGCCGGAAGGGGAAGGAGGATGCACGCGTGCTCTTTACTAATACCGTGTTCTTTCTCCTGACTTAAAAGATCACCAAAGCAAAGCACTGTTATTTTGTTTGTATAACTGATGTAATTTTTTAAAGTTTACATTTAAAAAAAAAAGTTTTTATCTTAATTTCATTCTTCAAGTGTCATCCCCTAGAAGGAGGTTGGCAACCATATTACGGAACCTTTTTTTCTTTCTTTTGTTGCTTTGGAACATTTATGATAATTCAAGCCAGTCCAGTCTTTAATGTCTTCAAACCACATTCTCCTGGGTCTACCTCTCCCTCTTTTTCCATCCAATTTCCCGTCTAATATTAATTTCTGAGTGCCTTCTTGTCTAGTTAGATGTCCAAAATATTTAAGTTTTCGCTCTTTAATTATTTTCATTAATGTCCTTTTCATTTTTGCTTTCTTTAAAATGTCTTCGTTTTTCATTTTCAATGTCCATGGTATTTTCAACATTCTTCTGATGGTCCGCATTTCGAAAGCTTCTAATTTTTTTCTCTGCTTCTTTATTTAGAGCCCAAGTTTCACTGTTGTAGTGAAGGCTTGATCAGATATAGCATTTTATTAATCTTTTTCTTGTGTCTATATTAATGTCTCTGGATGTTAGAACAGTTTTCATATCAGTAAAGGCTTTTCTTGCTATTCTATTCTTCTTTTTATATATTTTTATATAAAATTCTTCTTTTTATGTATTTTGGAAAAAAAATCAATTAATTTCATTATCACCAGTTAAAATGTCAAATTAGTAGAATGTAGCAACCCTATTTATTTTCTTCATTGATTTAGAAACGACTTTTGATAGAATCAAATTGTGATTCTATTGTGATATCAAAAATTGTGATATTTCAAAATTACTAAAGTAAAAAAATAAATAAATGTATAATAAAATGCATTTATTTTTTTGTAAGGAATTACAGGAAGATTGTTAAAGCCAGTCTCTTTGACAATTATGGATGAAATGAAAGTAAAACATCGTCGGATTGTGCGCACAATTATTTAAATTACAACATATAAGTATAATAGTCAGTTTTATATTTTCATCATGATTTCAAAACAACTAATCAAAAGGTAAATCGGGAAAAAAATGGACTTACCTAGAAATAACAATTTACAAATGGAAATATAACACGTAAACAATAACAAAGAAAGAAACAAAAATTCTAACAAAAGTAAGAATCTTTCAAGAAGCAGTAATTCGACGAAAATATTGTCGAATTACTTGTATACGAACACGTGTATAAAAAAAATGAAATATGTGAAATGGAAACGTGAAAATTAATAAACAAATATTTGATAAAAAAAATGGGGGAGTGAAATGATCAAAAATGTCCGTTACAAGCAATACACAAATCGATAAAAACAGAGATCATAATGGCATGATCATAGCAATAGAATAGACTTGAAAAAGAGTCGCAAAATTAGCAAGAAACGAAGGCATTTGAAACAAGAAATACAAAACGTTCAACTAATAAAGGGTTGTACTGAGAAGTCTCTGTAGAGTCGCTGGAACGAAAAGAAGATGAAATTTAGTATTTCCTCAAATCCGGTCCTGAGTATGCTATAAAGGTCAAAATTTGGAGTTTGATTAAAATTTTTAATTTTAATCAAAATTAATGTTCAGAGCCTAAAATCAGTAAATTATCTAACGCCTTTTATTTCCCCAAGGGCAATAAGCGTAGGCAGAGTCCCTTTAGCCCTAACTAACTTTGGAATTTATGCAACCAGCCTTCATTGATGGTGAGCTCAAGCTATCAATAAATCAGAACATTTCAGCGAAGAGTCCAGCAACAGCTACTGTCATCTCGTGGCCCTGCATTCGTATTATTGTCTGTAATGGTGTGAGTTGTGTGCAGGCGAATTTTTGAGATGCTGAGTTAAAACTCCCGAAGTGTAAAAACTTGTTTACCCGTGCTACAGATGACTAACTCGGGCACCGACCGAAGAAAAGTTACAAAAAAGTTCCTCTAGTCTGTTGCTAGAATCGAAACTTAACGGTCGTTCTTTGGGCAGCGAAGCGCTACGGAAGTAAATGTTGTTTGCACTATACAGGAATATTTTTTCTTATTTACAAATATAACAATTATACATTATTTAAACTTAATCATTAAATTTTGTTTTATCGGTTATATATTTCTAATTAAGTGTACACCATGTTAAATTTAAATTATGTTAAATGATATTATCAATCCATTTAAAGCCAGATATGTGAAACTTAATAGCTTAGAAATTTGACACGAGAGCTTATGAGATAAATATTTTTCTCTTTTACCACCGTAGGCATTTATTTATATGTATTCCGAAATCAGATACCGTTGACTGTTGCTTTAATATTATTACTATTACATGACATCTTCATATTAAACTCAGCTAGAGGCCACCCTTACATAACACCACACGGTTCACCGTCTACACTAGCGTGTTTCTTCAACAATATATATATATATATACACACACACACATACACACACACACACACACAGAGAGAGAGACTAGATTTTTCCATATATATTGAGAATTGAGCCTCTGGTCTTGCAGTCGACGGGCCCGTGTCCCACTGCGCTACGGAGGTCACCAAATTAATAGGCTGTATGCAACACTGTGTAGTACTATTTTTATTTCATCTGCTTATGCTCAACACTATAAAGTAACGAAACTAACCTAATAAATATCCATAAAATAAAAATGACTTCACATTGCACCTTCTCGAACTTGCCTTCAAGATAGTAGTTTTCGGCAGGTATGAATACATTTTTGTGTGTTGCAGCCATAGAAATCTTTTTGTTGTTGTCGTTGAAAGTCATCCTCGTAAATTTCAATATTATGAATAAAAGAAGCTAGACGACATCAGTATTTCCAAAACCCATTCTCCCAGATCCTCATGTTCACTGAATGTGACAGAATTCTTTTCCTTTGTCCTTCGCATTGTGGTCCTCAGCGAGGTAATTTCGAACCACTTTTGCACGAAAGTTTTAAATAAACTTTATGGTCCCTTCCTGTCGATGTTTAGTTCATCTTAACAGTCACATGCCCGTTGATTCCTATCAGATTCTAATTTTTTATTCAATATTTTCATCGGCATCGTCACGAGTATCTCAAATAGCAATTCGCTTTTCATCCCTGCCTGGAGAAATGCATTTAAACCTTTTAAAAATAGCCAGTGCGAACAAGGCTTTAAATAATTTCAGAAACATACTTAACGGAACTCCCCCCCCCTCATTGTGTAAACATGTTTTATTGAGTATGCGTTTCAGAGTATTTGACACTCACTTCTGGGACAAAATGGTCGCACACAATTTTGAATATAAGGCATATCCTAAATAAAAGAGTTTAACTTTATTGTGACATTTGGTCATTCTGAATGCGGGATACAGCGTTTGCTTAGAAGAGGACATGGATGCCTGGTCAGAATGAAAAATCCCTGAATGGCAAAATCATTCGTAACTGGAGGCAACACTCTTGTTACTTCTGTTTGTTTTATTTTACTTGGAGATAAAAGTGGTAACGATAAGTCATTCACTTGAAATTAGACAATTGTTTCCTTGTATGCTTGGGATCTTACTCTGTCAGTGCTTCAATAACTTGGAGAGAGACAAGAGGGAATGACATAAGGTATATGAAGCACAACCAACATTATTGGATTGCGTCTCTTGTAATATCCTTGAGAAAATTTCCTTGTTCTAGTTGTCAAAAATAAGAAAACTGCGTTTATAACATGAGAAACGTTTCTTATTGAGTGTTTCTTATCATTGCATGTAATGTTACATGCAACGATAAAAGAACTTCATTTTCTAGATAAGCTCATGGACCTCTTACTGGTCGGTATCGAATTCTTATGTGATGTGATTATGGATTTTGGTATTTTATTTACTGTTAAGCGTAGGTTACATATTTAAAGTTTCTTTCTTTATTTTATATATATATATATATATATATTCTTTTCACTGCAGTAGCTACTTGAAAAAGGGGTTCAAAGTGTTTTCAGTTATGTGATGATTACGCTATACAACACTGTACAGATGGGGTAGTTTCCTGAAAGAATTAGGTTAGTTCTGTATATCCGAAAGTTTAGTTTAGTATAATATTAAAATAATATTTAGTAAAATATTAAAAGTACACACAGCAATTACGAGAGGTGAATGAAAAATCATTAAAGAAGGTTTGTATCTTGCATGTTATAAATTAAAAGAAATAAATAATTCTCCATAGTATAGATAACGTTATTATCCGAAGCAAGTTTGAGCGCGGTTAGTAGTTGGAAGGGGATCAATCGAAGGGGATAGTGCGCTGTTGGTACACTGTCTCTCTCGATGAGTCTTTAGACTTCCTGGAGGTGTCACATAATAATAATAATTTTGGTTTGTTTGTCTGGAAGCATATAGAAACTCCATCCTAGCTCTGCTTGGGTGCATTTTATTAAAATTGTTATATGTTCTGAACTTTGTTAAGTCATATCATTTTGTAAATTGGCAAAAATTTTTCAGAACGATATAAAATTTTCCAAATGACAATCAACAAGAATTTAAGTTGCTGTAATAAGGAATTCTGTCATCACTGTATAAATGCAACAGTGAATCATTTTATGGTGAATACTTCTTCCTCTTGTGTAGTATTTCCTTGTAGCTGCGTGAAAATGGTGCGCGTTTCCATTGTGCTAGACCACCAGAAAAGACTATAAGGTAGATTCTAATCGCCGACAATAGGAACTTTTTCTAATTCGCTGTTGCATTCTACGCCCTTTCCAGCCGATTCCCAAGTTACCCGATCTTTAAAGAGCCAAGTAAGGTTTTCTCCAGGAAACTTGATTCCGCATTCATGAAAATCGACAGAGTTTTGCCGCTGTCTCAGCAGTGGTGCTGCATTCTCATCTCCTGATGACTGTGAAATCACCGATAGCCTCGGACCAGCTATCACTAACGGCTAAGGCTTGAAAGTGGCTTCGGGGAATAAAATGTTATACAGGATTTCTTATTTTTTGTATTTTATTACTATTTATTACTTGTCTTGTAATGAGGTCGTATGTTTCTCGTTCACTGCAATATTTTGTTCATCCAAGTTTCAAATCCCTTCACACTTTAAACTCTTCATTTATTTCTCATTTATGTGTTTCTCTCTTTATACATTTTTTTTAATGATTCGTATCTTCCTATTATTTTGTTTATTTTATATGAACAACATAATCAGCTGGTTTATGATTTCCAATATCAAGAGTCGTGACAGTGACTCACCCTAAGTTCTTGAGGGGGAATCTAGTTAATTTTTGTACGTTATTCATGCCCGCTGAGAAATTTATTCCAGTCAGATTAAAACGGAAGAGAAGATTGTATTGGGGGGGGGGGTGCGTCCACCACTACAAATCGCATTTTTCGTAGATCTCGACCATTTGGAACATAGTTGCTTGGTTGGGAAATGCCTCCTTCATTGAACTAAAACGAAGGACGGAATTACAATTCTGTATCTTCGCTCTCCAGGTCACCAGATTTCACGATAGGGTTGCAAAGGAGAGAGAAGAAATCAAAATGCCGCTGACACCACTATCGGTTGAATAATTGCTTCGTTCAGCCCATAGGGTGACATCATGACATTATTGTTTTAAAGGTTACGAACACAATAGCATCATCAACGATAGCGGCACAAACAAGAATTATCAAAAATAATGTCAGTAAAACAGCCGCTGCTAAATTGCAGCCAACCTCTTTTCTCGCTATTTCACTCAATTTTTTCTCTCCATCAGCATAGTTTTTATCACTTGTCAAAAAAAAATCAAGAATCGTTTTTTGAGATCGGGAAAGACCCAAAAAAATGTTTGCCACGTTAAGTACTTTGCATTATAGATCATAAATTTCTCAAAAGCTTTTGACAAAATCAAATATCGAACAAGCTTAATTTATTTTTACTAATTACTGTAAAAGAGAGTTGTCTGTTTATTTTCGAATTTCAGAAATCCATTATATTGCTAGTTTCGCCAACACACACTGCGTGAATCGAAGTGTGTGGCTAGTCTGGTCGGTCCAGTGGTTAGCGTATCCACACTCCACCCCACAGGCTGCAGGTTCGAATCTGGCCGTGGGTATGGATGTTTGTGATTGCCTTTAGGTGGGAGATGAACTTCCTGCGACCACCTCATCCCTTACTGGAGGCTTGAAGTGGCTTGAAAAAGTTTCATGTTTGGTCTCTAGAGCAGGATTTCTGAACTAGGTAAAAAATAAATATAAATAAATTACTAAAACTAGGGGGGAAAAAACAATCCTTATATCACCCATGAATAGATTTAAGTTCATCATTCTTTTCGTTGCTTTCTAAGTAATGTATCACTTTTTGTTTCACTCGAGACTGAGCACGTTGTATTTATTTATTTATTTATTATATATACTGTATATATCTTTATTTTATTTTTCCTGAAGTGAGTTGTTTGCTAATTGTATGTCTTCATACCAGAGTTATGACCTGGCTGCATTCATATGGCATCCAGTTTCTGAAAGCAAATATATCAGAATACTCTTTGATCCCAGTTGGCATTCCATGCGACTTGCAGATTTTTTTAAATATGTATTTTTTTTAACTTTGGAGTATCTCATTACTAAAATATTCAGATGAGCTTTGTTCGCAAGAAGTTTCAATAGCAATATTTTTTTATTTAGCCACGTGTATAAAATTTGCGGTTCTCTCTCTTTTTATGTGTGTGTGTATGAAGGCATTTCATAGTGGAGTACAATGGGACGACTAAAAGCCGCTGTGGTACTACAATAGGACGTGACAGAAACCCGCTATGACAAAACGCGAATATGGTATAGTCACATAATAGAATCTGCTGCAGGCTGACACAAAATGGCTGTGGTTATGTTATCTTTAATCGGTTGGTTATCTTTAGCGAACAGAAACGTCATTATCTGCTTCACCTGTTTACATTGTATGTTGCTTCAAGTTTTACGGAGAAAGTTCACTAAAACCCTTTCTTGGATGCGGACTTGTTTTTACGACCGCTTTTAATGCTAATTATCTCCTACATCGGTGCTTACTCCCGGATTATTTGCACGGTGAAGACTTAGCTTATCTAACCCACATCTGTTGAGTTAGTAGGCATATGTTAAAGGATGCTTGATTAATCGTTTCAAATTAGATTCAAGATTTCAGTACTTTTTTGTACAGTTTTTTAAACATCGGATAAAGATGCAAGGTACTTATTTCATTCTGTTGCATTAATTGCTTTTTGAAAGTTTTAAATTAAGGTAAACAGCGCTTTTGACTGACCAAAGAGCGCCTCTCCCCCATTCTATTTTAAGGTAGCGTGTTCAGAAAATGTCAAATGCCTGACAAAGTCTTGCTTGCGACAGCAAGACTTTGTCAGTTGCGTTGAAGTGTGGAAATCGGGTTCTTTAGCATGCACAGGGATGAATTTTCAAGATTATCTAAATCAGTATTTTTTAAACTTTGTTCTGCGAAATTCTGTAGGGATTATCCAACGCATACAGACATTTGTAACTTGTATTAGGTGTCGTTTCTGAAAAGATCCTGCAGTGATGGGGAGAAACACTGATCTTTATTCAAAGGGCTTATTTCTAGAACAGTTATGTTACTTCATTATTGTTGTTATTACATTAGTTCTGCTGGGATCACACTCATCGAGGAAGAGTGGGGGTTGTATACATATTTAATATTATATATTATGTTTTCTTGATTGAAATATTTTGTTCATGGTTATAAATCCTTTCCGAGAATTTCTAATGAAAATTTTGATAGGGGTTGCACGAAAAACAAATATTTTTATATACGGTTCCGCAATTTCAAAAAGTTTGAGAAATACTAACCTGAAGATATGTTTTTCCTTATACCAAGCTACAGGATTAAATGGAATGCGTCATCGAAAATGGAAAGAAGACAGAATTTACTACAGCGAAATTTCGCTTTAGTGTATTAAATGATCGTACTTATTATTGTACTTCATAATGGAACCGTTTTATTCCACTTCTGTTGTTAGAAAATGCTCAGGAGAAAGTTTGAAGGATGATCAACTTGAATGGCGCTTTCGGGAGAGGGGAGTAGGCGTTTTCTAATATTGCGATCTCTTGACTCGTATTTTTCAAGTGTTTTTTTTTTTCCAGTATTTCTTTTCTTCGGAAAATGTCAACGAAATGCTTCATCAGAAATAGATTGAATTCTGTTAAGAGTGGTGGGGAAGACAGGCTAGCTTATTTATCCAGCTACCGCACAACTCACCGTTTCCTCTGCTTAATCCTCCAGCTGCACAACGTCACTACCATCAACACACAACTCCATAGTATATCAACACTGCGGGTGGATAGAAAATTGAAGCGATACTGGTTAACATTATATTTGAGGACCTGCAAATTAAATTCTTTAGGAAATACATAACAGTGGCGACTGTTCCAAAAGAGAACAACTGAAGGAAGGAAGAAATTAATGAAAAGAAGGAAGGAACGTTTGTTTGATAAGTTTCGAGTTAAACATTGGAAGAGTGCTGAATAATTACTGCAAATATTTTAACAGTGTTTGAAGAGTAAAGCCTCTGTAGCTCAGTTGGTTGAGACAATCCCTTTGTTTGGAGAGCTGGGTTCGAATCTTCTTTAACGTGTGAGGTGTTTTCAATCAATGTGGTCGGTGTTTTTTTTTTCGGCTATATTTTTCGGACATAAAACTGCGTGGACAACAGGTCCCCCTCCTCAGTTTATCTGGGGTTTTTCACCCCGCAAGTAGGCAAACCTCCCCCGTGAACACACACGAATTCAGTCAGGAATATCACCCTTAGGGGATGCAGCAGTGGAGTGGCGAACCGGCTGTATAATACGCCAGTAACCCCTCATTAGAAGGGGACTCAACCCGTCCTAGGACGGACGAGAAGGATAGGATATACGCATATATATATATATATATATATATATATATATATATATATATACACACACACACACACACACACACACACACACACGACCAAGTAGTTTTCCTTTATTGGGGAGTGTTTGGAAAAAGTTCTTGTAATTTGACATAGTTCCGAGAATTGAAACATTTCTGAAACCATTATGAAATCAGAAATGTTTCATGAAGTATTCGAGTGTTTTCATGCATTTCATAATTCCACTTTTCTCTAAGTGTGTCTTTTATTGCTTCATTTCGACATCGTAATCGAAAAGAATTCTCAGAAACGACCAGAAATCTCCCGGTTTCTTTTCTCGCAGCGTGAGATTCAGTTAGTTCTTTTTCTGTGAAAATATATACTTATTAATTTTGAAGATTTATTTTCTTCGTTTTTTTATGTGAACCATAAAAGATAAATCTATCTTATATTATTGCCATGGCTTGATAAGGGTTAGAGAAATCTTAATCTAACCCCAAACATGAACTTTTCCACCCACTTCAGCATTTTAGTAAGCAGAATGGCTGTTTCACACACTAAAATTCATCTGCCACCTAAAGTAAATTCCCAGAACATCTGCAGTAAGATTCAAACACAGGACCTAGTCAATCGAACTATTTTATGTTGTTTAAGTCAATTGAAGTTTTTAACCCAGGGACAACAAAACCTTAAGGAATACGTTACCTTCAAATTCCAAGTGTTGTTTCCAAACATAGAACGGACTTATTCCTGACACCCTCAGAATTATTTAGTTTACGCTTATGCTAATGACCTCTTTTTGCAATTTCTATTGAGTTTCAGCCGTTCTGTGTCGTCTCTCCATTGCTGTATTTATATACACCGGCTTCTCAGCCAGGATTTGGCGTCAGCCACATCCCGACAACCAAGTTTAATGGATTGGACAAATAGATGGAAATCTGATGTCTCCACATCTAGACTGTGTAGCAGAATAAATGGCTATTTCTGAAGTGGTTTTCCTTTCTTAAATGGATCGTAGCAGTCTTGGGCGCCACTAGCATACAAGAGACTCTTTAGCTGTTCCAGTAAACTTCCTAAATGTGTGTGAGTTATCAAAAAGCGATGTTCTTATATTGAGAGAGAGCAATAAATTTCTTACTGTATTATAAAAATGTCCGTGTTACTCCCAGTTGTGCGCATAATCTCTATATAAAAAATATTTATAAATATATATATATATATATATATATATATCAGTACTTTGTCACTTCATTGTGTGTGTAGTGCGTCTATAAATCAACTTATATATCTGTATTAAAAAAAACAGCATTGTAAAATGTAAGGTTGAAAAACAACATGCAGAATTAGTAAAAATAAATAAGTAAATAAATAAAAACTAAATGTTAATATATCCAGTTTGCTTCAAAAGTTTGGGGTTTAAATTATATCATCGAAATTTATAAATGCGAAGGAGGAATACCCGCTTAAAGAGATTTTGAGGGAATTTTTGGAATAAAGGATGCTGAGTCCATTGTCATCCCCAAACTTTCTCGTGCGTGTAATATGTCTGATTTTTGCTTTGATTTTAAAAATATATACATATTTGATTTTCTCTTTCAATTTAACTTAGTTTGGTTTCTGGTTGCGTGTATCAGGTGACAGGGTGTATTTCTAATGTCGACTGACTAAGATGGATGCAATGATATGTTTCCATGGTAACTGTTGTTTCTACTAGTGCAGTGTTTCCCAACGTTTTTTGGATCATGCCCCACCTCAACACTCAAAGATTTTGATGCCCTCCCCTACCATAATAGTCAGCCAAGTTCTGAAAAAGTATAATATAAATACTGTATGTACGTAGGCTGTTCAATAAGTTATAAGACTATATTTATACAGAAAACAGATTAATTACCTTTAATCGTCATCATTTACATGGTCTTTTTCGAAGTAACTACCGTGAGACGCGATACATTTGTCCCAACGTTGCGTCCACTTCTTAAACACATGTGAAAGTCCGTTTTGCCTCTGCAGCTTTTACACATGCTTTGTTGCTTTCGAAATGGCTGCCTCTTAGTGGTTTCCTGAGCTGAGGAAACAGCCAGAAATCGCACGGTGCGAGATCAGGACTGTATGGAGGGTGTGGTAGGATATCTATGTTGTTCTTCTGCAAAACGTCCACTACACAACCAGCAATATGTGGCCTTGCATTATCGTGGTGCAATAAGAAGCCATTCTTCAGCAATGGACACTTCCTTTTGACGTGCTGTACCATTGTCAGTAAAACATCCGCATAGTATGAGCCGTTTACAGTATTCCCGGGTTCTACAGCGTGTTGGTAAACAATGCCTTCGTAGTCAAAAAACATTATGGTCATAACTTTATCAGCCGATTTTACAGTTTTTGCTTTCTTGGGGGTAGGCGAAGACGGATGCTCCCATTCACTGCTTTGTTGTTTTATTGTATGGTCATAGTGATACTACCAAGCTTCATCTGCTGTAATGATGCGCTTTAAGAAGTTGTCGCCCTCTTGTTCCATTCTTTGCACACATCCACTCGATGCTGCATTTGCTCTGGTGTCAAGAGTTTGGGAATCCATCGGGCGCAAACACGTTTCCTTCCCAAATGATTGAGTGAACAATTCCCACAGAAATATTCAGGACAACATGCAGCTGGCGTACTGTAATTCTGCGATCCTCCTTGATGATAATCGCTGCTGTGTTGATCATTGTCTCTGTGATGGACGTTGAAGGTCTTCCCTCACGTTCAAGATCTTCCACATTTTGCCTTCCTTCCTTAAAAGTTTTATGCCAGCGAAAAACACTTGCCCTCGACATTGCTTCATCGCGGAAAGCTTCGCGTATCATGTTAAAAGTGTCCGATGCCGATTTTTGCAAACGCACACAAAATTTAATCACATAACGCTGTTCCAAGGACGCTTCCATTTCGACGACTGGTCGCGTTTCGTAGGCGCGCCGAAATAAGCTTGCGTTTAGTCACGTGACACTCTGGCACATCAGCCCGTATACGCCATCTATCAACCTCTTTTGTTAATACAGACAGCAACATTTCTTTATTCCACAGAAATTAATATTGTGATGAGTGGTTTTGCGACAGTAAAATTAGTCTTATTACTTATTGAACAGCCCTCATACTTTAAATAAAAAAGGAACATAGATAAAACTGTTTTTAATTTGACTTTGTTCAATGAATATAAATTTTATATTACACTTTGTATATTATAAAACATAAATCGAACTGAACTCGGGAAAATAAAATCCAAGTTAATGCGATCCTTGAGCTTGATGTCAACTGCAAAGAGTTTTTATTTGAGGTACTAATTTAGTCATTTTCAATCTCAAATCCCCATGGTTTTGATATCCAGATGATTTCTTTTTTTCAGTAGCAAGTCATTTACAGCACTAAAGCTACATTGAACTAAATATGACGACGCGAAGGGCAACAGTATTTTTTTTTTTTTTTGCAAAACTAGTTGAATTTCCGTATTTCGTTTCTTTCTCGTCAGAAAGCCATGCCACTGTTCCTCAGAAAAGCAAAATGATGAGTCTAATGGACTCATCATTTTGCTTTTCTGAGAGTACTTGATATGTTGACTGCTGTACTAGTGATGTCAGCTTTTTTCCTCGGAAAGTCAGGGTTGCAACACATCGACAATTTATCGCCAACAGTGGTGAGTTTTTTGAGTATATCGGTGATGAGGTGACGAATGCAACGTCATTTTCTAATTGCCCCACGTTGAGAAACACTGTACTAGTGTATATCAGATGATCATACTTGGTATGTGTATGTGTTACCAAAATCTAGCCAGAACCTAACATACATGCTGATAATCAGAATCTTGAGCTTTAGAGGTCTTTGTGCAGTTGAACGTACTAGATGCGTCTACGAAGGCCAAACAGATGAATGATCACTCCTCCCTCCCCATTATAATAACGACCCACAATGTAAATCCCATCGAAATAAATATCTTTGATAAATAACTGAACTCATATTTAGTATCTTGGAGAACAAAACGTCGCTAGCCATGATTTTTTAAAAAAAAAGTTTTCTTTATTTTTAAAGCCATTTTGGGTAACGCTGTTCTAAATGTATTATTTTAAGAAAGCATACATTACAATTGTCTTTTCTTCCAAGGCTACATTTTTCTTGTTTTAAGTGAAAGAAATTTTACATATTTTTAAAAACATCATCATATATGGAGATCCCAAATACAATCGTAATGTTTATTATGAGCCTCCTTAGCTCAGTCAGTATAGACGAAGCCCTTTGGTCGGAAAGACCTGGGTTCGATTCCCGTCAGTGATGTGAGGAACCTTTATCTGGTGTCTTTCGACTAAAGGTAAGTTAACCGGTCTCATGCGGAGGTAGGGGTTTTTTACTAAAAAACCAGAACAGGCAAACCGGCCTTGTGAAGACACATGGATTATAGTCATGAATAAGCCAAGCCATATGCCGGTCCCGAGCCCGGATAAAATGGGTGGGGAAGCAATGGTGAACTACCCTGTAAAAATCTCAGCAGGAACACTGTGGGTAATGCCTACAAAGTCACCTACGGTCGGAAACGTAGGCGAAGAGAAAGATGTTTATTATTATTAATACTATTGGAAGACGTGACAGGTAATTGCAATAATAAGAGATATTTAGGATGTCGTGAGAAATATAAAATTATTATTAAAAATCAGAGATGCTTTTAGATTTTCTTATTTTGCAAAAAATCTGAAGAAGAGTTGAAAGAGGACTTCGGTGATATATTCAGCGAGTTCCGTGATGAGAGCCAAGATTTTTGAACCCTTTGGGCCATTGATCAAATCAAATAAAAGATGAAAGTATCAAAATACGAAGGCTTGACCTCAAATATCCGAAACAGAATTTTGTGTATGCAAAATGGAAATAGCGATCATGCGCAATATTAATAAAATATAATGTCGCTTGCTGGAAAAGAAGATGGCAACTCGATTCGGTCGTGAGTGAGGTGATAAAAGTGGACGTTTGGTTTCCGCTATCGCTAGTTAGAACGTGAACTGAATGTAGAGGTAACTGGATTGCGAGTAATTCTGCATTTGAGTGGTGTTTCCATTTTAAAAATGACCACACTTCTATCGATGATTCACGTCATCGCTGGTACGGGCCAACGAGACTGTTGACTATGTCAATCAGACCGTATTCTCCGACGCCTTCACGATACATTTCATTGGGAACAGCTTTACAAATAGTCTTTGGGCGCCGAGTGACTAGAAATTCCTAGCCAAGCATGGCGTCCCCATGAGATAGGGAGGGGGAAGAAGTGGAGCGATTTCTTTTTTCGCGAGCTGACACGCACATTGGAAAGGAAGACGTCTCCGATACAACACGACAGCTGGGCTAATCAAATGCTCATTGAACGGTGGGAAGATAACCCGAATGGTTGTACTCACTCAGAGACATCGAAACGATAACTCAAAGTGATTTTTGAGTATTTTGATCGGTTCCTTGTATTGCATCTTTCTAATTCTATTGCGGGGGATAACGTTACTTGCAATATAACTGTGAAGATAACGTTACTTAGATTTTTATAAGTTTAAATAATTAATTACGTTCACTTCATCGTGAAGTTCTCAGCCTAAATACATTACATATTTATTTCGCTTAACGGCTATTCTTGAATGAACGTGGATTTGCACAGCTGCAAGATTTGCACGAACGGCGTCAAACCAAAGAGGATGTTTCCAGTCAAACATTCTGACGTAACGAATTGTAAAGCAGCCAAATTACGCTTGGAATGGAATAGTTGATAATGCAACATCTCGTGTAAGTGCTATATCCTTAATTATCTGGAAGAGAGCCTCACGCTAGTGATAACCGCTTGTTATAAGTTTTTGAAATTAGTTTTCAACTTTGACACCATTTGCCGTCGTCCTTCGTAACAGTGCGTAATCCGATATCATCATTGACAGTCACTTGCAAACGAGTATAATTATGTTCCTGGCACTTCATGTTCAGCTATTATATGTTGCGTATGATGTGGATATATTTGATTTTTACGACGAAACTGGCCCAAATCAGCATTTTTATATTGTTAAAAAGAGCTTGAAACGGTTTTATTTCCACTGTAAGAACTGAATTTTATTGTTACTTTGATGTGAAACTTTAAATAGGAAGATTTTATTATTCTTTCTACCCTTCATAAAAAAAAAAAGAAGAAAGAAATCGCTAATGGCTGAAATCGATGTTTTTAATAGATATATGAAGTGCCCAAATTATACAAGAAAAGCACTCCTTTGAGACAAAGTATTCCCTTGTCTTCTTATAGGTTGTCAAAGCATTTAGCCAAATAATTAAAAGGACTGGCGCTTCATGTATTAAGAACACCGAATTTTTTTTTTCCCCTACGGTAAAGCACATTCACGTTGAAAAAGATGAGAACATGGTGTGCTTTAATGCCACTTCCCTTTTGACAAATGTTCCCACGAAGAAGTAATAACACTACTGGAAGATAACCTGTCCAGAAAAGTCAAAACGTTGAATTTACAACATTCTTCTGGAGTTATGTTCACATTAGTCTCCTCCTCCTCCTTTCCCGTATTAGACATGGCCTATTACAATTAGAAACTGCGACCGCTTCGAGGATAAGGTGGTTGACCTTATGCCTCCCAGTGTGTCCTATGTCTGTAGATGCGTGTGTTCATGGTCTGTTCTATGGAACGGAAAACCCGAATTTCCTGGTTAAAAAGCCCTCACCTCCGTATGAGACAGGTTACCTCACCTTTACTCGAAAGAAGCTAGATAAAGGTTCCTCACATCACTGACAGGAATCGAACCCAGGTCTTTCCGGCCAAACGGCTTCGTGTATACTGACCTACAGAGGCCCTCAGATTAATCTGGGTCTTCTTAAATCATCTGAACATCCAAAAATCAAATTCAGGACAGAGTTCTCCGTCGTTGGTGTTTCCTTTGCTTTTTTAGGCATCAAACTTTCTTATTCTTCAGACAGGTTGAACATTACAGAAAATCAACTATTACAGCCAAAACTGTAACCAAAACAAAGCTTCCTGAAGTACCACGCTGATTACCGCGATTGGTATGATTGCGATGTCCCATGTTACGGATAAACAGAAATTCTATAGAACAGCGTGTGCAGGAGCACGTTAGACATCTCATACAGGAGATCCAGCGGCTCAGCTCTATCCGTAAATTCTGCAAATCCAAACAATAACCCGTGTGTACTGGACACCTAGTCAAGTAGGACATGAGAGCTCTTACACCGATGCTATCATCATTCACAGAAATAATTCTCAACGTTGAGCATCTGAATATAAATCTCAACGACACCTTATCAATTTTTTTCAACTGTAATTCAGCTTTGGCAGACAGAACACCACTCGCACGCCTTCAGCAATTCATTTTTAGTGTAATGACACTATTTTTTGTTTGTGTGTTGGAAATTTTTTCTTCTGTTTTCGTCCATAGATGAAGTCCTGCAGACAAGGACGAAACTACATTGGATGGCCATTTTATTAGGAACACTTCATTTAGGGAAATGGGGAAGGGTACCTAATAAAGTGCCACTCAGTATAGTAGTGCTTTTCGATAAGAAATAGAATAGTTTATTTTTGTTTCGGTCTAATTAATTAGTTATAGATTTCTCTCGCTCCCTGTTTGGTCTATTATCATTCGAGAATAAATATTTTCAGTTCATCTAGAAATGTTTCTCGTATTTTGTTTGCTGGCCGAAATACCATTTCATTCGTTAATTTTTCGCCCTTTGGGGTGACACGAGCGTAAAATATGTCAACTTGTTTTCCTTTTGATTTCGCGATGCTCATCTAAAAGTAGTTTCCGGTTGGTACTTTTGAAATCTCTATTCTTAACTTGTGCTCGCTTCTTTCATTTCGTCCGATGTGATATTGAGGAAATTCAATCAATGCAGCTCTCCTAATTTTTTTTTTTTAATGCTTAATATCTCTATTCTTTGCTTGTAATAATGACTATTGTATTTATTCTTTCCATTTAAAAAAATGCCATTGCGTCTGTCAGATTTGCAAATGCTCAGAGCGTTCTGTCATATTTCAGCGTGATTTTCCACGGCGTTCCTTGTAGAACCAGCTTTCGATGCCATTATGACGTCATTCTTGCGCAACAACTGGTGTGTGTTCGTGTGTGATATCTGACTTGACTAATTTCATTTCGTTGTAACTGAATCTGATGAACTGTAATGGAGTATCGTAATGCATTTAGAATTAAATCGAAAATAGTTAACCGAAATGACAGATTACAAGAACAGAATACATGTTAATCGTTAACTAACCACTTCGCTTTCACTGATTATCTTAAGCATTAAAGGTTGGTAAACTAATAGTAGTACCAGTGGCGCACTTTTGGGGGAGTCCTGTCCCCCAAAAGAAAAAAGGAAAAAAAAAACTAGAAAATTTTCCAAAAATCTTTTCCTAATTAAAATTCTTTTTTTTTTTTAATTTATTTATTTATGTTGTGTCGCGTCTTCTATTTCTATACTACTTATAAATTAGCTGTCATATAAGGTGGGAATACCCTCAGTAGCGCACTCAGATTTGATCTCGGGGCGGGGGGGGGGGGAGAGTTAAGTAGACGATTTGAGAATACACTCTACGCATCGCATACGACCTATGACTGAGCATCTGCAATGATTGCTAATTCATAAGTAGCATATAAATAGACGACACGACACAACGTAAATAAAATAAATTTTATTTTATTTTATGATAACAAACTTATCAACACTAAGAATTATTTTGCTTAAGGAATACACATACACGTCATAGAATGCCATCACTAGTTTAGTACAGAAATTAGAATAAGGTAAATAATTCAAAATAACTTCTGATATCTCATCTTCAGTGTAAATGAGAACAAGTGAAAAAAAATTAAATTGAAATGAGATTACTGTTCAGTTGAAGTTTATTAAACTTATTTCAAGATATATTGAGATATTTGTCCTGTTATAATTAACACTAAACTTGCAGGTTCGAATCCCGTTAGTCGTAGATTTTTTTGATCCTCTTTAAATGGGATGTGAAGTTCATCGCCACTTCGGGCCTCTAATAAGAATAAAATTATTAATAATAATAAAACTTACTCCACTCACTGCACTAATGCGTTCCATGTTTACACCCTTTCGTGGGTGGAAATCAAACTAACAAACAAAAACTAAATTTTCATTCTTCTGTATTCCAAATAAGCCTCACACGCATAGATTCCTTAATGCAGGATTGAGTTTTATTATTTATGAGAAACATAACCAAAAGTAGTTTGTTTTAGCGAATGAAAGTTAATATCGTATTAATAACTGTATGATTGCATCAACCTTTTATGTCACTCTCTGTTGGATTTAAACATCTTTAAAGAAACCACTCAAGGAGAGTTTCAAATTCCTTCATTCTTGCTGCAGTCCGCTCATGAAAATAAGAAAATGTTTCCTCAGTAGGACGATCGACCTGCACTGAATTAAACATATTTGTTGTTCTCATTGGCTTGGTTTCGAACAACAGAAAAACCAAATGATATCTGAGCAATCGTGGTTAAGGATGCGTGTCCAAGTAATTGAATTAAATACGAGCAACTGGAATTGAACTTGGATTTGGAGCCTAACACGAAGCAAAATAGGAATGGGATACATTTGAATTTCTGATAGGATTGAGTGCATGAACATCGGAATGAGAGCAACTCTCATTTTAAAGCATTGTTACAACTGGGTTGATTTATGCAGTGCAGTTGTACCAGATAAATCGCATCCAGATCGAATCAATATTTATTTATTTACAATAAACAAATAAATATATATAAACGAATGGGCATTTCTTTTTAGTCAAGTTTAAATGACGTGGAAAGAAAATTCCCGTCTTGTTTTCTGCTATCCTTCGCAGAGTTTAGGTGAGTGTGTTTGGCTTAGCAAAATGTGTGCTCAGCAGTTTTCTTTCGGATTATGCATCCGGATCTTAACAAATGGCAGTATGCCAGGCACGCAACTATTGTTGAATAATCTCTTGGTCAATCTAGAAATGTGTGCTGCTACGACCACCTTGAAATTCAAGGAAAACCGAACGCTTCATTGGTATTTATTAAATGTAAATTCGTAGTCGAAATGACGTATGAATAGCTGATAAACTGTCTGAACATGCCTGACATTTTTATGCTTTACCATATGTTTAACGATAACTATAATTCAAAAATAAAAACTGCATCGTCAATTTGTGGACTTTCGAAACTTTACAGTTCGTTTATTGCTCCAATATAAAAACGAAGACAACTTTTTTTTGCCATTATTCTTGACTGTATTTCATTGATATTTCTTTCTTCCTGGAAGGCTCATCATACGTGTTCATGAGCATGAAATGCTTCTTGTACCAAACAGATATCGTTTCAATTATGTTTTTTTGTACTTGAAACAATCGCTGCTACTCTTAAAGCTGTTTTGTCGCCATCATTTTTTAACGGTCTTCTTATTGCTTTGTAACCATAGTAACGTTGGACCCGTGCCAGCTATATGAAATTTATTATGGAAAATTGCCCGTGCAATTTGCCTCAACTTAATATTGTTGTCATCTGCCCTCTTGTGCAACCGTGTTTTTATTTAGAGTTGCGTGCGCACGCGAAACAGTTCCCAAGTATGTGCGATGAATGCTGATATTTCCTTGCGTTCCAATTTCTTTTGCTTTTATCAATTCTTTGTGCATATGCAGAAAAGGAATTGTGGGAAATGCGAAAATCACATTCGTTATTTATCGATTATGTACAATGTTTAGACGAGGTGCATATCGTCAGACGCTCTCCATCAACCGAGAGTAACGTAATGGCATTTAATGTTCATTTAATTATCGGTTAGTAAAAAAAAAAAAAAAAAAAACACCCACACTTTTTTGTACACAGTAAATTAAAAAAAAACAAAAAAAAAACTACTACTTAATTCTCCTACTATGATACTAATAATGTCAAACTTGTTCTGTACTGATTGCGAAATGTTTCCATGACAGCTGAGTTCGCTTTCACTAGCTCTGTAGTGTTTCTATCCCACACACGAGTTTGAATTCACCTAGTACTACGAATGTTTTCTAATTATGTATATAATTTTATATAATAATTTTAAGTATATTATTATTACTACTACTGCGTGATACCTCCAGGGAGTCCAAGGACTCATCGCGGGAAGGGGCACTCTACTCTGCCTCGCTAAATACATCTCACCCTCTCCACTACTACTTAATTCTCCTATTATGATACTAATACTACCATCAGCACCATCTACCTCCCATCATATATTATAAATTAAATATGCATATTAATATTTAAAAAAAAAAACATCCGTCTCTTGTATAACTACATAGTGGTTGTCACGCCTACCACTATGTAGTTATACATAGTGGTAGGCGTAACATAGGGCCCTCCTGTTTGCCTACTAGTATGATGTAGGTTTACACATGGAAAAAACCCTGTGTAATAAGATGAACCTTATTTTTTTTTTAAATTAAAATAATTGTCACCTTCTTATTCCGGTTTTCTGCCGTATAAACTCTTGCTTATAACAATCATGAAGTCTTACAGTGGATTTATTTAGGAATATAACAGCTCTTCACTTTATGCAAGAAGTTTGTCAGTCTTTTTTATAACGAGATTCTTATTGATTGTGAATAACAGTGGGAATACTCTGTAACCTTGTTGTACACCTGATTTTGCATTAAACTATCATCTAGTACTTTCTTCATTTTTACAGGCGGCTTACAACTCAATCATAGAGTTATGCATTGTTTTGTATAATATCTCGTTTATGCACTAATTACAGTATAGGGTTTGAACAGCTTTTTTCTTGGCGCTTATAAGCCTTTTCCTGATCTACAAAATTCGAATACAAATCCTTGTTTAATGACAGGGATTTTTCAACCTGATTTTTCAAAAATCTTAACTTGAGAAGCCCTATTTGACCAAAACCCAGCTTGTTTTTCTCTAATCTTCATTAAGTTTTCTTGTCCTCATTTCAAGTATACTTGCATACTTGAAATGAGGACAAAAAAACAAAAACAAAAAAAAATTACACAAAACATTCCGTAGGGAAATTCTTTTGTGAATCTGACATTGTTATATTTCCCCTTTTATAGAAGGGTACATTCCACGCGGTTAGTCTAGTGGCTGTACGCTTCGCAACCCTATGCCTGGGAAAGGAGTGTCCTGGGCGCGCTTCCCGTCGTCGACGTGAGGAGCTTAAAGATCTTTCTCGGACATAGCCAAGTTAGCCGGACGTGGATAGCACGGTTTTTTCCCCAGTTTATCTGGGGATTTTCCTCCCGCTAGCAGGCCAACCGGCCCCGTGAACACAAGCAGCTACAGCCATAAAATATACCTGGAGGCATAGGGCTAGTCACCTTATCCTGGGGACGGGTACGACGTAGAAGGGCTTAGGCTAGCCCTGTAACAGGCCAGTAGGCTTATCACGTAGACGGGAGAAGAAGAAGATAGAAGGGTACTGTTCGCGAGAACTCTGGCGCAGTCATTGGGAATTCGACCTCCTGAATTATAGAGTGTCACATTTGGGAATTTCTGATCGATTCTGAAAAACTAAACGGCGGTCACTTTCTATTTCCCTTGTTGTCTTGAACCAGCGCGAAGATATCGCTCTCAACAATAACGTAGTCAGTGAGATTTAGGTTTTTCTTATTCGTTGTCTTCTTTCCATGTGGTTCGAATACTTAATGAGTAGTGTGATGAAGAGAAATCTAGCAGGTTCTTGCTCTTTTCTGCACATTTTCTCAAAAATTTCTATTTCTAGTAACCATTTCCTGTTTCTTTTAGATCTTCATCAAGGACAAACTTTTTCTTTGTCACTGCCTTCTCTTCTCTAACTCCATCAGAGTGTGACCATAGACTCAAAGAAGCATTTTCCCCACGGTTTCCTGTTTCAAATTTGTCAACATTCCTTTTTTCTTTCTTTCTTTTTTTTGTTTTTTAATATTTTAGTGTTAAATACTGTCGTTACTCCTTCCTTTCTCTGATCCCCATTGCACGAATACATCTCACAGTTATTTAGCAGTCTCTCATCTGTTTGTCCCTTCTTTATTCGGTTAACACTAAATATCTCGACGTGATATTTCTCTAATTCTTCTGCTGGTTCAATTTCTTTTCTTTTTGAAAATTCTTACCGTGATGGTCCCTTTTGAAATAAACGTTTTCCTAATGGCAATTCGACCATTAGGAACGAAAGAAGTTTTTACGAAGACGAGTTTATTTGACAGTATTTAAACAACAACAACCAAAAAAAAAAAAACATTCGAAAAGTTTTGTTCTACTTTTATTGCTTAAAGTGAGGTAAACGAAAGTTCCAATAGCAATCGTGATATGCGAATTCGGTGATGAACTTTGAACAGCTGTTTAATTAGTTCAAATCCCATCTTCCAACTCATGTTAGACTCACTGACCTACCACGACCAAGTCACTTGGCTTCGAAGAAACCTGATGATTTCTGATCATAGTCGAGCGGTTCACCCTATCTCATCATTGTTTGCTACGTCTGTAAATTGCGTGTGTTCTTCCTTCCAGTTTTTTTTTCCCGGATGATAAACCCGAGTTGTTATGTGCCATCCAGTCGTTTTCGACTCTTGGTGATCCTGTGAGCAAAGGGCTTTCCCTCCCACTCGGCCTCTTGCCCTTTCTTTCAGTAATTGTAAGTTCTTTTATGTTGTCCATCCCTTCCTTTTGTGGTCTTCTTCTCATTCCCTCAGTCTTCCCCAACATAACTGCTTTTTCCAATGATTCATCAACTTGCATAAAATGTTCGAAGTACGTCAGCTTCTGTTTAGCGATCATCGCCTCCAAGGAGCATTCTGTCTTTATATTCTCTAAAGTCTAAAACCTTCTTTCTTGCAGTCCATGAGATTGTTAATAGTCACACCCATAATTCAAATGAATTCGCTTTCTTCTTAATAATCCAGCTTTCACATCCATACACCACTCCTGGAAATACCATTGCTTTGACAATTCTAGCTTTTGTGGCCTTACTCGCACCTCTATTTTTTATACTTTTTGTCGGGTTTAACATCGTTTTTTCCCCATGACTATTCTTTTAATTTCATCTTCGCATTCACCATCATTTCTGATTCTAGACTCCAGTAAATCCTAACTTTCAACGATTTATATTTTATCTCCCGCTATCATGAATTCATTTAAATTGCCAGAAGCCATCACTTTTGTTTTGCGGATGTTTGAATAATCCAGGCTTTGTTACTTTCCGTCGTAACCAATACAATCAGCTGCTCCACATCTTCCTTAGTTTCTGCTATGAGGGTTGTATCATCTGCATATCTTAAATTATTAATTTGTCTGCCACCAATCTTAATTCCAGCAGGATCTTTGTCTAAATCAGCCATTCTCGTAACATATTCACTATAAATATTATAAAGATAGGACGACAGTATGCAACCCTGCTGCACCCCTTTTTCCACTCAAACACTGTCTGTATCTCCTAAGACTGTTTTCACTGAAGATTCTTGGTTGTCATACAGCTCTCTTATTGAGAGAATTGATCTCATTACCATCCGCAATATGTTGTGATCCATGGAATCAAAAGCTTTCTTTAAAAAAAAAAGAAAAAAGAAATGAATACATCCTTCTGACATGCTCTTGTTCTTTCCATAATCCATCTCATGTTTACTATTTGGTCTCTAGTTCCTCTCCTCCCCTAAAGCCTGCTTGTTCTTGTAGTATTTCGCTATTCACCTATAGTTCCATCCTTTGTTGGACCACTTTCAGCATAACTTTACTTGTACGTGAAAGTGAAGTGATGTTTTCCAATGTCTAGGCTAGTATATTTTCTTCCAAACATGTTCACAAATTTAAACCCAAGTAGCGTGTTTGTTTTGTTTTGTTTTTTTAATTTAAAAAAAAAGAAAGAAAAAAACGCGTATTTTCTCTAACTCACCTTGGCTTGAAAAGCGAATAAATTCGTTGATATTTTCCTCCCATCCTGGTCGGTATCAAAAAAAAAAAAAAGCATTGTCGCTATCAATTGCTATGGAGGCTCCCATTTAACGGGATACTAATTCATTATTACTATTAATCTCGCTTCTTAGGATAAGTCCTGTAGTTACTAGGTTAAGTTACTTAGAATTAAGTGCGGTTGTCATTGATTACTTCCACAACTCTCCTCCCGTTCGATTAAAATACTAGAAAAAATGCCCCCCCCCCCCAAAAAAAAATCTTTAAACAAGCAATGGTAATTGAAACGAAACGTGTCCAACTCTGTAAGGAGAAATTATTCTGAACGTGACACCTGGAAGTGAGAAATGAGCGAATAATGAGCGTCGTTCTATAAATATAAATATATATAGTGCATTTTGTTTTCCATATGGAATATATCTGAAATAACACACACACACACACACACTCTCTCTCTCTCTCCCCTAATTGCGCTAAAGGGCACGTGACTTCTCACAGTCCTGTTTCTGTGACTGGCTTCATCCAGTCCGAAGGCCGATAAGAACCAGTATGTTTGCTCTTACTGTTTTATTTTCCATTCCTTCTCTCTCTCTTCTTAAAAGCTTCTCCCACTTTCATTTAAGCCATCTTTCCTAACAGCCTTCAAAAATAACGCCGAGTACCTGCAGCAGGAAATGAGATCGCAGCCACGGGTATCGATTTGAATTACGGCCGAAGGTTACGATGCCACTATATTATGTTTGCTAATGGTCTATTCTCGACTTGGTTTGTTTGTTTTCCTGGATGAAAATCCGAGTTTCCGGGTTCCCAGTTTATGAGTTCGACAACTCACCTTCAGTCGAAAAGGTCTTTCCAATCGAAGAGCAAATGCCGCGCTCTGGAGGTACTAATAGTTCCAGGGGTGAGACTCTCCGCTCGTGTAATTCTAAATTAAACCACGTGTTTTGGCAGATCACTCGGAAGTACAGCAGCTTCATTACCACAATGACCGTAAATTGAAACAAAGTACAGAGCAAAATCCGCCTTTAAAGCTTTGTGCATTTATTTCGTTTACGGAGTATTCTTTGCCGTCTTGTTGAGATCGCTGGAAATCATGTGCTTTGAGCTTTTGTCGCAACTCTTACACTGCCCGTGGGTGTAACTCATCAATGATATTTATTCTTTCTCTCGCTCAGTGTGGAAATTATCTTCAATATTTCTTAACGTTTTAATAAAGATCTTTGGTTGAAGTCGAATAAGAAACATGCCGTTGCTGTCTGCCGCTAATTTAAATTCCAACGCGTAGACACCGAGGGAATAAAAATTACCAGATGCTTTCGTAATGTTTATTTTGTCAATTGAAGTAGGGTGCGGTTAATACACACCTTTTCTTGCTTAATCAGCGGTTGTTACGATGAACTCACTACGAGTGTTCAATTGGCCGATTCTGTTTTGACAACTCTGAAAATGCAGCATAACTGCTTATAGATCGGAGATGATGTGTTCAACTCGTCCTTCTCTTCCCAAAACACATATCCGGAGTTTGTTTACTTCCGATCTGATCTCGTGTGTACACGCCTTATACTCTGTTAGCGCTAATGAACCGGAATGGATACTCGTGAGTTCTGTGCACACGGATCCTTTTAGACCTTAAATTATTAGATGCTAATGGTTGGAAGCTCTAATGTTTGTTTTGTGTGTCCTACGGGAGGTTTCGCCTTGTAACGACTGCGACCGTCTGGTTCACTTCAGAGAATGGGATCGAGTGTCGGGGAAATGGGGCGCTTAATTAGAATGCTATCGGACTTGTTAATCTTCCTGTTCGAAACACATTTAAGAAAAATAGTATTTTGCGGTAAAAATGCAATTATCGCAAGTACTTCTCTTCAAGGCCTCTCCTTTTTCAAGCGTCTGGTCACGTGACAGATAAGCAGCGTGCGCTGTGTGTAGGCAACCGGTGTTCCTAATTGCAATGCATTTACGTGCTCACGATAAGGCCGGTCCTTGGTGAAGCACTTCATTATTTGCTGCTATTCCGGTGCCTGATAGGTGTGCGATAGCCCGGAACCAGATAAGTGCGTTTGCTTGGCACGTGGAGAACGAAACAAGCATAAAACTGTCATAACAAGCGTATACACTGGCAGAAAGTACGTTATTAACTCATCTTCGTTGAAGAATATGTTGTGCGGTCGTAACATGATAATGTTTTCTCCTGTCTTCGGGGAATACTCTCCAAACAATGCCCTTCCCGCGGCCTTTAAAGAAATCCTAATGTTCCCCACTTAATCGGAGCAAGAACGAACGAACGCGTAATCCTGGTCTCTCATGAAACCACATTTCATCTTCAATCGCAGACATTGAAATAAATGCGTCACAAGTCGCCACTATTAAAACGTCCCCATATCATAGTTGGAATAACACGTGCCCTTTCAGAACACCACGTCCAACACTTCAAAAGATTTGGGTTAGAATCGTGTATAGAGCACGGGGAATGTTTATTAAGGGCTTATCTACCTAATTGGTTACGAGCTGTTCTCATACTTCTGCAGATGGATTACCAGCTTCCTGTTTGGGCGCCCACTGTGTGTGATGGTAGATGGCTCCCTATCCTTCCACCATCCAACTAATGCTGGGGTCCCACAAGGTTCAGTTCTCTCACCGACCCTCTTCCTGATATATCAATGACCTACTTCAGTTGACCTCCAACCCAATACACAGTTTTGCAGATGACAGCACATTGCACTCCTCCCTTTCGTTTGATAAATCTTACCCTACACAACTCACCTCGACCAACAGGACATCAACTACCACCGCCACCCTCAACTCCGATTTCCAAGCCATCCTGCAATGGGGCTCAGATAACCTCGTCAAATTCAACGCTAGTAAAACCTATTTCTGTCTTATTTCCCACAAAAAAAAAAAAAAGAACCATTTTCCCTTTAATTACCATTTACTCGGAATTACCTTGGCATCAGGCCTCTCCTGGCATAAACACATCACAACCATTGCATCCTCAGCTTCCAAAAAACTAGGCTTTCTCTTTCGCTCAAGACGTTACTTCACTTCAAAACAGCTATTAACATTATACAAATCACAAATCCACCCAACTATCGAATACTGTTTTCACATTTGGAGTGGAGGCTCCTAAAAGCTCCCTCAAAATGCTTGACTCAATACAGAGGAGAGCAATTAGACTGATAAATGACTCATCTCTTACCAACTCACTTCCCCTCACTCTCACATAGGCGTTTGGTCTGCAATTTGTATATTCTATAAATATTTCCGTGGGAAAATGTTCATCTGAAACAATCAAAACAGCTATTAACATTATACAAATCACAAATCCACCCAACTATCGAATACTGTTTTCACATTTGGAGTGGAGGCTCCTAAAAGCTCCCTCAAAATGCTTGACTCAATACAGAGGAGAGCAATTAGACTGATAAATGACTCATCTCTTACCAACTCACTTCCCCTCACTCTCACATAGGCGTTTGGTCTGCAATTTGTATATTCTATAAATATTTCCGTGGGAAAATGTTCATCTGAAACAATCAGTAATTCCCCCTCTCTGTACTAAGCCCAATGGAAGACGTATAGCTGCCGCCCAACATCCTTTCACAGTACACCTTGAAACTCACAGAACAAGTTTCTTTTCCTCCTCCTCCATCTCTGCTACTGCTGACTGTTGAACTGTTTTCCTCCCCGATGTATTACCCAAAGAATACAATATACAGGCTTTTAAACCGAATGTCAACAAGTTTCTCCTTTCCCAACCCACTACCCATATACGGTACTAAAGTACTATAGGTTGACCAGCCAACCTCTCGTATATGGGCCCAACATTTAAAATAAAAAAATAAAAAAAAAAATGGAGGCAGGACCTTTTGGAAACTGAGGTTTGTATCCCCAGAAGAAATTTCTTCCTGTTCATTCACACGAGATACAAAGATGGGGGGGGGGGGGGGGCAGTCTTAAATCTGAAATTCTCATCCCAGAAGTTTACTTGAGAACACAAAGGAAGAAGCCTAAATATTTGATATCTCTTGTGACGTGCCTGGGATCAAATTATAAAGATCGGGTAAACGTCATCAAATATAGAAAGGATGGGTCAATTTTTCTGTTAATTGCAGTCATCAAACTAAGCGACTCTGCTGGGCTTAGGCTTCAGCTGAAAACGTTGGCCTGTCATCCTCATCTTCATCCTACTTTTCTGTTTTCCTGTATTTGGTCCTGATGAAAAATGTTAAATAAACATTTTAGGTATCCTTTTCTTTGAATAGAAACCAATTTTACTTGGGATACAGAATTTATGTTCTTTATATTTCGCGGGGTGCTAATATTGGCTCGTGTGCCACAAGGATGAACCAATAGCATAAACAGCGGAATTGCATGCCGTAATTAGTGAACTACCTTTGCTAATTATGCAACATATAAACAAGAAAAATGGATGAGTGTTGTGTGATGAGTCATTCTCAGGAGACCAACTTTATTACATTGTATGTGGTCATTTCAATCGTTCGTTCTTTCGCTTTTCTTTATTTAACAACTTATCTCGCTTCCTCGTGTCTTGATATCTCTCCTGTACGTTATCTCAATGTTAGTGTTTCCACTCGTGCTGCTGATTGTGTCATTCCCCCTATCTCCAACGTATCGGAGTTGTTTTCTCTTTCAACTTTGCCGAATTCCGTATTTATGTGTGTTGGTGAGTTCGGCGCCGAACTCACGATTTATCTTGGTCAGTTCGGCGCCGAGAGCAAGTAGTAGCAGTAGTCGCATTGTAAGATGTCGCTGTTACCTTGATGGCGTTTCGAATTTCCTTGAAAGCACGGCAGTAATTGATTCCATAGATTCTCACCGAGGAGGTTTTCTTAGCGGGTCCCTTTCAGCTAATGGGCACCTTTGCTAAGTTAGTACAGCAGTTGTAACTATGCGCTTATCGTCGTGATAATTGATAATAAGATCAAAAAAGCATGAAAACAAGATGATAACTTTCTTATTGTCTCACGTATTATCTTTGCGATTAGCAGTCACAAACCCTAGAACACCCAACGCGCAGTTCCCCTCAACTATCTTCTCATTGTCGTATATGATATGTACTGCCTCTGCTATGGCTTGGCCAATGTCTTTATTTAATATTTGTAGATAGCTAGGACCGGGATCGCTGTTTGAATGATCAAATTGGTACAAAAAAAAAAAAAGAAAAGCTTCAAACGAATGTAAAAAGAATTGCTTTTCCGAAGCAAACAGATTAGCTCTTACAGTACATGCAATTTAGACTCCCCCCCTGGGGGGGGAGTCTAAATTGCATGTACTGTAAGAGCCTTGTAATTGGAAATGAAACATTAGTCCTTCCGTTGGCTCAACATGTGCCTTCGTATTTTTGGCAATTTCACTGTTAGTGCGGAATTGAACGGAAATTAAGAAAAATACATCCGCCGGTCGACCGGCCAGGAGAACACACGTAATGCGTGCATATTATCTTCGAACCATGCTTACATAATGCGAGTCCAGTGACAGAACAGTTCAGATCCATCTTGCCACATTGTCACCACAGGGCAATGCAATCGGAAACTATCCACAGGTAAGAATTGCAGTCAAGGTATGGTCAGTGGGTGTGAATGGACCACGTGATGTCCACGAGAACAATTGCCATACCAAGTTACCAACCTGTTTCTGGTTGGCCGAAAACAAGTTGGTGGTCGTTTGGCTCATGTAACCGTCATATTAATCCAGCTCGAATTGTTAATCTGCCGACCAGAAGAGATAATTTTCGCCATCTTTTTAGCTTCTTTTCGTCTTTTCTTAACCAAGTTTCTTTTCAAGCATCCAGTACTTTAAGTGTCAGTCTTGTATAGCATCCTTCCCTTAGCTTCGTTTTTTTTTTTTTTTTTTTTTTTTTTTTTGTGACTATGATTGTGCCAAATGGGACAGTTGTCTGGAAAATGAGGGTTCGAATATCATCTAGCACGTGAACTTTTTCAGTTGAATTAGTTCATCACGTACTGAAATGGAAGGGGTTTATATAGACCTTATAGCCTTACTTCATCCGATAATTGAAGGAGAAAAAGAAGCCAAATGGTATGAATTCTGTGATTTGCATCCTTGCTTTCCATGGTCGGATTCCTGTTTTCACCCCTTGAACTAGACCTCCTCTGGCCGAATCACCGAAATTTTGCTGGAATGAAGGCTTTAACTTCCATTCAAGCCAAAATCCTCACTCTTCAAGTCTTTTTCTTTTCTAAAAACAAGCCTGCCAACGAAGTCTAAGCAGAAAATATCCTTCAGTGGTTCGAGACAAAAACCCCAACTGCTCGAGTGTGCTTTAATTTTTTTAACATATTCTGTCAATACTCGATTTCTGTTAACATTAACACGTTGTACTTGTATTGCGAGATTGGCAAGTTAGGGATCCATTTCCAACCCTTGTAATAAGCCACTTCCTTGGTAAAAATAGAAATTTCTGCGCCTGCACGGGCTTTCCGTTGGTACTTTGAAGAACTCGTAGTCAAGTTCATACGTGTGGATATGACATTAATGGAAATTACATGAGTTTTTCGGAGATTTTTACCGCATTCTGCGTTTTTTTTTTTTTAATACCGCAGTGATAAAAATGATGACAAAATCTTACATCAAGCATTATCCAAGATTTTTTTCTTTTTAACTCCTTTATTTCATATAAGCTGAGGGATGACTTTTGGGTACCGGAGTTAACTCATGGCATCTTCGAAATTTCGTCGTCGTTCTGACAATACTTGAGCAAAGATGTAAGCAGTTCCGTTTTTTAAAATATTAAAGCAGCTCTGAAGTTATCGCTCTTAGTGTGAAAGCATTGCCCGTTACGACTCCCACCAACGAAAAGTTGTAAATAGTATATTGTCAGTGTCGTGGATGGAGTGTGCAGATATATTTATATTCTTTGTCATTTAATCCAACTGGATGAATAGATGCCAGACTTGACCGGAACATTGCTACACATAGGAGCACCCGATAGTATTGCAGTTGCACCCTGGTGGCCGCTTCCCTTCTGTTATCCAGTGTGCCATGTTTCGGAAGTTATCGGATGAGTGAAGACCCAGACTTCAAGTATTTGCTGCGACTTCCCGAATTTCACTGATTCTACGAGAATACCTGCAAGATGAAGTGGGAAAATGTACTAGTCATATCTTCGAAATATACGTTTCGATTTTGTTGTTGCTCTGATGCAACAGCAACGACAGATCTATTGAAGAGAACCCATTTACTCAGCGTCCTTCAGTGAGTTGTAGACTACGGGTTCTCAACCTTTTTAATTGCTGTACCACCAAATTTAAAATGCAAAGGAATGCATACCACAAAGACTTGGGTTAGGACATTTATTCTTTTAAAAATAAATGCGCATATTTATGACTTTTAAGTTGGACTCGAGCACAGAACATTTGGAGGTTTTGGCGTGCATCTGTTGACGATACAGCAGAAATGTGCGCTGCCACTTGTGATAAGTGCAGGCAGAAATCGTGCTGGCAGCATTTTTCACATATGCCGTACACTACCACCAAGAAACGAAACTGTTGTATGTTGATTTGTGCTATAAATTAAATTCAAAATTCTCTGTACTATTACATAAGTTCTGTATGAAGATCAAATTTATACAGTATTCAGTTTGGGAAGTAAAAATGTTCAAGCTGTTAATGAAATTTTTTTTGCGCATGCAAATTCATGAAGTATTGCTCTTTGCTGATTAATAGTTTGACGGCATTCGCAGAGGATCTGTTCCCCAACTTTATAATAACGAGAATTCAAAATGATAATAATAAGTAAACGGGAAGGGGAGAAAAGCAAGCATGCAATATTCCTAATCAGTTAAAAATCCCATCCTTTCTGTTTGTTCTGAACTCGACCCACATTTTCAGCGCATGCGCATGGGGCGAGGTATAGGACATTAACCTCTTATGAATTGTGGCAGATCGAGGGAAGATATTGCGAAAGCACTCGATTTAATCTTGAATATGAAGAGTGAAGACCAAAGCAAAGTTCAGAACAAGGATGACCTTGATTTCTTACGAACTGCAGGCGGAGGAAACAACGTCAATTTAGAGTTGTTTTCGATAAGAATGACCCAAACATGTAACCCTGTTGGTCTCGTAACTGACACATTTAAAGATAGTCAAATTCTTGAAACCGTAAAGTCATTTTGCTCTTTTTTTTGGGGGGGGGGGATTGGATAAAACACGCAATTTAACTTGAAAAGATTATTTCATGGTTTTGAACGTGTAAATTACCGCTACAGTCGAGCATGAGGATAATTCCGAAATACGAAATGTGGTAAACGGATATGGTTGAATGTTGACCTCATAGACGCTGCATGTAGCAGCTTTTATGAGGATGGGCGGAGGGGGAGGTTTGGAAAATTTGAAAGTATATTCATTGGTGCGTTTGGGTAGGTTCTTAAACGTTTGCTATTTTCATCTCGTGTACTTACGTGGGATGGCTCCACGTGGCCTCTCTTGAGAGAATATGGTCTCAGTAACGTAGTTAGATTCCTTGGAGTATTAAGATTACGTTTGAAGCTTCCAATTCCAAGACTGTAATTTTGCTTTGGTGTGTCAGAAGGTTTCGAGAATAGCATTGTTTGTGTGCCCTCAGACAAAAGCTTAAAGAGCCACTGATATGATGAACTACCAACATTTCTCACGAGATTGCGAATTAATTTTTGTTTGTCAGCAATCATAACTCTGCAATAGGTTTGTTCACTTCGTATTAAGCCAGTCTCACTATATTCGCAGCCACGAATTAATTAATCAGTCAGTAAAACCAGTTTACCATACAGCAGAATAATAAATCACTTCCGTAGGATCAATAAGTTATATATACATTGCTTTCAGTATGAATCACGGGGGGGGTGGAGAATACAGTATGCAATAGCAGTATGTCGTATATTATAGATTAGAATTGCGATGGTAAAATTAACATTAAAATGTTGTTTGCTTTTAATTGCAGAATAAGAGCATGCACTGAGTACCATCTTCCTGGTCCAAAGTGCGAAATTGAACAACATATTCTATTTAATCCTCTTGAAAGTATACTTCAGAGTCATTCTTACCTCTCCCCAAGTTCAAATCCACAAAATATAAATTGAATAGCAGGGCCAAATCCAGAACTCTATCGTTCCCCACCGAATCTGTCTGGGGCGCCTTTCCCCATACGCAACACATTAATAGCTACCAGACTCCCCAGTAACTCGGGTTTTTCATCCCATAAATGAGATAAACCATTCACAGAACACAAACAATTAACAGACATAAAATACTGCGCCTGTTTCTTCGGTCTTAATTCCAACCAACTAAACCAGTGTCCGCTTCTTTGTATCCAAATGAGAACGGAGTGATGTCCAATACAGAATTTCTTCAACAATGCGATGTACATTATATATTAATGAAGCCAGAGAGAGAGAGATTTCAGTAGTTGGGCTCCTTTGCCAAGCCTCGTTTAGGTAACAAATTGACTGCACCTGTTAGACAGCACCCAACTGCGATTTGCCAATGAACACTCTTAAAAACTACGGCTGTTCTTCATGTCGGCGCTACAGCCACTCGCATGTTTCCCCCATTGAATTTTATTGTTTTCGAATCGCTGAGCAAAACGAATTTTATTCGTTTTTCTCCACGATCTTATGTGCGAAAAAACCGTAGACTAGCCACATTCTGACCGTAGCACTCGCTCCTCTGATTTACTAACCCATAACGGAAAATGGTGGAGATTAATCCAAAGTTGCCAAAAAGGGAACGATGCGCATTGTCCCGCTTTAGAATTTTACTCGTTGCACTTAGGTCAGCTCTACCGAAGACTGACTGGCGGCTAGCCATCGATCGATTGGCTACAGACATTTCATTTTGACTACTCGGCTGGACATCCGCTTCTCTATACGACCGACTGACATCAGTAAACTGTCTTGCCTGTGGCGCCAACTTTCTTAAGGCTTGAGATCTTAAGACATGTGGTGAAAGCAAAATTGTACGGTTCACGACTGCGTGTTCTTATTCAGATGAGCAGCCATGTTTGTTTTCAGCGTAAGCATGTGTGTCGTTTGTCACAGTTCTTTGACGTTGAATACGACAAGCAACAGTTTCAAAAATTTATGCGGTTTTAATTTAGGATAGTAGGTCATTTTTTGTTTTATTTATTCTTTTATTTTGTCATTGCGAAATCTGTAAGCCAGTTACAGATTTCGTGGAAAAAAAAGTTTTCAAGCGAACATTAGCGCTTGCAAACTTTCTCTGTGATTGAAGAAGTGATGGCTTAAGAAAAGCCAACACTAAACTTTTTTTTTTTTTTTTTAAAAAAAAAGTATTTCTTGCTAGACTTTTTTTTTTCATTTAAACTTGATGACGCAACCCACATTGAAAGTAATTTCGATTTAATTTTTTCTTCGGGTTCCTCTGAGTAGGATGCTTTTGAAATTCCCAATTTAGATTTTAGACGCGTTAGTCATCCACGAAAATTTATACAGCAAGAAATACAAAAAGGCTAAAAACCTTTTCTGACATTATCACGATACGTCCCGGATGGACAGTATATTTTTAAAGTTATTTTATAATAGTTTGGAAAGAGTTTTGATTTTTTAAAAACTCCTTATATTAATACTATTTGGGTGTGTATATGTCACTTGTTAGCTTTGTTCCTCAGATTCCCAGCTCTAGCGATCCCTTTTCCTCTATAATAGCACACACACACATCTCTTCATAGCCAGTGGCTCACTCAGGATTTAATCTTGGGGGACCCGAGTTGAGTAGACGATTTGAGAATACACACTACGCATTGCATACGAGATATGACTGAGCATCTGCAGTGATTGTTAATATATGATAACCGTGATGTCCTCTGGTCGGCTCGGGCAAACGAAGTAGCGCTCAGTCCCTACTTCGTTCGCCTTGCGTTCTCAGCGGCCGTGATTTCCGAGAGCTATAGGGTATTCCCGCCTTATGTGACCGCTAATTCATAAGTAGTATAGAAATAGAAGACACGACACAACATAAATTTTAAAAAAAATGAATTTTATTAATTAGGAAAAGATTTTTGTAAAATTTTCTAGTGTTTTTTTTTTCCTTTTTCTTTTGTATGTGGGGGGGCATGATCCTGCCCCACCCTTGGGTGTGCCACTGTTCATAGCCTTCTTCTTCTTTTTTTTTTTTTTTATTTCTTTTGGATTTTATTGTGCTAGCACTTTTAATGCTCATTATAATTGCTTTAGTCTGACGGATTTTTTTAAATTTAATTTTGTTGGTTGCTGAAAGAAGAGAAGCTGTGCGAAGATCTAATCAATATTTTGTAGCGGTGCCAGGGAAGACAATTTGTTCGACATGATATGAGACAGGAAATGTACAGAATCAGTATCGGACATTCGTCCAACAAGTTTGTCAATCTTCTAAACCAGTGGGGTCTTGATATTTATTTATTAATTGTTACATATAAGTCGGATGAATCAAAATTATTTATTAAAAATAAATAATATATAAGCTAACGTACGGTTTGATTTATTTTATATTTTTTTGCGCCTTACTTCTCTGTGGCTTTTTTAAATAGGCAATTTGGCTTCTCCAGCGTTTATTGTCATAAGAACAAGAGTGTTTAGTCCAACTGTTTTAAACGGTTAGAAAAGTTCTCCCAGTCAGCAATAATAGCAACCGGGGGTGGCTCGTGCATAGGCACTGCGGAACTGCAGCATCCCCAGTTTTTCTCGATATATATTTATTAATTTATTTATATTTGTTTGTAATATTTAATTTTATCGTCAACAATCCTATACAATTCTCTTATTTTGTATAAAAAATAATAAAAATCCATCTTGTAGCACTTAGGAGGGCGCTAGCAGCACTGTGTTTACCACAGCGTCATATTGTTACGCGCTCACAAGCATAGCACATCACAGTGAGATGCGAGCTATTAGCGTAATGCGGCACTGTCCTTCGCGCAGTTCCACTGTTGTTTATATGCAGTTTGCGCCAGTAGAGTGTTCGTAGTGCTTATCGTGTTTATTCCGTCTCTTTAAATATTTGGACATGACAACTAAAGGCATAATTTTTATTTTAGTCTTTACAACTAAAATTTATTTTAGTTTTTACAACTAAAGACATACTTTTTATTTTAGTTTTTATTGGGGTTATGATAATAGATTTTATTTTTAAGTAATTTTGAATTATACCAAGCTGTATAATTTTATCGATAATAAACAAACTTTTCATGTTTCTTTTTTTTTTTTTAATTTTTACCATAATTTTGATATTTTATCCAAACACGTATACACTGTACTTACAGTGTGTATGTATATTTCGAAAGTCGCAGCATCCCCACGATTTTAAGCCACGAGCCGCCGCTGAAAGCAACCACCTCTCTCAATTTCGGACGGCATTTCCCCAAGAAACCAACTGTTTTGCGGGGATCAAACATCAGAATGTGTGTTTGTGTGAAGAAATGATTTAAGATTTGTTTACTATATTGTTTTCATAAATATAACCGAAAGTCTATTTAAAATTTTTCTGTGCTTAATTATGGTAATACTGATATTTTAGACACATGGCTGAGTTCATTTGTTTGGAAATCAGTTGAAAGGCTCACACTTGCTGATATTAGTTTTTTGTTTGCTCTGCTATTCTTTTTACTAACTGCCATAATCTCCCGATCCACCATGTATATTAGGAAACATTGCTGTTAAAAACTTTCTTTGTGCTCCGAATGATCGAACTCTAAAAAATCTGACAACTGTTTTACCATCCAACTTTCTTTCACGCATTATTTCAATTTTTTTTATCAAAAAAGTCTAAAAATTCAACACCTTGTTCTTAAACTGTATTGAAAAAAAAAAAAAAAAAGAAATCAGTTTCGCAGTATACTGGGAGGGCTAATCTAAACAACCAACTAATCATATTATAATCGGCAAGGATATCCTCCTTCGATTATAATATGATCCTCTCGACTGCATATTCGAACAATATAAAAAATAAATATGGATCGATCTCGTTTACGCATGTTGAAAGGCAAAAGTCTGACAACAGCAAGTGAAAAGTTGGAGAAGAATCTTCTTTCTCCGCTCTAGACGGTAAAATAATAATAATAAATAAAAACAGACTTTGTGACTGACTCTCTCGTATTATTTGAATTTTATATAATCACTCATATTCTTTCTTTAGCTGTGGCACTGCGCAAGTTCACTACGTTATACTAAATTTCATTAAAATTCGCCCAGTCTGAGCGTTACTGTTGTTTTGTTTTACGATAAAGCGAGACTAATATGTGTTTGAAGAATGCATACGAATTCTTCCGAAACGTATAAAAATTGGTTGCGTTCCATTTATCTTTATTTATGATATGTATCTTCGTGTCATCAATATGGAATCAATGTTCCGTTTTTCTCCGAAAAAATCGACTCCACCTGTACGCAACTCGCGTCACAGACGCGTCGAATAGACTACCCAGGTAGTCTGTGAATGATGACAGCTGCTTTGTTTGTAGTGGAAAAGAACCAGGAATAAATATGAATATTTAATACGCGTATTACTTTCAAAACTCGCAAGTTATTGAATAATTCAGAATTGCAACGGAAGTGTTATAACCCCGCTTTTTTTTTTTTTTTTTTTTTTTCACGGAGTTTACCTTCGCAAGAAACAGAATTCGTTTGGATTTTCTTTTTAGTGAAAATACGCATGTTGAAAAGAAAATACGCATTGAATAAACTGTTCATTCAATTGAAAATAAATAAAATAAAATAAACCACCACGAGGTTAAGAATATTCTTGTTCTGCACCCGAGGAAAAAATACCCCTTCCCTCCCCCGAAGAGTCCTTATTCGGCCCACGGGGGGAATTAAATTTGTATCTGAAAGGTATTACGAATATTTTATATAATTTTGTTTACGAATCCCCCTCCCCCAAAGCGGCTTCGAGAATGCCTCCAAGGGAAGCTAACTTGGTGGTGCGACTCCGCCAATTACGATTAAACTCACTTATCTTTATGAAACGTGTATTTGGCACCTTGTTGGCTTTCGTCCACGATGCGGTCCATCGAAGATAAAACTCCTTCCAAGCGCGCCCTGCCCCAGTAATGCTTTGCCAACTTTTTAATGTCTTTTTCAGCTGACCTCAATTCGAAGTTCCTTATTATCAGCCCACAGACCATCCGAGAAAGTGTGTCGTCCTTCGATCGATATTCAAGGCTTTCACTTTAAAGACTGCCTTTCCCCTTTTCTGTCAATAGAGTATGGCCCATCCGTCTAGCTAGAAGCGGAACAGTCGACATATTTTAAATACAGTAACTGGTCTAACCGTATGCATGCAGGCGATAGGCAATGATTGGAGAATATATAAATATGGTTAAGCTGAATAAGTGTTTAATAAAATACAACAACAAATTTCTCAAGTTTAGTTTGACTTGAACAATTAAATTCTACACGTATCGAGTTAGTTTTTACGTTGGCGCTCCCAGCTTTGGAGAATTTCCAGTTTTAAACTTCTTTAAAATGAGGATATGATTCTTGTTTCAGAACTGATTCAGTGATATTGCAATGGTTTCGATAATTGATTATATTTAGGGCGGAAAGATTTAAAAAAAAGTAAAAATTGAAGTTGCTACGCCGATTGCTACTGTTTTCTACAGTACCACTTTCGATTTTTGGTGTGCTTATACATATTGGTGTCTATCAGTAGAATAAAATCAATTTTAAAAACATCCGTAGTTATAATAAGAAATAGTTAACAGTCAGTTTTTCAATTAAATCATTGAATGACTGATACTATTTTTTCCAGTGGCCTTTATAAATCAAGCATTAATATTAATATTATAATAATATTATTAACATCACGTAGACTTGAACCGTCGTTGCACAAAACCAATTCCGAGAAATAATCTCCATTTTCTTGTTTGTTTCCCCCCCCCCTTTGGAAAAAAATTGGAGGGATTTAAAAGAAAAAAAAAAAAAAAACAGCCAGAAACATTTGCAGTTAACTGATACACTAGTTACTTCACTTCAGTTATAATTTCAGTTAGTTCACTACAAATCCGCACTTTGGACAATCTGTTGTAGCTGCCAAAATTTTTGCAGGAAACTTATTGTAAAAAAAAAAAAAAAAATCAACACATTTTGCTGATTATCGTTTTGTAAATAAATATTGTTTTGTTTTTATTGTTGCGCCATTTCCTATTTATTTTTATCATTTAATGTCATGTTTTAAAATTAAACTGCATGTTTCAATAAAGGAAATGCACGCCACTATTTCCAGTAAAAAAGAACTTTTTTTTTCAGTATCCTTTTTGACGATACCCAAATTTCCAGACAAGATGAGATTTCTCTTGGAATTACCCTGACATCAAGCCTCTCCTAGCATAAGCACATCACAACCATTGCATCCTCAGCTTAAAAAAAAAACTAGGATTTCTCTTTCGCTCAAGACGTTACTTCACCCCTGAACAGCTGTTAACCTTATACAATTCACAAATCCGCCCAGCAATCGAATACTGCTCCCACATTTGGAGTGGGCCCTCAAATTGCTCGACTCTATACAGAGGAGAGCAATCAGACGTCTTAATGACCAATCTCCTACCAACTCTCTCCTCCCACTTTCGCACAGACGTTTGGTTTCTGTAGTATGTATATTCTACAAATATTTCCATGGAAAATGTTCATCTGAAACAGCATCGATAATTCCCCCACTCTGTACTAAGCCCATTGGAACACGTACAGCTGCCGTCCAACATCCCTTTACAGTACACCTTGAAACCAAGTTTCTTTTCCTCCTCCTCCATCCCTGCAACTGCTGTATTGTGGAACAGTCTCACCCCTGTTGTGTTTCCCAATGAACACAATTTACAGTCATTTAAATCAAATATAAACAAGTTTCTCCTTTCTTAACCCCCACCACCCATACACGGTACTAATGTACTACAGGCTGATCAACCAACCTCTCGTGTACATTGGCTCAACATAAAAAAATGAAAATAAAAATTCGAAATAATTAAGTTGTATTGGAACTGTAAAAATAAATAAATAATTCACGTGCGCCGTATTTAGCGATAGTGTCAACAGTAATCCAAAGTTGCTTGAAAAATGTTCGGTATATTTTGTTTTAAACACAAATTTACAATTGAATTCCAGAAATTACAATTTTGCAACGTCCTACTTGCATATACCTCAATTTTCCTGAACATTTTCATTGATTGCAGGTTAAATAACAAGCCTGGCTGGGCTTGCCGAAAGGATCCCTCTCTCTCTGTCGTTTTACATTTCCCTATTGAAATCATCTGGTGGCTAATCACACTGCAGGTGACACTATGACCTCGATCCCCGTGTTTTAAACGGTGTTCTTTCAACGATAATATTAGACTACGAAATATGAAATGGAATATCTAAGACTAGTTTTTCAATGCCTCTTGACCAAGGATGTTAAGCGCATCGTTTCCTATCAAATTCCTTTTGTTTAAGTTCATATTATTTTATAGCCGAATAAGAAACTCCATCTGGTAGTGCAACACTGGGGCAACTCATAGTGAGGGTGGAGCAAGCTCATCAGAGGAGAGAGCTTGCTCCACCCTCACTATGAGTTGCCCTGGTGTTGCACTATCCAGGTTTTTGCTTACGTTTGGACTCGCCGAACTTTATATAGTTCTAATATTCGGCTATGAAACAATATGGGACGTAATATCCCTTAACTTAAATAATTTCAGGTCGCCGAATTGAAGCCTTTGGCTCTTCATATAATTAGTAAATTCCTTTTGTTTTCGGATTTTAATTTTTTTTTTTTTTTTTTTTTTTTTTTTTTGTATGTGTGTGTGTGCTATGAACAGTGCTTTTAAAAGTGTGTGTTGTAACATAGAAATGTGAACAAAGTCAGTCAGTAGGATCTCGATACCGTTCGCTAATATTAACCCATCTCGTCTGAGTTCTGCTGTGTTTACTTGAAGCAATTTGCCAGAAAGTTTTCGACTTGACATTTGAATGTTATTTCAAGGCTATATCAATAAATATCCATTATTGTTTTAAACTAATTAGGCAGAGCAAAACGTTTCCACCCACCTTGCAACTTTTAAACCTACGGCACTTTAGTTCCGTAGATAGGCCGAGTTTTTTTTTTTTTCTCCCTATATTTTTAGTATTCATTTTTACCTGGTCCTGAAACCCTGCATCCAATAAGGAGGACAGCGATATCACACCAGACGATGAAGTTCATCTCCCACCTAAAGACAATCACAAACATCCATGCCCATGGCGAAAATATTGCAGGTTGGTGAGTTGGGGATATTGCTGCCTACTTGACAGAATAAATAACTCTTATTATTATATATTTACTGGAAATAATATATTTTTTACTGTTTTCTACCATTTGGTTATGATTCGTGTGTTGTCGTTGTTTGTCATTCTTTTCCACTGTCACTGAATAGTTGAGTTAGGTGACATAAGTCTTCAAATTATTCCCCAAAAGTGCTTTCTGTAGCACACAACAGGTTTGCAATTAGTCTTCTAAACTTCAACCAATTCAGTGGAGAATTTTCTACTCCAGTTCTTGGTTAGGTTTAGTCATCTGACAGACGACAGAGTACTATGAATTATCGTCATTGTATGATTTGGACATGCGTACTAAAAACCCTGACCGTGATCTTCGGTGCTTCCCAAACTTATGGATGTAAAGGTCCCTTTGGTAAAATTGAAATATTTCACGGCTCCCATCGGGAAAAAAAATCGTAATACAGACATATATTATTATAATATTTTTGAATTTATATTTCAAAATATAAACACAATAAATATTTCAAATAAGAAGGATCGCATTTTCGAATTTTTTCATACGACATTTTTTGCCTCTTACGGTCTGGCCCTGAAGACGATGCGGACTGTTCTGGTAAAATATGAGATACTGTCGTTTGTCTCTGTTTCAACTTCTGCTGATTGTTCGCTGGATTGTTTTTTTATCAGCCACCTATCCATCTCGGGTTACATTTTTAACGTAGAATAGATCAAATAATAGCACCACGTATCGATATCGGCACACCACAGACTAACAAGATGAAATTAGTGAATTACGTGAAAAAGGAAATTCCGGTGTTTATAGTTCTGATGCATGTGATGTGTGCTATCAGCGCAATCGCCCTGCATCCCAGGCAAGTGAAACTTATACGAATAAGCATATATTCACTAATATTCATTAAGCGCCGAAATACATAGGAAGCAAAATTTGTGAACCAACACCAATGTGTGATTTTTGCCATTAAAATATAAAAAATAACAAAAAAGAAATAATCTTCTTCTTCCCTTCACGTATTAGGCCGGGGTTATCCTTAGCCCTTCCAAGCTGTATTCGTCCCGAGGATAAGATGGCTAGCCATATGTCTCCCGGTGTGTCCTATGTCTGTAGATGCCTGTGTTCGCGGGTCCGGTTTGCCTACCTTGCGGGAGGAAAACCCCCAGATAAACTGGGGAGAAAAACCACGCAGTCCACGCCCAAGACCCTAACTTTGGTATGTCTGAGAAAGATCCTTAAGCTCCTCACGTTGGTGACGGGAATCGAACCCAGGATACTCCTTTCCCAGGTTGCGAAGCGGATAGCCACTCGGCTAACTGCGCGGACTAAAGAAATAAATAATAAACATTAAATACGTTTCTTTTAAGATAAAAAAAATCTACTTAGTCTTAAAACATTTTAAATTTGTTTTCATTATTTCACGGCCCTCTCCACAAAACTAACGGCCTCCACGGGGGCTGCGGCCCACAGTTTGAGAAGCGCTGATCTAAGTAAATGAAAACAAAGGAAAGGTGCTATTTGTCAGCACTTTTCATATACTTAATCAGATCTTATTGTTTCCAAGATTGGAAGATTTACCCAAGTGACAACGATGTTAGAAAAAGTCAAGGTGCTTGCTAAAAATACCATTAGAGAGATCGCAAGCAAATAAAGAAATGATGAATAAATAAATCATAAAATAATTAGTAAAACAAAAATACACATGCAGATGTTTCGATAGGTTTTCATGTTACATCCTTTTATACTCCGAAGTACCGTCGACAGGGTGAAGCATAGAGGTAGCCTGTCGCACGGCGCGGCTTAATGAGGGCGCTCGTTCATCCATATTGCGGTAGCGCCTTCGCTACGCTGACAATTCCAGTTAGCGTAGCAAGTGTGGAAAGAAGTTCCTCCAAGCTTAAACTGGTTAAAAATTATTGGCGAACAGCAGTGACCCAAGAAAGATTGGTTGGACTAGCAACTGTATAGATTGAAGTGGACACAGCTTATAATTTAAATTCAGAAAAGCTTATAAACAGTTTTATTGTGCGATATCCCCGTAGAGCAAACATTTAATTAATATTATTATGTAATCGTTTTGCATTAATGTTTCTCTTGTAATAAAAAGAAAATAGCAATTCGAGATTTTCTTATATTTTTGTCTTATAATCCATCTCGGACGATATTTAATTGTTTGCCTCAGGGCGCGATCTAATCTGGCGACGGCCCTGGAAGTACCTTTGTAAGAGTAGCCTGGTTCATCAGACTGTTTTCTTCAATGAAGTCAAGCTTCATTGAAGAACATTTTTGACTTCATTTTCCTCTTGACCACTGTTCGTTGGAAGCTATAATTATCCGACCTCGTTTCGTTACCAATTGAAAACAGCAAACTGTTGGAAGTTTTGCATGTGCTTTGATATTTATAGCACGAATATCAGCAATTCATCGATTTCCACTTCGTCAACAGGTCCCCTTTGAGTGATCAAGCAAAAGTCTTTCTTTTTTTTTTGTCAGCTTTTTGGCACCGAACTTTCTGTGTTACGTGAAATGTTTCGGATTTAACTTCTTGCTGCAGCGCTGTGATGTCACACTTCTATTCATTACGCGAGTACTCAGTGCGTGACGAATAGTGCAGGCGGGGAGGAGATGTAAATTGTTGCTGCGAAGACAAATCGTGCGCGATATTCGCTCCTTGACGTCTTTTACGAGTCCTCAAGGTCGCACAGGGGAACAAATTTCACTCACACCAATTGCTACGGCCTTGTGACCTTTATTCTTTGCTGACATTGTAGTTTTAACTGCCATTTCTGAATGTCATTCAGCATTTCTAACTTCTGCACTTTAAGGTTACTTAATTCATTATTGCATTTCGCTCTTCTCCACTACCCCCCTTTTATTCATTGACTTCAATATGATTTGATGGAGTTTCTACTGTTTGTAGAGCCTCCCTAGCGCAGTCAGTGTCAGCGATGCCCTTTGGTTGGAAACACCTGGGCTCGATCCCGTCTAGGACGCAGCCTTGAAGGGTATTTCGACTGAAAGTAAGTTAACTGGTCGCACTTAAAGGTGGCCAGACGCGACTCGTAACCTTAGTTGCTTCGGCAGCAATTCTAAACATCTGCTGTTCATGAGTTAATCTTCCCTCTATTGGTCATGCAGAATTCTGGCCATTAGACTCATTTCATGTTATAGTCCGACCATATAAGCGAGAGCTGTTGTTGGCAGACTGCCAAGAAGAGTCAATTCATGTTGAAGGGGAGAAAGAAATAAAGCGATATACGAATTGGTCACCAACACGTAAAATCACGTGCTTTATACTTAATATTTTCCAACTGTTATACAAGCGAAATAGTTACCACTTTAAAAACTACAATGATCATAAAAGAGAAGTTAATTTTTCGACGTGTAATAATAACACTCATCCCACAATACGATTGATGACCCTATTATCGGAATGGATTCTCCTTCTTTTGACATGCGCAGATGTGTCGAAGGGTCTCGTATCTGTGGGCGTACTATACTTTCTGAAATCTTTTTTATGGCAACCCCCCCCCTCCAACCTATAGTATATTTTGTACGTGGGTGGCGTAAGGGTAAGATAAGGGTCACTCCATTCAAAGACATTCACAAATTTTCATGCGCACAATGAAATTTGAACGACACTCTTCGCTTGGAGATTAGTGTTGCACAGTTTATCAACCAGGCCATATCATTTTGCACAAATCAAAGATAAACCCACTTTCTAAAATCCCAAATGTTCCAATAATTTTCTTTTCTTTTTAATGTCGTAATTTTTATATTTCTCCCTAACGCGTCTTTTAACTGTCAGAAAATGACATGGTTGGAGTTGACGAAGAAGCGTTCGAATTCTTGCACTAATCCACTATTCTTCTGTTTGGTAGCTGCAGTAATTTGCCTATCTCTGGGTTTCTATCTTGAGCTATTGTCGATAGACAAAACTCTCACTAGAGCTTTAACAAACTAGCGAGAGTTATATGACCGTCTCTAGGGGAACATTAATTTGATTTATGCTTCATGGACTCCGCTCCAGCCTGACAGAGATTAGCAGATAATCTGTCTGTTGAAGTCAGGGTCACTCTCCCCAAGTAGTGTGATTGATAGCTGCTGTTTACTACTAGCTCTCCTAAGAAATTGGTCTTTCCGAGCTCACGGACTGCTATTTTGTACTCATTCATTTGGGTGTCCACATAGATTTAGCCAACCCAGTAATTTAATCGAAGGCTGTTCATAGATTTTCACGTCACATGGAATTGCATACTTTTTTTTTGCCGGAGGGAGGTAAAGTAATCACAGTTTAAGGAGGTTACAGTTTTAATGAGCTAACAGTTACAATTTACGTAAACTGTACCTAAGTTGATCGCACATTAATAGCTATGCGTTAATGTGCTCTGTCCTTCCTCTAACCGTTTTCTTTTTAATATATAAATGAATTCTCCTGAGGTTTCCTATATTATATGTGAGCAGGTATACATCATTTCAGACTTACGTTGTTATATACAGATATAACAGCACTTTTGTATAACACTGCCAAATCTGGAAAGAATTGGAAAGAATTTTGCAAACTTCAATGCGGGTGAGATTAAAGTGGAGCCTATTGTTAAATAATAAAGACAGCTTTGAACTCAGTTCTTATTTCTTTTTATCAATAACTTCTATGAATCGTTCAGTTTGATATGAAGGTATTTCAAGTCGTGGTCAATTAAGCCATACTGCCTTTTTTCGCCAGGTAGCGCTTTTCTGGGCAGGAGACGGGCTAGAATTTCCATCTGTGATCATAGGCGTCCGCAGAAAATTTTCGGGGGGGGGGGGGGGCAAAGCTTGGAGACGAATAATTACATCGATAAATTTTTATTTAATTTTTTTTTCCACAAGTGGATTATAAAATCCAGTATTGCATCGATACTGTATTTTCTCCGTCTATCGATGCAAACCTATTGATGACATTTTCAATAAATTTCTTCTTTGCCGCTTCCTCTTCTAGTTTCTTCCTGTGCACACTAATCATACATAAACCTGATAAGTGCGTTTCTGAGATAGTGGACCTTAACCATGTTTTCACACGTCTCAAGGTGCTGAAACTTCTTTCAATAGTACAGGTCGTAACAAGTAATGCCATACCAATAGTTATTGCCGAATTAATAGAAGGGAAATGGTCGCAATGTTCGAAAACTTCTTTTAAAATTGGGGGAATATCAGTCGAAAGAAAATTTGTCCATTTTTCATACCACGTTGTTGCGTCTTTTTCTAAATATTGTAAAATTTTAAGACAGACAAAGCATCCCATGGTTGTGGGTGTAAGGGTACATATCGCAATCGTTTTTACGATTATAATTTGTGGAATTTTTTACTCGATCCCAGGGGGGAAGTGCCCCGTTTACCCCCCATCTGCGGACGCCCATGTCTGTGATTGAAACTTATTAAACGTTTTTAATTAAAGTTTTATTTTTTTTTTTAACCAACAAAACAGGCATCCGGATAGAGGATAAACAAGTACACCCAGTTGCTTGAAGTTCCAGTGGAAAACACAAATCGATCAGAGAACGCACGCAGTTGACAAGAACAATACAAGTGGTTCGTAGTTTTAGTTAACCCAATTTTCCAGCGGGTGGAGAAAAAAAAAATCTCCCTAGTGACATCAGTAATATGTGTAAACTTAACTAAAAAGGTAGGGTTACTTAAAAAAATGGCAAGAAAAATATCTTGTGGACACGACGGAGATAAGGAAGAATTGACGTAATTAGGAATGCTTCATTCCTAAAATTTAAACTTGAATTCCTAATGCAAGTTTAAAAGTTAACTATAGCCAACTTTGAAATGGAAAATTAAGAGGTGTAGACGATAGGTTAGTGGTATACAGCAGGGTTTCTCAGCCGGGATTCCGCGAGGGATCATGATTGAAAAAAAAAAAAAAAAAAAAGTAAACATCGTACATACAGGGTGTTCGGGATAAATTTGACATATTTATAATTAATTATATTTTTCCGTAAGTTACATGTATTAACACACACTTCTCTTCATTTAAAAGTTTGGACCCTTCTTCATTCATATACAAGATGTCAGAAAGGATGGATAGCTGGAACCCACCTGAATCATGGAAGAGAATAACTTGTATCATGATGATTCGTGCCCGCCATCAAAATAAGGATATTACGACTGCTGCCCAATGCTCCCTGAATACAGTAAAAACAATCAGGCATGAACTAGAGACTTGCAATGGTGACTACGAGGATGTAGCAAGAAGAAAGATCCCTAGCAGACGATCTGATTGCGTTCGTACAGCAGAATTCCTCGCAAATCTGCAGGAACAGGTGTTGAAGAACCCTGGCATTGGAACTCGGGCTTTGTTCGTGGAGTTGCTAACTGTAGTCAAGCCCTGGATAACAAGGGTAGCCAATGGTAGGCCGTATGTATGGCAGCAGGATTCGGCCCCTTGCCACACCTCTGGGAAAAGTCAAAAATGGTTGTCTGAAAATTTCTACGACTTCACCAGTCCAAATGTTTGGCCTCCAAACTCCCCAGACCTTAACCCCATGGATTATTTTGTATGGGGCGCAGTTGAAAAAGACACCAATCGCACTTCCAGTAATACAAAAGCCCAGTTAATGGATAAAATTAAAACAGTTTTTGCGGCCCTTCCCAGGGAGACTGTAGCATCAGCTTGTTCGAGGTTCCGAAGCAGAATTGAAGCTGTGATCGATGCTAATGGTGGTTATTTTGAGTAAATCTTGTTGATAGTATTGTAATTAACTCTGCCTGTAATGTTTTTTTGTCAATTCATTAAATTTAATAGATACAAAGAAGATTTTCTTTTTCCTTACGAAACTGTCAAATTTATCCCGAACACCCTGTATGTGTGTACACACACACACACATACACATATATTCTGTTGTGTGTGTACTAAGAAGGTAGGATCACTTAGTTGTGATAATCACCATGAAGGAATTAAGGTAGGACATGTAATTCACACATTATTCTCATATTCCCCACGAAGTATTATAAGTTGTTACAATGCTGCTGCATCATTTGCAGTCCTTTGAGGGGGGGGGGAGTCCCTTGTTGCACAAACCAGTCTTCAGCTGCCGATGTGACTTCATCATATGTAGTAAATTTTGTTCCTTTGAAGTGTTTCTTTAAATTTGGAAATAGTCACATGGGGGCCAGGTCTGGCGAATAGGATGGATGAGGCAGACATTGAAAGCCCAAGTTGTGTATTGTCTGTTGGGTTTCATGAACAGTTTGAGCAGGTGCGTTGGCTTACGAAAGCAGCAAGCTTCTGCTTTTGACTCCAGCTCGTTCCTTGGATGTCCCCAGAGTCTTTGCCTGGTATTCGTCTATCATCAAGGATCATTGGAATGCATTGCATTGCATCGATGTTTTCAGGTGTGATCGCTGTGGAACTTCTTCCTTACCTGCGCCATCGTTTGTCTCAGGATGCCCACTTTTACACTTGGCCACCTATCTAGCAACTGTTTGCTATGCCGGGGCACAGTCCCTTAAAGTCTCGTTCAACGTTTGACGAATCTCAGTTGCAGAGTTTCTTGCAGCAGGAAAAACTTGATGACAGCCCGCACCTCGGTGTCTTCGAATTTCTTCAAAACCTCTGACGTGTCTTATATATTCTAAAAGAAAAAGAACAAATTATTTCAATTTGATGAAACATGGGGTTAAAGGATTTTAAGATATGTTCTTTCTTGTGGTTATATCAGATGCTTTAATATCATTTCTGTTCTAAGTGTTTATCAGAATTTTTTCAGTTTCCCCCGCCCCGTGTATATATATATATATATATATATAATTTTTTCCCTCTCCAATACTATATCTAATTCAAGTTATACATGTCTGTATGCTCTGGGAAAACCCTACAAGTTTTCGTGTAATCCTAGGTTTCCACGAAACACAGTTTAAGAAACTAGTGTAGTGTTCTTCCACGATGAGTCCTTGGCCTTCTTGGAGGTGTCATGCAGTAATAAACTACATTCGCCTACATAATCTTCTTCCCTTCAGGTGTTAGGCCTAGTGACCTCTTACGGAGCCATTTTTAGCCCTTCTAAGCCGTACCCGTCCCGAGGATAAGGTGGCTAGCCATATGCCTCCCGGTGTTTCCTATGTCTGTAGCTGCGTGTTTTCACGGGGCTGTTTTGCCTGCTTGCGGGAGGAAAACCCTGCAGTCCACCCCCAAGACTAACTTGGCAATGTCTGAGAAAGATCCTTAAGCTCCTCACGTCGGCGACGGGAATCGAACCCAGGACACATAGGGTTGCGAAGCGCTTAGCTGCTCGGCTAACCGCGCGGATGCCTACATAATAAACTACATAATCATTGAACAAATTGAACTAACAGTGTAAGTTTAAACGAATTTTGTTTATTGCATTTATTGGTAGTACTATTCATTAAACGAAATAATTTTTACATTTACAAATACATTTTAATCAGAAAATCTGGCTCGCTTCCCCGTTTAAGTTTATATTCACAGCTTTTCTATAATATTATCGAGTACCGTCAATTTTTTTTTTTATCCCGATTTTGTTGTGACATGTTAGACGCAGTTCTGCATCCATTCTTCTATACAAAGATACTGAACGTACGAAATTTTAAATGTCGCATTTTTGTCGCCCCGAAATTCTTAATTTGAATTCAACTCAATGGGATCGCACTTACTATGACGGCATAGTGTTGTTCCGTTTTGCCCTTCAGCCACTTTCATCAATCGCATTAAATTTTGCTCTGGGGTTCTCGTCAGCAACTGTGCTTGCGGCATCTTCGCGAGAATATTTTTGGAAGCAAGCCAACCATCTTTTTTTTATCCATAATGTGTATGAATTTTTCCTCCTTTGTTTGTGGGAATGGTAGCCGCATTATCCAGCACTGTAACTAACCGAATTGCATCACAAGACGAAGGACTTGGGAAAGGCAGTTCTCGAAAGATTGAGCATTCATCTCTTCATGATAATGCACACTTTTTTTTTTTTTCTGCTGCAAGCAGGGTTGCTGAGAATAGAGGAGCAGACTTTAATGCAATTGAAGAAAACGGATGAAGCCCAGAATAGAACAGTGTGCTAATGCTGGCACCATCAGACAGTCGATTGTTAATAAAACCCGCATCGGTATTGAGATGTGTAATTATTGATCGTTTTCCTCTTCCGGGTTGGATTTGTTGCTAGTTAGACAGGCGATATAAAAAGGGCTTTTTAGACGATGCCATCATTTCATTCTTCGTACTTTTGTGTATAACCCTCATTTAACTTTCATCAGTGTGTAGTTATTATTTTATCGTCCTGCCTCGTTATCCCTATAGTTTTTATCGCATTTATCAATTTTGTCTGAGCATACAGGTTGGAAATTAATGTTTATGAAGGGTTTATAAAAATAAAATTATAACTAACAACTTCGTTAAAAAAAGCAAACTCGTTATGACATTTCATCAAGGCCTTGAATTCTTATAATTATTATTATTATTACTACTACGGGCTACTCCAGGAGTCCTTAGACTCATCGAGGGAGGCCCTAAACATCATGTTCACACAACTGTTCAACATTCTCACAGTATCTATCATACCTTGCCTTGAACTCGCTCACTGTCATAGCACCCACAACTTCCGCCTATAAGTGGCAGCTTATTCCACTCATTTACCACTCTAAAAGTAAAGAACCCAGCTCTAACACCCCTGTTAACCACGCTCTTGCCCAGCTTCCATGGGTGTCCCCTAGTTCTCCCACCACCACCAGTCCTGATCTCAAAAATATCATCTGAATTAATCCTATAGAATCCTTTTAGCAATTTGAATGTCTCAATCATATCTCCCCTTTTCCGCCTATCAACTAGTTTCTGCAACCCACAAATCTTCAACCTGTTCTCGTATGGTTCATTCCATAGACCTGCTATCATCTTAGTCACTCGTCTCTGGATCCTCTCCACCTCCTCCCCATCAAGAAGGAACCGAGGTGACCAAATCTGGGCACAGTAGTCAAGATGAGGTCTTATCAGGGCTCGGTACAGAGGTACAATAACTTGCTTTTCTCTGCTCGTCAAGGTATTTTTCAACAACCAAGTGAGTTGATGAGCTGATTTAGCTACTTTCGCAATGTGCCCCCCTAAACTTCATCTCCCTATCCACCAACACTCCCAAGTCCCTGGCCTCATCAATCTCTTGGAGTACAGTTCCACCAATGTGGTATACTGCTGCTAATCTTTTCACTCCGAAATGCATAACCTTACATTTTGTCACATTAAATTGACATCCATTCTCCTTAGTCCAGAACTCCAATCTATCTAAGTCATCTTGCAAGACTTTGACATCTTCTGCGTTCACTATCGCCCTACCCAACTTTGCATCATCAGCGAACAAATGAACTGTCCCACTTAGACCCTTCCCTATATCGTTAATGAACAGATTAAACAGCAGTGGTCCAAGAACAGAACCCTGTGGCACACCACTAGTCACAGGCCGTCTTTTGGACTCTGCTCCTGAATAAACTACTCTTTGATATCTCTCCATCCATAGTTTACGGATTAGTATTCCATGTGGTATCCTGTCAAACGCCTTTGCCAGGTCCAGCAGTATCACTGTAAACCCATTTCCCTTATCCAGTTCAGCCGTCACCTTGTTATAAAAGTTGAGCAAGTTACTGAGGCATGATCTACCCTTCACAAAGCCATGCTGTCCTCTGTTCAGTATCTCATTTTCATCAATCCATTCCTGTATTTTTCCCTTGACTACTTTCTCCAAGACCTTGATAATGACTCCTGATATGCTGATCGGTCGGTAATTTGCAACCATAGTCTTGGATCCTCCTATATGCAGTGAAACTATTTTCCCCTCTTTCCACGCCTTTGGGACTAAGCCAGACCCGAGACTCAGATTAAACAACATGGTCAAGGGCACTGATAATTCATTAGCCGCTTCATGCAAGACCCGTGCCGGTATACCATCCAGTCCCACAGATGTATTCACATTAATGTTCTGTAATAGACTATTCACCTCCACTTCATTCATCACAATTCCCGTATAAACTAATGGTTCCTTCATTTTTTCAACGTCACCACCTGGATGATATACTTTTGCAAAGTGCGCGCTCAGTAACTCCACTATATCGACTGGTTCAGTGAACTCTTTACCATCGTCATTCCTTAAAATCATTTTGCCATGTACAGTTTTTTTCTTGCTTGCAGCATATTGAAAGAACTGTTTGGGATTCTCTTTTGCTTGCATAGCTAGTTTCCTTTCATAATCGGCTTTTGCTGTTTTTACCACACTCGTTACCCTTCTAGCCTGTACTTTATACCGTTAGTGTGCCTGCAGGTCACCCCTTTCTTTAAATTCCCTCCATAGTTGTTTATTTTTTTGCAGCTCAAGCTTAATGGTGTTATTTATCCATTTAACCCCTCCTTGTTTCACTATTCGGACCTTAGGTATACAATCAGCCATAACCTCCTGTAAATGCTCTTTGACCACTTCCCATGCTCTATCGACGTCCAGCCCTTGCAGTTGTACATGCCATGGCACTGATCCAAGCAATTTCCTAAGCTTGTCATACTTGCCAGCACGGTAATTCCACATATACCTTGTCTTAATCACAAATTGCACACCTTTAGCCACCTCCCAGGTCAAGACCTTATGATCACTCTCACCAATAGGTGGCAACATGGTCATATCCATTACAGTCAAATTCTCAGATAATATTACCAGGTCAAGCACTCTCACACCCCTAGTATTTTCAATTACATGCTGTTTCAGATAGTTTTCTCTTAATAATTGAATAAAATCCATTTCCTTCCTCACATGTGTCCTCTCCTCCTTCCAATCAATGTTACCATAGTTGAAATCCCCCATAATAATTACCCTCCTTCCACTCATTTCATCAATTTGTTTATGCATACCATCTCCACCATCTATTCCATCACCTGGTCTATAGCAGCACCCAACTGTATATTTTATTCTGCCAGTGTCAATCTCACACCAAATAGTCTCAAATGAGCTCCTTTCACTATCCTGCAATACTTCAATTCTCCTTGGCTGCAGTTCATCAGCTATCATCAATAACACCCCTCCTCCCAATTTTATTCTCTCTGTCCCTCCTAAATATACTATAACCTACACATTCTATCCCACTAACTATATCATCTTCCGTCAGCCATGTTTCACTAATACCAATAACCTGTGGCCAGGAAGAGCCAATCAAGGCCAAAAATTCTTCCTTCTTGTTCCTAATACTCCTGGCATTAGTATACATGAATTGCAGTGATCCCTTTGTCCCACCCCTATCTTGATGCGTTATTCTAAATATCCCATTCCCATTTTTTGTCCTTATTGCTGGCTCAGGTACATTATATACATTTTTACACTCAACTGTCTCACTGATGTGTGGATATCCACCCCCCCCCCTCCTTGGTAGTTCTAGTTTCCCTGGTTCTGCACATACATTTTCACTTCATTCAGCAACACTTTTTCCAGTCTCCGCACACCAAGTCCATTCAAATGCAGGCCATCCATCTTGTATAAGTCCTTTCGCCCATCAAACTCATTCCACACGTCCACGAATTCCACACCACACCGTCCGCATAACCTGCGCATAATGTCATTTGCGATTATGGCCCTCCTCCTAAACTCCTCTCTGTCATACCGCGGTAACAGACTCACCATTCTAACTCTGTCACTCTTTTCTTTCGCTACCTTTAACAATACTTTCAAGTCCTCTCTCATAAAAAAATTATCACCATTCAATTCATTCGTACCCGCCACAATTGTTAATTCTTTCACCCTCTGTTTTTGCACTCTAATACTCTCACTTACATCCTTAAATTTCGCACCCGGTAAGTACGATTTAGTTACACTCCCATCTATCACACCTCTTAATAACGAGCCACCATACAACACTCTTTCCTTCATTTCGGAAACTCTCCCACGCTGTTTATTTACGTTAGCCGAATCACTCTGGAAAGTTTTGCAGGTGCTCTAATTGCCGCTGCGCATTTTGTATCACTGCGCGCAGCCTAGCGATCTCACTTCCTACAAATAATTCCTCGTTTCTTTTATCATTCAAACCATTTTCTCTTTCTGTATAATTGCTCTCACTCTTTCTTAGATCACCGCTCACATTGCCATCTTGTACACCGCAATTCTCTATCGAGCCACTATTTTCACTCGCATTCTGGCTTTCTTCAACCATAACTCTCACAACCTGACACATACTTCGACTCCTCACTTTGCATACACTTTCTGCACATTCTCCCACCACTATCACTTTCAATCCAAACTCCAGCCTCATTCGGGAATGCATACATTCCACACACATCACATTGGACAAATTCTCTCACATTATAGTTTTTGAACAATGGCGTCGTATTTTTGGACGCCATATTCAAATCTATGAAACGTATCGTTAAATACTAAATTAATTAACGGAATTTACACCAAAATCACACAGACACAACAAGCTACCAAATTTAGACAATATTACGTTATGATTTTTAACATATATTCTAATTTCCATTCAAAATTGTACTTAGCTTTCGGGAGCTCCCTGAAAACACGACCGTTCGCCTGGCCCTCTGATAATTTAATTTTTTAATTTAATAATATAATTTTTTCCCCAGTAATCAACTTGCGTAATGGTTGACTGCATGAATAGCGGAGGCTCTTCAACCGATATTTAAGATTGCCACTGCCGACATAGCTTTTATGAATGTATTTCTATAATGAATTTCATCGTGCAGAATCAAAATGCTTTAACAAATTCTAGTTTGGCTATAATATAAAAGTTTATAGATTATCTAGAAGAAATTTTGTTCTAAAGATAAACTCTAGACACTTTATGTAATCCTTTGTCCTCTACAGCAGTGGACAAAATGTAAGTTAGGCTTACAACCTTTCGTTGGGGGAAGTTTCATTTAAAAAATAATAAATGGAAATTAACGAGTAGAGATTCCAACTCTACATCATACGCATCCAAAATCATTTTGGGCCGCTCTTCTTCGGTGGACCAAAAATATTTTGTACCACTGCCGTAAAATCGGTATCTATCTCGGTAACACACGGAGAAACAGTCCATTTCCCGATTTTCTTTGAGTGTAGATCTGTTCTTGAAGTTACCTCCGACAAAAAGAGGTCTTTGGAGTGTTTTCCAGTTCGTTGGTTCTCGCGTACTCTTTGTTGGTTTGCGTCACGATTCGGTAGATTGTAATAATGAACCGACCTTTAATTGTGTTCGACCGTCGCCGTATCCTTAACGTTCCTTTAAGTGAATACCAGGAAACGAGGGGAATGAAAACATCGTACCAAAGATGTGCAGCAGTTCCTTTAATAATTCATGGCTGCCAATGAATTACTTGAACAATTGTTTAGAAGTGGGGAGCGGATTTCTGAAGAGGATCTAATTCGAATTTAATAATTTGAAGTAGATCCTCTTCAGAAGCCGGATAAAAATTGAGAATACTTGCCGCAGTTTGTCAAGCTTCACCATCTGTTTCATGTTTCCTATCGGTTAATAGCGAACGCTATCTGTCAAGCCCGTGTGTGTGTGCGCGCGCGTTTGTATTTACACACACACACGGGGCTTGACATACGCTCTCCCACAGTGACGAGTAGCTTCAGACTGGACAAAACAGAATATTTTATGTAATAATATATATTTATTATTAACAAAAATTAATATAGCAAAGTATGTTTTCCAAAAAAATCAGTGTTGTGTTCCATGTATTCTTATTTGTCTCTCCTTTTCGATATGGTTCTCACATGAAGGGAATGTTTTCTACAAACCATGATATAGAACCACTAATCACTATGAAACTCATTATTGGGACATAATATTTTGCATAATTTATCGAGCCGTTTGCATAATCCTATGACTTTTATTTCACCAAATGAAGTAGGCAGATCTCTTTTAGCTCTAAGTAATTTGGAAATGAGTAACCAGCCTGTTTACCTTTTAGTCACCAGTAGCCGGTTACTCATTGCTGCCATTAATAATTTTCAAGGCATCAAGAGAATACCACAGGCAACTACTGCCATCCTGAACCCTAACATTTGTACTTTTTGTCTGAAATAGTGCGAGTTCCGCAATCGAATTTTTGAGTTGCGGGATTGAAAACCCAAGTTTCTGATGTGGAATCTACCAGGGCTCGACTAACTCGAGAATCTGAAAGAATGAAGCAGTAGAAAAAATTCGCGTAACGGTGCACATAGCAGATTCTAATCGCAACTGCAATGTATACTCTCCTAGAATCTGCTATGTATACTCTTATGTGGTCTGTCTAAACTCGTGTGTGTGTGTGTTGTACGATTTTTTGTAGTTTTTTTTTTTTTTTTTGCGTGACAGCCTTTATTACTTTAATTCTTATTTCATGCATACCTGCGATATGCGACCCTCAAACTCCATCCTTCTTTTAACAGCATCGTGAAGTATGGTTCTGGCGTTCTCGTAATAAATGTCGAGTGCTCCTTTGCTTTCCAACTCCACCCGTGAGTGTTCTGAATGGGAGACTCTTGTCGTTCACAACCGACGTAATTGTAACATTGGCAACTGCATTTCTGTCTTCGCCCTGCCCACCTACTGTGAGGTAGTCTGGGCACGTTCGCCTCCGTGTTGGTTGCCACGAATCCTCGCAGTCGACCACTCGGAGCTTTTCCATCATCGTTCGTTGCACCGCATGGGTGGCGAGTGACACGCTTCAGGCTCGGTTTCGGTCGCTGACTTTGTTACGCTTACGCGAGTGCGCCGTTGACCTGCCCTGGGTGACAAAAGGTTGCGTATGATCGATGTTTTGGCACGGAACTGAAACTGTTGAGTGTAACGGAAGACCTCCATTATCCAAACTGGCGCGTTTCGCTCGCGAAATGTCTGCTCTCGCATGCACTAACAATTGAATCCGTGCTGCCGTCTTTCGTTCAGAAGGACGGCAGATCATAACCGATCATGATCGCCGAGACGCCACGATTGCCGTGCGATTGCCACGGTGGAATAATGTGAAACACGCCGCTGTTACAAATCACGTGCCGAATTCAGACGTATTTAATAGCGTACACTGTAAGGCGTCGTGTGTGGACGTAAATCCTTGTAAGCTACTTGGATGAGTGTCAACGCTTCGCGACTTTCGACGTCTTTCACGTCTTACCACGTGCACCGTTTCGTTGACAGAGCTGCTAAGTAGCTGTCAGGCCGGAATCCACTGTGGCAAAAGAGCGCACCCATCGTGAGCCAAAACAGCAAACGGAAACATTCATCGACGATAGACAGCCCACACCCATCCTCACTGAGTTAGTACGTAGGGAAGATAACACACGAAGGTCATTCAACCTAACCATACGCACAGCGTTATGTTTCACTGAGAATAAATCGAGAAAATGTGTACTTCTTTGTATAGTAGGATTCCATCTTTACTGGGGTTGAGTGTTATTGGCCAAGCAACCTTTAGTTAAGCGATGAGCATGACAGCTTTAAAAGGTTTCTGAACATTTCTCTCTGAGTCATGGTGAGATGCTCAGCATAGTTAGCAAAGGCCTTCAAGACTCCAGAATAAATAATCAAAGTTGTAATCTCGTTTTTTCTCGAAAACATGGCGCAGCGCGAGATCCAGATGAAGGGATCTCGTGGAATTCATTTCTCGTGGAATTCATTTCTCCTGAAATTAAACAAACAAAGAAAAAAAATTTTCTGTAATATTCGCTCGTCATCCTCAGTTTGGTATCAATAAATGCCAATAATAATTAACGTGCGAATAAATAGTTTTTTTTTCTCCCTTCTCAATGTTTGGGAAGTTGTACTGACTAATACTCACCATTTATGTGTTCTTTAATTTGTAATTAATTTGTTTGTATTTAAAAATTATTTATTAACTAAATTGTTTTATTATAATTTATTTTGGATATCTATTAATGCAGATGGAGCTAGTCTCCTGCAGTTGATAGTGCACATAATATCACGTGCTTTCAACTGATTGGTTGCTCTCTTTTTTTTGTCTTGACAATGACTGAAACTTAGCCGAAATTTTTACACATAAAGACATTTAAAGTTAACGTAAGTGATTTCTTTATTCGCGCGATGAAATTTAGGTACTACCTAAGACATTCACTAAAATACACGCCCATAGTGGGATTCGAACTTTTAACTGTCATTTTATTTTACTGTTTTCTAATTGGAACAGAATTAACATATGTCGCGTATACGTTAACTCCATTAAAAGTGCGGTAAACTCGCTTAAAGTAATTAAAATATAAATAAAAAGCGTTGTACTGACAGTTTATGATGTATGTTAAGTTTCATGTGTGTTTGTTAATGTGAATCTTATCCACAAAAGGTTATAAATCTATTACATTCGAATTGCCGTTAAATCCTAAATTCCTGCCGTTGTAACTAAACATTGTACTTTTTCAAATAGCCTATTACAACTCGACATAATACTGTATTTTATTTGTCTGTATATCATTAGAGGTCGCTAAAGGTTATCCTACTTCATTGTTATCTTCCATAGCAGCAAAACATCAGTAACCTGAGCTTTAAAAAACACAAAGTATGACATTTGACGACGAGCCTGCTGTTTGCTCTTAATTGTGCTCTGAACACTTAAGGCTATGAGACGGATTTTTTTTTTTTTTTTATGGCTTTCACTCACGAAACGTTGTATTCCTTCGTACTGTGGTGATTAAGATTTTTATTTTTAGTTTGTATTTTCATATAAAGTAGATATTTTGCCCCATATAAGAAACATGCGTCATCCTTTCAGCCCTGAGGATGATGCCTGTTTTTGTTGGAGAGACCTTGATTCGAATTTCGTCTAGGACGCCGAGAACATTTCATAAGCAGCTTTGTATGAGTTAATGTACATAAGGGAGTGGTTCAATTTCCTCCGTAAAACAGACCATCCAGTTTGAGAACATTTAACATACGAAGGTGGTCTGAAATGTTCTCTGCCTAACAATGAAAAAACGAATTTATAATTTCAAAATTATTTTTATTTTTCAACAAAATCTCCCTTAAGACTAATACATTTATTCCAGCGATGCTCCAGCGCCATTTTCCCGTCCCTGTAGTGGTTCTCAGTAATATCTGCAAAATACCCCTTTACAGCGCTGCAATCACCTCTTGATTCGAAGAAAAACGCTGACCAGCGAGGAAGAGTTTTAGTTTTGGGAAGAGATAGAAGTCAGAGGGAGCCAAATCTGGGGAATAGAGTGGATGTTCCAACAATTCATAGTGCAGATCCCTTAATTTTTCCATTCCCAAAACACCTTTGAGGGCAGGTGCATTGTCCCGATGAAAGATGACTTTTTTCTTCTACAAACCTGGTCTTTTCTCACGAATTTTTTCGTCTAGCTGGTTAAAAGATCGGAATAATATTCTCCGGTTTTTGTTTTGCCCTTTTCAAGATAATTGACGATTGTGCTCTAAACACTTAAGGCTATGAGAGATTTTTTTTTTTTTTATGGCTTTCACTCAGGAAACTTTGGATGCCTTTAGCATCCAAAAACACAGATGCCATGACTTTTCCTGCTGATGGAACCGACTTTGTCTTCTCTGGCGCTGAACAACCGGCTTCTGTCCACTGTTTTGAATGCTGTTTGGATTCTGGTGGTTAATGGTAAATCCAAGTCTCATCCATAGTAATAAATCGACGCACAAAATCAGTTTCATTCTTGTTAAAATGCTCCAAGCCCTGGTCAGAGATTTTCATGCGAGTGCATTTTTGATCTGCTGCGAGCAAGCGCGGCACCCATCTTGCGCAAAGCATTTTCATTTGCAATTTTTCATGCAAAATATAATCTACACGTTCTTTTGAAATGCCTATAGTCTCAGCTATTTCACGCACTTTGACTCGCTGGTCATCCAAGACCATATCGTACACTTGATCACTGATTTCTGGTGTTGTTACACGCTTTGGACGTCCTTCACGTGGTTCATCTTCAAGGCTGGTACGGCCACGTTTAAACTCGGCAGCCCATTTCGTAATTGTCGTAAACAAAGGAGAAGAGTGCCTATAAACTTTTATGAACTTCAAATGAATTTCTTTTGGCGTTAAACCTTCTTTTACAAAGAATTTTATGAAAGCACGATAATCAATTTTATCCATTTCAAGGGATACAGACAACACTTTTTGCTTCAGACAGCTGTATAAAACAAACTACTTGATAGAATGATTTGAATTTTACATGGATGCTTATGACAGATGTACAACTTAGAAAAAAAAAAATCTTACCGATAGTGTTACCATCTATGGTCGAGAACTTTTCAGACCGCCCTCGTACATCAATACCTGTCTCCTGGCGTTTAGGCGCTTCGGGTGCAGGTGAGACCCAATCAGTCCGATTCTTCCAAACAAAACGGTTTACGTTCAGGTTTCTGCACTCGAGAGCACGTTGGGTTGAATCTTGATTGCTAACTGAGCTGTAATTAGACACTCAGTTGACTTTAGGTTGTTTCATTAACAGAATTCCCATCTTGTGTTTTTTTCAAAGCTCAAATCGCCGATATATTGTTCTAGGAGTGGGGGGGGGGGTGAAACGTTGTAGTTATTAGTGATCTCGAAATGGTTGTACTTTCCAGAACGTTCTCTCGTAGTTTTTGTTTTGTAAGTGCGGCTTACAGTCAGAATATTTCAAATGAGAAATGTTATTCTTTAAATACGATAGTTAATGCCCTCCCCTAACGGAAGAACACTCATTTTGCGAAACTGTTTCCGCAATTTTGGGTAATAATATTTCCCTTGTTATAATGGAGTGGTTTGCATTTCGAACATTATTGAAAAATTTCTAGAAGTTTAAATAGAAATGGTTTAGTATAGCATTAAGCTGTTGTTTACTCTCAGTTGTTTGGAGTCTACAGATTCATGGCTGCACCGAATCAGGAAACAACAACAAACATCGAATTACAGCACTGATGGTGTTTTTATTTATTACTGTATTTTCAAATGCACGTACAACAGATGCCTGAACAGTTCTCTGGTAATTTGTTTATCCAGTTGTGTGATTGTGGAATTTTGAAACTTCTGAAAGTGCACGTTTTCTCGTCGGAGTGTTGCGTACGGAGGAAAATTTCCCAACTTCCTCGAATCAGTTATTTTCCTCTTTATTAACGCAGCTGCATTTTCCGCTATGCCCCGGAATCGCATTTCTCAATCGAAAAATGCCCCGTGCAATAAAACCGATTCAGCTCTTCTCTCACGACCCACGTGTGATTTTCGAATTACGCCGATACGCATATTTTGGTCGTTTTATGCTTTTGAAATTCTTGACGCCACGGTTTCGAAATAAGCAAATGCAAATTGCACGTGAGAATGTTTATTGCATCAACAGCCGTGACGACGAAAAACAAATAAATTCAGGAGGCCCAAATTATTTTTATTAAGATAAATAAAACTGTAACATATTTTATAATTTCAAGTGTGCTCAGTAAAATTTTGTTGGTAACGGGGGAGGAAAATCATAAAAACTGTAATTTTACTTTTGTGATTTTTATCGCAATTAACAAACGATCACTTAGTTGTCCAGATAAGTCATTATCCAACCAACCGCAATGACATTCTTGGAACTGTTTGCACAAATCAATCTTTTGATTTGTCGCAAACGTTTTTTGTCAAATGGCCTGGTTAAATTGAAAACAAGCGAAGACTGGAAAATCACGCGTTCTAACATAATTCATTTAGAAAACGCAGCATTCCTATTGGTCGTTAATTTTTAAAGCACGACAGTAAACGTTGTAAGTACGTATTTAAAAGGTAATTGCTGTTTATTTTATCTTGGGCAGTGGGAGAAAGATGGCGGCTATGCATAGTAGTCTCGCATGATGGTTGTTGTTGCGAAGAATGTGTCCTATTTTAGTGGTGATTAGTGAGTTTTAGATATTGTGAATTTTCTTTGTTTGCGGAATACAAGATAAGACTTTGACTTTTGATACAATTTTCTGGCCCTAGCCCGTTCTCTTCGGCATTGTAAATATTTCTTACCTCATTGTACACAAGAATGGAGAATGTAAACGATATCAAGGACGCCAATCAACAGTTAAACAAAGATATGTCACTTGACATTCTCAAATTCATCCTTAAGAAATTTGATACAGACTATCCTGGTTGCTTGAATCTCTTCACTCAAGTAAATGACACTGAAGATGATGATTTGGACATCGAAGAGGACATTACACCTGTTCCTCCTACAAAGTCTCCCCGACAGTTCGATTGTTCACATGAGGAACAATCTAATAAAAGACGCAGAACATCGGAAGGTGGAATGGAAGATGATGTAACAACTCAACAAAATCAGATCACCCAAGATAGAAAAGAAAAGGTCCCTCTAATTATCCTTCGAGATAAAGTCAAATGGACCTCAGTCTCAAGATCCCCAGGAGAACAAAATATCAATTTTTCCTGGGCAAGAAATACTGAAGAGGGTGTAAAGATTCACCCTACCACTGTCACAGATTATCGCATGATGACGAAAATGCTGGACAACTCTAAATTACCCTTCCACACCTTTGCGCTAGCAAGCGAGAAGAACTTAAAAGTAGTTCTAGGAGGAGTGGCTGAGGGCATCACAACTGATGAGATCACAGCTGACCTCATCAATCAAGGATTGACTCCAACCAAAGTCAGTAGAATGTTGAGGTCAGATAAAACACCAATCCCACTGGTGTTGGTCGAAATCTCCAACACACAAAAAAAGCATCTATGAAGTTACGGACATTTGTAAGCTTAAAATTACAACCGAACCTCTAAGGAAGAAGGCATCGGCAGGCCAGTGCCACAGATGCCAGAGGTTCGGGCATGCCCAAAAACTGTGCAGAGCTGCATATAGATGCTTAAAATGCGGTGAGTGTCACCAAACTAACTCCTGCACCAAACCTAGATCCACACCTGCCTGCTGTGCCAATTGTAGAGGACCACATCCCTCTAATTACAAGGGTTGCCTTATCCATCCAAAAAACCGTGGATCAACAAGAACTAACCACGCTCCTCCAGGTCATAATGACCCACATTCGACAACACAGGAAGGCACTCGCCCCTCATCCATGTCCAAATCATATGCGGAAGCGGTAAGAACCCAGACTTCTTCATCGCAAGAGCAAACAAGCTCTAATCTCACATCAGCTTTAACCTCGTCACTTGCAACAATGCTGCATGAATTCAGCAAAGCAAGTACCTCACCATCCTCCAGAAAAAGATTCTACCTAGAAACCCAATCCATATTAACAGCTCTCTATAATGTTTAAAAAATTTAAACCAAATTCTCTCATGATAACAGGATGGAATGCCAATGGCTTAACAAATAAAATTCTCGAGCTGCAAGAATTTGCAAAAAGATACAATCCAGACATAATCTTGATCAGTGAATCCCACCTCAGACCATCAAACAACCCAAAACTAAGAGGTTATATTTTATACAGGATAGACAGACTTAACTCTAGTGGAGGCGGCACAGCTATTTTCATCAAAAATTATTTAAGCCACAACTCGCTGACCAACCCCCAAACTCTAAACCTTGAGGTGATGGGTGTGGAGGTGCACACTAATAACGCAGGCAATCTCAAAATCTACACAGCATACAATCCTCCCAGCATTCCACTATTGACAGCAGACTTAGACTCCATCCTCGGCTCCACGGATTCCATAATTATAGCAGGAGACCTAAACTCCAAACATACGGCCTGGTTCAGTTCGTCTATCAACTCCAAACGCCGTACCTTATTCAACTACACGTTACTCAACTCATCAATAGTAGCTGGACCCACTGAGCCCACCCACTACAGCCCATCCGGAAGTTCTGATGTATTAGACATAGTTATCCTCAGAAACATCAAATATCAATATCAGCTGGAGACAGTAGAAGAGCTTAACTCATCATAATCCCATCCTGCTCAGGTTAGGACTTCAAGATCAGCTCTCTCCCCATCATTCTTTCATACCATGGGACAAGCTCTAAAGTTCTCCCAGTCCACATCGGTCCACCCCCTGTCATTCATAAAAAAAGAAGAAATAGACCAAGCTGTAAGCAATTTAACTAGGCAAATCAACACAGCAATAGCATCAGTCACTCAAACCACTGCCTTCCACACTCCTAATTGGATCCCAGAAGAGAGAATGGACCTGATCGGGGTCAAAAATAAAGCCAGAAAGCGATATCACAACACCAGAGCCCCGCAGGACAAAGCACCTTAAGCACCTTGAACAGATAGGTTCGAGAAGCCCTCCAGATCCACAGGAATTCCAAATGGGAATCTAAACTCAAAGAAATCAACCCAGAAGGTAACTCCATGTGGAAGTTTGTAAAATCTCTTCGTACCAAAAGACAACCACTTCCCCCTTTAAAGACCAATCTTGGAATGGCACACTCAGATGAAGAAAAAGTAGAAGCCCTAATTGACAATCTGGAAAATCAATGCAGCCCATCTTATGCAAACTTAAATTTCAATCTTATTTACAAAGTTCATCGTAAAGTTAGAAATGCACTAAGTCAGCCTAAGGATGATTCAAAATCCATCACCCCCACATCTCCAACAGAAATAATAAATATCATTTCCCATCTGAAGAATAAAAAGGCCCCCAGACCCTGAGGGCATTACCAATAGAATAATAAAGCTACTCCCACGGAAAGCCATAATTCATCTAGTTAATATTACCAATTCCATTTTAAGATTCCAGTACTTTCCCACAGATTGGAAAATCGCGGACATTATACCTCTGAAAAAGCCTGGTAATAACCCACAACTTCCCCAAAGCTACAGGCCCATCAGTCTTCTTTCCTGTCTTGGCAAAGTAATAGAAAAGGTCATCCTATCAAGACTATAATCAGCAGTGGACCAACAGAAAATAATCCCAAATGAGCAATTTGGGTTTCGCAAAGCTCACAACACAGTGCAACAAATTCACCGACTAACAGAGCATATCACTCATGGTTTTAACTGGCACCTTCACACTGCTGCTGCTGTATTTTTGGATGTTGCCAAGGCCTTTGATAAGGTCTGGCATCAAGGCCTTATCTTCAAACTAATTGAAAACATTATCCCAATTAAACTAGTGAAACTCATTATTCATATATTAATGAAAGATACATGAAAGTAAAACTCAACGGAATTGTGTCATCAAAGCGCAAAATCCTGGCGGGAGTACCTCAGGGTTCTCTTCTGGCCCCCATGACAGATATTCCTCTCAATTCAAGAACAACTACTACGGCCCTTTATGCCGACGATACCGCTATTCTAGCTACATCACTCAGCCCTCGCCTAGCGATCACAAGACTCCAAGGAAGTATCAGTGAGCTAGCAAACTTGTTCATCAACTGGAGGATTCAAGTGAACCCCCTCAAAAGCTCAGCCATGGTGTTTTCAAGAAGAAAGATCTGCAACAAAGAAGACATCCTGCTCTCTGGTCATAAGATCCCATGGCAATCAGAGACCAAATATCTTGGGGTATTAATGGATAAGAAACTCTTTTTTAACAAACACATCAATCTCATTTGCTCCAAATCTTCCAAAGTAATAGCACAGCGCTACCCATTGATCAACCGCAAGAGCAAATTGAACCTACATAATAAATTGCTTCTTTACCGGATGATAATACGTCCAGTCATTACCTACGCCTCACCAGCATGGAGTCACACTTCAAGATCAAACATTTCAAAATTACAGAGAATCCAAAACAAATGCCTTAGGATGATCCTGGATGCACCGTGGTTCATCAGAAATTCACCGAGAAACCGGCGCTCCATACATCTCCTCCTTCGTGATCTTGCAGAGAAATTCTTCGTGAAGTCAAGTTCACATTCAAACCCACTAATCGTACAAACTGTCAATTACAATGAGACTGATTACTACAAACACAAAAGACCGAAGGCTATTCTTCTCTCAACCGATCATAGCTAAAACAACTGCCCTCAGAGGGCGAGCTTAACTGCTCACAAACCTCCCACTCCCAAACAACTCTCATTACAGATAAAGGGGAATATGAAAAGCACTAGTGCTTCACCCATCCTGTCAGTAATGTTAATGGTTAATGGTATTTTATCTTGAGGTAATGATAAATATATAATTAACTTCACTCTAAACTGTTTTTTTTTTGCCATATTTAGCTATTAAATTCTATTATATAACCTCTGTATAATTATTACGAAATTATTTTATTGAATACTGACATAATCATGGTGATAATAAATTCTGTTTGCGTCTGCTAAAGCGCTATATAATAGTGAATGTTCATTTATTTTTGTTAGGCTAAAGTTACCATATGAATATATTTCAAAATGAATAGTTAAGTCAGTTATGTTATTAAGTTCAGTTATTCACACAATAATACGTTCAGCATGACCTTTAGAATATCAATCGTCTTATGTTGACCCGCCTTTTGCAAACTGCAGCCTGCTTTTTGTTAATATCTACTTTGTAAAACACCGAAGCCGAGGTCTCTCTGTATCATTAAAAAAAAAAAGTTGTGTTGGAAACAGTGGACGGATGTGACGTAATTATTCCTGGACAAAAGTTGATTCTGCTTTTGTTCTGAAGTTAACTGGTGGACAGATAATATTCACCATTTTGATTGTGATTGTTACTCAATGCGAAATTAGCTGTTTTCTATTTCTTATAAATACATTTGTGTTCATTAAACGAAAATGAAACCAAAACGTGATCTCTTTAATCTCTGATACCGCCATATTCAACGTTTAATTTGATCACTTGCTTTCTTTTAATTTTTCACAATTCCTCTTCTCCATAATACAGGTATCCCTTGATTAACGCGATTAATTAATCCCTCGATGTTACCGCGTTAATCAAATATAATAATCAATTGTAAAAAGTACAATTCGTCCATGATCGATTACTGTATTAATAATTCGCTTTATATGGCACTCTTTTAGGAAAGATAAAAAATTAATGCAAAGTAAATGTTTAATAAATGCTTGTACCTACATTAGTTACTGCAATTCTTTTTTTTATCAAAAACAAGTTATCAAGAGTCGTTTGAACAGTTTTAGTTTTTTCTTATAAGCATATTCTACGATATCAAGCAAAATGACCCTCCAGACCTCGGCAAACAAGCATTCTTCGATTAACATCTGGATCCATATCCATTACTCGATGCTTAAGGGATTCTTAACTGTGAAATCTTTTGAATTTGAATCCAATAATTCTTTAACATCTTCTGCATCAAAACCAAGGTCTTCACCAATTGCAACTATTTCTTCAACCACGTTCACAGGATGTCGAAAACCACCTAAGTCATTATCGCATTCTGGCAAAAGATTTTTGAAAACGGCTCTCATGCAGCTAGAAGACACTTGCTCCCACGAGTCATGAATGCTCTCAATTGCGTGTTTAATGTTAAAATGTTTCCAAAATTCTTGGAGATAATCGCATTTTCTCCCGTTGTTGTTTCTACTGCCTTTTGAGAATGTCTTTTTAAGAAAATAGGCTTTGAAAGTTGCAATGACGCCGAAAACGACACCATTGCTACAACCCATGTCCATGGGTTGTAGCAATGGTGTCGTTTTTGGTGGAAAAAATAAAACTTTCACATTCTCACACAAATCATTAAAAGAATTTGGATGACCAGGTGCGTTATCTAAATATTTTTTTAAAAACAGCAGAACAATTGGAGTTTGTAATACACCTACTCTTAATGCTGAATGGGGAGGAATGACGTCATCATGCTCGTGACTCTCTTTCTCTCAGCCAGGAAACACTCCTCGAGGCTTGCATGTTTTTGCGGGGTAAATTTAAAGGCGCGTTAATTAAAACTCTTGCCGCGTATATCAAGGGATTGTCTCAAGTAATTTCGCTGCGTTTTTTTAATGAAATCCCGCGTTAAGCAAGGGATACATGTATTAGATAATCTGTAAATTTATTGCATGTGGGGGGGGGGGAAGAGAAAGAAGAAAAGGACTGTCTGATTTTAAAGAGATTCTTTGTTTTAGTTTGATCCAGTGGCGGCCGGTGATATTTTAAGTGGGGCGTTGCCTATACAAAATAAAAAAATATATATTTTTTTTAAAATCAGTAACCTATTTATTAATAAATACATATGTAGATTTATTTATTAATAAATTGGTTAATAATTAGGAAAAAAAGATATTTTTATATTTTTTATTTTATATAAGCAGCACCCCACTTAAAATTTGACCGGCCTCCACTGGTTTGATCCAAGTTCCCGGCATGATTTGCCGAGTGAATCCTTGTTGATGCAGTGCATTTTGTAAAGCTCTCCTTTATTTTGCTTGCGGTAACTAAACCTCAGTCTGGAGTTTGTCTTTTTTTTCCTCCCTTTTCTTTTTCTGACTCTCACTCGTCAAAGGTTGCAAAGCTATAATATCTATAATATATTAGTCTAACATTTTTTTGTTTGATTTGTATCAACTTTGTATTTTTTTTTTTTTTTTTTACATACTTAAAACCTGATCACAAATTAAATTTTTTCAAACCACTTCGATGACTCCAAGAATAAACGGGCAGTGCATTTATAGCAGACGATAAAAGTAAATTTTCAACCCAAAGGCATACATCTACCCACAGTGGATTCGAACCCATCGTCTCCCAACGAGGACGTGAAATTAAACGTCTTTATCTGATGAGAAAGAACAAACATCATAAATAAACCTGGAGCATATACTCACTCTTATAGCTGAGTCATAATAGTTGTCATTTTTGTGACCCCCCCCCCCTCCCACGCGCGAAAGGTTGTGATTGTATAGTACATTATCATTGTGGCCAGGGCCGGCCATCGCGGAGGTGCAATGCATCTGGGCCCCACGATCGAGTGGGCACAATCGGTACACATTTATTACATTTCGATTTTTTTTTTTTCCTTTGCCAAAATCATTTGCAGGTAAGAGGTTTTACAATACGTTTATTTCTAATCCTTTAATTTTTACCTTTGAAAAATATTTTAGGGCCCCCAAAAGATTTCTTGCACCCGGGCCTGATTGTGGCTAGCCTTACTTAGATGGAGTGTTTAGAAATATAATCCCCAGGTGACAGCACTAAAGTTATTTTAATATTTTAATATTGCGTTTATTTTAGGATTTACCAGTTCCATGTGTACTATGCTCTCACATTAATAATTCTGCTGTGCACGCGTGCTTCAGGCCAATACAGCAATCATTTTCCCACATGCGTGCGCACATCTTGCATTTTGAATTACAATTTTTTCCTTGTGTGCTGACCACTGCTCACGAAATGATTTTGTTCCTTCTGCTGAAAGGAGTGTGCGTCTGTTTGAAGTTTCCTCATTGAGAAAGATATTTCTGGCGAACATTGATATTCGAAACAGGATAGGAAACCAAATTCTCGCTTGGCTAATGAATGAACAGCGAATCGTATCTCGAAAACAGTGGATTGCGCAGGATGTGGTCTTATTTCTGAAACTTTGTTTTAGGTGCATTCGGATTAAATCAAAGTGCTTGTTGTTTTGTCATAAGTTGTACAGTTTCTAGTCATAGTTGATGCAATTCGGATTGGAAATATTTTCTGTTTTTGAGGTAAGTGCTGAAAGCTGGGAAGACAAAGAGTTGATGTAACAGCAACTATGTATAAACTTAGTTCTTATTCATTAAAAAATAAATGCATACTTTAACAAGCAAGTGCGGTTAGCTGAAGGTCAGATTAAATATTTACGCTTAGAAAGTTTCGTCCCAAACATTACGGTAAATGGCTTTGCAATAAAAACTGCGTTCACAAGGCAACTATAATTCACTAGAGAATGGGGGTGGGGGAATCGTGTGGCTTTGAAACATTAGCGTGCGCCAATTTGCGTGTTATTCCCCCCCCCCCCTTCATCCTGTACACTTTATGCATATTTAAAAACAGTCTTATGATCACAAATTGAATAGGAAATGTATAGTTTACGATATTGCTTGTTTTATTTTAATAAGGTTATGTATTTCTGTATTAATTCAGTATATATTTCAGTATTAGTGAAAATGTCTTGCGTTGCAGTTGTGCAAATTCGCGTCTGTTCGGTACCTTTGCAGCTGAAGGAAATAGCCTTCGCCTCACCGGTCCGGGAATAAAATGCGTGACGTGCAAATGCTACTGTTGGACGTCATCAGACCCATCTGGGATATGCGTATACATACCGAATATATCTCGTGACGCACTTCCCGTGTTTCTGGTAATGTGTTTATACTGAATATTCTGATATTGAAGGATGGATTCCAGCATCTGCTTATTTATACATATTTATATACTTGTTCACAACTCATATTTGAAAAAAAGAAAAAAAAAATCCTTTCAGTCTCAAACCGGCCTGCTCCCGCTTAGGAAAACGAATAAAGTGGACAGGAAATGTTGGTCTTTAAACATCATGCGTTTGTATTGCATTTGAATCTCCAATTTTATTCATATGGAGTTTCTCCCTTTTCTCTCCCCCGTCATTATTGGGGCGAGTTGAGCCCCCTCATGGGGGTTAAGTATTTATGGCTGCAGATCCGTGTGTGTTCACGGGGTGGGGGGAGACCCTGCTGTCCACGCCCAAGACCGGCTAACTTGGCTATGGCTGAGGAAGATCCTTAAGCTCCTCATGTCGGCAACGGGAATCGAACCCTGGACAATCCTTCCCCAGGCATATGGTTGCTAAGCGCAAAGCCACTAGGCTAACCGCGCGGAATTTCCAATTAAACCTGTCATTCGATGTGTTTCATATACATGGTTTATGTATGCGTCGCTTAGTACCTACAGTTGTTATGCAGCATTGTATGGGGCCCCCATGCAGTGCCGCGCCGTGGGTAGGAGGCGCCCTTGTGCAAAACGTTTTTCAGCCCCTATAAAATAAGTTTCCATGAAAAATTTTATTTTGTTAAAAGTACAAAACAGTTTATACGCATATATAAAAATAAATTTTATTTAACAGTAGTAGAACATTGTAATCACTGAAATTCATTAATAAGGAATGTTTAATAATAAACATTTTCAAAAATGTTTATTCCCTAATATATAAATACAACAGAATATATATATATATATAACAAAAAAAAATATATATATATATATATATTTGTTATATATATATATATATAACAAAAATTACTTTTATTTTAATATAAAAAGAAATATTACATAACGAAGATAATTTGGATTCATGCTTTTAACTATATAACAATTAGTATAAATATAGATTTATTTAACATATTTATCCGTCTTGCTTTGGCCGCCACAAAATTTTTAATAATATCTTTAATGCCTAATGAATCCATAATATTATTTTCAATTTATATAATTGATAAATCCGTTAGACGCTCTCCAGACATTGTTGGCCACAAATAATTTTTTATTAGTTTGGAAAAACTTCTTTTCCCTGATGCTACGGATATTGGTAATGTTGAATAAATACGCATCACAATCGCAGTATTCGGAAACGTGTCGGTTAATTTATTTTCGTATATATAATTTAAAACATCCTGAGGAGCCGACTCTTTTTTAATAAAACATTGCAAAGTTTTTAATTCCTCAAATAAAGTAATACCATCAATATCGCTATTGTCGGAATCTTGATTGTCGCTCAGTTTTAAGTGCAAATCTTTACAATGTTTCATTAAATCTTCATCGCTCCAATCTTTTAATTTGCTAACGTCTCTTATAACTTTAAAATCTTCGCTATGTTGTTTTAAGAGTATGAATCTTTCCGTGACTGAAATTATTGTCGTGTCTAAAATCGCGAAGAATTTTGTTTAGGATCATGCATTGTCTCATCTGATGCTTTTGTAACCAAACATTTTTGTTTTTGTTCTTTTGCGAGTGCCTGGAAAAATAGGATCAATATTAAGATTGCTTGCTACTTCTTTTGCAGTTCTAATAATATTTTCAAAATATTGGTCTGTTCGGCGAGTATTTAATTCTTGTATAACATAATCAAGATTTTCTGTAATTTTTCCTATATCAAATGTTAGATTCTGTCAGATTATTTTGCTTGCAACATTTACGAGACTTAAGATTTCGTACCAAACATGAACAGAGCAAATAAATTTAAACGAATAAATCTTTGAAATTAAATTGTCTGCCTGAACTCTAGAATCGATATATTTAGTTTCATCTTCCGTAATATCAAAAAGGGCCTGGTAAATTTCCTTGATATTATTTTTAAGTGGCTTTATTGCTTCTACTCTACTTTCCCACCTAGTAGCAGAAAGTGGTTTAAAATTTAAAACACGAATATGTTTTTTTAATATAGCCCAACGTTTCATATTGAAAAATAATTATATAATTCCTGTATTGCCCCCAAAAAATTTAGTTTCACAGGATATCTTAGCTGCATCATTAACTACCAAATTTAATGAATGAGCAGCACACGGAATAAAAAAAAAGCCCTTGAATTTATTTCAAGGATTTTTTTCTGCAGTCCATTATGTTTGCCTCGCATATTTGAACCGTTATCATAATTATTGGTTATTGGCCAAATCCAAAATGTTAATATTCAATAATTTTAAATAATTTTTTTTATAAATTGAAATAGTCCTTGCCAGTGGTATCTTCTACAGATTGAAAACCCAAAAAATGTTCATGAATTTCTGCTATATTTGTATCTTTATTTTGATTAACAAATCTAATAACAATAGATAATTGTTCTGTGTGGCTTATATCCGAAGTAGTCAAGGATTAATGAATAATATTTCGCGTCTTTAACCATTTTTAAATTTTTTGTTTTATAGTTTCAGAAATTATACGGATGATTTCATTTTGTATTTTATCACCTAAATAATGAGCAATGTTCCTTTTTTGTGAGGTTTGGATGCGATGCAAGTGTTCTGCCATTATCGAATCAAATTTAGCGACAGTATCTACTAACTTTAAAAAATTGCCGTTATTATTTTCGAAACGTTTTTGTGAAGAACCCCTAAAAGCTATACACTGTCTTGATAAATAATATTGTATTATGTAGATTAACCATTCTATAACAGATTGTCAATATTTCTTCTCAGTTTCGTATAATCTTTGTTGTGTGCAATCAATAGTGCATTTCTTAATCAACTACATTTTAAGTTCGCTGTACTTTGAACAGTTTTTAATGTGCGCGGAACTTGTCTCGTGTATGTTTAGTATATGACTCAAATGTTGCCAATCGTTACAACCGTATTCATTAGTAAGTTGGGAATTTTGACTACCAAATATTTTACAATAATAACAGAAAACCGAATTTCGCGATTCTGAATAAACTAAATAACTTCGTAAAAGTTTTTCTCCATTTGCTAAAGTTCGATAATAGTATAAATCGGAAAACTTGAGGCCAGATTCACCTTTGCGAAATTCTTTATTAACTACTTGACGCGGGCAATGCTCAACTAAACAATCTCTAACTTTCGTAGTTATATGATTCGGCCAAGTACCTGGATCATTAACATTAAAATTTGAAGTTTCGTGTTTCGCTGTATCGGAATCCAATATTTCTTCTGCTGCAACTTCTGTAGACAGTCCAGTTTCATTTTCGCATGTAACATTTATTTCTTCATAGTTATCTTGTGTCCTCTCTTTTTCTGTAGTAGAGCTACACGGAGTACTTGCTTCGTCAGAACTTTCTGTTCTTCGTTTTTTGTGTCGTCCTGAAGTTAAAAATTTATTCAGCGATCCAGCCAGTTTATGTTCCAGTTGTACTCGCTGCAATTGAGGCCAGGGACTTGGGAGTGTTGGTGGATAGGGAGATGAAATTTAGGGGGCACACTGCAAAAGTAGCTAAATCAGCTCATCAACTCACTTGGTTGTTGAAAAATACCTTGACGAGCAGAGACAAGCAAGTTATTGTACCTCTGTACCGAGCCTTGATAAGACCTCATCTCGACTACTGTGCGCAGATTTGGTCACCTCGGTTCCTTCTTGATGGGGAGGAGGTGGAGAAGATCCAGAGGCGAGTGACTAAGATGATAACAGGTCTATGGAATGAACCATATGAGAACAGGTTGAAGATTTGTGGGTTGCAGAAACTAGTTGATAGGCGGAGGAGGGGAGATATGATTGAGACATTCAAATTGCTAAAGGGATTCTATAGGATTAATTCAGAGGATATTTTTGAGATCAGGACTGGTGGTGGGAGAACTAGGGGACACCTATGGAAGCTGGGCAAGAGTGTGGTTAGCAGGGGTGTTAGAGCTGGGTTCTTTACTTTTAGAGTGGTAAATGAGTGGAATAAGCTGCCAGAGTCTGTTGTGGGTGCTATGACGGTGAACGAGTTCAAGACAAGGTATGATAGATACTGTGAGAATGTAATAGCATAGTTGTGTGGACATGATGTTTAGGGTCTCCCTCGATGAGTCTAAGGACTTCTGGAGTCGCCCGAAATAATAATAATAATAATTGTCTTTTCCTGTTTTGTGTACCAGATAACTTCTTTGGCTTTTTTTCCGACATCTAAGGGTTAACACACTTGGTTAGAGTTTAAAATAAGAAGAGCGTTAAAAGTTGTCCACCAAAATAAATAATAATTTCTGAAATTTTCCCTTCAACTTATTTTTTTAACCCCTTAACCGACTATTATTTTTAAGGTGAATGGCCCAAGACAATTTTTTTTTAATTACAGAATTTGATTTTTCAGATGTTTTGAATAATAAATATGCTTACATTTTAGGTATTTTTTGAAAATTAACATGTAGAGATATTAGCCACTGATTCTCAGTGATAAATGTAATATTTTTTACATTCTGGTAATTGTTTAATAATTAAGAAATTTCTAGAATATTAAAATTATTTATTAAAGAAATCAGTAATAGGATCCCAACCCCATTGTCTTCCAACCAGAACAAGGAAAAATATATAAATAAATCTCTTATTGAAAATTATTTATTTTCTAGAATTCTACCCAACATAACATAAACATCTTTTGTTTTCAAAATAAGATAATTAACTAAAATTAAACAATTTTACTGATTTTCAAACTTAGCAAAAATATAATAGATGTACTTACTTTACGTGAATAATAATCCAAATTCACAAAAAATTTACTAAACAACCATAAATATATTTTATAAAACAAAAGGCAACTGCACAGTAACACTGTTAGTGTAACGCACAAAATGAAATGATGCAAAAATACACCAAAAATTATCAAGAAAGGGCCAATTGCAGTATGTGTAAACAAAGCTCATCTAAAGGTTTTATAGCTCATAAATAACCTATGTTTATTAATTTAATTCGAGCCGCGTCAGCCTGATGCGCCGATAGTCTATCCTGCATATATATGGGATTTTTAGCTAAGGTCCCTCAGCTGATTAATATGTTTATAATTTATAAACTATTATCTTTAAAAATTTATTTGTGTATCAAAAATCTAAAAATAAGTACACAATTAAATTCAGAGTCAAATTGCCCAAAGTCATTTAAACACAGAATACACAATACACTCAATATGTTTCACATTCAAAATTGAAATGACTCCGAAAAAAGTGTAAGTGCGTGTTTGGATAGACGCTATTTCGTCTATTCAAATTCGAAGCGGAATTTAAGAAAACGAACATCGTAATGTACATCTGTGTTTCAGACTAAATATTTTTGGATAGATCAGTGTTTCTGAAACTTCAGATTTCCGTGTACCCTTCTTTAATTTTCATTATTGCCCAAGTACCTTTTCAAAATACCCTTATCAAAATAATAATAAATAAAAATATATTTCATTGTAACTGTGTTTTATTTGAATTTAGATGTACATTTAAACAAAAAAAAACATGATTTATTTTAATAGAACAAAATTTATAAAGATACTAATCATTTTTACTTAATATAAATAATTTATCATCAATGAGACAAGTGAAATTGCCTATTTTTATATCTGCAATATTGCTCTCTTTTGTGCGTTTTATAAATCCAGTCTTTAACCAATGATCTATACTTAACAATTTGAAAGCTAAAAAATTTACCGTATTTACTCGACTATAACTCGCACTTTTTTTCCAAAATTAAAGCTAAAAAATCGTGCTGCGAGATATATGTGGGGATTTTCGGAAACTAAAGTTTTCAGAAAAAAAAAAAAAACTGAAAATGGGTATGACTTACCAAGAATCTTCTATTCTCCATCACTTCTTCTGTCCTCAAGAGCGGTTTTCTTATGTGCAATCAGTTATTTACCCAAATAGAGTCATCTTCTTTCCCATTATATCAAGCAAAAATTACCAGTAATTTAAGACTTGAGATACGTAATGAACAATCCTTGACAAATTACTAATGAGAAGTGAAAGATGGCGATTGTGGGCCAGTATAATAGAGAAAAAGCCACTATTAAGAAGTGCATATGATTGGTGCGGTATTAACAAAAGATCGAGCTACCCAAACAAAACAAGCTGACAATTGAATTGAAACGCTAATATTCTTAAACCTCTTAAAAAAGTCTATTACTGATCTGGGCCCTCTTGATATCCAAGTGTATTAATGGCAATCTTTGTAAGGGAAAAATGCATACATTTCATCGTTAATGTGCCTTAATAATTTAGTCGTCTCCCATTTCTATTAACTGTTTGCTCACCATTCATTTCTCTCCTGAGCAGGATGGTGGTCTCGCGCCGGGTGACTAAATATCATCAACATCATCATGCTTGTCAAGGATTTAGGCTTAGAGTGGCCTGTTCCGGCCTCAGAAATCATCTTTGAATCTCTTAAGAGGACGTGCTAGTTTTCTTTTTTCCTAGTGGTTTGTAATTTAAGGCTTGGTTTGGTAATCTTTCTGTTTTCATTCTTTCAACGTGTTCCATCCATTTATGTTTACATTTCTTAATTTTTTCTATTACTGATTTCTGGTTTAATTATTTCATAATTTCTTCATTTTAGTAAATAAATAATCATTACATATGATCCATTATAGATGTACTTATATAGTACCCATCACAAGAACGTATACTAACACTCAAAACAAATAAAATGTATTGGGGGGGGGGGGAGTTATCTGAACTATCCTATAAACTTTCGATTTGCTCATGATCAAAGCAAACATGCTTGACAATGGAAACTCCTTTCAAAACGTTGTTCTTAGCAAAACCAAACAACACTACACTTTAAATATCGCCGATTGATATTTGAAATGCGCAGAAAAGATTTGTAAAAGTTGGTATGTTGATAAAATGAACAGGCTTTGTAAATATACGAATTTTTTTATTTATACTGTTTCTCGAGTGAACCACACGATTTTGTAGTGTTTTTTTCATCTAATAGTTGATTCAAGTAATGCTACAGTGGTTTTAATACCGAATTTAGAGTTGCCTTTACTTATTCTGTATTAATGCGTTAAATTTGCAACATTTCATAGATGGAATTATAAGTCTAATCTCCGCACATGGGCTAATTCAAAAGAATTTGTCGGCCTTACTTTTAGGACCCTAATCTAGTGCAACAGACGACAAACAAATGGAATACAGAAGTTAAAATCGTTTTGCATTTTGGTGTGTGTTGTTTTATTACATTTATAAAATAATTGTAGCGCACGTTACCGCTAATGAAACCGTTTGACAACGTCCAGCGTCAGATTGGACGTGTATAATGGAAATTAGTAATGACAATAATCAGACTTCGTATGCGGTAATCCACTGCTGCGTTGTGTAAGATCGAAAGTCGTTCAATTCCTAAAATTTGCTACTGTAACACTTTTAGTACGCAGCCTAACGTAAAGCATAGTTGTTACTTCTCTTCCTGTCCCTCGGGCTGTGCATGGTAAGCCCGTTTGTAGGGGTATGTGTTCGAGTGTCGGCGACTGCGCATTGCAGTATCCTGTCATTCTACAGTTGATTGAACCACTGAGGAGCGATGCTGTAAAAGTCGAAGCGATTCGCACGCTTGGTCAAGAATTTGGCGCGTGCATAGAAAAGTGACACACGATGGACAATATGCAGCAACTATTAACAGTTTGGGGGTAAGTGGCTACTTCTATATGGTTTCGAGTATATCTTAACTCCCTCTCTGCCTTGCTGATATCGCATTTGTTTGTGTAAAGTGTGTCTTGTTTGCTCGCAGACATGCATTGTGGCTTGTATGTCAAGTTCACGAAATGCACGTTACGAACATTGAAGTGTACGTCAATAATTATATAAACAGTTCATCTTGGTTAATGTTTCACTTTAATATTTTTGCATATTCAAACCATTTTGGAATAGCTTTCTGTTTATTATTTTAATCAATTAGATGTACTGTATATATTTTATTATTCTTGAGCGAACTCGAAATCAGACCAGTGAATTAATTTTTATAATTGTATTTGTTTATAAACTGCAATCTCCCTTCCTTTCGTTTACTTTTTTGGATAACCAGTATGTTTAGTTTTTAAGAACACGTGCTTACTTCGGGACTGCTTCATTCTTTGAGTCTCAACAGATCGCGGCCGTTCTGTAACAACAACACTGCATGTTTCCTGTTTTGGCAGGCTCATAACGAAAACAGGATTGCTATTCTCATTGAGGGCAACTGAATGATTTATTGTTATTTAGCGGTAAAATATTTTTCTGGCATGAAATATTGGGCGCATGTCGGAAAGTGTCTTCACTCCAATTCGTCCCATAATCCTTACGTAATGAAAATCCCTTTGCACAAAGGGCCAACCAAAAGTAAGCCTCATTTCTGGTTTATCAAATTGAACCGTGTTGCATTTCCCGACCAGACTGTTTCATTAAGGTTAGATGCGTAATATATTAAACGCCTGACGTGGTTTAATCTTTCATAAGTGGCGTGCAGTCATGCAGGCGGTTTCTAACCAGTGTTTTTTCTTTTCTTTTTCTGTCATAATGTATCCGACTCTTTTCGTTTATCAGTCAAAACGCCAAGTAATTGTTGCTTTCTTGAGATCTACATTTTCCAGAGGCAGACCGTTGTTTCCTTATCCTGGTATTTCGTTCGGAAGCTTTCCATGTATACGTGTGTGTTTTTATTATTCACTTATATCACGCATGTCATAACGTGCAATTAAGAACAGTAGTTGCTATGGTAGCAAGTCTTCTGATAAAACAGATGCACAAATGCTTATAAACTCGGTGTAGAGTGTCAACTGAACTCGTAAGACAAACCATCACAATTCTACTGAATCTCGACGTAAAGATACGTGATCTAGATGCAGAGTTCTCAGCTTCCAGGTGGATATATTTTTAAATGGGAATTATAAAAAGTGGATGCTTCTCCAAACTTGACTCATATTGTTCAGGTAGGTGCTTTTCGTAATCTCGGGTTTCCTGTGTTCGTCGCTAGGTTTTAAAGTTCTACAGATATTCACTTATTTTGCAACCTCATACATGACTCTTCGTAATAAAAATGCGGTAAACAGTCTTTATTGAAATGAGTGGCTTGCTGACCTTGGTTATGGTTACATTAAAGAAATAAGTTCTGATTTATTTCTTCCTTTGTGTCGTGGATATTGAGAACTACGGAATCTAAAATCAGAATGTTTGTATGAAGTGCAGTAATTGACATCTGGTATCACCATTTTTATTTCGTCCGTTTGTTGGGAAGAATCGCATGTGGTATTTGTTTCCTGTGAGTGGTATGGGAGTTCAAGACATTTCACTGACTCCGAGAGCTGCAGGATCTCGATAAGAAAATGATGGATTGCAACTGAAGTGTACAAAATGTACTTTTGACGCAGAAGACGCGGCGTATCGACGAGAGGTCTTTGTATGGCATTGTGCCAAAGTGGCTGGAAGCTTGCCATGTTTTAAATCATACTTTATTGGTTTTGTTTCTCCACCGAACAAGCAGTCTGGATGGGCGCCAGAGAGATCTTTTAGAGGAAAGGAAGATTCCGATTGAATTTTTTTAAAAATGTATTTGTATTTAGCTAATGTGGGCCATCGAAAAGAATGAAGATTATTTGTTAGCCTATTTCAAGGTCTTGCTTTCTTGTAATAACTCGGTAATAGTATCTCCTATTTTTGCAGCTGTTTTCCCCCCAGAAATAATCAAGGCTGCCAACTTTTTAGATGGTTAACAAGTTAATTTGACATGCGGCATGCGTGAAGATGGCCAATCAGTTATTATGAAAGTACATGTTTTGCATCATATTTTAATACATTCCATATATGCATAGCATTACAATTTTGTTAATTTTACTCAAAGCAGAATCAAATAATGTCGTGTCTTCATTCGTGAATCCATTATTTTTTTTTCACATATATATGATCTTGATAGGTAAAACTTCAGAAAGATAAATTTGATTTTTCATATGGAATTTCGAAAAATAAAATCGAAACATTTATCGGATCGGTGGCTTTCACTCCACGTGACCATCGATCCGCCATTGTTTGAGCCGCCAAAGTAGGTCTTTGAAAATGGATTCTTAGAATTATGAACCTAGTCCTGTAGAATTAGTACTTTTGGATTTAGTGGCGCTCATATTTTTTAAGTATGACACCTGCAGGTCACTTACTTCTCATTAAACTATACAGAAAAATAAGCTATAAACTACTTATATAAATTAAGTTAAATTGTTCTTCTGCTTCAGGAGTGAGGAACGCAAATAATGTTTAAGCATTAGTCTTATTTCTTGTATGTATGTATGTATGTATGTATATATATATATATATATATATATATATATATATATATATATATATATATATTTATGCATACAATAATGAAGATATATTAACCCAATAACGAATTGTGTAAAGTTACAAAAATCCTGTTTAAATCTAGTCGCTCCCAGACGTCGTCTACTGTTAATGTTGAATGGTTATTATTTGGTTAAATATGGAAAGATAGTCCACGTTACGAAGACCCCCCCCTGCAGTATGTGAGGTTTTTTTTTAGTTTATTCATATCGATTGTGTACTACATGTGGAGAATGGCAAATGTGAAAGTTATTATAATATATGATTACGCCATTTATTTTTAAAATTGCATCTGTCAATATAAAGCGTCCATTACTGATAGAACACTCATAGTAGGATTATAAAATGCATCGCTCGTATTTGTCTGCCTTTTAAGTAAATTTAGAAACTAAATAGGTCAATTAAATATATATTAAACAATTCAAATAAACCAGAATCATTATTTACACCTGACACACAGATGTTTTAAGCAAACAATTAGTCTGATCCCCAGTTTGACAAGCTGTTGGCTCTAAGTAAGTAATGAATGAATCTGATATCTAGTGGGAAAGGGGATTATATATATATATATATATCTATATATATATATATATATATATAATCTTTAAAGAAAAGATACATGTATCTTTTTCAATTAAAAACAGCAATTACAACTTTAATCTGTTGAATGTTGTTTAACATTTCATTTTTTTTCTCCTTTTTTTTTCTTTTGAGAGCAAGAGTAGAAATTCCAGTTTTGATTACTGATAATTATGTCAGATCAGTTAGTTCTCATCAGCAGAGGATTAAAAACATTTTATAATCTCTGTTATTTTAAGAATCACACCTTTTAAGTTATGCTCACCTCATGTGCTTATTTCAAGGGTTATAATTATAGCTTGGACAAATGAATGGAGTTATAATTTGTAATGTTAACAAGCGTAAATGTACCGCAGGAGATGGATGACATTAGGGATTAGTAAGTGCTAATCATTATTGGTATATAGTTCAGCACATTGCAATTCTATGATCAGTGTGATCCTGATCATAGCAGAATAGAAATGGTGTTCATTAACAAGGTACTGTGGTGTGGAAATCAGAAGTAGGTTCAGATTTGAGTAAGAATATCAGATCTCCAGAATATTAGTTATGGGAAGAGGTTAAGACGATGAAATTGCAGTGATGAAATCCCGAGTTTCCAGGAGAAAAAACCCTGCTACCTCCGTATGAGATTGGCTAACTCGCCTTCGATTGAAAAAGTCCATATAAAGTTCCTCCTCCATGACGAGACTCGAACTTAGGCCTTTACCCTTCAGTTTTGATGTCTCCTCCTTATTCAAAAATGTCCCCCTCAAAGAAACCTTAGAGCT